>NC_057801.1:419973283-420575435 GCF_018294505.1 Triticum aestivum | reverse complement strand
GGGCCTAGAGGGATGGCCGGGGCTTCGGGGCGGGCGGGGCGGCGCACCACCGGCTGCGGGCGGCAGGGGGCTACTGTTTGGCCGGTGGTGGCTGGCGGCTCAAGGGGGGTGGAGGTTGAAGATGAACTGCAGGCCCTTGATTTCGTATCCAACGGCTGCAAATTTGACTGACCAGAGATGAAAAATTCAGTCGACTGACGTGTAGCCTCACCTTGCTAGTGCGTTCAGTTTCGACAGGAAAATTCAGTTTCGACAGGAAAATTCAGTTTCGAGAGTTAAGTTCAGTTTCGACAGTTAAATTCAGTTTCGACGGTTAAGTTCAGAGATGAGCAGCTGATGTATTTTACATCTAGCACTTTGTGGTTATGTATTTTACGTCATGTATTGGAGATGCTATTAGAATTCCACTCAGGTTAACGTTGTCTCTCTTGTCCCGCTTCTGCCTCGGCGTTGTACAACTCACTGGAGCTGCTCCAATGACGAAACCCTCCATCACAGCGGAGCAGTACCTCGGGCTCCATCTCCAGATGCCTAAGATCTTCTTCCCCTCCTCCGACAGCCAAGTCAGCTGGAGCATCCTCACCGGCCAACCCAATCACGCTGAGATCAACATGGCTTCGCCAAAGAGGTTGTACACTTGTTGCATCTCTTTTTACTCTACATGTTATATATATTGTCCACTGAGCACACGTAGTAACGTGAAATATGATTATTTTATCATACTACATGACAAGCAGTGAGGTACCAGGCAACTTAGCTATCATGATGGACTCTCTTGAACGCCATCATTATTTATCTCTGCGTGTTTGAGCTGTGCATTTGTCGATGGGCCTGGGAGTTGAGCTAGTATGGCAGTGGCCTGGGTCCAAAGTAATAGAAGTAGCACAAAAACATTTTTTTTGTGTAGGATTTTCCTTGCTCAAGCCTGCCTACTAGAATCGCCAGTGCTTGAAAGGAAAAGTGAATGAAAAACATAGGAATTGGAAAGTTTCCTATGGTACTTCTTTTCATGAATTTGGTGCAAAGGAATGGAGCAAAGGAAAACTGTAGGATTTGTTCCTTTAGTGTCTCCTTGAAAGAAAAACCGTAGGAATTCTAAATTCCACTTGTCCTCCTTTTCATATTCCTATTCATCAAACACAAGACTAAGAGATAGTAGCATAATAGCAATATAACCGTACATTTTCTTGTGGTTTGACTTAATCTCACCATGCTTTTTTGCATCCTATGATCTTCCAATTCTTGTGTATCTGCTACATCTTGAGCTTGCGTTGGTTTTCCTTGAAGAGGAAAGGGTGATGCAGCAATAGTAGCGTAAGTATTTCCCTCAGTTTTTGAGAACCAAGGTATCAATCTAGTAGGAGGCTCCTCAAAAGTCCCACGCACCTACACAAACAAACAAAGAACTCGCAACCAACGCAATAAAGGGGTTGTCAATCCCTTCACGGCCACTTGGGAAAGTGAGATCTGATAGAGATAATATGCTAAGATAAATATATTTTGGTATTTTATAATATAGATAGGAAAAGTAAAGATGCAAATAAAAGTATATTGAAAGCTTATATGATAAGAGATAGACCCGGGGGCCATAGGTTTCACTAGTGGCTTCTCTCAAGATAGCATAAGTATTACGGTGGGTGAACAAATTATTGTCGAGCAATTGATAGAAAAGCGAATAATTATGATATTATCTAGGCATGATCATGTATATAGGAATCACGTCTGTGACATGTAGACCGACTCCTGCCTGCATCTACTACTATTACTCCACACATCGACCGCTATCCAGCATGCAACTAGAGTATTAAGTTCATAAAGAACAGAGTAACGCATTAAGAAAGATGACATGATGTAGAGGGATAAACTCATGCAATATGATATAAACCCCATCTTTTTATCCTCGATGGCAACAATACAATATTTGCCTTGCTGCCCCTGCTGTCACTGGGAAAGGACACCGCAAGATTGAACCCAAAGCTAAGCACTTCTCCCATTGCAAGAAAGATCAATCTAGTAGGCCAAACCAAACTGATAATTCGAAGAGACTTGCAAAGATAACTTAATCACACATAAAAGAATTCAGAGGAGATTCAAATATTTCTCATAGATAAACTTGATCATAAACCCACAATTCATCAGATCTCGACAAACACACCACAAAAAGAGTTATATCGAATAGATCTCCAAGAAGATCAAGGAGAACATGGTATTGAGATCCAAAAAGAGAGAAGAAGCCATCTAGCTAAAAACTATGGACCCGAAGGTCTGTGGAAAACTACTCACAACTCATCGGAGGGGCTATGGTGTTGATGTAGAATCCCTCCATGGTCGATTCCCCCTCCGGCGAAGCGTCGGCGAAGGCTCCAAGATGGGATCTGGCGGATACAGAAGGTTACGGTGGTGGAAATAGTTTTTCGTGGTCTCCTTTGATGTTCTCGGGGTACGTGGGTATATATAGGAGGAAAAAGTAGGTTAGTGGACGCCCACAAGATAGGGGGCGCGCCCAGTAGGGGGGGCGCCCTCCACCCTCGTGGCCGCCTCGGCTGCTTCTTGACTTGCACTCCAAGTCCTGTGGATCACGTTTGTTCCAAAAATCACGCTCTCGAAGGTTTCGTTCCATTTGTACTCCGTTTGATATTCCTTCTCTTCGAAACACTGAAATAGGCAAAAAAAAACAGCAATACGGGTTGGGCCTCCCGTTAGTAGGTTAGTCCCAAAAAATATATAAAAGTGTAAAGTAAAGCCCATAAACATCCAGAGCGGGTAATATAATACCATGGAACAATCAAAAATTATAGATACGTTGGAGACGTATAAAGCATCCCCAAGCTTAATTCTTGCTCGTCCTCGAGTAGGTAAATGATAAACTCAGAATTTTTGATGTGGAATGCTACTTAGCATAATTCTCAATGTAATTTTCTTTACTGTGGCATGAATGTTCAGATCCAAATGATTCAAAATAAAAGTTCATATTGACATAATAAATAGTAATACTTCAAGCATACTAATCAAAGCAATCATGTCTTCTCAAAATAACATGGCCAAAGAAAGTTCATCCCTACAAAATCATATAGTTAGGCTATGCTTCATTTTCGTCACACAAAAATGCTCCCATCTTATACACCCCCGATGACAAGCCAAGCAATTGTTTCGTACTAAAATAATCTCAAACGTTTTCAACTTTCACGCAATACATGTTCGTGAGCCATGGATATAGCGCGATGGGTGGAATAGAATATGATGATGGGGATTGTGTGGAGAAGACAAAGAAGGAGAAAGTCTCACATTGACGAGGATAATCAACGGGCTATGGAGAAGCCCATCAATTGATGTTAACATGAGGAGTAGGGATTGCCATGCAACGGATGCAGTAGAGCTATAAATGTATGAAAGCTCAACAAAAGAAACTAGTGGGTGTGCATCCAACTTGCTTGCTCACGAAGACCTAGGGCATTTTGAGGAAGCCCATCGTAGGAATATACAAGCCAAGTTCTATAATGAAAAATTCCCACTAGTATATGAAAGTGACAACATATGAGACTCGCTATATGAAGAACATGGTGCTACTTTGAAGCACACGTGTGGAAAAAGATAGTAACATTGCCCCCATTTTATTTTATTTTTACTTTTTTTTCCTTTCCCCCTTTTTTCTTTTGGCCTGTCTTTTTTTCTTTTTTCTTTGGCCTTTTCTTTTCTTCGGCCTTTCTTTTTTTTCTTTTTGGCCTTTCTTTTTTTTATTTGGGGACAATGCTCTAATAATGATGATCATCACACTTTTATTTATTTACAACTCATGAATTACAGCTCAAAACTAGAACAAGATATGACTCTATATTAATGCCTCCGGCGGTGTACCGGTATGGGCAATGAATCAAGAGTGACATGTATGAAAAATTATGCATGGTGGATTTGCCACAAATACGATGTCAAATACATGATCATGCAAGGCAATATGACAATGATAATGTGTGTCATAAAAAATGGAACAGAACGGTGGAAAGTTGCATGGCAATATATCTCGGAATGGATATGGAAATGCCATAATAGGTAGGTATGGTGGCTGTTTTGAGGAAGATATGGGGAGGTTTATGTGTGATAGAGTGTATCGTATCACGGGGTTTGGATGCACCGGCAAAGTTTGCACCAACTCTCAAGGTGAGAAAGGGCAATGCACGGTACCGAAGAGGCTAGCGATGGTGGAAAGGTAAGAGTGCGTATGACCCATGGACTCAACATTACTCAAAAGAACTCATATACTTATTGCAAAAATCTACAAGTCATCAAAAACCAAGCACTACGCGCATGCTCCTAGGGGGATAGATTGGTAGGAAAAGACCATCGCTCGTCCCCGACCGCCACTCATAAGGGTGCACAATCTAAGAACACCTCATGTTTCAAATTTGTTACACAACTTTAACCATACGTGAATGCTACTGGACTTGCTAATTTCAACACAAGAATTCTTTAAATTCATAATCACCCAACTAGCATGACTTTAATATCACTACCTCTATATATCAAAACAATTATCAAGTATCAAATTGATCATAGCATCCAATTCACTTCCTATGATAGTTTTTATTATACCCAACTTGGATGCCTACCATTCTAGGACCAATTTTATAACCATAGCAAATACCATGCTGTTCTAAGAGACTCTCAAAATAATATAAGTGAAGCATGAGAGACTAACAATTTCTACAAAATTAAGCCACCCCCGTGCTCTAAAAGATATAAGTGAAGCACTAGAGCAAAAACTATCTAGCTCAAAAGATATAAGTAAAGCACATAGAGTATTCTAATAAATTCCAATCAAGTGGGATTCTCCCAAAGGGTGTGTACAGCAAGGATGATTGTGGAAAACTAAAAAGCAAATACTAATATCATACAAGACGCTCCAAGCAAAACACATATCATGTGGCGAATAAAAATATAGCTCCAAGTAAAGTTACCAATGAACGAAGACGAAAGAGGGGATGCCTTCCCGGGGCATCCCTAAGCTTAGGCATTTGGCTATTCTTGAATATCGTGGGGTGATATGGTCATCCCCAAGCTTAGGCTTTTGCCACTCCTTATTCCATAGTCCATCAAATCTTCACCCAAAACTTGAAAACTTCACAACACAAAACTCAACAGGAAATCTCATACGCTCCGTTAGTGAAAGAAAGAAACACCTCCACATAAGGTATTGTAATGAACTCATTCTTTATTTATATTGGTGTTAAACCTACTGTATTTAAAGTTCTCTATGGTTCATACCACTTAATACTAGCCATAGATGCATCAAAATAAGCAAACAACACACAAAAAACAGAATCTGTCCAAAACAGAATAGTCTGTAGCAATCTGTAACTCCCGAATACTTCTGGAACTTTAAAAATCATACCAAAATAGGAAGTTCTGGGAAATTTGTCGATTGATCTACAGTAAAAAGAATTGACGCAAAAGCACGTTTCTGTGAATTAACAAAATTATTTTCGTGTGTGCAAAGTTTCTGTTTTTCAGCAGAGTCAAATTAACTATCACCATAGGTTATCCTATAGGTTCTACTTGGCACAAACACTAATTGAAACATAAAAACACATCTAAACAGAAGGTAGATGCAAAATTTATTACTAAATAGAAACAAAAACAAAAACACAAATAAAATTGGGTTGCCTCCCAACTAGCGCTATCGTCTAACGCCCCTAGCTAGGCATAAAAGCGAGGATAGATTTAAGTAGTGCCATCTTTAATTTTCAGTTTTTTAGCGGAGTCATGCTCAAATCTGGGAGCTTCTATATGTTTCCCTTCATACTCGGAAATTTTTAGATCTAAAGAGTCCAACCGCTTATTGCAAAGAGTAATCAACATATTCATGTGATGAACATTTCCGCTAACACTCTTGAGAGGTTCAAGAGACTTTTGTAAGATTTTTGTAACTTCGCAAATCTTTTCAAACACTTGTGTTTGTTCTTGGGTAGGATGAGATCCCCCATTTTGAGGTAGTGTTCCCACTATTCCCTCTATAATTTCATGCGCAATACTGGGATCAATTTCAATAAAATTTCCTTTGGCAATACAATCCAAGAGTTGTCTATGAGACATATTTAGCCCAACATAAAAATTGCGAAGTAAGATTCTAAAATTCACCTCTATGGTGCAATTACGATAGGACTCCATCATCCTATACCAAGCATCTTTTAAGTTTTCTCCTTGCCTTTGCTTGAAGTGAAGAACTTCAAACTCGGGAGACATAGGAGTGGATAAGGGACTAGGCATGACAACGAGCAAACAAAAGACAAGCGAAAGAGAGAGGAGATTGGGAAAGAGAGGGCGAATAAAACGACAAGGGTGAAGTGGGGGAGAGGAAAACGAGAGTCAAATGGCAAATAATGTAAATGCGAGGGAGATGAGTTTGTGATGGACACTTGGTATGTCTTGACTTGAGCAAAGACCTCCCCGGCAACGGCGCCAAAAATCCTTCTTGCTACGTCTTGAGCCTGAGTTGGTTTTCCTTGAAGAGGAAAGGGTGATGCAGCAATAGTAGCGTAAGTATTTCCCTCAGTTTTTGAGAACCAAGGTATCAATCTAGTAGGAGGCTCCTCAAAAGTCCCACGCACCTACACAAACAAACAAAGAACTCGCAACCAACGCAATAAAGGGGTTGTTAATCCCTTCACGGCCACTTGCGATAGTGAGATCTGATAGAGATAATATGATAAGATAAATATATTTTTGGTATTTTATAATATAGATAGGAAAAGTAAAGATGCAAATAAAAGTAGATTGAAAGCTTATATGATAAGAGATAGACCCGGGGGCCATAGGTTTCACTAGTGGCTTCTCTCAAGATAGCATAAGTATTATGGTGGGTGAACAAATTACTGTCGAGCAATTGATAGAAACGCAAACAATTATGAGATTATCTAGGCATGATCATGTATATAGGTATCACGTCCGTGACAAGTAGACCGACTCCTGCCTACATCTACTACTATTACTCCACGCACCGACCGCTATCCAGCATGCATCTAGAGTATTAAGTTCATAAAGAACAGAGTAACACATTAAGAAAGATGACATGATGTAGAGGGATAATCTCATGCAATACGATATAAACCCCATCTTTTTATCCTCGATGGCAACAATACAATACGTGCCTTGTTGCCCCTGCTGTCATTGGGAAAGGACACCGCAAGATTGAACCCAAAGCTAAGAACTTCTCCCATTGCAAGAAAGATCAATCTAGTAGGCCAAACCAAACTGATAATTCGAAGAGACTTGCAAAGATAACTTAATCACACATAAAAGAATTCACCGGAAATTCAAATATTTCTCATAGATAAACTTGATCATAAACCCACAATTCATCGGATCTCGACAAACACACCGCAAAAAGAGTTACATCGAATAGATCTCCAAGAAGATCGAGGAGAACATGGTATTGAGATCCGAAAAGAGAGAAGAAGCCGTCTAGCTAATAACTATGGACCCGAAGGTCTGTGGTAAACTACTCACAACTCATCGGAGGGGCTCTGGTGTTGATGTAGAAGCCCTCCATGGTCGATTCCCCCTCCGGTGGAGCGCCGGCGAAGGCTCCAAGATGGGATCTCGCGGATACAGAAGGTTACTGTGGTGGAAATAGTTTTTCGTGGTCTCCTTTGATGTTCTCGGGGTACGTGGGTATATATAGGAGGAAGAAGTAGGTCGGTGGACACCCGAGGAGCCCACGAGATAGGGGGCGCGCTCTGTAGGGTGGGGGGCGCCCTCCACCCTCGTGGCCGCCTCGGCTGCTTCTTGACTTGCACTCCAAGTCCTCTGGATCACGTTTGTGCCAAAAATCACGCTCCCTAAGGTTTCAATCCGTTTGGACTCCTTTTGATATTCCTTTTCTTCAAAACACTGAAATAGGCAAAAAACAGTAATACGGGCTGGGCCTCTGGTTAGTAGGTTAGTCCCAAAAATGATACTCCCTCCATTCCTTTATCTAAGGTGTATTATTTTCAACACGGTGACCAAGGCACATAATTATAGACATGTTATGACGAAGTTACCCTTGACAAATTTATCGGTTAGTGGTAAGTAAATCTGTTAGTCCAGGATAGTAAAAGATATATGCAATCGACATAGAGATAGTTTCCTTCTTTTGCTAGAAGAAGAGATACAGACAATCGGGAGAGAGATACTTTCCTTTTTCTGAAGGGCTAACAAGGGAATTATGAGGAATTAGAAGAAATGCACTTTACATTCTGGAGTTTTATTAAAAAAAACAAATACATCTTATATAAAGGAACGGATGGAGTATAAAAGTGTAAAGTAAAGTGCATGAACATCCAAAACGGTAATATAATAGCATGGAACAATCAAAAATTATAGATACGTTGGAGACGTATCAGTATCAAACACCCAAATTGGCAGAAATCCTAAGTTTTTAAATTCTTTGTTTTGCACGTGCATTCCTATCCTATTACTGTCTATTTCCTATCCCTGCATTGTTAGAATCCTCAAATTCAAACAAGCCCTTACACAATTACTTCTGTTACAGATATGTGTCAAAGAAAACCTTGTGTGGTTTGTCCTGCTCCTGCGGCGCTGTGTTCCACCCCAGCTTAGCTGCTCCAACGATGGAAGGGTTCACCACAACAGGGATCCGCTCTCCAGACAATCTTTCGCTGCCTTAGATCTTCTTCCCTGCCGCCGGCAGCCACGACAATTGCATTACCATCATCAACTGAGCAGATGACCTTGAGGACTACACGGGTCCGCAAGAGAGGTCGCACTCTTCCGTCTCTGCTTACGTTATGCATCACTTAATATGATGACATGCTACATTATCGTCGTGTTCACCTATTAGACTCCGAGTCAGGTCCAAACTAATGCTGAAACTTGAGTTTTTAAATGGTTGTGGGGTACATATTGGGGCAGCAATCAGTACTATCTGTCTACTATCTAGTTAATCTCAGGTGTCTACTATGAGTATCATGTTGGGTGCAAACAAACATTAAAGGAGCCATTATCTGTATTTTTTAACTAAAGCTATTATCTGCCTACTATCATTGGTTTTGGGCCTATCCACAGTTTGCTACCATCACTCTGGATTTGTGCATGCACTCCTTACATAATCTCACTATGTTTTATTCCTATGCATGCCAGTTATTGTACACAATGGAACTGATCATGTAGAGCAAAAGAGACGAGCCTTGTGTGGCAATAAAATTTCATGCAGATGTCGCTCCATGGTGGGCGCAAAGGCAGCCCCCCCTCCACCCATTTTGGATCGTAATCAAGAGGAAGATGACTGTTCTGAGGGGGATTCAGAAGGAGAAGACCACTCCTATTTACCCCATGAGGTCTTCGCTCTAACTTGGCGTGCTGATGTTGGTAATATCATGCATATGGTGCCTTGCATTGCTTACTGTATACATTAAAGATGTCATCTGCTTAGTTTAGACATGCTTTGTGTCAATGCCATCTGTTTAGTTTCTTTATCGTATATGTGAATCATGCAATGCCATCTTGTTTAGCCAGGCATCATATATGTGAATTTTGCAATGCCACCCTAGTTAGCCAGTCATCTTATATGTGAATTATATCATGGCATCATTTTCTTGTTACGTGTTAAATTTGTCAACAATTTTAGTACATTCAATTACTCTTCCTGTGCATCAGCCATTTGGCACGGTCATGGAAAAATCTGGAGTGAAAACAAGGTCTTCAGAGCAGACAATGCTATCTGACGAAGCGCATGTCTTGCCGGTTACCGATAGCTGCTCAGAGGAGGATTCAGAGACAGATGACCAGTCATATCCCCCCCCCCAAGGTGCATGCTCTAACTTGGCAGGGTTATGTTGCTCATATCGTGTGTATGGTATCTTGCATATCTATGTCATTTGCTTAGTTTAGACATGCTATGTGTGAATGCCACCTGTTTATTGTCTAATTACCATATATGTGAATTATGCAATGCCATCTTGTTGCAAGACATTATATATGTGAATTATGCAATGTTATCTTGTTGCAAGGCATTATATATGTGAATTATGCAATGCCATGCTGTTTAGGCAAGCGTCATATATGTGAATTATATCATGTCGTCCTATTTTTGTATTTCTTATTGCCTTTGTCGACAATGTTTGTATGTTCAATTGCTCTTCCTATGCATCAGCCATTTGAATTGGGGATGGAGATATCTGGAGTGAAAACAAGGTCTTCAGAGAAGACAATGCTACCTGTTGAAGAAGATATCTTGCTGGTTACAGATAGCTCTTCAGAGGAGGATTCAGAGGCAGATGACCAGTCCTATTATCCCCCTAAGGTGTATGCTAAAACTTGGCAGGGCTATATTACTCATATCACGCATATGTTGTATTGCAATGCTTAGTTTTTACATCATATACACAATATTGAATGCCATCTCCTTAGTTGACACATCATATATGCGATTGCCCTCTGCTCACTTCCTTAGTATATAAATCATATATTTGAATTATGTCATGCCATGATGTTTACATAGACAGCATGTATCTGAATTATGGCATGCCAACCCATTTTCTAAAGACATAATATAGTTATATCATCTCATCCTGTTTACATAGTCATCATATTTTAAATTATGTCATTCTATCCATTAATTATATCATGCCATCATGTTTCCATCGACGGCATGTTTGTGATTTATGGCATGCCAACCACTTTAATAGACACATCTTATAGTTACATCATGTCATCCTGTTTACATAGTCATCATATTTGGAGGTATGTCATTCTATCCTGTTTAGTTAGCCATCATACATGTGAAATTGTGTCATGCTATCCTGTTTAATTAGCCATCATATATGTGAAATTATGTCCTGCTATTCTGTTTGGTTAGACTACATAACTGTGAATTATTTCATGCCCTGTTTTCTTCCCTACTATCCATTGCACCTGTCTATCGTACAATGTCTGTACATTCAATTACTTTTCTTGTTTATCAGCCATTTCAGTTGGAGGGTGTGATGGCAGTATCTGTGGGAGTAAAAACACGGTCTTCAGAAAAGATCGTGCTACCTGTCGATGCATATAGAACCACGGTTGTACTTGCCCAAGAACCAGCCCCACCACACATAACACAGACTCATGTAGATTGTACCCCTACCTTGTTGGACAGAGAACCAGCTACACCCCTTCTAACCCCAACCCCAGCAGATAGTAACCGAGTTCCCGTTGACACAGCACCGTCTCCACCACAGAGCACCCAAACACGAGTAGTTAGTAAGGCAACTGCAGTGCCCAAAGCATGAGGACCACCACTCCGAACCCCAAGTCAATGCTTAAAGCAGAAGAAGAATTGTTCTCAGGTCAGGTTCCGTAGCTATGGTTCATACTACTTTGCTCTTGCATCACTGTATTTACTCATACCAACTAATTAAAAATTTGAAGGATGCAATTGAAACTCCAATGGTGCAACAGGTATGTTTTAAACATGTTTCTTTAACATGTCTGCTCTTGTAACTTGCTCTATGTTGATTTCAGTTTCAATTGAATAAACAGTTATGTTCTCATGCCATGCACATTACAAGTGTTGTTATTGTTGTGTAGTTTCCCACACTTATATTCTGTCTATGCTGCTTTGTCTTAAATAGATATGATTCGAACTGTATCTATCTTGATTTGGCAACATAAACTAGAATGATATAGACCATACAGTGACCATACTACATAGATATATGTTTGTTTCATGTTGTTATCCTGTCCACCTTACTACTGAACTGGTTTACCAAAATGAGTTTCATATACTACATTGTAAACCTGTGATGTGTTTGTTTGTTTCTCTTTTAGAACGCGGATAAAATATTGGAGAAGAGTACCCCGTTATGCAATGGTAAAGGAAGTAATGCAGATAAGTTTCAAGATAGTGAGACATCCCTATTGGTCTCCAAGAAAGCTGATAAAAACTATATTGAAGACAGTGAGACAACCCCAAAGTCCTGTCTTGACGCAGTGTTCGAGTTACTGGCTACTACTGCTGGCACCAGCTCTTCGAAATCGTTGCCTGAATCAGTTCGGCTTCTTGAGTCTAAACTTCAAGTTGAAAGACATCGATGAGATGTTATGCGACAGGAAGCCAAAGGACTAAGGAAGTCCCTACAGAATTTAGATGCATACTTTCTGGTGCAATAGCAAGTGCTGGAGGACTTAAGCGCCAAACAAGAGAAAGTTAATAAGCTTGCTAAGCATCTTGCCAGCATTATGGGTACCCAGGATATTGTTTTTGAGCTCTTCTAAAGTGGTTTCAGTTCTGGACTTGTTTTGCTGCGGCGTTTATATGCGGTTGTGTTCCCTATATTTGCACTGGTGGCGAACTTTGATGCCCAGTGGATGTAATATGTGTAATAGCCATGATAGCCTAGCGTAAGTTGCTTGCTTATTTATTTCCTTATTGTCTTGTTTATTTCTTTGCTTGCAGTCAGTGCAGTTCTTTTTCCGCGGTTTGCTAGTGGTCGCAATAACCTATTTTTTAAAACTAGGCCACAATAACCATGGACTGCATATTTACTGTAGTTACCATTTTCCTCCTACGGGCTGTAGAAACAATGGGCCTTCTACAGGTCGTAGAAACGATGTGCCTTATACGGGTCGTAGACACAATGGGCCTTCTACGGGCCGTATCATCAATGGGCCTTCTACGGGTCGTATGATCGGTTGGCCAAACATGGGCCAATAACAGACCGCATTATGGCCGTAAATGGGCTAGAGTTGGAATCGTCTATTCATGGGCCGACCATAACGGGCCATTGTTAATCGGCCGTATTTGATGACGCTATGAAAACGGCCCAACGTATTAACGGGCCACAAACGGGCCAACTGTAACCTTGGGCCGAATTTAGCCCGCAAGCAGAAAATGACAGTAACAGGCCATAAGTAAACGAATGCTGGAAATGAGCCCAAGAATAAATGGGCTCTGAGAAGGCCAAAAGATAACATGGGCTGGAAACGGCCCAACAGAATAACGGGTCGTTAATGGGTATAAAGTGATACATTGTTCATTACGGGCCAGTTTCGCCATGGGCCGTTAATGGGTACAAAGTGATACACTGTTCATTACGGGCCAGTTTCACCATGGGCCGTTAATGGGCCAAGAGTTACAAAGGGCCTCATATGGGCCTAAATACATCATGGGCCATACATGGGCCAGAAGTGAAAACGGGCTGAAATCATATTGGATGGCCCAGATGACGCTACTAGGCCTAATTCAGATAGGGCGTAATGGGTCTTGGGTTAGCGGGTTGTAAATGGGCTATATGCTAACAGGTCGTTAACAAGCTTTCCATGGGTCGGCCCGCCACCTTTTGACCAACTCAAACGGGCCGACCTTTTCACAGGAATGGGCCTCTATTGGGTCGTGCCACGTGTCGACGTATCATAGGCGCCTTCTGTCCAATGAGTGGATGACATCTGTCCCAACGATGAGCCGACACGTGTTTCCTCCAGCCAATGATGATTTTACACGTGGAAAATCCCCATTGGTCGGGGCTGTTAATGGGTAACCGGATCCAAAACTGGACTCGATAGCTTAATGGCGTTCCGTTACGGTGGATGCCACGTGTCCATCACCCTTGACGAAAGCATTTCTGTGATGCGCGATTTATCGTCATAGAAGTGGACACTACCGTGATGATAATTTTGGTAATGTCACGAAACACTTCTACGACATCACAGGTATGACTATCTTGATTCTGTCATAAAATCGTCATGGATGTACATGCATGACAAAAAACGCGACCTACTGTAACAAACACGTATCATCACGGAAGTGTATTTTTTTGTAGTATAAGTAACCGAATGCTGGAAATGGGCCCAAAAATAAATGGGCCCTGAGAAGGCCGAAAGATAAAATGGGTTTTAAACGGCCCAATGGAATAATGGGTCGTTAATGGGTATAAAGCGGTACACTGTTCATTGCGGGCCAGATTCACCACGAGTCGTTAGTGGGCCAAGAGTTACAAATGGCCTCGTATGGGCCGAAAGGCATCATGGGTCATACATGGGTCAGAAGTTACAACGGACTGGAATCATATTGGACGGCCCAGATGAAGCTACTGGCCTTAATTCCGATAGGCCATAACGAGCCGTGAGTTAGCGGGCCGTAAATGGGCTATATGCGAACAGGCAGTTAACAGGCTTTCCGTGGGTCGGCCCGTTACCTTTTGACCAAGTCAAACGGGCCGGCCTTTATACTGAAATGGGCCTCTATTGGGCCGTGCCATGTGTCGACGTATTATAGGTGCCTCCTATCCAATTAATGGATGACATATGTCCCAACGGTGAGCCAACACGTGTTTCCTCCGGCCAATGAGAATTTTACACGTGGAAAATCCTCATTGGTCTAGGCTGTTAGCGGGTTATCGGATCCAAAACCGGACCTGATAGCTTAACGGCGACCCGTTATGGTGGATGCCATGTGTCGGTCACCCTTGACGAAAGCACTTCCATGACGCGACATTTATTGTCATGGAAGTGGACACTTCCGTGATGATAATTTTGGTAATGTCATGGAACACTTCTACGACAACACAGGTATGACTATCTTGATTCTGTCATAATATCATGGATGTACATGCATCACAGAAAACGTGCCTACTGTGACAAACACGTATCATCACGGAAGTGTATTTTTTTTGTAGTGGTGCCTCTCTGATGATGCGTGAGTAGTTCATTGTAGACCTACGGGTCCGTAGTTAGTAGCTAGATGGCTTCCTTTCTCTCTCTCTTGATTCTCAATACAATGGTCTCTTGGAGATCTATTTGATGTAACTCTTTTTTTGCGGTGTGTTTGTTGGGATCCAATGAACTTTGAGTTTATGATCAGATCTATGTTTTTATCCATCAAAGTTATTTGAGTTCTTTGATCTCTTTTATGCATGATTACTTATAGCCTCGTATTTCTTCTTCGAATCTTTGGTTTAGTTAGGCCAACTAGATCGATTTTTCTTGCCATGGGAAGAGGTGCTTTGTGATGGGTTCGATCTTACGGTGCTTGATCCCAATGACAGAAGGGGAAACGACACATATGTATCATTGCCATTAAGGATAACAAGATGGGGTCTATTTCTACATAAATAGATCTTGTCTACATCATGTCATCATTCTTATTGCATTACTCCGTTTTTCCATGAACTTAATACACTAGATGCATGCTAGATAGTGGTCGATGTGTGGAGTAATAGTAGTGGATGCAGGCAGGAGTCGGTCTACTAATCTTGGACAAGATGCCTATATAATGATCCTTGCCTGTTTATCGTCATGAGTATTTGAAGTCCTATCAATTGCCCAATAGAAATTTGTTTACCCACTGTCGCTATTTTCTTGAGATAAGCCACTAGTGAAATCTACGGCCCCCGGATCTCTTCTTTATTATATTTGCCTTCAAGATCTATTTTTATTCGTTTTATTTTCAGATCTATGAATCCAAAAACCCAAAAATACCTCGCTGAATTTTATTTGCTTTTATTTGCATCTGTCAATCTACTACAATTTTATCCCGTCAACTTGACAATTTGTGGCACCGTTACCCAAAAGGGATTGACAACCCCTTTAACACGTCAGGTTGCAAGTATTTGTTCTTTGTGTGCAGGTACCGTTTACGTAGTGTTGCGTGGTTCTCCTACTGGTTCGATAACCTTCGTCTCATCAATAAGGGAAATATCTACCGTTGCTGTGCTGCATCATCCCTTCCTCTTTGGGGAAATACCGACGTAGTTCAAGCAAACATCAAAAGGAATTTCTGGCGCCGTTGCCGGGGAGACATCATCAACATCTACCAGGTTCCTAATCACAAATCTCATCTCCTTGCCATTTACATTATTTGCCATTTGCCTCTCGTTTTCCTCTCCTCCACTTCACAAAAATTTGTCGTTTTATCCGCCCTCTTTTTGTCCGCGTTTCTCGTTGGAATTTTTGTTTGCTAGGATTTGTCACCATGAGTGACTTTGGTATATATGGCAGAAACAAATAATGGCCTAACTCCTAAAATTGGACGATCTGGCAATCTTGATGCTGAAACTATTGTTTTGGGGCAAGGGAATGTTATAGGAAAAGAACATATCCAAGAATTCTTCTATTGTGTTGGAAATTTAAGTCTTGATGATGTTCTTATACTTAAGAGGACCAAATCTTATGCGGAAGCTATTTCAGCACTAGTTCTGAAACTTGAAAATAAATTTCTTCGTACTCATCCTACCTTGCAGAGTGTAGCCATTATAAAGAATCCCAAAACTAAAAAGTTGGCTACCCTTGTTCTTATGAATGAATTTGATTGCATAGTTCAGGAAGTAAGGGAAATTTTTTATTTCTATGGTATGAATCATGAAAAACCAGTGATAGATGAAATTCTTTATAATAGCGATTATGTGCTAAGACATCTGTTTGGGGATAATCAAATCTTTGATGAGAATCTTAAGAAGAAAGTCCCTGTTTTAGATGTAATCCAACAAGTTTTCAATGATATTAATCAACACTATTCTTGGATTGTTGCCGGAAATCAAAAGGGTTATGATGATAAGCAACTTAATAGTGCTAAAGTCTCTATGGATAAGGTTGTTTTACGTTGTTTTTGCAAAACCTCCTAAGGAAACACCCTTAGGGAAAATAAGACCAAAGACGACAATACTTAGATCCTTCGCGCTATGCCTAGGTAGGGGCGTAAAATGATAGCGCTCGTTGGGAGGCAACCCAACTTGTATCTTTTTGCATGCTGGATAGCGGTCGATGTGTGGAGTAATAGTAGTAGATGCAGGCACGACTCAGTCTACTAATCCTGGACGTGATGCCTATATAATGACCATTGCCTGGATATCGTCATGAGTATTTGAAGTTCTATCAATTGCCCAACAACAATTTGTTTACCCACCGTTGCTATTTTTCTCGAGAGAAGCCACTAGTGAAATCTACAGCCCCCGGGTCTCTTCTTTATTATATTTGCCTTCAAGATCTATTTTTATTGGTTTTTATTTTCAGATCTATTAATACAAAAACCCAAAAATACCTTGCTGAATTTTATTTTCTTTTATTTGCATCTATCAATCTACTACAATTTTATCCTATCAACTTGACAATTTCTGGCACTGTTACCCGAAAGGGATTAACAACCTCTTTAACACGTAGGGTTGCAAGTATTTGTTCTTTGTGTGCAGGTACTGTTTACGTAGTGTTGCGTGGTTTTCCTACTGGTTCAATAACCTTGGTCTCACCACTGAGGGAAATATCTATCGTTGTTGCGCTGCATCATCCCTTCCTCTTTGGGGAAATACCGACGTAGTTCAAGCAAACATCATTGGCCAAACCAAACCAAAGTTTTGGAGAAGAAATACGAGGCTATAGTAATCATGCGTATAAGAGATCAAAGAAGACTCAAATAATATTCATAGATAGATCTGATCATAAACTCACAATTCATCGAATCCCAACAAACACACCGCAAAAAGAGTTACATCAAATAGATCTCCAAGAACATCGAGGAGAACATTGTATTGAGAATCAAAAAGAGAGAAGAAGCCATCTAGCTACTGCCTACGGACCTGTAGGTCAGTGGCAAACTACTCATGCATCATCGGAGGAGCACCAATGAGGATGATAAACCCCTCCGTGATCATGTTCCCCTTCGGCAAGGTGCCGGAATAGGGCTCTAGATTAGATCTCATGGCTCTGGAACTTGCGGCGTTGGAATTGTTTTTCGTCGACTCCCCTAGGGTTTCTAGAATATTTGGGTATTTATAGAGCTGAGAGGCGGTGGAGAAGACTCCCGTGGGACCCACTACCCACCTGGGTGCGCCAGGGGCCTCTGGCGCGCCCTGGTGTCTTGTGGGCCCCACGGGCCTCCCCTCTGGTACTTCCTTGGCTCCCAAGTTGTCTTCTAGGCCGAAGAAAATCTCCAAAAAAATTCGTGGCATTTGGACTTGGTTTGGTTCTGATATTCTGCGAAGTAAAAAACAAGCAAAAAACAACAACTGGCACTAGGCACTATGTCAATAGGTTAGTCCCAAAAAATGATGTAAAATTGATATAAAATGAATGTAAAACATCCAAGAATGATAATATAACAGCATAGAACAATAAAAATTATAGATATGTTGGAGACGTATCAATGTGGTTTTTAAAACCCGGTAGACCAACACTCTAGTTGATGACTTACGCGAGATGTTTAAAAATCGTCATGCATATAACATCAAGCTCAACACAAAAAATGTGTCTTCGGTGTCCCATCTGGCAAGCTCCTCAGTTTTATTGTTTCCCAAGACAAACCCTAATAAAATTAAGGCACTACACAGCTCAAAACACCCACCGAGCTCAAAGATATCCATAGTTTGGTAGGATGTCTTGCCACCATGAACCGATTCATCTGCTGCCTCAGTGAGGAAGCACTCCCAATTTACCGAATGCTTAAATAGACTGGGTGCTTTAAGTGGACTCCTGAAGCAAACACGACTCTGGAAGAAATCAAAATGTTGTTGGCCACTAATTATATCTTAGTCGCTCCTTATCCTGGTGAACCAATGTTGTCGTATATCTCGGCAACCAACAAGGTGGTAATTGTCGTCCTCGCATCGAACATGATATGGACGACCACAAAATAAAAGTGCAAAGACCGGTTTAATATGTTTCCGAGGTGCTTACTCCGTGTAAATGAGGTACCCACATTACCAAAAGACAACATCAACAATTTTTATGGCTTCTCGGAAACTTCAACACTACTTTCAAGAGTGCTCGATAACCGTAGCCACGGATGTACAATTAAATGATATCATCAATAACCAGGATGCCATCACAAGGATCACAAAATGGGCCATCGAGATCCTCCCCTTTGAGATCTTGCATCAACCACGTCAGGCTATTAAATCACAGGTGTTGTCCAATTTCGTTACCAAATGGACGGAAGCCCAGCTCCCTAAAGAGCGTGCGCCTTATACCAATCGTGTCGGGGATATACCCCGCGGTATGACCCGGCTGGAAGTATGACCCGGCCGGACTTGGCATTTCATTGGTAACCCGCCGAAGGATTGGCGACTCACGAGTTTGGTGGCTCACTGGTCTCACGACTCATAAGCTAGGCGACTCACTAATGGCCCCGACGGCGGGTCAGACGGATGACAAGGCCCAAGACCCAGAAGGCCGGTTCATGTTATGGTGGGCCGATTTACGAGGAAAGGCATAAGGAGTTTTCCCCTAAGGGGGCAGACTAAGATTCCACTTGTAATAGACTAGTCCTAATCCTAATAGGACTCCACATGTAACCCACCCCTTCAACTTATATAAGGAGGGGCAAGGCACCCCAAGAGGGACAAGCAAGAAACAATCTCTAGGGCTAGACCCAACTAGAAGAGAGCCGGAGACACGATGTCTCCCTCATGAGCATAATGAGACCTAGCCACAAACAGCATGTAGGGCTTTTACCGGATGATGTTTCCGGGGCCCGAAGCTGTCTAAATCCTTGTCGTGTGTGATGATCCGCTTCGCGTCTCTCATCCTGATCAACCCCTCTCAATCTACCACATAGATGCGTTGGCCTCACGACTAAGTTCTCACACTAGGACATCAGTCATGACAATTCCACGACAGTTGGCGCCCACCGTGGGGCCAGACGCACGGTGGTGTTCAGTTCTTGGAGGGATTTCTCTTAGGGATTGAGGAGTTCACCATTGATCAAATGAAAAGGAGCTGGCATGGAACAACCACGAAGACCCGCCGGACGAGCTTAGACAGAGCCGACAAATTTATCATTGGGAGATCAGAGTTATGGTCAAAACTTTGGATCCGGCGGACACGAGTTTCATAGAGATTTTTGGGTTTGCATGCGGCACCTCACACATTGCACGGCGTGCCGTTGAATCCGAGTGCAGATCGCTTTTTTCTGCTGCAGGCGAGACGGACAAGAATCATCGGGATCGAGATGATTTTTCTGCTGCAAGTGCATGTATTACAGGATCCGGGTAAGATTGCAACTCCTCTTCATGGCCACATCGGTACGGACGAAGATTGGTGATGATTGATGTTTAATCCAGCCGCAGAGATCCAAGGAATAAAGAAACCATTATTGCATGGCGGGGCTCCTGAGGATTGAGGGAAAACTACTCTCATTTGGGAATATACTATTATAGTTCTACTCCAGCAAGGTCCAAAATTCATTTTTTAATCATTGCTTTGATCAAACCAGCAACTAGTACTAGTACGTGAAGCTACTACATAGTAGTATTGGTCAGTTTTTTCAATTACCAAGGGGAACGGTCTCGACCCAGATTCAGGATTCAGTCACGACCTGGATTCTGCTTCATTGCCGAGTCGCCCGCACCGGTCAAACCGCCGTCAAGTTTGCCAAGCCATCGGGATGGTCAAAATTTGGTTGCATATACACTGTAACGTTGTTTCTAAATCCAGAAAGATCAACTCATAGCCTTGGTATTCAAACCTTAGTGTGGAAAAAGTAATCTATCCGTTGATCCATCAGCACGGCAAAATAGAACTAATGGTCAGCGACGATCTGATCTACGAAGGAAATAAGACAACAACTTGGAAGAGGACAGACACGTGAGCCAATTCATTCAGCCACGACTCGGAAGCGGACGTCTCCGCAGACTTGGGCTTGACCGTTGACTCGCCTCCGCCTCTTCGGCGAGCCGCTGGCCGCAACAGCCGCGCCAAGCTGGCCTCGCCCTGTGTCTCGCCCGCAAGTCTACTCACGAGCCACCACCGCGCCGGCGTGTCACCTCACCCGCGGCTATGCCACATCGCCCGGAGCCGCCACTCCTACCCTGATCTGAGCCGCCTACTGCCGCAGTTTCCTTCTGAGCTGTTGTCGTGGCACATTGTTGCTTGAGCTACCGCTGCAACCTTTGAATCGTCGGCCTGGTCACCTTGCGCTACTTCAAGCCGCCCCACACGGCCGTTGATTCGCTGTTCACCGCTGCCATTCCGCCCCGAGTCGGCCCTACCAAAATCAGGTGTTATTTTTTCTATCTATTTTTAAGTATATATTAATTTATCCAGGAATAATTGCTCTGGCTCGCGATGTTTTCTATGCAGGACAATTATTCATTACAAGGATGATCGTTATGTCACGGATATAAAACTCGCGCCAATATTATCAAGCGCCAGCATCCGACCATAATGTATTGTTCAACAAATGTGTGTGCAAACCGCTGCCTCTATGGCTCAGTCTACAACAACAAATCTGTGCCTGGTTCACCCGTCTGCGCCGATTTACAGCACCACAGGCAACTCACCCATCCGCCCCCGCGGCCGACCCTCCTGCCCGTGCCGGCTTACAACACCGCGGCCGATTCATCTGTTTGAGGTGCCTCTGATGCTGCGGTCGTATTTTCCGTTCATCTCTCGCGGCCTGGTCTACATCAACACACCGGGCCACACCTGTTTGCATGAGCTGTTTATTGAGGATGAGAAAGTCACTGCTTGGGTAGCCCGGTTTTCTTCTCACAATTTGGAGGCAAATTATTATATATTCAGCCGCCGTCTGCACCGGATGGCTCAATGGGCAGGCACACAAGTCGCCGCCCACTACAGTTTGGTTAATTTCAAAATAGCCGGTTGGAAGGAACCATTGGCCGAGTTGCTGACACGGCTCATACAGGATCATTTATAACCCGCCGCAGTCACCTCAACTTCCTGTGGATTCACATCATGCTATCAACTCCAATGATATACACCTTATGCTATGGTCAAAATATGAAGAATCTCAAAGCCAACTCTTTGGGTTTGTCTTGGGACTCGAGGCCTACAATGGCATGAGTCGGCAGAATTGACCGGTTTCAATGCATTCAAGAACTCCGGGTCATTGGAGGGAAAAATAACCCGGCCCCGGAGATTACTGCTCTATCGATGAAAATTTAGAAGGCCGTCAGAAAAATTCCGACTCACAATGATGCTTCCGGTTCAAAATCCGGTTCAAGGGAAATCTTGTCTCCCACAAAGCTCTGAAGCTCTCAAATCTAGTTTAAAAATTCCGGTTCAAGAAGAATTATCTCTTGCAAAGTTGAGTTCTCGGGAAAAATTAAAGGTTGCCAAAGAGAGCTTGCTGCCATGATGCACGGTTCAAACATAGGTACCCTGCTCCAATGGTCACTTGGGGGCTTCCTGTTCAAACATAGGTGTATTCACCAAAGAGAACATAACTGTCGGTACCCTCTTGATCGGCTCAATGCCACACTTCCAATGATCACTTGGGGGCTTCTTGTTCAAACATAGTGCATATTCGAACCAAAGAGAACATAGTTGTCGGTACCCTCTTGATCGGCACACTGCCAAACCCACTAGGGGGCTTCTTGATCGTATTCGAATCATAGCTTAACCCCTTTTGGGTCCGAATTTGATCATATTCAAATCAGAGTCGTTAAAAAACTCTCAACGTCATTTGGGGGCTTCCTGTTCAAATATAGGTCCTATTCGAACCAAAGAGTACATAGCTGTCGGTACCCTCTTGATCGGCGCAATGCCAAAGCCACTGGGGGCTACATGATCGTATTCGAATCCTAGCTTAACCCCTTTGGAACGGTTTACTAATCGTATTCGAATCAGAAGCCTCGATTTTTTTCTTTCTATTTGTCTTAAGTTTTTTGAAAGCAATCTTTGACTTTGTCTTGAGACTTTTTTGTTCAGATCTAAGTATAAGTGTGGTTTAAATTTAACCCGGCTTGGCTTTGGATGATAAGTCGCCAGCATATGACAATTATAAACATTTGAAGTCTTGGCTTCTAAAGATTTGGTTATCACCCTTACCGCACAGGTATCATAAGCCGGCAGTATGATTCAATATCACAGGTATGATATTTGATTATGTTTAAACCGACTCTGGCTATGGACTTTAAGTCACCGGTATATTTTGGATTGCGCCATTGGAATCATGCGCTTATCAATCATTGGATTATTACCCTTATTGGATACGACGATGTAAGCCGGTGGTATGAGCCAATTCCACAGGTATGTTCATCTAATTATATAAATATGCGAGGTTTGATAACCCACCCTGGATTTTAACGTTAAATCGCCAGTATGTTTAGGCTTGAATGGCCTTAATTCTAGCCTTTTCCATACTTGCATAAAGACTATATTATGTTTGGGTTGTTACCCGCCCTGGCTTTTGACGTTAAGTCGCTAGGGCGCATGTTGTTTAAACTCTGTGCAGGATTTACAGAACTATGACTTATATAAATACTTAAGTCCAAGCTCAATATTAAAATTGATGCTTTAAAATGATTATCCGTTCTGGATTTTCTCAAAGGCTATAAGCCGTCGGGTTATAAAAATTCCGTCTTACAATGGAGGCCTATTAAATCGCCATCGGCCAAGAGCCGCCGGGTATTTAAACTCTGGATTTACTTGTCAACAGATGAGGTCTTCAAAGTTGTTTGGTGCAATGGCTATTATTTTATCAATGGACATGATTTATTTTACAATGGAGGGAATAGTCCCGAGTCACTGCAGGCTTACGACCCAGCACTTGGGGGCTATATTATTCAGATTGAGATTATATCAAATATGCAAGTCCCATGTCAGTGCCAGCATACACCATGGCACTTGGGGGATAATGCAAAGTCATTTTTTGCTCAACTTATTGAAGACCCGACTCATCACATTGTAATGAGCCAGTCCTTGGGGGCTACCATTTGCTCCTGTCAAAACTTCAAGGTACACAAGCTTTAATCCATTATATTGAAAGGTCTACTACTCAGTTGGTAGAGTACAAAGCTCTTAAACCTTGTGGACGTGGGTTCAAGCCCCATGGTGGAGATTATATTATATGATGTTATTATCAATAAATTATATACAAAGTCCCAGCTCAGTATTATCTTACTAAGCCGGCCCTTGGGGGCTACACGTTGCTGTTCAAATTTACATGGTTATATCTACAAAGTCCCTGTTCATTATAGCATAATGACCCGGCCCTTGGGGGCTACACTGTTTGAAGTTTTCATGAGTATAAGGCAATTACAAGTCCCAGGTTGCTACAAGCATGACAACCCGACACTTGGGGGCTACATGTGATATGCATATAAGGGAGAAAAAATCTTCAAATTCTTAGTTTGGAGCAGACCAGATTAACCCGGTGTCTGCAACAATCATGACCCGGCATCATTTATTTATAACCTGACAATTTTGGCAATTATAAATCAGCAAGATCTACATCTTTAAGCCGGCTGAATATCAGTTGAATATTTCAAGACCAATATTTTTGTCAAGTCAGAGCATTGAAGGCTCACTCAAATGGATTATTTCTTATAATATTTCTCTACAAGAGCCAATGTCAGCAGATTGGTTATGAAGCTGGCCTATTGTCCCGGATTTTTTAGAAGAAGTTCCTGGATTTTTTGCATTGGCAAGGTTTGGACATATCTGTTAAAGGAGATTTGCTATAAGATCTTGAGTATGCATCCAGGAGGAAATGACAAGGACTTAAAGATGATCAGGTGCCGGTTTAGGAAAATATTTAACCCGGAGCACAACCTATCAAGTTTGTTCTTGTGTTTATTTTGCAGCATAAGTTTACCATGGATAAATCCAAGCTAAACTTGGGGCTAATGTCGGGGATATACCCCGCGGTATGACCCGGCCGGAAGTATGACCCGGCAGGACTTGGCATTTATTAGTAACCCGCCGGAGGATTGGCGACTCACGAGACTGGTGGCTCACTGGTCTGACGACTCATAAGCCAAGCGTCTCACTAATGGCCCCGACGGCGGGTCAGAAGGATGACAAGGCCCAAGGCCCAGAAGGCCGGTTCATGTTATGGTGGGTCGGTTTACGAGGAAAGGCATAAGGAGTTCTCCCTTAAGGGGGCAGACTAAGATTCCACTTGTAATAGACTAGTACTAATCCTAATAGGACTCCACATGTAACCCGCCCCTTCAACTTATATAAGGAGGGACAGGGCACTCCAAGAGGGACAAGCAAGAAACAATCTCTAGGGCTAGACCCAACTAGAAGAGAGCTGGAGACACGACGTCTCCCTCATGAGCATAATGAGACCTAGCCACAAACATCATGTAGGGCTTTTACCAAATGATGTTTCCCAGGGCCCGAAGCTGTCTAAATCCTTGTCTTGTATGATGATCCACTTCGCGTCTCTCATCCCGATCAATCCCTCTCAAGCTACCACATAGATGTGTTGGCCTCACGACTAAGTTCTCACACTAGGACATCTGTAGTGACAATTCCACGACAAATCGGGTGATGTATTTTTGTGGCTCGAAAATGCTTGTCGGATTAGGGGCCGGGTGGTTCTCACCTTACCCACCGGTCACACCATTAAGCACATGCTTTAGATCCTGTATACCGACTCCAACAATGCAGCAGAATATGAGGCACTACTTCATGGACTTTAGATAGCCGTCTCCATGGGCATTCAACATCTAGATGTCTGATGTGATTCTAACCTCGCAATTTCCTAGATTAATGGTGAATTCTACACCAAAGGCCCAAAAAAGACATCATATCGAATGCGTTAATAACCATGTCGGCTCGATTCAAGGGCCGAGAGTTCCACCACATTCAGCGTGATAGCAGGCAGGTCGCTGATATCTTGGCGACGATGGGAGCACGACGGGAGCTAGTGCCCCATAATACCTTCCTTCAGCAGTTGTTCAAACCGTTCGTCATGTGGCAAGGTGATACCGAGTCGGCCAAGCAAACCTAGGACCCCTTGGTCGATTTGATCACCCCGCCGACCATAGAGACAGACAAGGAAACAATTGGGGGCTACGTGCTTGAAGAAACTTACATGCCCATGAAATTTTGGCAGTCATTGAGCCATGGACTGGGCCACAACTTACATACCTGATATGCAATGAATTGCTCGAGGATCAGACAGATGCATGATGAATCATTCGACGATCGGCCGCCTATACTGTCCACAAGGGAGAGCTCTACAAATGTAGTGTTACCGACATACTTCAGCGCTGCATCTTCGAGGAGGAAGGGCAACAACTCTGATCCGGGATTCACTCTAGCACCTGTAAGCATCATGCAACTCCTTGCAGCTTGGTAAGCAAGGCATTCCGAGCTGGGTTTTATTGGCCCACGGCAAGAGTCAATGCTAGAGACCTAGTCGATAAGTGTGTCAGATGCTAGATGATTTCTAAAAGAAGCCTAATACGTCTCCAACGTATCTATAATTTTTGATTGTCCCATGCTATTATATTATCTGTTTTGGATGTTTTATATGCATTAAGATGCTATTATATATTATTTTTCGGACTGACCTATTAACCTAGAGCCCAGTGCCAGTTTCTATTTTTTTTCCTTGTTTTTGAGTTATACAAAAAAGGAATATCAAACAGAGTCCAAGCGAGCTGAAAATTTATGGTGATTTTTTATGGACCAGAAGAAGCCCACGGAGCATCGAAATTGGGCCACGAGATTCCCGAGGCGACCACAAGCCTAGGGGGCGCGCCCCCTAGGGCACGCACCCTGGCTTGTGGACTCCTCGGGGAACCCCCCCTGACTTGTTTCCGACGCCAAATATTCCTATAAATATAGAAACCCCTGAAAAGAAACCTAGATCAGAAGTTCCGCCGCCGTAAGCCTCTGTAGCCATGAAAAACCAATCGGGATCTCGTTCAGGCACCCTGCTGGAGGGGGAAACCATCACCGGAGGTCATCTTCATCATCCCGGCAGTCTTCATGACGAGGAGGGATAGTTCACCCTCGGGGCTGAGGGTATGTACTAGTAGCGATGTGTTTAATCTCTCTCTCATGTTCTTGATTTGGCACGATCTTTATGTACCGCGAGCTTTGTTATTATAGTTGGATCCAATGGTGTTGCTCCCTCTCTACCTTCTTGTGATGAATTGAGTCTTGCTCTTTGAGGTTTCGTTATGTTGGATGGAGTATAGGATTTGAGGACACTTGATGTATGTCTTGCGATGGGATATCTGTGGTGAAAATGGGATGTTCTATTGATTCACTTGATGTATGTTTTGGCAATCAACTAGCGGATTCCTGAGGTGACATTGGGGTAGTCTATGCATAGGGGTTGATGCATGTTTTTGTCCTACGTTCTCCGATAGAAACTTCAGAGGGATTCTTTATTGCAGGTTGAGAGATTGGTATATGATCCAATTATGCGATCATTGTTGAGAGAACTTGCACTAGTGAAAGTATGAACCCTAGGCCTGGTTTCCGCGCATTGCAATACCGTTTTTTCTTAGTTTTGTTACTAGTTACCTTGCTGTTTTTATATTTTCATATTACAAAAACCTATACCTACCATCCATATTACACTTGTATCACCATCTCTTCGCTTAACTAGTGCACCTATACAATTTACCATTGTATTGGGTGTGTTGGGGACACAAGAGACTCTTTATTATTTGGTTGCAGGGTTGTTTGAGAGAGACCATCTTCATCCTACGTATCCCACGGATTGATAAACCTTAGGTCATCCACTTGAGGGAAAATTGCTACTGTCCTACAAAACTCTGCGCTTGGAGGCCCAACACGAGTCTACAAGAAGAAGGTTGTGTAGTAGACATTAAGCTCTTTTCTGGCGCCGTTGCCGAGGAGGTGAGTGCTTGAAGGTATATCTTTAGATCTTGCAATTGAATCTTTTAGTTTCTTGTTTTATGACTAGTTTAGTCTATAAAATAAAACTACAAAAAAAGAGAATTGAGGTTGCCTCATATGCTTCATCTTTTTAATGTCTTTCGTGAAAATGTTGAAAACGAAAAATTGTGCTCAAGTGCTAGAAGAAGTCAATAAAATGTTTGGCACTAAATCTTTGAATGATAAACATGATTGCAATGTTGTTAGTGCGCTTGCTATGAATATTCATAATACTAATGATGATTGCATGAGTCATGATAAAAATGTTTCTTATAAGCATGTCAATTTTTGTGGAGTGAATAGAATTGGTGAAGACATGCCTTATAGGGATGATAGATTTTGGGAGAAGCATAAACATGATGAATGTAGCGACCAGGCCTCAAACAGTCTGATCTCTGTGCATCAGTGTCATCCCTGGATCGGTAATGCTGACACACACAGTACTCGAAGGATTTATAATAGAGTAGCAATCACACACTTATTACATCGAATGTCTCAAAAGAGAATTTATTGCAATAAATATGGCTTAAGGCCATCTAATAACGATAACAGGGGAAGGCTTGGAAGATAAGCGAGTCCATCAACTCCAACGGCATCACTGAGTATAAGACCACGACCTAAGGCACCTCACTCGTCATCTGAAAAGTCTGCAACATGAGCGTTGCAGCCCGAAAACGGGTCAGCACATGGAATAAGCTGGCAATGTAACACATAGAGAGTAATGAACAGAATAATGTTATCACTACATGCATATATGGCTGGTGGAAAGCTCTATGGTTACAGTTTTGCATAAAGCCATTTTTTCCCTACAACAAAGGAATAAATTTTATTTAACTATCATGGTGGTTGTTAAACATTGAGAAGGTTCCTCCAACTCAATCCCAATTAAACATCATCATTAACCCAACAAAATTAAATTAAGTAACATGATGAGATTCACATGATAATCCAAGTACTAGATACTCAAAACGTCCATAACCGGGGACACGGCTAACCATGATTAGTTTATACACTCTGCAGAGGTTTGCGCCCTTTTCCCCGCAAGACTCGATCTCCTCCGTTGGATTTCTCGCACTACAAGATGTTTGAGAAACGAATGACCGAGACACATTCTTTCAAAAGCATTAACTCTCTACTTCGGGTAGACAGTACCACCTACATCCCCTACATCTGCTAGTCTACCTCTTCAAGAGCTCACGCAACATACTCAACTATGCTAGAGCCCATAGTAGCTTGCGGCTGCACACGGAAGTTTCTAGCATGAATAATCTCATGATCCCTTTGAGCCTGGGTGGCGGTCCATAGGAGAATCACACGGTACCCCAGGATTTCCAAAAATACAGGCAACACTGGGTTCCCCAGGTGCCTCAGTCCACCCAGATGTGAATTTAAGTTGCCACCTTAAATAAACCATTAATTAACAATCTCACATCTGTCATGGATACACTCACCCAATCCACGTCTACTAGCATAGTATAGCAATATAAGCAAACGTAGAAGTAACTCCCAAAGGTTTGATAATAAAACAGGTAATAGGTACTACCTCATCTACTTCCCAATACCCACATGTTAAATCAGATCCTAATCATGCAATTGTTTGAGGATTGATCTAATGCAATAAAACTGGGTAGTAAAGAGGTATGATAAAAGTGTTACTTGCCTTGCTGATGATCCATGAAACCTAGAGACTCGAAGTAGCAAGCGGCGCACTCCGGGTACTCTATCGCAAACAAACAAGCATACAATAAGCACTCATCTAATGCATGGGTAAAAATCAAATAAAAGATCTAACCAGAAAGTTCAACTTAAGAACTCTGGTTTGCAAAAAGAATCAAATCAAACGAAGCAACGAAAGTCAAACGGCGAAAGAAACAAGATTCGTTTACTAATCTGGACCTAAGTCAAATTTTACAGTGGCAAAAACTTTGTTTGAGTTGGCTAAACAGAAAGAGGGTTTCGAGACGAAACTCTAGGCGCTTGAATCGCCTGATTCTGATAAACGAGTGAAAAGTTATACTAGAACGAAAATCGGACCAGAAATCGCGATCAGAAATAATCGCGGAAAATCCGAGAAAAAGAAAAACGGACGAACAGGCTAACGAATGAACGTTCGCTGTCTGCGGCTAAAAGACGAAAACCGTTCGTTAAAACGAACGAGTGTTCGCTAAATAAACTAAACCAGGAAAAAAATAAAAATTGATCTAAAAAAATAACCGCGGTTTTATAAAAAAACAGGCGGTTTTCTGAAGAAAACCGCCGGCGGTGGGGTCCGGCGGGTGGCAGCGGTCGGCGGCGGCGGCGGCGGCAGACGACGGCGGCGGCGGCGGTGGCTTAGGGTTAGGGTTTGGGGGCGCGGTGGGCTGGGGTGGGCTGGCGTGGCTCGGGCGGCTTTTAAAGGCCGGGCGAAGAGGTGTCCGGGTCGCCCACGGCGGCCCGAGTCGGTTCGCGTTTTTTTAAATAATTTCGTGCAGAAAAACAAATAAAAGAAATACCAAAACAGACTCCAAAAATCCCGAAATAAATTTTCCCCGCCCTCTAAAATCAAGTCGGACAAGATGAACATTTATTTGGGGCCTAAATGCAATAAAATATGATATGCAATGATGATCTAATGTATAACATTCCAAATTGAAAATTTGGGATGTTACAGTGAAACCAATCGGTGGCTTAAGGTGATAGATAAATTTGCTACAAAATTATGCTCTCTTCATCCCAGTACTTGTGAACTTTGCAATAGAGTTGGTCATCTTAATTTCCAATGCACACTTTTTTATGACCGAATCGTGGCTAAATATAGCAATAACTTGATCACCCTTGAACTTTATAATGAACTTTGTTTATTTTTGGGGTGTGAAGAATTGTCTCATAAAAATAGTTGGTTTGAAGCGTTCATATTCACCGACCATGTTGAAACTACTCTTAATTTTTTTTATGTTTTGTGTGGCAAATTGCAATGAGAATGCTTATATTTCCAACTATAGAAAGATGGGAAAACCAATAGAATATAAAAGAAATACTATTGAAAGGGTAAATCTCTCCACTTTCCTTCCTATTGTCTCTCGTGATGAAACAGGTTATGAGAATGAGCTTCCTATGCAACCAATCCCATCCATAAGGAGCTCCAAAAAGTTGATTAAACCCACACATGATGTAGAGAAGAAAAACAAAAGACGGAGAAGCAAAGGTAAAAAAGTATCCCTCGCAAATGATGTTGCTCCTATTATTGTTATGCCTCATGAGAGTGAATAAAAAATAAATGTGGAATATGATATACTTGATGATGATAGAGATTCTTTGTCTTATGGTACAATGTCCGAAGAAACTATTGAGGATGATTTTGTTATGACTATTACTCATTGTGATGATTATGATTGGGAAAATAGTGATACTTCTTGTAATCTTGAAAATCTTTTTGGCACCAACTTAGAAAGTTGTGATGATAATAATTGCTATATTATTGGTGATATTCATACTATTAATGATGTGAGTGATTATGCTTGTGATATGCAAAGCCACAAGCTTGGGGATGCTATGTTTGATGAGAATGACATGTTTGAGAATTTGTTTGCTGCAATTAGTGTTTGTCCCAAGCTTGGGGATGCTATGCTTGATGAAGATGATATTTTTAGTCCCCCAAGTTTTGATGTGCAAATTTATTATGATGATAACATGCCTCCTTATTTACGATGATTGCAATATTTATGAAAGTGGATTTGGAAGAGTGTCAACTTTAGAGAATAATTATCCCACTATTTTGGAGGGTGTTGAATCTTATTATAATGATAAAGGTGGATTTGGAGAGATCATGACTTTATTCAATAATGATTCCACTATCTTGGAAGAGGTTTCAATAGATTTTGATGAGAACAAAGTTGCTACTTATGATGATTACTGTGATGACACTTATGTTATAAATAGTAGTGATTATTATATTTAAAAAACTTGTCATAATTATGCTTACCCTTTTTCTGAACATTACTCTTTTAATGTGGAAACAATTTATAGTATTCGAGTTTCTTATGATACTCCCACTATTCCGAATGAGAAGAATTTTGCTTATGTGGAGAGTAGTAAATTTTCTATGCTTGTGCATCATCAAAATAATGCTTTATGCGATAGTTATATTGTTGAATTTATTCATGTTGCTACTGAAAATTATTATGATAGAGGAACATATGCTTTTACATATTGCAATAATATCAAGTTTCCTCTCTTTGTGCGAAAAGTTTTGAAGTCATGCTTGTTTTGCCTTCCTATGCTAGTTGACTCTTGCTCCCATAAATTGTTTGCTCACAAAATCCCTAGGCATAGGAAGTGGGTTAGACTTAAATGTGTTAGTCATATGCTTCATGATTCTCCCATTATGTTTCAATTCTTATCTTTTATGTGAGCATCATTGAAATCATCATGCCTAGCTAGAAAGGCATTAAAGAAAAGCGCTTGTTGGGAGACAACCCAATACTTATACCTACTGTTTTTTTGTGTCCACATGATTAATCTATTGTAGTAATCATGTTTTATAGCTTTTGTTTCAATAAAGTGCCAAGTAAGCCTTTGGGATAGTGTGGATGATAGCTGACTTGATTCTGTGCAAAAACAGAAACATTTGCTTCCAGTAATAGAATTGTTTAAATTCACTGGAGCGCGATAAAAATCTGATTTTTTTACACATTATTGATATACAAATTTCCTAGATTTTCCTAAAAAAATTTAAAATGGAGTTACAAAAGTATACGAAGTTTCCAGATACTACAGACTGTTCTATTTTTGACAGATTCTGTTTTCATTGTGTTGTTTGCTTATTTTGATGAATCTATGGGTAGTATCGGAGGGTATGAAATATGAAGAAGATGGAATACAGTAGATATAACAAAAATATAAATTTAGAATGAGTTCACAAGAATACCTAAGTGGTGATTTGCTTTATTATACTAACAGAGCTTACGAGTTTTCTGTTGAGTTTTGTGTTGTGAAGTTTTCAAGTTTTGGGTAAAGTTTCGATGGACCACGAAATAAGGAGTGGCAAGAGCCTAAACTTGGGGATGCCAAAGGCACCCCAAGGTAATATTCAAGGACAACCAAGCATCTAAGCTTGGGGATGCCCCGGTTGGCATCCCCTCTTTTGTCTTCAGTCCATCGGTATATTTACTTGAGGCTATATTTTTATTCACCACATGATCTATGTCTTGCTATTTTGCTTGGAGCGTCTTGTATGATATGATTATTTGATTTTTAGTTTTCCATAATCATCCTTGCTGTACACACCTTTTGAGAGGGACACACATGAAACGTGAATTTATTAGAATACTCTATGTGCTTCACTTATATCTTTTGAGCTAGCCAGTTTGCTCTAATGCTTCACTTATATCTTGTTAGAGCATAGTGGTAGTTTTATTTTATAGAAATTGATGAACGCTAATGCTTCACTTATATTATTTTAAGAGTCTTTAAACAGCATGGTAATTTTCTTAGGTTATGCATTTAGTCCTAATATGATGGGCATCCGAGAGGGATATAATAAAAACTTTCATATAAAGAGCATTGAATACTATGAGAAGTTTGATTCCTTGCATATTGTTTTGAGATATAAAGATGGTGATATTAGAGTCATGCTAGTGAGTAATTGTGGATTGGTAGAAATACTTGTGTTAAAGTTTGTGATTCCCATAGCATGCACGTATGGTGAATCGTTATGTGATGAAGTCGGAGCATGATTTTTTTATTGATTGTCTTCCTTATGAGTGGCGGTCAGGGACGAGCGACGGTATTTTCCTACCAATCTATCCCCCCTAGGAGCATGCATGTAGTACTTTGTTTTGATAGCTAATAGACTTTTGCAATAAGTATGTGAGTTCTTTATGACTAATGTTGAGTCCATGGATTATACACACTGTCACCCTTCCACCATTGCTAGCCTCTCTAGTATCGCTCAAGTTTAGCCGGTGCCACCCACCATATATGTTCCTCAAAATATCCACCATACCTACCTATTATGGCATTCCCATAGTCATTTCGAGATATATTGCCATGCAACTTCCACCGCCATGTTTATTATGACACGCTTCATCATTGTCATATTGCTTTGCATGATCATGTAGTTGACATCGTATTTGTGGCAAAGCCACCATACATATTTTTTATACATGTCACTCTTGAGTCATTGCACATCCCGGTACACAGCCGGAGGCATACATATAGAATCATATCTTGTTCTAGCATCGAGTTGTAAAGTAAATAAAAGTGTGATGATCATCATTATTAGAGCATTGTCCCATGTGAGGAAAGGATGATGGAGACTATGATTCCCCCACAAGTTGGGATGAGACTCTGGACGAAAAAAAGGGGGAGAAAAAAAGAGTGAACAAAAAGAGAGAAAAATGAGGCCAAAGAGCCCAAAATAAAAAAATGAGAGAAAAGAGAGAATGGGCAATGCTACTATCCTTTTTCCACACTTGTGCTTCAAAGTACCACCGTGATCTTCATGATAGAGAGTCTCCTATGTTGTCACTTTCATTTACCAATGTAAATTTTTCATTATAGAACTTGGCTTGTATATTCCAATGATGGGCTTCCTCAAATTTCCCTAGATCTTCGTGAGCAAGCGAGTTGGATGCACACCCACTTAGTTTCTTTTGGAGTTTTCATAAACTTATAGCTCTAGTGCATACGTTGCATTGCAATCCCTACTCACTAACATTGATATCTATTGACGGGAATCTCCATAGCCTATTGATACACCTAGTTGATGTGAGACTATCTCCTTCTTTTTGTCTTCTCCGCAACCACCATATTCTATTCCACCTATAGTGCTATATCCATGGCACACGCTCATGTATTGCGTGAAAGTTGGAAAAGTTTGAGAATATCAAAAGTATGAAACAATTGCTTGGCTTGTCATTGGGGTTGTGCATGATTTAATACTTTGTGCGATGAAGATGGAGCATAGTCAGACTATATGATTTTATAGGGATAACTTTCCTTGGCCATGTTATTTTGAGAAGACATGATTGCTTTATTAGTATGCTTGAAGTATTATTGTTTTTATGTCAATATTAAACTTTTGTTTTGAATCTTATGGACCTGAATATTCATGCCACAATAAAGAATATTGCAATTATAAATATGTTAGGTAGCATTCCACATCAAAAAATCTGTTTTTATCATTTACCTACTCGAGGACGAGCAGGAATTAAGCTTGGGGATGCTTGATACGTCTTCAACATATCTATAATTTTTGATTGTTCCATGCTATTATATTATCTGTTTTCGATGTTTTATATGCATTAATATGCTATTTTATGTTATTTTTGGGACTAACCTATTAACTTAGAGCCTAGTGCCAGTTTCTGTTTTTTTTCTTGTTTTTGAATTTTACACAAAAGGAATATCAAACAAAGTCCAAATGAGCTGAAAACTTCCGGTGATTTTTTATGGACCAGAAGAAGCCCACGGAGCATCAGATTTGGGCCAGAAGAGTCCCGAGGCGACCACAAGCCTAAGGGTGCGCCCCCCTAGGGCACGCTCCCTGGCTTGTGGACTCCTCGGGGAACCCCCTGACTTGTTTCCGACGCCAAAAATTCCTATAAATATAGAAACCCCTGAAAAGAAAACTAGATCATAAGTTCCACCACCGTAAGCCTCTGTAGCCACAAAAAACCAATCAGGGGCCCGTTTCGGCACCCTGCCGGAGGGGGGAACCATCACCGGAGGCCATCTTCATCGTCCCGATTGTCTCCATGACGAGGAGGGAGTAATTCACTGATACGTCTCCAATGTATCTATAATTTTTGATTGTTCCATCCTATTATATTTTCTATTTTGGATGTTTAATGTGCTTTATTATGCACTTTTACATTATTTTTGGGACTAACCTATTAACCAGAGGCCCAGTGCAAATTGCTGTTTTTTTGCCTATTTCAGTGCTTCGCAGAAAAGGGATATCAAACGGAGTCCAAACAGAATGAAACCTTCAGGAGAATCATTTTTGGAACAAACGCAATCCAGGAGACTTGGAGTGGATGTCAAGGAAGCAACAAGGCGGCCACGAGGTAGGAGGGCGCGCCCCCACCCTCGTGGGCACCTCGTGGCTCCACCGACCTACTTTTTCGCCTATATATACTCATATACCCCGAAAACATCCAGGAGCACCACGAAACCCTATTTCCACCGCCGCAACTTTCTGTACCCGTGAGATCCCATCTTGGGGCCTTTTTGGCGCTCCGTCGAAGGGGGAATCGATCATGGAGGGCTTCTACATCAACACCACAGCCTCTCCGATGATGTGTGAGTAGTTTACCATAGACCTTCGGGTCCATAGTTATTAGCTAGATGGCTTCTTCTCTCTCTTTGATTGTCAATACAAAGTTCTCCTCGACCTTCTTGGAGATCTATTCGATGTAATACTTTTGTGGTGTGTTTGTCGAGATCCGATGAATTGTGGGTTTATGATCAAGATTATCTATGAACAATATTCGATTCTTCTCTGAATTCTTATATGTATGATTTGATATCTTTGCACATCTCTTCGAATTATCTGTTTGGTTTGGCCTACTAGATTGATATTTCTTGCAATAGGAGAAGTGCTTAGCTTGGGGTTCAATCTTGCGGTGTCCTTTCCCAGTGACAGCAGGGGCAGCAAGGCACGTATTGTATTGTTGCCATCGAGGATAAAAAGATGGGGTTTATATCATATTGCTTGAGTTTATCCCTCTACATCATGTCATCGTGCTTAATGCGTTACTCTGTTCTTATGAACTTAATACTCTATATGCATGCTAGATAGCAGTCGATGTGTGGAGTAATAGTAGTAGATGCAGAATCGTTTCGATCTACTTGTCACAGACGTGATGCCTATATACATGATCATGCCTAGATATTCTCATAACTATGCGCTTTTCTATAAATTGCTCGACAGTAATTTGATCACCCACCGTAAGATATGCTATCTTCAGAGAAGCCACCAGTGAAACCTATGGCCACCGGGTCTCTTTTCCATCATATTATATCTCTTTTATTTACATTGCATCTCATTTACTATTTTGCAATCTTTGCTTTTCAATCTATACAACAAAAATACCAAAAGTATTTATCTTATTATCTCTATCAGATCTCACTTTTGCAAGTGGTTGTGAAGGGATTGACAACTCCTTTCTCGTGTTGGTTGCAAGGTTCTTATTTGTTTGTGCAGGTACAAGGCGACTTGTGTGTAACCTCCTACTGGATTGATACCTTGGTTCTCAAAAACTAAGGAAAATACTTATGCTACTTTGCTGCATCACCCTTTCCTCTTCAAGGGAAAACCAACGCATGCTCAAGCGGTAGCAACAAGGAATTCTGGCGCCGTTGCCAGGGAGGCTTACGCCAAGTCAAGTCGAGATTTGATTTCTCGACAACTCGCCAATTTCTGGCATCATTACCAGAAAGATCACAAGTCAAGACATACCAAGTACTCATCACAAACTCTTATCCCTCGCATTACATTATTTTCCATTTGCCTCTCGTTTCCTCTCCCCCACTTCACCCTTGCCGTTTTATTCACCCTTTTTCCATTCTTCTCTTTTTGCTTGCTTCTTGTGTGCTTGTGTGTTGGATTGTTTGTCTCTATGGCTCAAAACAATACTAAGTTGTGTGATTTTTCCAATACCAACAACAATGATTTTCTTAGCACTCCGATTGCTCCTATTACCAATGTTGAATCTTGCGAAATTAATGCTGCTTTATTGAATCTTGTCATGAAAGATCAATTCTCTAGCCTTCTTAGTGAAGATGCCGCTACACATCGAAACAACTTTGTTGATTTGTGCGATATGCAAAAGAAGAGAGATGTGGATAATGATATTGTTAAATTGAAGTTATTTCCGTTTTCGCTTAGAGATCGTATTGATTCATGGAATAAGTGCAAAGATACTTTTATCTCTAAGTATTTTCCTCCCGCTAAGATCATCTCTCTTAGAAACGATATTATGAATTTTAAGCAACTTGATCATGAGCATGTTGCACAAGCTTGGGAGAGGATGAAACTAATGATAAGTAATTGCCCTACACATGGTTTGAATTTATGGATGATTATACAAAAAATTATGCTGGATTGAATTTTGCTTCTAGAAATCTTTTAGATTCGGCCGTGGGAGGCATTTTTATGGAAATCACTTTAGGAGAAGCTACTAAACTCCTAGATAATATTATGGTTAATTATTCCCAGTGGCACATCGAAAGATCTACTAGTAAAAAGGGTTCATGCAATTGAAGAGATTAATGTTTTGAGTGGAAAGATGGATGAACTTATGAAATTGTTTGCTAATAAGAGTGTTTCTTCTGATCCTAATGATATGCCCTTATCCACTCTGATTGAGAATAATAATGAATCTATGGATGTGAATTTTGTTGGTAGGAACAATTTTGGTAACAACGCGTATAGAGGAAACATTAATTCTAGGCCGTTCCCTAGTAATTCCTCTAATAATTATGGTAATTCCTACAACAATTCTTATGGAAATTTCAATAAGATGCCCTCTGATTTTGAGACTAGTGTTAAAGAATTTATGATTTCGCAAAAGAATTTCAATGCTTTGCTTGAAGAAAAATTGTCTAAGATTGATGAGTTGGCTAGGAACGTAGATAGAATTTCTCTGGAAGTTGATTCTTGGAAACTTAGATCTATTCCACCTAAGCATTATATCAATGAGTCTCTCAAAGCCATGAGAATTTCCATTGATGAGTGCAAAGAAAGAATCGTTAGGATGCGTGCTAAAAAGGATTGCTTTGTGAAAGCGTGTTCTTCTAGTTTTCATGAAAATAATGATGAAGATCTGAAAGTGATTGATGTGTCTCCTATTAAATCTTTGTTTTCCAATATGAATCTTGATAAAGATGGGACTGGAGATGAGTCAACTTTAGCTAAAAGGCAATGATTCGGAGTTTTTAGATCTTGATGCAAAAATTGGTAAAAGTGGGATTGAAGAGGTCAAAACTTTACATAGCAATGAACCCACTATTTTGGATTTTAAGGAATTTAATTATGATAATTGCTCTTTGATATATTGTATTTCCTTGTTGCAATCCGTGCTAAATTCTCCTCATGCTTATAATCAAAATAAAGTTTTTACCAAACATATCATTGATGCTTTAATGCAATCTTATGAAGAAAAACTTGAATTAGAAGTTTCTATCCCTAGAAAACTTTATGATGAGTGGGAACCTACTATTAAAATCAAGATTAAAAATCATGAATGCTATGCTTTGTGTGATTTGCGTGCTGGTGTTTCCACGATTCCTAAAACTTTTTGTGATATGCTAGGTTCCTTGAATTTGATGATTGTTCTTTAAATTTGCATCTTGCGGATTCCACCATTAAGAAACCTATAGGAAGGATTAATGATGTTCTTATTGTTGCAAATAAGAATTATGTGGCCGTAGATTTCATTGTCCTTGATATAGATCGTAATCCTTCATGTCCTATTATTCTTGGTAGACCTTTTCTTAGAACGATTGGTGCAATTATTGATATGAAAGAAGGAAATATTAGATTCCAATTTCCATTAAGGAAAGGCATGGAGCACTTTCCTAGGAAGAAAATTAAATTACCTTATGAATCTACTATGAGATCCACTTATGAATTGAATACCAAAGATGGTAATACCTAGATCTATTCTTGTTTTTATGCCTATCTAGAGGCGTTAAACGATAGCGTTTGTTGGGAGGCAACCCAATTTTACTTTTGTTCTTTACTTTTTATTCCTCTTAAGTAATAAATAATTCATCTAGCCTATTGTTAGATGTGGTTTTGTGTTTTAGTTAGTGTTTGTGCCAAGTAAAACCTTTAAGATAACCTACGGTGATAGTCAATTTGATCTTGCTGAAAAACAGAAACTTTTGCGCGCATGAGATTAGTTTTAGTAAATCACAGAAATGTGATATTCAGTTGGTTATTTTTGAAGAAGATTAATAAACAAATTACCTAGGACTTCCTAATTTGGTAGAATTTTTGGGGTTCCAAAAGTATTCTAGAGTTACAGATTGCTACAGACTGTTCTGTTTTTGACAGATTCTGTTTTTCGTGTGTAGTTTGCTTATTTTGATGAATCTATGGCTAGTATCGGGCGGTAAGAACCATAGAGAAGTTGGAATACAGTAGTTTTAACACCAATATAAATAAAGAATGAGTTCATTACAGTACCTTAAAGTGGTGGTTTGTTTTCTTGCACTAACGGAGCTCATGAGATTTTCTGTTGAGTTTTATGTTGTAGAGTTTTCAAGTTTTGGGTAAAGATTTGATGGACTATAGAATAATGAGTGGCAAGAGCCTAAGCTTGGGGATGCCCAAGGCACCCCAAGGTAAAATTCAAGGACAACCAAAATCCTAAGCTTGGGGATGCCCAAGGCACCCCAAGGTAAAATTCAAGGACAACCAAAAGCCTAAGCTTGGGGATGCCCCGGTAGGCATCCCCTCTTTCGTCTTCGTCTATCGGTAACTTTATTTGAGGCTATATTTTTATTCACCACATGATATGTTTTTTGCTTGGAGCGTCTTGTATAATTTGAGTCTTTGCCTTTTAATTTATCACAATCATCCTTGCTGTACACACCTTTTGGAGACACACACATGAATCGGAATTTATTAGAATACTCTATGTGCTTCACTTATATCTTTTGAGCTAGATAATTTTGCTCTAGTGCTTCACTTATACCTTTTTAGAGCATAGTGGTGGTTTATTTTGTAGAAATTATTGATCTCTCATGCTTCACTTATATTATTTTGAGAGTCTTTTAGAACAGCATGGTAATTTTCTTTGGTTATAAAATTAGTCCTAATATGATGGGCATCCAAGTTGGGTAAAATAAAAACTTTCATATGGAGTGCATTAAACACTATGATAAATTTGATACTTGATAATTGTTCTAAGATATAAAGGTGGTAATGTTAGAGTCATGCTAGTTGGGTAATTATGAAATTGAGAAATACTTGTGTTAAAGTTGGCAAGTCCCGTAGCATGCACGTATGGTGAACGTTGTGTGACAAATTTGAAGCATGGGGTGTTCTTTGATTGGCTTCCTTATGAGTGGACGTCGGGATTGTGTGATGGTTAACTCCTACCAACCCTTTCCCTAGGAGCATGCGTAGTAGTACTTTGCTTCAAGGGCTAATAAACTTTTACAATAAGTACATGAGTTCTTTATGACTAATGTGAGTCTATGGATTATACGCACTCTTACCCTTCCGCAATTTGCTAGCCTCTACGGTACCGTGCATTGCCCTTTCTCACCTTGAGAGTTAGTGCAAACTTCGCCGGTGCATCCAAACCCTGTGATATGATACGGTCTATCACACATAAACCTCCTTATATCTTCCTCAAAACAGCCACCATACCTACCTATTATGGCATTTCCATAGCCATTCCGAGATATATTGCCATGCAACTTTCCACCGTTCCGTTTATTATGACATGCTCCATCATTGTCATATTGCTTTGCATGATCATGTAGTTGACATCGTATTTGCGGCAAAGCAACCTTTATATTTCTTTCACACATGTCGCTCTTGATTCATTGCATATCCCGGTACACCGCCGGAGGCATTCACATAGAGTCATATTTTGTCCTAAGTATTGAGTTGTAATTCTTGAGTTGTAAATAAATAGAAGTGTGATGATTTCCATTATTAGAGCATTGTCCCATGTGAGGAAAGGATGATGGAGACTATGATTCCCCCAAAAGTCGGGATGATACTCCGGACAAAATAAAAAAAGGAGAGAGAAAAAAAGAGAAAGAAAAAAAGAGGCCAAAGAAGCCCAAATAAAAAAATGAGAGAAAAAGAGAGAAGGGACAATGTTACCTGTGCTCTTTCCAGACTTGTGCTTCAAAATAGCACCATGATCTTCATCATAGAGAGTTTCTTATTTTGTCACTTTCATATACTAGTGGGAATTTTTCATTACAGAACTTGGCTTGTATATTCCAATTATGGGCTTCCTCAAAATGCCCTAGGTCTTCGTGAGCAGGCAAGTTGGATGCACACCCACTTAGTTTCTTTTTTATGAGCTTTCATACATTTATAGCTCTAGTGCATCTGTTGCATGGCAATCCCTACTCCTCGTATTGACATCAAGTAATGGGCATCTCCATAGCCCATTGATTAGTTGCGTCAATGTGAGACTTTCTCCTTTTTTGTTTTCTCACATAATCCCTATCATCATACTCTACTCCACCCATAGTGCTATGTCCATGGCTTACGCTCATGTATTGCGTGAGGGTTGAAAAGGCTGAAGCACGTTAAAAAGTATGAACCAGTTGTTTGGCTGAAACCGGGGTTGTGCATGATGGGAGCATTTTGTGTGACGAAAATGAAGCATGGCCAAACTATATGATTTTGTAGGGATAAGCTTTCTTTGCCTATGTTATTTTGATAAGACATAAACTGCTTGGTTAGCATGCTTGAAGCATTACTATTTTTATGTCAATATTAAACTTTTATCTTGAATCTTTTGCATGTGAACATTCATACCAAAATAAAGAGAATTACATTGAAAATTATGTTAGGTAGCATTCCACATCAAAAATTCTGTTTTTATCATTTACCTACTCGAGGACGAGCAGGAATTAAGCTTGGGGATGCTTGATACGTCTCCAACGTATCTATAATTTTTTATTGTTCCATGTTATTATATTATCTGTTTTGGATGTTTAATGGGCTTTATTATGCACTTTTATATTATTTTTGGGACTAACCTATTAACCAGAGGCCCGGTGCAAATTGCTTTGCCTATTTCAGTGTTTCGCAGAAAAGGAATATCAAACGGATCCAAATGGAATGAAACCTTCGGGAGAATCATTTTTGGAACAAACGCAATCCAGGAGACTTGGAGTGGACGTCAAGGAAGCAACGAGGCGGCCACGAGGTAGGAGGGCGCGCCCAGGGGGTAGGTGCTCCCCCACCCTCGTGGGCCCCTCTTGGCTCCACCGACCTACTTCTTTCGCCTATATATACTCATATACCCCGAAAACATCTAGGAGCACCACGAAACCCTATTTCTACTGCCGCAACCTTCTGTACCCGTGAGATCCAGTCTTGGGGCCTTTCCGGCGCTCCGTCGGAGGGGGAATTGATCATGGAAGGCTTCTACATCAACACCATAGCCTCTCCAATGATGTGTGAGTAGTTTACCCCAGACCTTCAGGTCCATAGTTATTAGCTAGATGGCTTCTTCTCTCTCTTTGATTCTCAATACAAAGTTCTCCTCGATCTTCATGGAGATCTATTCGATGTAATACTTTTGCGGCGTGTTTGTCAAGATCCAATGAATTGTGGGTTTATGATCAAGATTATCTATGAACAATATTTGATTCTTCTCTGAATTCTTATATGTATGATTTGATATCTTTGCAAGTCTCTTCGAATTATCAGTTTAGTTTGGCCTACTAGATTGATCTTTCTTGCAATAGAAGAAGTGCTTAGCTTTGGGTTCAATCTTGCGGTGTCCTTTCCCCGTGATAGCAGGGGAAGCAAGGCACGTATTGTATTGCTGCCATCGAGGATAAAAAGATGGGGTTTATATCATATTGGTTGAGTTTATCCCTCTACATCATGTCATCTTACTTAATGCGTTACTCTGTTCTTATGAACTTAATACTCTAGATGCATGCTGGATAGCGGTCGATGTGTGGAGTAATAGTAGTAGATGCAGAACCTTTCGATCTACTTGTCACAGACGTGATGCCTATATACATGATCATGCCTAGATATTCTCATAACTATGCGCTTTTCTATCAATTGCTCGACAGTAATTTGTTCACCCACCGTAAGATATGCTATCTTGAGAGAAGACACTAGTGAAACCTATGGCCCCCGGGTCTCTTTTCCATCATATTATATTTCTTTTATTTACATTGCATCTCGTTTACTATCTTGCAATCTTTACTTTTCAATCTATACAACAAAAATAATAAAAATATTTATCTTATTATCTCTAACAGATCTCACTTTTGCCAGTGGCCGTGATGGGATTGACAACCCCTTTATCACGTTGGTTGCAAGGTTCTTATTTGTTTGTGTAGGTACAAGGCGACTTGCGTGTAACCTCCTACTGGATTGATACCTTGGTTCTCAAATATTGAAGGAAGTACTTATGCTACTTTGCTGCATCACCCTTTCCTCTTCAAGGGAAAACCAACGCATGCTCAAGAGGTAGCATTCACCCTCGGGGCTGAGGGTATGTACCAGTAGCTATGTGTTATCTCGCTCTCTCTCTCTCTCTCTCGTGTTCTCGATTTGGCACGATCTTGATGTATCGCGAGTTTTGTTATTATAGTTGGATTCTATGGTGTTTCTCCCTCTCTACCTTCTTGTGATGCATTGAGTCTTGCTCTTTGAGGTTTCGTTATGTTGGATGGAGTGTAGGATTTGAGGACACTTGATGTATGTCTTGTGATGGGATATCTGTGGTGACAATGGGATGTTCTATTCATTCACTTGATGTATGTTTTGGCACTCAAATCACGGATTCCCAAGGTAACATTGGGGTAATCTATGCATAGGGGTTGATGCATGTTTTTGTCCTACGTTCTTTGATAGAAACTTTGGAGTGATTCTTTGTTGCATGTTGAGGGGTTGTTATATGATCCAATTATGATATCATTGTTGAGAGAACTTGCACTAGTGAAAGTATGAACCCGCCTTGTTTCCGAGCATTGCAATACCGTTTTTGCTCACTTTTGTTACTAGTTACCTTGTTGTTTTTATATTTTCAGATTACAAAAACCTATACCTACCATCCATATTGCACTTGTATCACCATCTCTTCGCCGAACTAGTGCACCTATACAATTTACCATTGTATTGGGTGTGTTGGGGACACAAGAGACTCTTTGTTATTTGGTTGCAGGGTTGTTTGAGAGAGACCATCTTCATCCTACGTATCACATGGATTGGTAAACCTTAGGTCATCCACTTGAGGAAAAATTGCTACTGTCCTACAAAACTCTGCGCTTGGAGGCCCAACGCGAGTCTACAAGAAGAAGGTTGTGTAGTAGACATCAAAGCCACCTGCAAGTCACAACCTTAGAAACAATCCTAATAACCTGGATGTTTGTGGTCTAGGGGCTGGACATGGTCGAACCACTCCATAAAGGTAAATCCAGTGATAAACTTCATCTTCGGTGTGGTGCACCATTATGGGATGCCTCACAACATCATTACATGGACAATGGATCCAACTTCACAGCCAAGGAGGTAAAAGTGTTGTGCACCAAGCAAAGCATTAAGCTTGACTAGGCCTCCGCCTACCACCCGCAAACAAACAGGCAGGTAGAACATGCTATTGGATTGATTCTAAGTGGCATAAAACCTCGGCTGACTCGGTCTCTTGAGGAAGACGACAACAAATGGGTCGAGGAGCTCAACATCTCCATGTTGTGGAGCTTGTGAACTACTCCAAATCGATCCATGAGGCATACACCATATTTATGGTGTACGACACTGAGGCCATTATCCCTAGTGACCCCATACACGATGCACCTCGAGTACGTCTGTACCAGAAATGGGAGGCCAACCAGAGTCAACAGGATGATCTAGACGCCATGGACAGGGAATGAGATGTAGCTAATGTACGTCCCCCCTTCTACCAACAGCGGGTACGGCGATACCAGCATCGCGAGGTCTGGGTGAAGTTGTTTAACATCGGCTACCTGGTCTTACGATGCCACCCAGATAAACCCGGTAAGCATAAACTGCATGCACCATGGAATGGGTTGTTCATCATCGACAAGGTGCTTCTTCGAGGAGCATGCCGGATCCGAGATGCCAAGGACAACCGCGTGGATCCAAACCCCTATAATGCTGCCCTAGTGCCCATGGCTAGCCAATTTACAACTTCTCTTTTATTTTCAATCAATCATTAGAACTAGATAGTGTTTTTTACAAGAAAAGTTCGACTAAATATTGTGTCCTTTATTAAGTTCCCCCTAGGCTTTTGGATCATTTTTTACAATAATCTATGGCTCATGGCCACACATCATGCGCCGCAAATTTGCCTGGGGCTGTTACAACACCTGGATCGAAACATATCAGATCTACAAAAGTATCTGGAGCATTTGTCGCATGCCGCCTGCTCAGCCGATGTTGACCCTTCCAATTTGTTTTAAGCCATAATACGCATCAGTTTTGGCATGTGACTTTTTGCCAACCTGGGTTACATGGCTCCTATGCCAACCCCTTACTTTACCGCACATTTGGCTAATGGTGTAACGAGAGCACCTCTGTGAATGTTACTTCTGGAGCCATCCTAGTTAAGTACCTGAAGTGGGAGAAGCCGAAAGCTATCAGTCACAACATACAAAATCGGTTAGCATGAGTGTCGGTATCAAAACCGGCAGATCTCGGGTAGGGGGTCCCGAACTGTGCGTCTAGGCGGATGGTAACAGGAGACAAGGGACACGATGTTTTTACCCATGTTCGGGCCCTCTCGATGGAGGTAAAACCCTACTCCTGCTTGATTGATATTGATGATATGGGTAGTACAAGAGTAGATCTACCACGAGATCAAGGAGGCTAAAACCTAGAAGCTGGCCTATGGTATGATTGTTGTTCGTCCTATGGACTAAAACCCTCCGGTTTATATAGACACCGGAGAGGGCTAGGGTTACAAAGAGTCGGTTACAATGGTAGGAGATCTACATATCCGTATTGCCAAGCTTGCCTTCCACGCCAAGGAAAGTCCCATCCGGACACGGGACGAAGTCTTCAATCTTGTATCTTCATAGTCTTGGAGTCCAGCCAATGATGATAGTTCGGCTATCCGGACACCCCCTAGTCCAGGACTCCCTTAGTAGCCCCTGAACCAGGCTTCAATGACGACGAGTCCGGCGTGCATGTTGTCTTCGGCATTGCAAGGCGGGTTCTCCTCCAAATTCCACGTGCTCGCCGAATGGTATCCAGCTCCCCTATAAATGTTACGCTCCTTGGCTTCCACGTCCAATAATGGCCCTCTTCCACATGTCGTACGAATGCGAAAAGCCAGGGTATTTTTACGTTTTACCCCCCAGCTGCACGAATAAGCTGCCTATAAGAGAGGCGAGGATCTAGATCCGAATCACACCATCCTCCTTCCGCGAGTATTAATCGAAGCACCTCTGACGAAAATCCACTCCATCATGGACAGTCGACGCGGCTCCTCCTCTCACGCTCCCAGCCCTCAGCCAGGAGATTGGGGGAGATGTTCAGTCCCGCATAGCGAGCTGGTGACGCTCCAAGCAGAGGGATATCTTCCCCCAGCCTTTATGGTTTCGGTTCGAGCCGGACTGGCCACCTACAAGGGCGGGAAGTAGGCGGAGAGTGTCCCCAATCCCTCCAAAGGAGAGCGGGTATGCTTCGTCCCTTATCTAATAAGGGGACTCGGATTTCCCATACATCCGTTTATCCAGGGGCTCCTAGATTTCTATGGGCTCCAGCTTCACCACCTTACGCCTGCCTCCATCTTGCACGTCGCGGGCTTTGTAGCCCTTTGCGAGCTGTTCTTGGGCATCGAGGCCCATTTTGCGCTGTGGAAGAGATTGTTTTGCCTCGTACCCCGTTCTCATGAGGGGTCGATATATCAAGTGGGCGGAGCCGAAATATGGCGCATCGCCGAGACCAGATATCTATCCGGAACCCCGAAGAAGGCATCCGAAGACTGGCCTTCGGGATGGTTTTATATGGAAGACGCCCCGCTGCCGGACCCAGTTCGGATCGGCCTCCCGGAGTTCAGCAACGCTCCTCTGAAGAAACGCCTGAGTTGGCGCCCGCGGAGCCCTCAACGGGAGAATGATAGGGACGTTCAATATCTGATGGGCTGAATAAGGTTATTGGCTCATTCCGGATTGACCATGATTGGAGTCATGGCCACGTGCATCATGCGAGGGGTGCAACCGCTCCAATATAGGGGCCACCCCATGTGGGATTTCAACGGGGAGGATGACGCCACCCGTCATGGCCGCAAGGGGCCGGGATCGGTTGCCGATCTGGTGAAGATCCTGTCTGGCTTGTACAAGGGGGAGAAGGAGGACTTCCTCCGCGCGAGTCCATTGAATGGATTCTCCATGAATAACCCTCGGAGCTGGGTAAGCGGACGTCTATCTATCCGATCCATAGTCCCAAAGTTAAGTGTCTCACTTTGCGGCTTCGACGCAGGAACTGCGCCGGGACGTAGAGGGCATACACAGCCTGACTCCACAACCCGAGGATCCGGAACGATCCCTTGATCCAGCCTCCGAAGAGGATCCGGACATAAAGGTGGAGCTGATCGATGGGGTGTTCCACCAACTTAGCATGGATAATGCTTTGGTCGCCATTACGGCCGACTACCCCGGTTTATCTCCGGCTTCCCAGGTAACTGTGACCGGAGTCCTGATACCACGATTCACCCATGCTTAATTCTGACCACCGTATACTAATGGTACTCCGCAGGAGGTGCCTTTGAGGCAGGAAGCCGAACCTGCGGCGGCTGACCAACAAGGGTCAGCTCGGCCCAGCAGGCGGAAGAGGAGTGCGGCGCGAGTTGAAACGTCGCCGCAACGGTATGACGCACCACCATGTTTAAAGGAAATATTCCTGGGAGGTATATTAACGCTCATGATTTTTCCAGGAGAAAGAGTGCTCGCCGGACTATGTCCGGAGAGGTTGCCAATCGAGCCTCCGCCAGCCAGGCTCCAACGCCTGGTCCGGAGGGGGAGGCGAACACAAGGCGTGCGCCGGATGCTCCTCCAACGGAGGATGTCAACAGACTGTCCGCCACCAGGTCTGAGGTGGAGAGCGCCATGAATCATAGGCGCCGCCGGACAGTTCTTCGTGATGCGTGTTTCTCCCCGGAGGCATTAAATGCCTTTAATGCGGGAGACGCGCACCTCCGTGCCGCTCGAGATGGTCTAACCAGAGCCACGGAGCAGTATGTGAAAGACATACGGGTGAGTGAGTGTTGACCACTTATATATATTAGTAGCCCCCGAGACTTAAAATAGTTGGAATAATTGTTTTAAGGATCATTTGTGTTGCGGGATCTTTCAAAAAAGAATACCCATCTGTCCGAGGAGCTTCAAGAGTGCAAGGCCCAACTTGAGGCCGCACTAGCCGCCCCAGGGGGAGCCACAGAGACCCCCGTTGGTAATACATACTTCAAAAGATAAGTAGTTTATTAAGTGCGGCGTGTGTATAAGTCTGACAATGATATTGTAGATGGCGCCGGACTAGATCCGGACAAGCAACAGCTACTGCGCCAGCTGAAGGCCGCCAAGAAGGTGCTTATGAGGGTGCAGCAAGAGAGGAACAAACTCCAAGATGCCAACACCCAGCTGGGCGAGGAACTGAAAGATGTTCGGGCCCAGCAGTTTGACTCCGTGAAGGAGAATCGGCGGCTTCGTCGCGGCATTTATAGTAAGTGCTTGAGCGAAATTTTTTGAAAAGAAGAGTTCGGTGAGGAAGTCGGTTGACAGAAATGTGTCTGTAGGCGTGCTCACAGGTTGTCTTGCGGAGGAAATGCCCGGTTCAACGGGTGACCTACTTCTCGAGCTGCTGCAACTGCATGAACGTGTTCGGCAGGTGATGAGCGGAGTCGCCCAGGCCTTATGGCATTCTGTGTCCTTGCCCGAAGGTCTTGGAGAGCTTGCGGAGAAGCTTCAGGGAGCACCGCAGCGCTTCCGGTTATGGAAGATATCGGCCTGCCGTCAAGGTGCCAGGGAGGCATGGGCCATGGTGAAGACACGGTATGCGAAGGCTAACCCCAACCGCATGGCCGAGGTCGGACCTGTGGGGCCCGATGGGAAGGAGATTCCTGTGAGCTTACTGTACGACCAAGTAGAGTTGGCCACAAAGTATTCACAGCGGGATTGTAAACTAGAACATTTATTAGATGGTATCGAAGAGGAATACCATCAGTCAGCTTGACTATGTAATTTGAAATGACATGAAAAATGCCTTCTAGCCGGATTGTAGATCGTTTGCCATTGCGGACCATTTTGCTTCAACCTCGGGACCCGATAGTCCGGAGTGTATCCGAATACCCTCTCGGTTATATAAGAACCAGGGCATGCATGGAGACCAGGCGTAGGGGTCATTAGTGCTTTATCAGACAAGTGCCCAACTAGTTATGTTATATTACATGGTTAGTAAGAAACATCTTCCAGGGAGAATAGTTCCGTTAGGGGTTCCTGTCCCTGGGAGGTATGCCCTAAAGTGCATGTCCGGACTGCAAAAGAAGCAGGAAAGCATCTGGGGGCAGATAAATAAATAGGTAAGAAATCATCTTTCAATTCACCGACCGAATATTCCCTTAAGAACGGTAGCTTTCGGCTTCACCCAGTCTGAGGTACACATCCGGCTGACCCGGCAGTAACAATCGCAGAGGTGCTCCCTTTACCTCCTAGTCGAACAATCGGGAATGTAGGGGTAAGCACAGGAGCCAGGCAACCCAGCTTGGCCAAAACTTAAGTCATATCGATGCATATAATGGTGAATAAAAGGTACATGCGGAAGTGTGACACATGTGTTGGGTATGAGACCCTTATAAATAAGCTTCTGTTAAAGAAGCCCCCAGGTATAATGAGTGCGGATAACACGTCAAGTGTGTGCGAACAAAGCGCAGACGAGCCGCCGAAGGCCCGTGAAAGAAGGAAAAAAGAAAAAAAGGAGAGAGAAGAGAGGGGCAAATAAAAGACAGTTAAAGTATAAAATATAGACGGGGGAGGGAGACGAACTTAGAGTCCGGCGCTAGGCGTAGAATCTGCGGAGACGGGCTGCGTTCCATGGATTTGGCTCGAGTCGGTTATCCGATGCATTTCGCAGACGGTACGCTCCGCCGGTCAGGACCTGGTCGATGATGAAGGGACCTTCCCATTTGGGCTTGAGCTTGTCCTTTTTCTTGTCCGGCAGGCGTAGAACTAGTTCGCCAACATTGTAAGTTTTGGCCCGTACTTCTCTGCTTTGATATCTTCGAGCCTGCTGTTGGTAAAATGCGGAACAAGCTTTTGCCACATCACGCTCCTCTTCTAAGGCGTCCAAACTGTCCTGCCGATCCAACTCGGCTTCTCTTTCTTCGTACATGCGCACGCGAGGTGAGTCATGAATTATGTCACAGGGCAAAACTGCCTCTGCGCCGTATACCATAAAAATGGTGTGAATCCGGTAGTGCAGTTTGGCGTGGTCCGCAGCCCCCAAAGTACAGAGTCGAGATCCTCTACCCAATGTGTGTTAGATTCCTTAAGGGACCGCACTAGTCTGGGTTTGATGCCGCTCATGATTAGACCATTTGCTCGTTCGACTTGACCGTTAGTTTGAGGGTGATAGACTGAAGCGTAGTTGAGCTTGATGCCCATATTTTTGCACCAGAGTTTAACCTCGTCGGCCGTGAAGTTCGTGCCGTTATCAGTGATGATGCTATGGGGACGCCGTAATGGTGTACTACCCCAGATATGAAGTCTATCACAGGTCCGGATTCGGCCGTTTTAACTGGCTTGGCCTCTATCCATTTGGTGAATTTGTCCACCATGACCAATAGGTATTTTTGCTTGTGGGTTCCCCCTTTAAGGGGTCCGACCATGTCAAGCCCCCAGACCGCGAACGGCCAGGTGATGGGTATAGTTTTGAGGGCGATGGGTGGCATGTGGCTTTGATTAGCAAAGAGCTGGCAACCGACGCATCGTTGGACTAAGTCCTGAGCATCTGCCCGGGCCATCGGCCAATAAAATCATGTACGGAAGGCCTTGCCTACAAAGGCCCGGGCTGCGGCGTGGTGCCCGCCTAGTCCGGCATGAATTTCAGCCAGAAGATTTCGCCCTTCCTCTTCGGAGATGCACCTTTGAAGGACTCCGGTTGTGCTTTTCTTATAAAGCTCTCCCTCATGGACCTTGTAGGCCTTAGATCGTCGTACTATGCAGCGGGCCTCATTTTGGTCTTCGGGGAGTTTCTGCCTGATTAAGTAGGCTAGGAATGGTTCCGTCCATGGGGCAATGACTGCCATTATTTCGTGGGCTGAAGGTGTTATTTCATTGGCAGAGCCATCGATTGTGTCAGAGTGCTCGGTGTTGGGCGGTGCGGTTGGTTCCGGGTTGTTGTTTCCGGACTCCCCTTCCCATAATACGGATGGCTTGAAAAGCCGCTCCAGGAAGATGTTGGGAGGGATGGCGTCGCGCTTTGCGCCGATGCGTGCCAACACGTCGGCCGCCTGGTTATTATCCCGGGCTATATGGTGGAATTCGAGTCCTTCGAACCGAGCTGACATTTTTAAGACAGCGTTACGATAGGCTGCCATTTTCAGATCCCTGGCGTCAAAGTCTCCATTTATTTGGGATATTGCGAGGTTTGAATCCCCGCGGACCTCTAGGCGTTGAATGCCCATGGAGATTGCCATCCGGAGACCATGTAGAAGGGCCTCGTATTCGGCTGCATTGTTGGAGTCCGTGTACATTATCTGGAGTATGTATTGGACTATGTCTCCGGTTGGGGACGTCAGGACGACGCCAGCCCCCAGGCCGGCCAACATTTTGGAGCCGTCAAAGTGCATGATCCAATTGGAGTATGCGCCGTACTCTTTAGGGAGTTCGGCTTTAGTCCTTTCGGCGATGAAGTCGGCCAAAACTTGCGACTTTATAGCTCGCAGTGGTTTGTAGGTTATGTCAAATGGTAGGAGCTCAATGGCCCATTTTGCAATCCTTCCTGTCGCGTCGCGGTTGTTTATAATGTTGTTAAGAGGTACTTCGGAGGCTACTGTTATCGAACAATCTTGAAAGTAATGTCGCAGCTTCCGGGATGCCATGAACATCGCGTACGCTATTTTTTGATAATGTGAATACCGGGACTTGCATGGAGTTAGGACAGTGGATACGTAGTACACTGGTTTTTGGAGAGGGAATTTGTGTCCTTCCATTTCTCGTTCGACGACGAGCACCGCGCTTACAACTTGATGTGTTGCCGCGATATATAATAACATTGGTTCGCCCAAGTTAGGCGCGACCAGGACTGGATTTGTTGCCAATATGGCCTTTATTTCTTCGAGTCCGGCCGTGGTGGCATCCGTCCATTTGAAGTGTTCGGTGCGCCGGAGGAGGCGATAAAGGGGTAATGCCTTTTCTCCCAAGCGGGAGATGAAGCGGCTTAGAGCCGCCACGCATCCAGTCAATTTTTGTATTTGCTTGAGGTCTTTTGGGATATCCAATTGTGACAGAGCTCGGATCTTGGTTGGGTTTGCCTCAATTCCTCGACCGGATACAATGAAGCCCAAGAGCTTTTCGGCTGGTACGCCGAAAACGCATTTTTCCAGGTTGAGCTTAATGTCATATGCTTGGAGGTTGTCAAATGTGAGCCTCAAATCGTCTACTAGAGTTTCGACGTGTTTGGACTTGACGACCACATCATCTACATATGCCTCCACTGTTTTGCCGACCTGGGTTGCTAGACATGTCTGAATCATGCGCTGATATGTTGCGCCGGCGTTTTTGAGCCCGAAGGGCATTGTGTTGAAGTAGAATGGTCCGTATGGAGTAATGAATGCCGTTGTGGCTTGGTCTGTCTCCGCTATCTTGATTTGATGGTAGCCGGAGTATGCGTCGAGGAAGCACAATGAATCGTGCCCTGCGGTAGCATCGATAATTTGATCGATGAGGGGAAGGAGGAAAGGATCCTTTGGACAAGCCTTGTTAAGGTCCTTGAAATCGACACATAGGCGCCAGGATTTGTACTTATTTGGTACCATTACCAGGTTTGCTAGCCAGTCCGGATGTTTTATGTCTCTGATGAATCCGGCTTCTAATAGTTTGGCTAGCTCCTCTCCCATTGCCTATCTTTTGGGTTCGGAAAATCGCCGAAGATCCTGTTTGACTGGCTTGAATCCTTTTAGGATATTTAGGCTGTGCTCTGCCAACCTGCGTGGGATTCCTGGCATGTCTGAAGGGTGCCAGGCAAAGATGTCCCAATTTTCCCGAAGGAATTCTCGTAGTGCGGCGTCTACATCAGGGTTTAATTGTGCCCCAATGGAGGTCGTCTTTGTGGGGTCCGTTGGATGGACTTGGAATTTGACTATTTCGTCCGCTGGCTTAAAAGAGGTGGACTTGGATCTCTTATCGAGTATCACATCGTCCCTGTTCACCATGGAGCGCAGCGCAGTGAGTTCCACTGCCGCTAGGGCTTTGGATAGTGCCTCTAGGGCTAGTGCGGCTGTCTTATTTTCGGCGCGGAGTGCTATGTCCGGATCACTGACAAGAGTGATGACTCCATTGGGCCCGGGCATTTTGAGCTTCATGTACCCGTAATGGGGTATAGCTTGAAAAATTGTGAATGCCTCTCGCCCTAATAAAGCGTGATATCCGCTGCTGAACGGGGCCACTTGGAACGTGACCTCCTCGGACCTGTAATTGTCCGGCGAGCCGAACACCACATCCAGTGTAATTTTTCCTGTGCAGCGTACTTCCCGATTAGGGATTATTCCTCTAAAGGTTGTGCTGCTTCGCTCAATGTGGCTCCAGTCTATTTCCATTTTTCAAAGGGTTTCCTCGTAGATGAGGTTTAATCCGCTGCCGCCATCCATGAGTACCTTAGTAAGGCGAAAGCCATCCACTATTGGACTGAGGACCAATGCGGCTGGTGCTCGAGCTATTCGGAATTTAGGTTCGTCACTCGCGTTGAAGGTAATAGCCGTGTCGCTCCATGGATTTATTGTTGCTACTTGGTAGACTTCGGAGAGGCTACGGAGTGTTCGTTTCCGCATATTATTTGATGTGAAAGTCTCGAAGACTGTTAATACCGTACTGGTACTGCTAGGCTGGTTCTCTGGGGCTAGAAGCTCTTCGCCACTTTTGGCCACCTGCCGTAGTATCCAACATGCTCGAAGGCTATGTGTTGGAGTGGCGCCCTCTATACTATGGATTTTACAGGGTCCGCTGAGCCATCCCTCCAGTACGGTTCCGTGCCCTTTAGGGGTTTTTTGCTTTTTGGTTTTTAACCCAGGTGCCTGAGTGTGATGCACCTTTTATTTCGGACTACGGTTGTGTTCGGAGCCGGATTGTCCCAAAATTTGGTTTCGGTTTTCCAGGCACTCTCCATCGCACAGTACTTTCATACTATGGACGCCAAGTCGGCGAAGCGTGTAATTTCACGACGACTTATGGCATTCATGATTCCCTTGTCTGTGCAATTGTTGCAGAAAATTGAGATTGCGCTTTCCTCACGGCAGTCCTTTATCCTGTCCATAACCAGGAGGAATCTGGCCCAGTAATGATGTACTGTTTCAGCGGGCTCTTGCCGGATTCGAGATAGATCGCTTGTGTTTGGGTGGGCGAGTGGAATTAAATTCGGAACCCCGTCCAATCTAAGGCTCAAGGGCCGAAAAGTTTCCGAACTTGGAAGCTTGGATTGCTGGATGTTGTCCAACGAATCTGGCCCGCTGCCTGACTTTAGGTTCAGTGCTTGGTTGACGTCCGTCCCTCCGCAGGAATCCGGCATGGAGGGATCAGGAATCCGGACATAACTGGTCCTTAATATAGAAGGAGAGTCGTCGCATTGTTCCTCTACCACAGCAATGTGGTGGGTAGCCTGGGGAGAGTTGATCTCTCTCAGATCGGTTCTAAGCCCAATCTGATCATAGTCTGTAGCGACTCCCAGGGCGGCGATGCGATCCAAGAGCTCGTTTACGGAAGAGAGCTCCATCGGATCTAGCTGCTCGGCGAGTTCCGAGTTGACGTGAAGATCGCTTTTGATGACCCGAGAGGTCATCGTCGGCGCGGCGGCCGAACAGGCGGTCATAAGAAAACCACCTAGCTGGATAGTTTGGCTGGTGGCCAAAGCTCCTTTGGCGACGGTGCCGTCTTTGAAGACGGGACGAGGCATCCTTCCTAATTGCAACGGCACAGAGGAACTCTTAATGAAAGCATCAATGTCGGTGTCAAAACCGGCAGATCTCGGGTAGGGGGTCCCGAACTGTGCGTCTAGGCGGATGGTAACAGGAGACAAGGGACACGATGTTTTTACCCAGGTTCGGGCCCTCTCGATGGAGGTAAAACCCTACTCCTGCTTGATTGATATTGATGATATGGGTAGTACAAGAGTAGATCTACCACGAGATCAAGGAGGCTAAACCCTAGAAGCTAGCCTATGGTATGATTGTTGTTCATCCTACGGACTAAAACCCTCCAGTTTATATACACATTGGAGAGGGCTAGGGTTACACAGAGTCGGTTACAATGGTAGGAGATCTACATATCCGTATTGCCAAGCTTGCCTTCCACGCCAAGGAAAGTCCCATCCGGACACGGGACGAAGTCTTCAATCTTGTATCTTCATAGTCTTGGAGTCCGGCCAATGATGATAGTTCGGCTATCCGGACACCCCCTAGTCTAGGACTCCCTCAATGAGGGAACTGAAAATTACAACCCCTTATGGTAATATGTTGGACTTGATCCTACTCGGTGAGCTATGAAAAAGTTGTCTTCCCTCCTCAAAAAACATACAAGTCGATGGCACAAAAAAATCATAAAGATGACACTTCGGACGAAGGAACCGTTGGAGGGTCTCCCTTGCCGAAACATTGGTCGCATTAAGTGCCTAACTAATTTTTCCCTCTTCGGCTTGCGTTTAGACCAATAGGCCGGATTGCTTTCCTCAACGGGAGGTCCCCTAAGTAGAGGGGTTGACACCAGGAGCACTTCTCATTTTACTCTTGCTTAGGAGGTGGAAGCCGAAGGCTGATTAACACAACTATTTTAAATTAATAGGTTCGAGCAGCACCGGGGACGTGGCTGATATACAAAAACATTGTCATGGGAAAAGTCAGTCGAAAAGGGAAATTTGTACAGGCCATGGATAAGTCTACAAAGGTGGTTATTTACAACGTCCTTCAACTTAGACCCCACAAATAGTTCCATTTCAACAACGACAAGTATTGACGTGTATGGCCTTATAACACATCTCCAATAGTCTACACAAGTTCTTTTACCGACACATTCATTGGTTAGTCACATCTCACCTCAAATTTGTGCACGGAATCCAGATACCAAGTTCAATGATATCTAAGTTCATGCAAGTTTTTATCCATACCACCATTGAATACATATCATTTCTAGGACCAACATATAATTCATGCAAACAACTTGTTATTTAGCTCTCTAGAAAGATGATCCAGTTGTCCCAAAATAAGTGCCTCAATGTCTGAACACCAATACAACTTTATACTAAAGTTAATACAAATTTGAGACACTTAGTTTGGACGGGGGGAGTATAAGTGAAGCAAGAGAGTCATATTCTTTTATACAAATGCATGTGTTCTCCGTCGTGCTCTAACCTAGTGCAAGAGCAATTCTATAATTACATCAACTCAAAATTTGTCTAGATACGTATGTATCTAGACAAGTTTTAATGTTAGATATATCATATCTAGAAAAACCCAACACAACTAATTAGGGACGGAGGTAATTAAATTTGATTAAATTTTGTTCATACTTTGTGTTTAAAATGTTTGAAACGAAGGACACTTTTCGATATTGCGTTGGATGTTCGACGTTGAAGAATATTTGAGAGAATTCATCTGATGATTGCATGGCCTAAGGGCATCTTCAGTGCCGACACTCAAACCGCCCACACATGTTCAGACCACAAAAGCCATCCCCGACGGGCCTGTATTGGTCCGCTCGGAGGTCCGAACACACTTTCTCCCGCAAAGTGGAGACAAAGTGTGTGTGTGTGTGTGTGTGTGTGTGTGTGTGTGTGTGTGTGTGTGTGTGTGTGTGTGTGTGTGGTAGTGGGAGGGGGGTAGCTGGAGCCCGGACAACAACCATGTTGGACTCCAACACCCCAGGCCCACTGATTCGACCTCCTGATCCCATTTTCTTACACTCCGCCACTTCTCCCGCTTGCTTTGCATCCGTGTTATGTCCATTTTGCATCATGTTTTCCTATGGTTATTTATTGTGTTTTGGACTATTATTTTACTTTATATGCAATTCTTATGCCTTTTCTCTTTTTTTGCAAGTTTCACATGAAGAGGAAGATTGCTGACAGCTGGAATTCTGGACCGGAAAGGGGTACAACAGAGATAGCTATTCTGCACAACTCCAAATGACCTGAAAATTTACGGAGAATTATTTTGGAGTATATAAAAAATATTGGCGAAAGAATTAACGGAAGGGGACCCACCAGGTAGCCACGAGCCTGGGGGCATGCCCTACCCCCAAGGCGCACCCCTTGAGCTTGTGGGGCCCCCGGTAGGCCTCCGAGGCCCATCTTATCTTATATGATGCCATTTGCCCTAGAAAAAAACCAGAAGAAGACTTTCGGGATGAAGCCCCGTTGTCTCGAGGCGGAACTTGGGCAGGAGCACTTTTGCTCTCGATGGAGTGATTCCGCCGGGGACACTTCCCTTCGGGAGGGGGAAATCCAAGCCATCGACATCGCCAACGATCCTCTCTTCACGGGAGGACTAATCTTCATAAACTTCTTCCCTAGTTCATCTCTTGTATTCAATCTTTATCCCAAAACCTCAGATTGGTACCTGTGGGTTGCTAGTAGTGTTGATTACATCTTGTAGTTGATGCTAGTTGGTTTATTTGGTGGAAGGTTATATGTTCAGATCCTTGATGATATTCAATACCCCTATGATCTTGAACATAAATATGATTTGTGAGTAGTTACTTTAGTTCTTGAGGACATGGGAGAAGTTTAGTTATAAGTAATCATGTGAATTTGGTATTCGTTCGATATTTTGATGATATGTATGTTGTTGCTTCCTTTAGTGGTGTCATGTGAGCGTTGACTACATGACACTTCATCATACTTGGGCCTAAGGGAAGGCATTGTGGAGTAATAAGTATATGATCGGTTGCTAGAGTGACTGTAGTTTAAACCCTAGTTTATGCGTTATTCCGTAAGGGGCTGATTTGGATCCATATGTTTCATGTTGTGGTTAGATTTATAGTAATTCTTCTTTCGCAGTTGCAGATGCTTGCGAGAGGGGGGTAATCATAAGTGGGAGGCTTGTTCAAGTAAGAACAGCACCCAAGCACCAATCCACCCACATATCAAATTATCAAAGTAGCGAATGCGAATCAAATAAACATGATGAAAGTGACTATATGATAATTTCCATGTGTCCTCGAGAACACTTTGCTCATTATAAGAGACCGTTCCGGCTTGTACTTTTCTACAAAAAGGATTGGGCCACCTTGCTGCACCTTTGTTACAATTGCTACTTGTTGCTCGTTACAAATTACCTTGCTATCAAACTACTTGTTACCGATAATTTCAGTGCTTGCAGAGAATACATTGCTGAAGACTGCTTGTCATTTCCTTTTGCTCTCGTTGGGTTCGACACTCTTACTTATTGAAAGCACTACGGTTGATCCCATATACTTGTGGGTCATCAATCTGCAACCTCCACCTCCACTGCCACGGTTGTACCTCTCCAGCCACCACACATACATTGCTGAACGTTCGCAACCAACACCGACGCGTCCACTCGCCTTTTATGACGATGTTGTCCACCCTGGAGCCGTTTATACCAAGGTACACTCTGCCACACTGTCAACGACCTCCATGGTGGCCACCACGCCCGACGGGTGTTCGGTCAAATGCCATTGAGCTTATTTTTGGATGCCATGTCGTTTTTCAGAGTAAGAAGGATGGCAGGGTACTCAGCCATGGAGGATGAGTTGTTGTGCTATGTGTGGTTGGACGTATCCGCGGATTTCGTAGGCAGAAGCGGAGGTGGGACATTCTAGCAACAAGTGCATGAATCCTTTCACACAGAAGCACATTGCGCCCTACGACATGCACACCATCCATGATCGCAATGTGAGGTCGTTATCGTATCGATGGTACGTCCAGACCATCGTCACCAAGTTGTGTCATGCAGTTGCTTAGTCGGAGGCAAGGTGGCTATTGCACGCGGCAGATGAGGAGATTGTAAGTTTTGCTTCTTCTTCCTCAACTTGTTGATTCAATCATTCATTCACTCAATGTTGTTGTACACACTGTGTAACCCGTACGCGCTGCCGTGATGTACCACAGGACAGAGGGATGGCTATTTACATACACACTGTTGGATCAAGCTGATGGGGCACTATGTGTGAGACGACATGTGCTACTTCTTGAGCTTGCATTGATTTTTCCCTTGAAGAGGAAAGGGTGATGCAGCAAAGTAGAGATAAGTATTTCCCTCAGTTGAGAACCAAGGTATCAATCCAGTAGGAGGCACAAGCAAGTCTCCAATCTATGCACCTGCACAAACTAACAAACACTTGCACTCAACGCGAAAAAGGGGTTGTCAATCCCTTCACGGTCTCAAACAAGACTGAGATCTAATAGAGATAGGTATAAAAGATAACTAAAAGAGCAAACTAAAGTAAATCTAAATAAATTGCAGCAAGGTATTTTGGGTTTTTTGGTGTATAGATCTGAAAATATATGAAGGAAAATAGACCCAGGAGCCATAGGTTTCACTAGAGGCTTCTCTCTTGAAAGAAAACATACGGTGGGTAAACAAAATACTATCGAGCAATTGATAGAAAAGTGCAAAGTTATGACAATATCTAAGGCAATGATCATGAATATAGGCATCACGTCCGTGTTAAGTAGAATGACTCCTGCCTGCATCTACTACTATTACTCCACACATCGACCGCTATCCAACATGCATCTAGAGTATTAAGTTCATAAGAACGGAGTAACGCCTTAAGAAAGATGACATGATGTAGAGGAATAAACTCAAGAAATATGATGAAAACCCCATCTTTTTGCCCTTGATTGCAACAATACAATACGTGCCTCACTACCCTTACTATGTCACTAGGTGAGGACACCGCAAGATTGAACCCAAAACTAAGCACCTCTCCCATTGCAAGAAGAACCAATCTAGTTGGCCAAACCAAACCAATAATTCGAAGAGAAATACAAAGATATTTGATCATGCATAAAAGAGTTCAGAAAACACTCAAACAATAATTGTAGATAATCTGATCATAAATCCACAATTCATCGGATCTCGACAAACACACCGCAAAAGAATATTACATTGGATAGAACTCCAAGAACATCAAGGAGAACATGGTACTGAAGATCATAGAGAGAGAAGAAACGATCTAACTACTAGCTATGGACCCTTAGGTCTGTGGTAAACTAGTCACGCTTCATTGGAAGGGCAGCAAGGTTGATGTAGATGCCCTCCCTGATCGAATCCCCCTCCCGCGGGGTGCCGGAAAAGGCCCCAAGATGGGATCACATGGGAATAGAGGCTTGAGGCGGCGGAAAAGTGTTTTGGCGGATGCCTCTGATGGTTTGGGAATATTTGGGAATTTATAGTGCAAGAATTAGGGTTAGGGGACCTCCGAGGGGCTCACAAGTCCTCGGGGCCTAGGGCGCGCCCAGGAGGCTTGTGGCCTACTCGGGACTCCTCTGGCCCCCTCTCCAAGTCTTCTGGATATCTTCTGGTCCAAGAAAAATCATCGCGAAAGTTTTATTCCGTTTGGACTCCGTTTGATATTCCTTTTCTGTAAAACTCAAAAACAAGGAAAAAACAGAAACTAGCATTGGGTTGTAGGTTAATAGGTTAGTCCCAAAAATATATAAAATAGCATATAAATGCATATAAAACATCCAAAACAGATAATATAATAGCATGGAACAATCAAAACTTATAGATACGTTGGAGACGTATCAACATGACCCGTTGAAAAACCTGTTGGACATCGAATTTCAAACAATAGACTTATTTGCATGCTATGTATGGATGATTTGTGCTATTTTCCTTTCAAACTTTGATGAATATCAGTCCGTTGCATGAATTTGTCTGCTAAATGGAAACCTGGCTTGAAATGTATGCGGACATCGTCGGATGGCGGTTTTCCGCATCTATGTTCGTGGATTGGTCCCGTATCCGTGGATGGATTTGGGAGGAAATTCACTTGTCATTCGTCAGATATGCCAAAGGCAAACTCCAACGCACAACCCCAAACGGACGTGTGCTTTGTCCAGATTTTGTCTGTTTGGGTTGACAAAATGGACGCCCATGTCCGGTTTGGGCCGCCCACCGGTCTGTGCACCCAATGCGCCGCCGCATCACAAATATTGTCCATGTTGGACCAAAAAAAACTCCCAAAAAAAGGCATCGCAACTTAAAAACAAAAAAGGGCATTGCAAAATAACTAAAAACATCAAATTAATTAAACGGTGCACCTGATCGTCATGGCCCGCACATAGTACTTAAGTTCGAATTGCATAAACAAAAAAATGGTAGATCTGCCGCCCGCCAGCGCTGCCAATGGTGTCGCTGATGTCATCACCATCTTCAGGCGCCACCTTCCTCGCTGTCGTCGTGTTAGGTCGATTTAGGGGGGCGGCATCTAGAGCTGGGGCGGCGACCCCCAAAATGACACGACATCCTGTGAAGTCTGCGGGGTTGGAGGCAGTGGTGGTAACCACGGTGCCCACTGTCGGTGTCAAAACCGGCGGATCTTGGGTAGGGGGTCCCGAACTGTGCGTCTAAGGTTGATGGTAATAGGAGACGGGGGACATGATGTTTACCCAGGTTCAGGCCCTCTCTATGGAGGTAATACCCTACTTCCTGCTTGATTGATCTTGATGAATATGATATTTACAAGAGTTGATCTACCTCGAGATCGTAATGGCTAAAACCCTAGAAATCTAGACTGGGTGATTATGATTGCCTCTACAGACTAAGCCCCGAAAAAGCACTCCAACCATGTCTGGATCTAGAGTGCAGGGCAAGTGGATGGCCTCCACCATCAAGGAGAAGGACATAACTCAGCTCTGGGAGGCTGGGTATCTGGCCAAGGAAATCACCCACCGGCTTCCGGCCAGGGGACAGATCATCCCTACCTCGGAGCCCCATGAGAGGGTGGTGTTCATCCCCCACTTCGCCCGCGGGCTGGGATTTCCTCTCCACCTGTTCGTCCGCAGACTCATGTTCTACTACAGACTTAATTTCCACGATCTGGCCCTCAATTCCGTCCTCAACATTTCGGCATTCATTGTCGTGTGTGAGGCCTTCCTCCACATCCCACCCCACTTCGGATTATGGCTAAAGATCTTCAACGTGAAGCCGAAGGTGGTGAGTGGCCAACACGAAGAGTACGGAGGCGCCATGGTGAGCAAGATGCCCAACGTCACATGGCCCGAAGACTCCTTTGTGGAGACCGTCAAAGGGTGGCAGAAGTCGTGGTTCTACATCACAGAGCTGCACGGCACCACCTGTGCCGCGGCTCCCGAATTCCGGTCCGGAGCCCCGATGCGTCTCACCTCCTGGCTAGAGAAGGGCCTGGATTGGTCTTCGGCAGACGAGTAGAAGCTGCTATATACGCACATACAGAGCATGATAAACAAGAATATCAAGCTCATCAATGTAATCCAGGTGATGCTTATTCGTCGGATCCTTCCGTGCCAATGCCAGACTTGCCATTTATGGGAGTTCAATCCGGCCAAGCACCAGACCCTGCTGCAGTTCTTTGGCACTATGCACGAAGACATCTGGAAAGTGCTCTTCAAGGCCAACAAGACGCGGTCGGCTACGACCGAGGACCGCGGGCACGACTTGGCCCATCCCGCTAGTATGGTAAGTTTCTTCATGTTTTCCAGGTATATTCTTTACTTGCATACTCGAGGAAGACGCCTAAGCATCCCTATTAATTCTCTTAGGGCTGGACAAAGAAGGCGGAGCGGATTAACTGTCCGGCTCCGCTGCCTGAAGACCCAGAAATCCCGGTTCTGACGAAGATGCTGGTTCCGGCGCCTTATCAGGCACCGGAGAAGAAGGCCAAGAAGAAGGCCAAGGGTACCAGAGGTGGTCTCCGTCGCAAGGGTGCTTTGGATGTGACGTCCGAAGACACCAAGACTCACTCCTCCGTCGCCGAGGACGAAGAGGAGGAGGAGGAAGAATAAGAAGAGCGCCATTCCCCCCTGAGGGGGGAAGAAATAAAAGGATGCCCTCCACGCGTCGGGAGGCTGAGGTGTCCAAGAAGGGGAAAGCTTCCCTCCTGGACAAGCAGCTCAGAATGGTGCCCCAGGGGCAAGCCCCTGACCAAATTGTGAGTACTCAAAAACCCAGACACATTCATATATCCGGTCTCACTACTTTATAGTATTAATGTGTTGAATTATGTATTTGCAGTCCGGCTCGGTCCAACCTTGAGCGATCCTCATCGTCGGGGGATTCGCTGGACCCGGAGGCAATGGACAGCGGGACCCTTCCGGTGGCCTCCTCTCCCAAGGCCATGGAGGACACCGACATGTTGTCCCGAAGGATCCCAGGCTAGGGAGAGGTTCAGGAGGCCATCCGGGCGGCACCGGAGGGTGATACCTCAGCCGCCAGACTCATGGGGGAGCGAATCCCCATGGAGACTGGCGATGGGGGCCATATTTAGTTTGTCCCCCAGCCGGATACAGTTCCAGAGCCTCCTACAGCTCCGGAATCAGGCAAGCAGCCTCTTTCGAAAGAAGGAGGTGTGCCTATTCCTCCGGTGTCCTCTGTCCATCCAGAGGCACCAGACACTCTAATGGAAGCGCTACAAGGTGCTTCCATTGTTGAGGAGCACCATACCCATATGGGTACGGTGGTTGAGAAGATTCAGTCCGTGAAGAGCGGACTGATCGAAGCCTGCACCAGCCTTCTAACAGGCTCTGTGGTAAGAAACGCATTTTATGTAAAAGAATGTCACAGTATAGACAGTAGCCCCTGAGACACTGTCCGGTGTTTGAAAAGAAAAGCCGAACAGAGGATCAAACAAGTTTCACAGGAGACTAATGAGATAAGTCAATGTTAACAAGCAGGCACCATTGCTGACTGCGACTTCTCATACTGTGGAGGTTTCCAGACTGAAGCAGAGTCTGGAGCGGGCCGAAAAAGCAGCTAGAGGATAAACAAGGTATGTAAATGACCTTCTGTATATCAGAAAGGATAGATGATTTGTAATGACCATAGTGCCATTTGATTTGTAGGAGCGGCGACCGAGGTGGAGGCCCTCAAGAAGGCACTGGCCGAGGCCGAGGAGAGAGCGGCCAAGGAACAAGCCGCCCGCGAAAAGCATGAGGCCAGGGTCAGTGAGGTCTAGTAGGAGCTCTAGGACGTCGTCAAGAAGTGCAAGTCCTTGGAGCGCAACATTGCGGATCAAGAGTCCGAACTTGCTAAGGCCTGCCAAAGCGCACATGATGCCCGGGTTGAAGCCCAGGGCGCCCTCCAGGAGATCCAGGAGGCCAGAAAAATCACGGTGGGTAAGGCTTTTATCATGCAGAGCAAATATGTGAAGAAAAGGTTCCTTTTACTAACTCGGATTTGGAGTTCTCCAGGGGTGTTTGCGGATCTGCCGCGCAGCGTTTCAGACGCCGCAGAATTCTTCCGAGCCGAAGAGGGAAGCTCTACCGGGAAGCTGTTTTGGTCGCAATACCTTGCACCAGAGCATCCGGTGCTCTTTAGCGATTAGCTTAAACAGCTGGTCGAACTGCATAGAATGGCCGAACTAGCCACGAAGGATTTAATAATCCGGCTATGGCGTGCCGAAGCCATACCCGGCAGTTACTTCGGGCTCGTGAAGCAGCCGGTCAATGCCTGCCCTCGGCTTGATGCCATCAAGTGGTCGGTCTGCATCGAAGGTGCGCGAATGGACTTTGCTCGAGTCAAGATGCACTGGGGGAAGATGGACGCCATGAAGGTTGCGACCGAGGGACCGCCCGCGGGTATACCTGGCCATGGGAAGCCCGGCCCGGCCAGCCCGGCCCGACCCGGCCCGAAAAAGCCCGACCCGGCCCGGCCCGACGCTGCCCCCGGGTAGGGCTCGGGCCTAGATTTTGAGCCCGAAGACCGGGCCGGGCCGGGCCCGGGCCCGTCATTTTTGCGCTTTCCTGAAGGTCGGGCCGGGCCGGCCCGAAGCCCGACGGGCTTTTAGGTGTTCGGGCTGGGCTCGGGCCCAAAAAACAGGCCCGTTGGTCGGGCCGGACCGGGCTTGGGCCTGGGTTTTTTGCGTCGGGCTTGGCTAGGCCCGGCCCGAAGCCCGGCCCGGCCCGAGGTATGGCCAGGTATACCCGCGGGCAAGGAGCACCGCACGCCCGAGCTGTATTTTGACAATGTCTTGGAGGAATCCCGTGTTGTGGCGGAGCAATGTGCTAAGGATATTGTATTTCCATGAATAATTTATGTTATCCTGTCCTGTACTATGAAACAATGCCATTTATGTAATATAATGCATGTTATTTTTACCTCCTATGCGACCGTTTTGTTAAATCTGAGAGTTGGCCAGTCGTCGGCTTTAGCCCCCACGTAGGCAGTACGGGGGTGTTCGGGATGAATCTAAACACTCTTTACTCCAAAGTTTTGGTCCTTAAAGGAGGTGTTTAGTGCAACGAACCAGGCAATCGGACTATGTGGCTTTATCACCCTCACTTAGCCATAGGAGCTTGACAATAAAATTTAGGCGTAGCCCCTAGTGTTCGGCAGTCCGAACTTAGGGTGCTATAAACACCTGATCGGGTAAAAACCGATTCATCGCATAATACGGAAAAAATCGCCAACGATTTGTGACCTCTCGAACAGCTGATCGGCTCTCGCCGCAGCATGACACTCAGTTTTTGGCTTTCTCTACTGAGGTGCTCATCCAGATGAACCAGGACACAATCGCAGTAGTTCTCCCTTTACTACCCTAGCTGATATAGCGGAACGTAAGGTAGTAAGCATAGGAGCCGGGAACCCAACTATTGACCAAAGACATGATTCGGAGCCGATGCATATAATGCTATAAGTTCGGGGTGCCAAACTATACTTAAAAAGGTGTTCGGACTTTCTTGTCGTATTATGGGGCGTAATGAAACCCCTGGCGAATTAAGGCGTACCAGAGTGTACGGGTGCAATTGATAAGAATATAAAGAAAAAAGAAAAAATGAGGTAATAGGCTAATGCCACAAAAATTGGGCTGCAAACCATTTTCCATTGTAGTTTGATTAATACGTCAAAGCGTATTTTGTACAAATGGTGCGATAAGCAAAAAGGGTTGTTTAACATGCCACGACCAAGGGAGAGCTGTGTGCGGGTCCTAAAAACAGGTATAACAATCAATTAAAGAGACCACGTGGAGATTCCCTTATACGTCAGTGCTTCTTGCCATCTTGGTGTATCCGTCCCTTGATAGGTCCAACAATCAGGCCACCAGGAAAGACCTGGGAAGAGAAGAAACCTGAAAAGAAAGAAAAATTAAAAGTATGTGGGTCCAGGACAGGTTGAGACGTATTATGGACCACGGTCTAGCTGTGCCTCCGTCTATGCCCATGGTATTTTGAGTGCGTAGTTATGTACGCGCTGTACGAATGCCGCTGTTTGGTCGGGACTGGGACGGAGGCCGAATTGCTAGTCAAGCTCTTGACGAGCTGGACTGTCCTGTTGCAGTATTTCGGACTCGTTTGACAGTGCCAGGAGCTTCTGCTGCGAGGGCAGCGGTGTGCTCCTGTGTACAGAGGGAGCGTTCTGTGTTTCCATTGACTGTTATGACACCGCGTGGTCCGGGCATCTTAAGCTTGAGATAGGCGTAGTGTGGCATTGCATTGAATCGAGCGAATGCGGTTCGTCCGAGCAGTGCGTGATAGCCACTTCAGAAGGGGACAATATCGAAGATTAACTCCTCGCTTCAGAAGTTATCCGGAGATCCGAAGACCACCTCCAGTGTGATTGAGCCCTATAGCGGGCCTCTACACCTGGTATGACACCTTTAAAGGTGGTTTTTGTGGGCTTGATCCTTGAGGGATTAATACCCATTTTGCGCACCGATACGTCTCCGTCGTATCTATAATTTTTGATTGTTCCAAGCCAATATTATTCAACTTTTATATACTTTTGGCAACTTTTTATACTATTTTTTGGGACTAACATATTCATCCAGTGCCCAGTGCCAGTTCCTGTCTGTTGCATGTTTTTTGTTTCGCAGAACCCAGTATCAAACGGAGTCCAAACGGGATAAAAACGGACGGAGAATTATTTTGGAATATTTGTGATTTTTGGGAAGTAAAATCAACGCGAGGCGGTGCCCGAGGGGGGCAGGAGATAGGGGGCGCGCCCCAGGGAGGAAGGCGCGCCCTGGACTCTCCTGGGCCCCCGTAAGGTGGTTGACACTCTTCTTTTGCCGCAAGAAAGGTAATTTTATGAGAAAGATCTGGGCGAAAGATTCACCCCAATCGGAGTTACGGATCTCCGGATATAAAAGAAACGGTGAAGGGGCAGAATCTGAAAAACGCAGAAACGGAGAGATAGATCCAATCTCGGAGGGGCTCTCGCCCCTCCCACGCCATGGGAGCCAAGGACCAGAGGGGAAACCCTTCTCCCATCTAGGGAGAAGGTCAAGGAAGAAGAAGAAGAAGGGGGACTCTCTCCCCCTTGCTTCCGGTGGCGCCGGAGCGCTGCCGGGGGCCATCATCATCACCGCGATCTTCACCAACAACTTCACCACCTTCATCACCAAATCTTCCTCCCTCTATGCAGCAGTGTAACCTCTCTCTTACCTGCTGTAATCTCTACTTAAACATGGTGCTCAACGCTATATATTATTTCCCAATGATGCATGGCTATCTTATGATGTTTCAGTAGATCTGTTTTGTCCTATGGGTTAATTGATGATCGTGATTGGTTTGAGTTGCATGTTTTATTATTGGTTCTGTCCTATGGTGCCCTCCGTGTCGCGCAAGCGTGAGGGATTCCCGCTGTAGGGTGTTACAATACGTTCATGATTCGCTTATAGTGGGTTGCTAGAGTGACAGAAGCTTAAACCCGAGTAAGGGGATTGTTGCGTATGGGATAAAGGGGACTTGATGCTTTAATGCTATGGTTGGGTTTTACCTTAATGAATCTTTAGTAGTTGCGGACTGCTTGCTAGAGTTCCAATCATAAGTGCATATGATCCAAGTAGAGAAAGTATGTTAGCTTATGCCTCTCCCTCAAATAAAATTGCAATAGTGATTACCGGTCTAGTTATCGATTGCCTTGGACAAATAACTTTCTCGTAACAAAAAGCTCTCTACTAATATTTAATTTATTGCATCTTTATCTAAACAGCCCCTAGTTTATATCTACGTACTCTTTATTATCTTGCAAACCTATCCAACAATACCTACAAAGTACTTCTAGTTTCATACTTGTTCTAGGTAAAGCGAACGTCAAGCGTGCGTAGAGTCGTATCAGTGGCCGATAGGACTTGAGAGAGTATCTGTTCTACCTTTAGCTCCTCGTTGGGTTCGACACTCTTACTTATCGAAAGAGACTACAACTATCCTGTATACTTGCGGGTTATCAAGACCTTTTTCTCGCGTCGTTGCCGGGGAGTCATGGCGTGGGGTGAATATTCTCGTGTGTGCTTGTTTGCTTTATCACTAAGTAATTTTTATTTGTTGTTCTAAGTTGTTCTCTATCTTTAGTTATGGATATGGAACACAAAATACCAAAAAAATTAGGTGTACTTGCTACTCATGGAGATGGGGTAACTCCTAAAACCCTTTATTCTCATTATGTGAAAGATATTATGTACTACTTTGATAATCCTGAGAAAACCCCATTCAGCTTTATAATGGGAGACATGTTGGATCTACGTGAATACTTTAGGGATTATTGCTCGACACAAAAAGGGAAACTATTATGGGACCAATTTATTATGTTGCGTTGGTATGCCCGGGATCTATGCTTGAGATATGATATTACTTGTTGCTCTAGGATGAAGGCTCCACACCTTCCCTTTTCATGCAAATTTAATGATAATGAAACCTTAGCTTCTTATGCTAATGGTATATATGATTACTATGATGTGGAACAAATAGAAGAATTTGTTGCTTTTAAGGCTGCTTATGAAATTGAATATTGTTTGAAAAGTATGAAGCTTTAGATGATGATGTTTATAGGCCTGAAAATCTTGCTATACTTAGATATTGCTATGGAAATTATGAATACAATTACTATATTAATGCATTTATTGAGAAAGTCTCCGTTGTCCAAGAAGAGACTAATATTTTGCAGGAAGCTATGGAAGAAGGAATTAATGAAACTGTGAGCTCATTGGATGAAGAAGATGATGACGAGAGCGAAGAACAAAAGGAGGAAGAGCGGATTGATCACCCGTGCCCACCTTCTAATGAGAGTAACTCTTCAACTCATACATTGTTTAATTCCCCTTCGTGCTTATCGAAGGATGATTGCTATGATGATTGTTATGATCCTGTTGATTCTCTTGAAATATCCCTTTTTGATGATGCTTGCTATGCTTGTGGCCAAGATGCCAAAATGAATTATGCTTATGGAGATGAACTTGCTATAGTTCCTTATGTTAAACATTAAATTGTTGCTATTGCACCCATGCATGATAGTCCTATTATCTTTTTGAATTGTCCCGACTACACTATATCGGAGAAGTTTGCGCTTAGTAAGGATTATATTTATGGGTTGCCTTTTACCATTGCACATGATGATTTTGATAGATATAATATGCATGTGCTTGTTGCTCCTACTTGCAATTATTATGAGAGAGGAACTATGTCTCCACATCTCTATGTTTCCAACATGATAGAATTGCAAGAAACTGCTTCTACTATGCATTGGCCTTTACTTGGTGTGCATGAATTGTTCTTTTATGACATGCCGATGCATAGGAAGAGAGTTAGACTTCGTTTTTGCATGATATATGTTACTTTGTGCTCACTACTGAATTACAAATCATTGTTAATTAAAATTGGCTTTGATATACCTTGGGATCCGGGTGGATTCATTACTTGAGCACTAAATGCCTAGCTTAATGGCTTTAAAGAAAGCGCTACCAGGGAGACAACCCGGAAGTTTTAGAGAGTCATTTATTTCTATTGAGTGCTTTTATATAGTTTAAAAACAAAAAAAGGGTGGAACCTAAAAACTTTTCAAAAAGGAAAGTGAAAGTGAGAAAGATAAGCATTGTTGAAGTGGGAGTTAGCCTTGAACTTTTTTCATGCTCACGGAAACTTTGTGAATCTTGATTACAGAAACTTTTCAACAAAAATAATTATCCCCTTGAACAATTCCATTGTATTATAAAAATAATGTGCCAAGGTTTGCCTTTAGGATGTTTACAATGCTTGTTGGTTTGTACGGTGCAGGACAGAAACTTTGGCTGTAGTGTGCGATTTTACATTTTTAACTGGAACGTCAATTGGTTCTGATTCCTTTTGCACTGTCTTTCTGTACAACTTGTTTATTTTTCTAATTTTGGTAGAATTTGTGGGGTACCATAAGTATGATGGATGTTCAGATTGCTACAGACTGTTCTGTTTTTGACAGATTCTGTTTTTGATGCATAGTTTGCTTGTTTTGATGAATCTATCAATTTATATTAGTGGATTAAGTCATGGAAAAGTTATATTACAGTAGATAAAATGAAAAAAAAATATGAATTGGTTTGCAACAGTACTTAGAGTAGTGATTTGCTTTATTATACTAATGGATCTTACCGAGTTTTCTGTTGAAGTTTTGTGTGGATGAAGTGTCTAAACGAGGAGGTCTCGATATGAGGAAAAGGAAGAGAGGCAAGATCTCAAGCTTGGGGATGACCGAGGAACCCCAAGTAAATATTCAAGGAGACTCAAGCATCTAAGCTTGGGGATGCCCCGGAAGGCATCCCCTCTTTCTTCAACAAGTATTGGTATGTTTTCGTATTCGTTTCGTTTGTACGATATGTGCAAGTCTTGGAGCGTCTTTTGCATCTAGTTTTCATTTTTATTTTATGCATCATGCTGGTATGAGATAGTCCTTGGTTGATTTATAGAATGCTCATTGCGCTTCACTTAAATCTTTTGAGTATGGCTTTATAGAATGCTTCATGTGCTTCACTTATATCATTTGAAGTTTGGATTGCCTGTTTCTCTTCACATAGAAAACCGCCATTTGTAGAATGCTCTTTTGCTTCACTTATATTTGTTATAGCATGGGCATATCTTTTGTAGAAAGAATTAAACTCTCTTGCTTCACTTATATCTATTTAGAGAGATGACAGGAATTGGTCGTTCACATGGTTAGTCATAAAATCCTACATAAACTTGTAGATCGCTGAATATGATATGTTTGATTCCTTGCAATAGTTTTGCGATATAAAGGTGGTGATATTAGAGTCGTGCTAGTTGAGTAATTGTGAAATTGAGAAATACTTGTGTTGAGATTTGCATGTCCCGTAGCATGCACGTATGGTGAACCGTTATGTAACGAAGTTGGAGCATGAAGTGTTTTTTTGATTGTCTTCCTTATGAGTGGCAGTCGGGGACGAGCGATGGTCTTTTCCTACCAATCTATCCCCCTAGGGGCATGCGTATTAGTACTTTGCTTCGAGGGCTAAGTAGACTTTTGCAATAAGTATATGAGTTCTTTATGACTAATGTGAGTCCATGGATATACGCACACTCACCCTTCCACTTTGCTAGCCTCTATTGTGTCGCGCAACTTTCACCAGTATCATGAACCCATTATTTACCCTCCTCAAAACAGCCACCATACCTACCTATCATGGCATTTCCATAGCCATTCCGAGATATATTGCCATGCAACTTCCATCATCATCATATACATGACTTGAGCATTCATTGTCATATTGCTTTGCATGATCGTAAGATAGCTAGCATGATGTTTTCATGGCTTGTCCATTTTTTTATGTCATTGCTATGCTAGATCATTGCACATCCCGGTACACCGCCGGAAGCATTCATATAGAGTCATATCTTTGTTCGAGAGTTGTAATATTTAGTTGTAAGTAAATAAAAGTGTGATGATTATCATTATTAGAGCATTGCCCCAGTAAGGAAAGGATGAAGGAGACTATGATTCCCCCACAAGTCAGGATGAGACTCCGGACTTTATGAAAAATAAAAGAGGCCAAAGAAGCCCAAATATAAAAAAAAGAGGCCAAAGAAGCCCACCAAAAAGAAAAGAAAAATAATAAAAAAGAGAAAATAAAAGAAAAAATGAGAGAAAAAGAGAGAAGGGGCAATGTTACTATCCTTTTACCACACTTGTGCTTTAGAGTAGCACCATGTTCTTCATATAGAGAGTCTCTTGAGTTATCACTTTCATATACTAGTGGGAATTTTCATTATAGAACTTGGCTTGTATATTCCGATGATGGGCTTCCTCAAACGCCCGAGGTCTTCATGAGCAAGCAAATTGGATGCACACCCACTTAGTTTCCAGTTTGAGCTTTCATACACTTATAGCTCTTAGTGCATCCGTTGCATGGCAATCCCTACTCACTCACATTGATATCTATTGATGGGCATCTCCATAGCCCGTTGATACGCCTAGTTGATGTGAGACTATCTTCTCCCTTTTTGTCCTCACAACCACCACCTTATACCACCATAGTGCTATGTCCATGGCTTGCGCTCATGTATTCCGTAAGAGTTGAAAAAGCTGAAGCGCCTTAAGAAGTATGAACCAATTGCTCGGCTCATCATCGGGGTTGTGCATGATTTGAATGCTTTGTGTGATGAAGATGGAGCATAGCCAGACTATATGATTTTGTAGGGATGAGCTTTCTTTGGCTATGTTATTTCGATAAGACATAATTGCTTGGTTGGTATGCTTGAAGTATTATTGTTTTTATGTCAAATGATAGACTATTGCTTTGAATCACTCGTGTCTTAATATTCATGCCATGATTAGACATATGATCAAGATTATGCTAGGTAGCATTCCACATCAAAAATTATCTTTTTTATCATTTACCTACTCAAGGACGAGCAGGAATTAAGCTTGGGGATGCTGATACGTCTCCATCATATCTATAATTTTTTAGTGTTCCATGCCAATACTATTCAACTTTTATATACTTTTGGCAACTTTTTATACTATTTTTTGGGACTAACATATTGATCCAGTGCCCAGTGTCAGTTCCTGTCTGTTGCATGTTTTTTGTTTTGCAGAAACCCAATATCAAACGGACTCCAAACGGTATAAAAACGGACGGAGAATTATTTTGGATTTTTTGTGATTTTTGGGACGTAAAATCAACGCGAGGCGGTGCCCGAGGGGGCCAGGAGATAGGGGGGTGCGCCGCAGGGAGGCAGGCATGCCCTGGACTCTCCTGGGCCCCCGTAAGGCGGTTGACGCTCTTCTTTTGCTGCAAGAAAGCTAATTTTATGAGAAAGATCTGGGCGAAAGATTCACCCCAATCGGAGTTACGTATCTCCGGATATAAAAGAAACGGTGAAGGGGCAGAATCTGAAAAACGCAGAAACAGAGAGATAGATCCAATCTCGGAGGGGCTCTTGCCCCTCCCACGCCATGGGAGCCAAGGACCAGAGGGGAAACCCTTCTCCCATCTAGGGAGAAGGTCAAGGAAGAAGAAGAAGAAGTGGGGCTCTCTCCCCCTTGCTTCCGGTGGCACCGGAGCGCTGCCGGGGGCCATCATCATCACCGCGATCTTCACCAACAACTTCACCGCCTTCATCACCACTCTACCTCCCTCTATGCAGCGGTGTAACCTCTCTCTTACCCGTTATAATCTCTACTTAAACATGGTGCTCAACACTATATATTATTTCCCAATGATGTATGGCTATCTTATGATGTTTGAGTAGATATGTTTTGTCCTATGGGTTAATTGATGATCGTGATTGGTTTGAGTTGCATGTTTTATTATTGGTGCTGTCCTATGGTGCCCTCCGTGTCGCGCAAGAGTGAGGGATTCCCGTTGTAGGGTGTTGCAATACGTTCATGATTCGCTTATAGTGGGTTGCTAGAGTGACAGAAGCTTAAACCCGAGTAAGGGGATTGTTGCGTATGGGATAAAGGGGACTTGATGCTTTAATGCTATAGTTGGGTTTTACCTTAATGAATCTTTAGTAGTTGCGTACTGCTTGCTAGAGTTCCAATCATAAGTGCATATGATCCAAGCAGAGAAAGTATGTTAGCTTATGCCTCTCCCTCAAATAAAATTGCGATAGTGATTACCGGTCTAGTTATCGATTGCCTTGGACAAATAACTTTCTCGTAAAAAAGAGCTCTCTACTAATATTTACTTTATTGCATCTTTATCTAAACAGCCCCTAGTTTATATTTATGTACTCTTTATTATCTTGCAAACCTATCCAACAATACCTGCAAAGTACTTCTAGTTTGATACTTGTTCTAGGTAAAGCGAACGTCAAGCGTGCGTAGTGTCGTATCAGTGGCCGATAGGACTTGAGAGAGTATTTGTTCTACCTTTAGCTCCTCATTGGGTTCGACACTCTTACTTATCGAAAGTGGCTACAACTATCCCGTATACTTGTGGGTTATCACGCACTGTATCCAGATAGAGCAGGTTCAGGCTGCTGCCGCCGTCCATGAGGACTCGCATAAGATGGAATCCATCAATGATTGGGTCAAGGACCAGTGCGGCTAAACTGCCATGACGGATACTGGTCGGATGATCCCTGCGATCGAAAGTGATCGGGCAGGCCGACCATGGTTAAACTTTGGGGCAACTAGCTCCATCGCATAGACGTCCCTGAGCGCGCGCTTGCGCTCCCTCTTGGGGATATGGGTAGCGTATATCATGTTCACCATTTTATCTTGGGGAGGAAACTTCTTCTGTCCCTCTGTGTTTGGTGGCCGGGGCTCCTTGTCGTCATCCTCAATTTGCAACCCCTTCTCCTTGTTGTCGGCATTTAATTTGCCGGCCTGCTTGAATACCCAACACGCTCTGTTGGTGTGATTGGCTGGTTTATCAGGGGTGTCGTGGATTTGACATGGACGATCGAGTATGCGGTCCAAGCTGGATGGGCCCGGATTGTTTCTTTTATATGGCTTCTTCCGCTGACCGGACTTAGAGCCCCTGAATCCGTTGTTGACTGCCGTGTCCTCGGTATTGTCACCATTGTTTCGATGTTTGTGTCTGTAGCGTCGGGGCTTGCCGTTGCTATTTCTGGCTTCAGAAGTGCCAGGTTCGCTTGCATTGTTATTACTGCGGGCTAGCCAGCTATCCTCACCTGCGCAGAAGCGAGTCATAAGCATCATGAGGGCTGCCATAGACATTGGCTTTTCTTGGCTGAGGTGTCGGGCGAGCCATTCATCACGGATGCTGTGTTTAAGGGCCACTAAGACTTCGGCATCGGGACAGTCGATGATCTGGTTCTTTTTAGTTAAGAACCTAGTCCAGAATTTCCTGGCCGACTGTTCGGGCTGTTGAACTATGTGACTTAAGTCATCCGCATCCAGAGGTTGGACATATGTACCTTGGAAGTTGTCGAGGAAGGCATTTTCCAAGTCCTCCCAACTGCCGATGGAGTTTTCGGGCAGACTGTTCAACCAGTGTCGAGCTGGTCCCTTGAGTTTTAGCGGGAGGTATTTGATGGCGTGAAGATCATCACCGCGGGCCATATGAATATGGAGAAGAAAATCATCAATCCATACCGCAGGGTCTGTTGTCCCATCATATGACTCGATGTTCACGGGTTTAAACCCTTCCGGGAATTCATGTTCCATTACTTCGTCAGTGAAGCAAAGGGGGTGTGCGGCGCGTCTGTATCGGGCCAAGTCACGAAGTAGCTCGGACGGAGTTTGTCTGCGGTCTTCGGTCTGGGCGTGATTATGTTTGTCACGTCTGGCCGGATGACCATCGTCGTGCAACGAGGCACGCCCCCGTGATCCATAGATCGATCTGGTCTGACCTGCTCTATTTTCCAGGTCATGCCGTAGGTCATATGTGTATCCCCGAGCTGTTGTGCTTCGGTTTTTACGGCGAGGTAGTGCGGGCTGGTGTTCGGGTCGAGTTGCCGCTTTGTCCCGGCCGCGTGGTGGTCGGTCAGCCGCATTATGCGCTGGTAGGACGGGCTCCAGCGCCTTGTCATCGAATTGAGGTAACAATTTGCGCTTCGGGTAACTTTTGGTTGGGCGCTTGGGGTCATATTCTTCGGCTGCTAGGACATTAGTCCATCTATCGTTGAGCAGATCTTGATCATCTTGAAGCTGCTGCTGTTTCTTTTTTAGGGTCCTTGCAGTGGCTATTAGCCGGTGCTTAAAGTGCTCCTGCTCGGTGGGCTCCTCAGGCACGATAAAGTCTTCATCGCCGAGGCTCGCCTCGTCCTTGGAGAGCGAAAGGTAGTTGATGTCCTCTGAGTCTTCATTCATGGCCTGTTCATTAGAGCTAACTCACCCATCTTCTCGTTCGTCCTGTTCGGGGGTTGGCTCAACGGGGTCTTCATTGTCTTCGGCGTCGTCCGGAGTGTTATTTTCTCCTGTGCTGGTATTGCTGTTTTTCACACGGCGTGGTTTAGAGCGGCGCCGCTGACGTCGGCGCTTTGGCTATATCTCAGGAGGCTTATCCTCGACTGGATTCGAGGTGGATGTCCAGCGCCCTGTAAGCGGTGGTTTTTGTGCCTGCTCCTCTCCGGCATTGTCGTCCATACCATCGATGTCTTCGGAGTCGTAATCGAACATGTCGGTTAAGTCTTTGACAGTGGCTATGAAGTGGGTGGTGGGTGGGAAGTGGAATTCTCCGCCATCAGCATCCAATTTGAACCGGATATAGTTCGGTTGAGAGTATCCTGATAAGGAGAGGGATTTTAATGAGTTTAGCACATCGCCAAAAGGCGAGTGCTGGAAGATGTCCGCGGAGCTGAACTCAACGATTGGCGCCTGATCAGGTTCGATGGGCGTGGATGCACGCGGTTCGGAACCTATAGCCGGAGACAAGTCCGAGGTTCCGGTGACACGGGCCCCGCTCAAGGTGGGATCTGCGTGCGGCTCCAACGCTGCTGAGTCTGTGGCTTCCATGGCAGGGTTGAGCTTCCCATCCTTGGACGGCGCAATCCGCTCCGGATCTAGGGCCAGAGTGATTATAGACGCTATCTCTTGAGCATGGTCCGATGACAGAGTTAGGTCATGTTCATCGTGGCAGCAGGGAGCGGCCATCATGGGCTCGAATACGATGAAGATCAAGTCCCAACGGATATCGGCCACGTAATTCAAGCTTCCAAACCTGACATGATGGCTAGGGGTGTAGTTGTCGATCTGCTCTAGATGGCCAAGCGAGTTGGCCCGCAGTGCGAAGCCACCGAATACGAAGATCTGTCCGGGGAGGAAAACCTCCCTCTGGACTTCATTGTTGTGGATGATTGCCGGAGCCATCAAACCTTTTGATGACGACGCAGCGGAACTCTCAATGAAAGCACCAATGTCTGTGTCGAAACCGACGGATCTCGGGTAGGGGGTCCCGAACTGTGCGTCTAAGGTTGATGGTAACAGGAGACGGGGGACACGATGTTTACCCAGGTTCGGGCCCTCTCTATGGTGGTAATACCCTACTTCCTGCTTGATTGATCTTGATGAATATGAGTATTACAAGAGTTGATCTACCTCGAGATCATAATGGCTAAAACCCTAGAAGTCTAGCATATGTGATTATGATTGCCTCTACGGACTAAGCCTTCCGGTTTATATAGACACCGGAGGGGGCTAGGGTTGTACAAAGTTGGTTACAGAGAAAAGGAATCTTCATATCCTAATGCCAAGCTTGCCTTCCATGCCAAGGAGAGTCCCATCTGGACATGGGAAGAAGTCTTTTGTCTTATATCTTCATAGCCCAATAGTCCGGCCCATGTCACATAGTCCGGCCGTACGAGGACCCCTTAATCCAGGACTCCCTCACCCACGCCGCCTACGGTGCTGGTGGCGGCGACAACGATGAGCTGCATGGCATTGTGGTCATCCACGACCACAACTACCTGTAGAACCCCTCGTTCCACACCCCGGGGGCGGGCGGTCCTCCATGGCCTCCTCCATCACCTCCTCCTTCACCTCCTTGACATCCAGCTCCGGCACGTAGACGTCCCCGGCGGTCGAGAGCGCGAGCCTCTCCTCCAGATCTACCCACTGCGCCTACTGCCTCCGCTTGTACTCCCTCTTGGAGTCCTCTATGACAACCCGCACCAGCCGCTCCTCCTCCTTGGCCGTCATGGTGGAAGTTGGCGGCCGCGACGATGAGGAGGGAGAGGGTGTCGACGTGAGGTCATGCACACAAGTCCGACTACGCACTCTGGGTGGGCTCGGCACATGCACACGCAACATGCGGGGCGGGCTACGAGCATGACCGGTAAAGAAGGTTGGCCGGCGCATGTCGTTCTTGTCCTGGTGTAGGATGGAAAGTATGTCTAGAGGGGGGTGATTAGACTACTTGACCAAATGAAAATTTTCCTTTTCCCAATTTTAGTTTGTGGGCAAATTTTAGCAATTATGACAAGTTAAGCAATCAACCTACATATGCAATTCTAAGAGTATAGCTGCGCAATGTAAAACATTGCATATGAAGGTAAAGGGAGGGGTTTGGAGAAGGCAAATGCTATGGAGACACGAAGATTTTTGGCGTGGTTCCGATAGGTGGTGCTATCGTACATCCACGTTGATGGAGACTTCTACCCACGATGGGTAATGGCTGTGCGAGTCCACGGAGGGCTCCACCCACGAAGGGTCCAGGAAGAAGGAACCTTGTCGATCCCACCATGGCCATCGCCCATGGAGGACTTGCCTCACTCGGGTAGATCTTCACGAAGTAGGCGATCTCCTTGACCTTACAAACTTCTTGGTTCAACTCCATGTCATGTCGGAGGCTCCCAAGGACACCTAACCAATCTAGGAGACACCACTCTCCAAAAGGCATTGGCATTTGGAACGGTCGCCAAGTGAGTGTGGGCGATAGGGGGGTCCTTCCCACACGACCCAGAAACCGTCGGGGATAGGACCTCCTGGGACATAGGCTGGGGCAAAATGAGCTCGTGTGCGATTGGGCGAGGCATCGAAACCCAATCATTTCCGTTCGTACGTACATCCCACATGGTGAATCCCAGAAAAACATTTCCGTTCGTATGTATATCACACATAGTCAATCCAAGGACTACGTTTCCGTTCTTATGTACATCCCACACAGTCAATCCAGGGAAAACGTTTCTGTTCGTATGTACATCCCACACAGTTTTATGTGTAGGCTTGTGTGTGAAAGGTGTTACTATCACACACGCTCTGCCTTGGTTAACTGTTTGCTTTTATCAACTACATCACACATGATTTGATGAAGAAAACTGTGTGGCATTGGGCTATCCATCACAAGTGCTTTTACTGCTAGAACCGTTTGCAAAGTTCCATGACACATTTAGCAGGTTTATTAGTTTACAATTAATGATTCCAGTATTACGCAAATTCACATTTCATATCGAACAATTGTTTGCCAGTTTCATATCAGGCACATAAATATATTATAACATCACAGTACGATAGCTAACTCCGCCTATTTTGTCTCAACATAGCCGGTCCCAAGCCCGGGTAAAGGAGGAGGGTTGTGATAGGCTTGGCGAGCCAACGTAAAAACTCAGCCACTCTTATGGAGATGAAACCCAAAAGATTTTCATTGGGGCGTAACCCTCTCAGCGACGCGCCACATCGGAACCCGGCTGTGGTGGGAAATGGGCAAGGGCCGGGCCGTCACCCCTCAAGTGGCGCGCCGTATCTTGATCCAGATACGGTGGCAAGTGAGCGAGGATCGGTTCGTCGCATCCTTAGTGGCGCGCTACATCAACGCCCGGATGTAGTGGAAAATGAGCAAGGGTCTTCGCATTTGACTCGACGAGTGCGAAGGGTAAGGAAGCTAGCCGAGCCTAGGAGGATTCACTTAGGTAGCTGGAATGTAGGGTCTCTGACAGGGAAGCTTCGGGAGCTAGTTGATGCAGCGGTGAGGAGAGGTGTTGATATCCTTTGCATCCAAGAAACCAAATGGAGAGGACAGAAGGCGAAGGAGGTGGAGGATACCGGCTTCAAGCTGTGGTACACGGGGACGGCTGCAAATAGAAATGGCGTAGGCATCTTGATCAACAAGAGCCTCAAGTATGGAGTGGTAGACATCAAGAGACGTGGGGACCGGATTATCCTGGTCAAGCTGGCAGTTGAGGACTTGGTTCTCAATGTTATCAGCGCGTATGCCCCACAAGTAGGCCACAATGAGAACACCAAGAGGGAGTTCTGGAAAGGCTTGGAAGACATGGTTAGGAGTGTACCGATTGGTGAGAAGCTCTTCATAGGAGGAGACCTCAATGACCACGTGGGTACATCTAACACAGGTTTTGAAGGGGCGCATGGGGGCTTTGGCTATGGCATCAGGAATCGAGAAGGAGAAGATGTCTTAAGCTTTGCTCTAGCCTACAACATGATTGTAGCTAACACCCTCTTTAGAAAGAGAATCACATCTGGTGACTTTTAGTAGTGGCCAACACTCTAGCCAGGTTGATTTCATCCTCTCGAGAAGAGAAGATAGGTGTGCGTGCCTAGACTGTAAGGTGATACCTGGAGAGAATGGTGTACCCCAGCATAAGCTGGTGGTTGCTGACTTCCGCTTTCAGATTCGTGTCCGGCGGGATAAGCATGCCAAAGTCGCTAGAACGAAGTGGTGGAAGCTCAAGGGGGAGGTAGCTTAGGTGTTCAAGGAGAGGGTAATTAAGGAGGGCCCTTGGGAGGAAGGAGGGGATGCAGACAATGTGTGGATGAAGATGGCGACTTGCATTCGTAAGGTGGCCTCAGAGGAGTTTGGAGTGTCCAGGGGAAGGAGAAGCGAAGATAAGGATACCTGGTGGTGGAATGATGATATCCAGAAGGCGATTAAAGAGAAGAAAGATTGCTTCAGACGCCTATACCTGGATAGGAGTGCAGACAACATAGAGAAGTACAAGATGGCGAAGAAGGCCGCAAAGCAAGCTGTTGGTGAAGCAAGGGGTCGGGCATATGAGGACCTCTACCAACGGTTAGGCACGAAGGAACGTGAAAGGGACATCTATAAGATGGCTAAGATCCGGGAGAGGAAGACGAGGGATATTGGCCAAGTCAAATGCATCAAGGACGGAGCAGGCCAACTCTTGGTGAAGGACGAGGAGATTAAGCATAGATGGCGGGAGTACTTCGACAAGCTGTTCAATGTGGAGAATGAGAGTTCTACCATTGAACTGGACGACTCCTTTGATGAGACCAGCATGCGTTTTGTGCGGCGCATCCAGGAGTCTGAGGTGAAGGAGGCTTTAAAATGGATGAAAGGAGGCAAGGCAATGGGCCCTGATTGTATCCCCATTGAGGTGTGGAAAGGTCTCAGGACATAGCGATAGTATGGCTAACCAAGCTTTTCAACCTCATTTTTCGGGCAAACAAGATGCCAGAAGAATGGAGACGGAGTATATTAGTACCAATCTTCAAGAACAAGGGGGATGTTCAGAGTTGTACTAATTACCGTGGAATTAAGCTGATGAGCCATACAATGAAGCTATAGGAGAGAGTCATTGAGCACCTCTTAAGAAGAATGACAAGCGTGACCAAAAATCAGTTTGGTTTCATGCCTGGGAGGTCGACCATGGAAGCCATTTTCTTGGTACGACAACTTATGGAGAGATATAGGGAGCAAAAGAAGGAATTGCATATGGTGTTCATTGACTTGGAGAAGGCCTATGATAAGATACCGCGGAATGTCATGTGGTGGGCCTTGGAGAAACACAAAGTTCCAGCAAAGTACATTACCCTCATCAAGGACATGTACGATAATGTTGTGACAAGTGTTTGAACAAGTGATGTCGACACCTATGGCTTCCCTAGTAAGATAGGACTGCATCAGGGGTTAGCTTTGAGCCCTCATCTTTTTGCATTGGTGATGGATGAGGTCACAAGGGATATACAAGGAGATATCCCATGGTGTATGCTGTTGGCAGATGATGTGGTGCTAGTTGATGATAGTCGGACGGGGGTAAATAGGAAGTTAGAGTTATGGAGACAAACCTTGGAATCGAAAGGGTTTAGGCTTAGTAGAACTAAAACCGAGTACATGATGTGCGGTTTCGGTACTACTAGGTGTGCGGAGGAGGAGATTAGCCTTGATGGCCAGGTGGTATCTCGGAAGGACACCTTTCGGTATTTCGGGTCAATGTTGCAGGAGTATGGGGGTATTGATGAAGATGTGAACCATCGAATCAAAGCCGGATGGATGAAGTGGCGCCAAGCTTCTGGCATTCTCTGTGATAAGAGAGTGCCACAAAAGCTAAAAGGCAAGTTCTACAGGATGGCGGTTCGACCCGCAATGTTGTATGGCGCGGAGTGTTGGCCAACTAAAAGGCGACATGTTCAACAGTTAGGTGTGGCGGAGATGCGTATGTTGAGATGGATGTGTGGCCACACGAGGAAGGATCGAGTCCGGAATGATGATATACGAGATAGAGTTGGGGTAGCACCAATTGAGGAGAAGCTTGTCCAACATTGTCTGAGATGGTTTGGGCTTATTCAGCGCAGGCCTCCAGAAGCTCCAGTTCATAGCGGATGGCTAAAGCGTGCGGAGAATGTCAAGAGAGGGCGGGGTCGACCGAATTTGACATGGGAGGAGTCCGTTAAGAGAGACCTGGAGGATTGGAGTATCGACAAAGAGCTAGCTATGGACAGGGGTGCGTGGAAGCTTGCTATCCATGTGCCAGAGCCATGAGTTGGTTGCGAGATCTTATGGGTTTCACCTCTAGCCTACCCCAACTTGTTTGGGACTAAAGGCTTTGTTGTTGTTGTTGTTGTTGTATCACAGTACGATAGCTACATGAGAACAACACAATACAACATATAGCTAGTTCAACTTCATAAGAACAATATTAGAACAATATATTCATTCCCTAATCGAGATCATCCAGGCTCATCTTATCCACCTCTGCTTTTGGTTCAGTAAGAACCTGTTTTGCACAGGCCAACTGGGAAGGTGCCTCCTCCTTCGCCAACACCATCTTAGCAAAGTCTGATTTAAAAAACCTGAGCTCATTCTCCACCTTCCTCTTTTTATCCCGCATCTTCAAATATTCTTCTGCGTCGACAACACTTTCTCTAAGCCTACCTCTGTTCTCTTCCTCATACATGCTCCAGAGCTTTGTTAGGCACATCTTCAAACACAGTGGCCACTCTTGATCAACCCACTACAAGTAAGAACACTTCCGTTCATACTATAATATTTAAAACTAGATCAGTAACAATTGTAGGGGAAATGGGTTTATAGCAACATAGAAAATCACCAATGCTTATTTTGAAAAATTGAAGAAACATGTTAATTATTACATATCTTCTCAAAAAGATCAATGTGCAAATGAATTAATTGCTACTGATACAACAACCAAATTCTGAAACATCAGAAACTATAATTAACTACAACAACGCTACAAGTTCTTACTCATGTACAATAAATAACAAATTGAACATTTTATGAGGAAGGTAAATATAACTGCAATAGCATAGCGACAGTGTTTGGATGACAACAAATTGATACTAACAGGTGTGTACATGCACAAATTTAGTAACATAGAACTAGTCCTGGCCATCTCAGGCCCGGCCCTGTCGGCCCACCCAGGCCCGGCCCTGTCGGCCCACCCAGGCCCGGCCCTAAAATCCAGGGCCTAGACCCGATGGGCTTGCTTGTGGGCCTGACTTGGGCCTAAGTTTTGAGCCCAGCAGCAGGGCCTGGACGGGCTTGGGCTTGGCATATTGGCATTTTAAGGAAGAGGCCCAGCCCACGGCCCTAAGCCCTAAGGGCTTTTTACCAGATGGGCTGGGCTTGGGCTTGAAAAGTAGGCCCGATGGTAAGGCCTGGGAGGGCCTGGGCCTCAGTTTTCTACCATGAGCTTTTTTAGACAAGGTCCAAGCCCGTCCCGGCCCGGCCCATGGCCAGATATACATAGAACTAATAGCACTAAGGCCGTCCACTATGTATGCCAAAATTGGTGTAAATACAACTGTTGCTACATCTCGCACCGGTGCCCTGCACTAGCGAGCCGATGCAGCGGAAAAAAATTAGGGACCCGGACTTCAGAGCACCTGATTGCTCCGATGCTCAGTTCCTTCGTGCCATAAAGATTTAGTATTTTACTGCTTGGGTGCTCAGATGTGTGGACCAAAGTTGGTTGCACAAACTGCTGAAGCGGTGCCAAATAATTTTCTAATGGCACCACTGATGAGATGGCACCAATTTTAGATACTAGGTACAAAGTGTGACACTGTCTTAGGATGCATTCGGTAGAAGGTGTGGTATGAATGGGTTGGGACCGTGACAGTGTCTGAATCACATCTAACAAATGATTTGTAACAATGAAAGAGGGTCTAACCTTCTCTGCACATGCCAAAAACTTCCTCCCACTGTCCACAGATTCAAACGCAACTAGCTTCACGCATGGAGATTGATGGTGACAACGAGCAGATAGATCTTCAGACACCCTGCTCCATTCGTTGCCACTGATGGTCCTAGGGAGCTACAAGAGGAAGAAATGACTCAAATCGACCGTCGGGTAAAAATCCTTCATTCCAAGTCATAGCCCGAGAGAGAGAAGAGGCATACCCGGGTGGTGAAGGAGTTGTCGCCGGAGGAGGAACCGCTGGAGAGGTCTTGGAAGAAGACCATGGCGACCCCGACGGTAGGATGAAAGACGGCGAGAGCAAGGAAGCAAGCGAGGAAGCGGCTATAGCTTTGAAAGGAAGGAAGGAAGGAAGGAGGAAACATGGGAAATGTGACTTGTGGTCGGGGAGAAAAGGGGGTGGGGAAGGGGGAGGGGTAGATATTTTGGCGGTAGGCCAAAATTTTGGAAATGTGGAGGGAAACTTAGTGCGCAGTGCCGCCGGACCATCCACTTTGAATGATTGTGTGCATCGCAAACAATTCTTCTGCTTTACGTGCATGGGGTGAGTTTGATAATTCAAATTTTGGTGGAAATTTCCCCGGGTACGTCATTGCATAATTTAACATCGCTTGCTAATTTGGGCACACGAAAGAGCGTACAGCAGACAGACCACACTTACTGAATCGAGCAATTTTAACAAATTTTAGTAATTAAACAGAGCAAGTTGACCTAAACATTGCTCTAACAAAAGACCATCATTAAAAACAAAGCCTAAGTGCGCATAAATTTAACAAATCCACCGCTGCGCCGGCCTATGCATCGCCGGTGTGAGATGAGATGTCGATGACTTGTCCCGTTAACATGCTGCCATTGGTGGACTCCGTGTACCCCCTGCAGAAGTCGACCGCGTCCTCGTCCTCGTCCTCGGCGCCGCCCTCAAGGTTGTAGTACTTGTAGTAGTGGCTGCGCCAGAGCTCGCATTGGTACTCCACCGCCAATTCCTCGACGGACAAACTCTTTTCTACCTCGACCTCGGCCACGCGCAACTCCTCCTCCCAGCGCTCCTCGATCTCCATCGCCTCCTGCATCTCCAGCTCCCACCCGGCGACCTCATGAGGAAGCAGGTGTCCATGGCCACCGCCGCCTTTTCGGACGTGGGTTGCATGCTGGATTCTGAGGTGGCCTGGAATATCTTGGCGTGTGCATCCTCGATCTTGGCGTGGATGGCCTCGACCTGGGCCAGGGCGACATCGGCAGTACAGACGGCAGCTCGGGTGCTCTCGGCGTTCGCAGCCGCCGTCGCAGCAGAAGCTGCAGCCGTCTCGGGTACTGCAGCTGCCCTGTCGGCTGCCTCAGATGCCCTCTCGGTGGAAGCAGCCGCGCTCAATGCGGATGCGCCGACACTCTTGGCGTAGGCGGACGCGCCCAGGGGGGACGTGGCCATCATACGGGCCTTCACAAAGCGTTTCCACGGCATCATCTTTGCAAGAAGGGGGTGCAGGAATGGGGATCGAGATTCGAGGATTCGGGAGTTGTCGGCACTAGAACAAACGAGCCGACGAAGCTTAGGGAGGAAGACTTAAATAGAACCAGATATTTTCATAGCAAATAGTTCCTACAAAACAACTGTGTGTGATGTTGTAGATATTTTTTATTAGCTGTGAAAGACGAATTTGGAGTAAAGTGGCAACGGATGGTGTTTTAAATGTACGAGAAATTATTTAGTACTAATACAACTACCATGTCAAATTTTGGAAAATTTCAGGGGTCATTTGACCTTTTAAGAAATTTAAGTCATTTTCTAGCCATTTAATGACCGTAATTGAAATTTGAACTACATGTACATGCAATAGCTAACCATAACGGTTTGAAAAGTCATATTTTGTGTACTCATATGCGGTTTAATTCCATCTGCAGTAAATTGGAAGGAATTTTCAGACATATTGGTCTCACGGCTATGACACAATTAAGCATGGAGTGTCATGGCATTTACATTCCAAAAAATAAAAAAATATCAGAAACACATGAAACCTTGGTTGATGTAATGTCATGCCACCAAGACGACGTGGTAAAAATTTTGGCATGTATGACGAAAGTTTGGACACACACCCCTCACAAACCGGAGCAACTCACTAGAAGGCTCGTGGTTCCGAGAGGGAACAATGCATGTTTGATGACGAATGGGAGATAACTTCCTCTTACGGCCTTCAATTTTTTTCTACGTGTAACATGCACTAAGACAACTGTCATGTGAAAATTTGGAAAATTTCAGGGGTCATTTGACCTTTTGAAGACATTTAAGTGATTTTCTAGCCATTTAATGACCGTAATTCAAATTTGAACTACATGTACATGCAACGGCTAACCATAACGGTTTGAAAAATCATATTTGTGTACTTGTGTGCGAGTTAATTCCATGTGCAGTAAATTAGAAGGAATTTTCAAACATATTGGTCTCGCGACATGGACACATGGATATGTATGCATGGAGTGCCATGGCATCTTAATTCCAAAAAATTAAAAAAATGATCAGAAAAACAAGAAACCTTGCTTGATGTAATGTCATGCCATCAAGATGATGTGGTAACAAAATTGGCATATTTGACGAAAGTTTGGACATACACCCCTCACAAACCGGAGCAACTCACTAGAAGGCTCGTGGTTCCGAGAGGGAACAATGCATGTTTGATGACGAACAAGAGATAGCTTCCTCTTACGGCCTTCAAATTTTTTCTACGTTTAACGTGCACTACTACAACTGTCATGTGAAAATTTGGAAAATTCTAGGGGTCATTTGATCTTTTAAAGACATTTAAGTGATTTTCTAGCCATTTAATGACCGTAATTCAAATTTGAACTACATCTACATGCAATGGCTAACCATAACGGTTTTAAAAAATCATATTTGTTTACTTGTTTGCGAGTTAATTCCATGCAGTAAATTAGGAGTTTTCAAACATATTGGTCTTACGGCTTGGACACATGCATGGAGTGCCACGGCATTCTAATTCCAAAAAATTAAAAAATGATCAGAAAAACATGAAACCTTGCTTGATGTAATGTCATGCCATCAAGATGATGTGTGGTAAAAAATTGGGCTGTTTGATGAAAGTTTGGACACACACCCCTCACAAACCAGAGCAACTCACTAGAAGGCTCGTGGTTCCGAGAGGGAACAATGCATGTTTGATGACGAACGGGAGATAGCTTCTTCTTATGGTCTTCAAACTTTTTCTACGTTTAACGTGCACTACTGCAACTGTCAGGTGAAAATTTGGAAAATTCTAGGGGTCATTTGATCTTTTAAAGACATTTAAGCGATTTTCTAGCCATTTAATGACCGTAATTCAAATTTGAGCCAGATCTACATGAAACGGCTAACCATAACGGTTTGGAAAATCATATTTGTGTACTTGTTTGTGAGTTAATTCCATGTGCAGTAAATTAGAAGGAATTTTCAAACATATTGGTCTCACGGCATGGACACATGCATGGAGTGCCACGACATTTTAATTCCAAAAAATTAAAAAATGATCAGAAGAACATGAAACCTTGCTTGATGTAATGCCATGCCACCAAGATGATGTGGTAAAATATTGGCATGTTTGACGAAAGTTTGGACACCCCCCCCCCCCTCACAAACCGGAGCAACTCACTAGAAGGCTCGTGGTTCCGAGAGGGAACAATGCATGTTTGATGACGAATAGGAGATAACTTCCTCTTACGGCCTTTAATTTTTTTCTACATTTAACGTGCACTGATACGTATCCAGCGTATCTATAATTTTTGATTGTTTCATGCTATTATATTACCCGTTTTGGATGTTTATGGGCTTTACTTAACACTTCTATATCATTTTTGGGACTAACCTACTAACCGGAGGCCCAGCCCGAATTGCTGTTTTTTGCCTATTTCAGTGTTTCGAAGAAAAGGAATATCAAACGGAGTCCAAACGCGATGAAACCTTCGGGAGCGATCTTTTTGGAATAAATGCAAACCTGGAGACTTGGAGTGGAAGTCAAGCAACAAGCAAGGCGGCCACGAGGGTGCCCGGCGCGCCCCCTACAGGTGGGCGCGCCCCTCACCCTCATGGGCCCCTCGGGCGTCTACCGACCTACTTCTTCCTCCTATATATACCCACGTACCCCGAGAACATCAGAATAGACCATGAAAACCTAATTCCACTGCAGCAACCTTCTATATCTGCGAGATCCCATCTTGGAGCCTTCGCCGGTGCTCCGCCGGAGCGGGAATCGACCACGGAAGGCCTCTACATCATCTCCAAGGCCCTTCCAATGAGTTCTGAGTAGTTTACCACAGACCCTTCGGGTCCATAGTTATTAGCTAGATGGCTTCTTCTCTCTCTTTGATTCTCAATACCAAGTTCTCCTTGATCTTCTTGGAGATCTATGATACGTCTCCAACGTATCTATAATTTATGAAGCATTCATGCTATTTTATTATCTGTTTTGAATGATTACGGGCTTTATTATACAGTTTCATATTGCTTTTAGGACTAACCTATTAACCGGAGGCCCAACCCATATTGTTGTTTTATTGCCTATTTCAGTGTTTCGAGGAAAAGGAATATCAAATGGAGTCCAAACGGAATGAAACTTTGGGAGCATAATTTTTGGAAATGTGATCCGGGAGACTTGGAGTTGAAGTAAAGGAAGCTTCGAGGTGGCCATGAGGGTGCCCCCCCTACTAGGCACGCCCCCTATCTCGTGGGCCCCTCGAGGTTCCCCTGACCGACTTCTTTTGCCTATATATTCCCATATACCCTAAAAACATCAAAACACACAATAGATCGGGAGTTCCGCTGCCGCAAGCCTCTGTAGCCACCAAAAACCTCTCGGGAGCCCGTTCCGGCACCCTGCCGGAGGGGGATCTCCCACCGGTGGCCATCTTCATCATCCCGGCGCTCTCCATGATGAGGAGGGAGTAGTTCACCCTCGAGGCTGAGGGTATGTACCAACAGCTATGTGTTTGATCTCTCTCTCTCTCTCTCTCTCGTGTTCTCTCTATGGCACGATCTTGATGTATCGCGAGCTTTGCTATTATAGTTGGATCTTATGATGTTTCTCCCCCTCTACTCTCTTGTGATGAATTGAGTTTTCCTCTTGAAGTTATCTTATCAGATTGAGTTTTTAAGGATTTGAGAACACTTTATGTATGTCTTGCCGTGCTTATCTGTGGTGACAATGGGATATCACGTGATCCACTTGATGTTGTTTGGTGATCAACTTGCGGGTTCCGCCCATGAACCTATGCATAGGGGTTGGCACATGTTTTCGTCTTGACTCTTCGATAGAAACTTTGGGGCACTCTTTGAAGTACTTTGTGTTGGTTGAATAGGTGAATCTGAGATTGTGTGATGCATATCGTATAATCATGCCCGCGGATACTTGAGGTGACAATGGAGTATCTAGGTGACTTTAGGGTTTTGGTTGATTTGTGTCTTAAGGTGTTATTCTAGTATGAACTCTATGATAGATTGAACGAAAAGAATAGCTTCATGTTATTTTACTACGAACTCTTGAATAGAGAAAGCAGGAATGATAACTTTGAGGTGGTTTCGTACCCTACCATAATCTCTTCGTTTGTTCTCCGCTATTAGTGGCTTTGGAGTGACTCTTTGTTGCATGTTGAGGGATAGTTATATGATCCAAGTATGTTATTATTGTTGAGAGAACTTGCACTAGTGAAAGTATGAACCCTATGCCTTGTTTCCAACCATTGCAATATCATTTACGCTCACTTTTATCATTAGTTACCTTGCTGTTTTTATAATTTCAGATTATAAAAACCTATATCTACTATCCATATTGCACTTGTATCACCATCTCTTCGCCGAACTAGTGCACCTATACAATTTACCATTGTATTGGGTGTGTTGGGGACACAAGAGACTCTTTGTTATTTGGTTGCAGTGTTGCTTGAGAGAGACCATCTTCATCCTACGCCTCCCATGGGTTGATAAACCTTAGGTCATCCACTTGAGGGAAATTTGCTACTGTCCTACAAACCTCTGCACTTGGAGGCCCAACAACGTCTACAAGAAGAAGGTTGTGTAGTAGACATCAAGCCCTTTTCTGGCGCCATTGCCGGGGAGGTGAGTGCTTGAAGGTATATCTTTAGATCTTGCAATCGAGTCTTTTTGTTTCTAGTTTTATCACTAGTTTAGTCTATAAAAGAAAACTACAAAAGAAATGGATTTGAGTTTGTCTCATACGCTTCATCTTTTGAATATCTTTCGTGAGTATGATGAGAAGGAAAATTGTGCTCAAGTGCTAGAAGAAGAATTACATAGAATGCTTGGCATGAAATATGTGAATGATGAGCATGATTCCAATGTTGTTAGTATGAATTCCTTGAATATCCATGATGCTAATGATATGCAAAGCCACAAGCTTGGGGAAGCTATGTTTGATAAAGATGATATTTTTCGTCCCCCAAGTTTTGATGAGCAAATTTATTATGATGTTAGCATGCCTCTTACCTATGATGATTATATTGATGAAAGTGGGTTTGGAAGAGTGTCGACTTTAGGAAGTAGTTATCCCACTATTTTGGAGGATGTTGAATCTTATTATGATGAATATGAAAGTGGATTTGGAAGAGTGTCAACTTTATTTAGTGATGATTCCACTATCTTGGAAGAGGTTCCAATTGATTATGAGAACAAAGTTGCTATCTATGATGATTATTGTGATGACTTGTATGCTACTAGGAATAATGATAACCATGAAACTTTTCATCATGATTTTAGTTTTCAATTGGGTTATGCCTCACATGATAATTTTTTTGTTGAGTTTGCTCCCACTACTATTCATGAGAAGAAATTTGCTTATGTGAAGAGTAGTAAATTTTCTATGCTTGTAGATCATGAAAAGAATGCTTTAGGTGCTGGTTATATTGTTGAGTTCATTCATGATGCTACTGAAAATTATTATGAGGGAGGAACATATGCTTGTAGGAATTGCAATAATGTCAAGTTTTCTCTCTATGTGCTCTTGAAGTTATGCTTGTTACCTTCCTATGCTAGTTGATTATTGTTCCCATAAGTTGTTTGCTCATAAAATCCCTATGCATAGGAAGTGGGTTAGGCTTCAATGTGCTAGTAATATGCTTCATGATGCTCCCGTTATGTTTCAATTCTTATCTTTTATGTGAGCATCATTGTCATCATCATACCTAGCTAGAAAGGCATTAAAGAAAAGCGCTTGTTGGGAGACAACCCAATATTTATCCCTACTGTTTTCGTGTGTTCACGTGATTAAGCTACTGTAGTAATCATGTTTTATAGCTTTTGTTTCAATAAAGTGCCAAGTAAGCCTTTAGGATAGCTTACGGTGATAGTTGTGTTGATCCTGCTGAAAATCAGAAACTTTTTCACCCAGTAAATTGGTTTTGGTAATTCACAGAAACGTGTTATTGATCTGATTCTTTTTTATATGGATTAGTACACAAATTGCTTAGGATTTCCTAATTTGGTAGGATTTTTGGAGTTCCAGAAGTATACATTTGATACAGATTACTACAGACTGTCCTGTTTTTGACAGATTCTGTTTTCTATGGGTTGTTTGCTTATTTTGATGAATCTAGGAGTAGTATCGGAGGGTATGAACCATAGAGAAGTTGTAATACAGTAGATATTACACCAATATGAATTTAGAATGAGTTCATTACAGTACCTAAGTGGTGGTTTTATTTTCTTATACTAACGGAGCTTACGAGTTTTCTGTTGAGTTTTGTGTTGTGAAGTTTTCAAGTTTTGGGTAAAGATTCGATGGACTATGGAATAAGGAGTGGCAAGAGCCTAAGCTTGGGGATGCCTAAGGCACCCCAAGGTAATATTCAAGGACAACCAAAAGCCTAAGCTTGGGGATGCCCCGGAAGGCATCCCCTCTTTCGTCTTTGTTCATCGGTAACTTTACTTGGAGCTATATTTTTATTCGCCACATGATATGTGTTTTGCTTGGAGCGTCATTTTATTTTGTTATTATTTGCTTGCTGTTATCTAGAATAATGTTTTGCATCTTTATTTTCAATAAAAATGTCAAGGATAGCCTTTACCATGCTTATTTTGCTAGTATACATGTTGCTATTTGAAAACAGAAAGTTTACCGCTGTTGCAAAAATTCCCTAGAAGAGTCAGAGAATGGTATAATGTTGATTTATTTGCATATTTAGCTCTGATAAATCTTATACAGCTTAGTATTTTTCTCATAATTTTTGGAGTTAGGGTAGTATGATGAATCTTGCATTCTTTACAGACTATACTGTTTTGGCAGATTGCTGTTATGGTTGCATTGTTTGCATATGTTTGCTTGTTTAATGATTCTATTTGAGGATAGGAGTATTAAATATGCAGAGGCATTTAGTATGCAATGTTGAATAATAATTTTAGTGATTTGTTACAGTAGAAAAAGATAAGGTTTTGCATTGGTTTATACTAACCTATCTCACGAGTTCTTGTTGAGTTTGGTGTGGATGAAGCATTTGATAAAAAGAGAAACCATGATATGAGAGGAATTAAGGAGACACAAAAGTTCAAGATTGGGGATGACCAAGGCACCCCAAGAATACACTTCAAGAAGTCTCAAGAATCTAAGCTTGGAGATGCCTCGTTAGGCGTCCCACCTTTCTTCTTCAACAATTATCGGTTAGTATCGGTTGAACCTAAGTTTTTGCTTCTTCACATGAGTTGTGCTATACTTGCAATGCCGTTTTATTTTGTTTTGCTTGCTGTTTGAATAAAATACCTAGATCTGAAATTCTTAAATGAGAGAGAGTCTTCACATAGTTACATAATTATTTAGCTACTCATTGATCTTCATTTATATCTTTTTGGAGTAGTTTTTCATTTACTCGTGTGCTTCACTTATATCCTATGAGTAAATTGTTGAATGAGTTGATTGTCATAAATCTGAAATTATATATGTCTCATTTGCTTATCCCATGGGGAGTAATGACTTCACATCTAAGAAGTAGAGGTTGTAAATTTATTGAAGGTTAGCAAACATTGTATTGGTCATTTGAACAATTCATGAAAGAATATTGAAGGAAGAGAGATTTCACATATAAATATACTATCCTAGACATCTTTTATAATTGTGAGCACTCATTAAGTATGACATGCTAAAGATTTGATGTTGGACAAAGAAGACAACGCAATGGGTTATGTTTTCTCACATCCCAATTAAAGTATATTGTCATGAATCATTCAAACATGTTGAGCTTTCCTTTCCCCCGCATGCTAGCCAAAATTCCTTGCACCAAGTAGAGATACTACTTGTGCTTCCAAATATCCTTAAACCCAGTTTTTGCCATGAGAGTCCACCATACCTACCTATGGATTGAGTAAGATCCTTCAAGTAAGTTGTCATCGGAGTAAGCAATAAAAATTGCTCTCTAAATATGTATGATCTATTAGTGTGAAGAAAATAAGCTTTATACGACCTTGTTATGGAAGCAATAAAAGCGATGGACTGCATAATAAAGGTCCATATACAAGTGGCAGTATAAAGTGACGTTCTTTTGCATTAAGATTTTGTGCATCCAACCCTAAAAGCACATGACAACCTCTGCTTCCCTCTGTGAAGGACCTATCTTTTACTTTATGTCTTTTACTTTATGCAAGAGTCAAGGTGATCTTCACCTTTCCCTTTTTCATTTTATCCTTTGGCAAGCACCTCGTGTTGGAAAGATCCTGATATATACATATATCCAATTGGATGTAAGTTAGCATGAACTATTATTGTTGACATCACCCAAAGGTGAATACGTTGGGAGGCAACACTATAAGCCCCTATCTTTCCCAGTGTCTGATTAAAACTCCATAACCATAAGTATTGCGTGAGTGTTAGTAATTGTAGAAGACTATATGATAGTTGAGTATGTGGAGTTTGCTAAATCGAAGCTCTGACATAGACTCTTCCTGAAAATAAGATGAATTGTAATTGTTTGATGACTAAGAATGAAGTTTGCTAGTTTTCAAGAGAAAGTTTATGGTCTATGCTTTAACATGTGGATTGTTTGTTACTTGATCTTGAGAAGTTTTACGAGATGAACTACTGTTATGACGTAAAATCATGCTAGGAAAGGTGACTGAAATTATCATTGATCAAACTTGTGCACCTGCTAGCATTCACACTTCATAAATTCTTTCTTTTATCATTTACCTACTCGAGGACGAGCAGGAATTAAGCTTGGGGACGCTGATACGTCTCCAACGTATCTATAATTTATGAAGCATTCATGCTATTTTATTATCTGTTTTGAATGATCATGGGCTTTATTATACACTTTTATATTACCTTTGGGACTAACCTATTAACCGGAGGCCAAGCCCATATTGTTGTTTTATTGCCTATTTCAGTGTTTCAAAGAAAAGGAATATCAAACAGAGTCCAAACGGAATGAAACCTTCGAGAGCGTTATTTTTGGAACGGATGTGATCCAGGAGACTTGGAGTTGAAGTAAAGGAAGCTTCGAGGTGGCCATGAGGGTGCCCCCCCTACTAGGTGTGCTCCCTATCTCGTGGGCCCCTTGAGGCTCCCCCGACCGACTTCTTTTGCCTATATATTCCCATATACCCTAAAAACATCGAAACACACAATAGATCGGGAGTTCCGCCGCCGCAAGCTTCTGTAGCCACCAAAAACCTCTTGGGAGCCTGTTCCGGCACAATGCCGGAGGGGGATCCCTCACCGGTGGCCATCTTCATCATCCCGGCGCTCTCCATGACGAGGAGGGAGTAGTTCACCCTCGGGGCTGAGGGTATGTACCAGTAGCTATGTGTTTGATCTCTCTCTCTCTCGTGTTCTCTTTATGGCACGATCTTGATGTATCGCGAGCTTTGCTATTATAGTTGGATCTTATGATGTTTCTCCCCCTCTACTCTCTTGTGATGAATTGACTTCTCCTCTTGAAGTTATCTTATCGGATTGAGTCTTTAAGGATTTGAGAACACTTTATGTATGTCTTGCCGTGCTTATCTGTGGTGACAATGAGATATCACGTGATCCACTTGATGTATGTTTTGGTGATCAACTTGCGGGTTCCGCCCATGAACCTATGCATAGGGGTTGGCACATGTTTTCGTCTTGCCTCTCTGGTAGAAACTTTGGGGAACTCTTTGAAGTACTTTGTGTTGGTTGAATAGATGAATCTGAGATTGTGTGATGCATATCATATAATCATGCCCACGGATACTTGAGGTGACAATGGAGTATCTAGGTGACATTATGGTTTTGGTTGATTTGTGTCTTAAGGTGTTTTTCTAGTATGAACTCTATGAAAGATTGAACGGAAAGAATAGCTTCATGTTATTTTACTATGGACTCTTGAATAGATAGAACAGAAAGGATAACTTTGAGGTGGTTTCGTACCCTACCATAATCTCTTCGTTTGTTCTCCGCTATTAGTGGCTTTGGAGTGACTCTTTGTTGCATGTTGAGGGATAGTTATATGATCCAAGTATGTTATTATTGTTGAGAGGACTTGCACTAGTGAAAGTATGAACCCTATGCCTTGTTTCCTACCATTGCAATACCGTTTACGCTCACTTTTATCATTAGTTACCTTGCTGTTTTTATAATTTCAGATTACAAAAACCTATATCTACTATCCATATTGCACTTGTATCACCATCTCTTCGCCGAACTAGTGCACCTATACAATTTACCATTGTATTGGGTGTGTTGGGGACACAAGAGACTCTTTGTTATTTGGTTGCAGGGTTGCTTGAGAGAGACCATCTTCATCCTACACCTCCCACGGATTGATAAACCTTAGGTCATCCACTTGAGGGAAATTTGCTACTGTCCTACAAACCTCTGCACTTGGAGGCCCAACAATGTCTACAAGAAGAAGGTTGTGTAGTAGACATCAATCTATTCGATGTAACTCTTTTTGTGGTGTGTTTGTCGAGATCCGGTGAATTTTGGGTTTATGATCAAGTTTATCTATGAGAAATATTTGAATCTCCTCTGAATTCTTTTATGTGTGATTAAGTTATCTTTGCAAGTCTCTTCGAATTATCAGTTTGGTTTGGCCTACTAGATTGATCTTTCTTGCAGTGGGAGAAGTGCTTAGCTTTGGGTTCAATCTTGCGGTGTCCTTTCCCACTGACAGCAGGGGCAGCAAGGCACGTATTGTATTGTTGCCATCGAGGATAAAAAGATGGGGTTTATATCATATTGCATGAGTTTATCCCTCTACATCATGTCATCTTTCTTAATGCGTCACTCTGTTATTTATGAACTTAATACTCTAGATGCAGGCAGGAGTCGGTCGATGTGTGGAGTAATAGTAGTAGATGCAGGCAGGAGTCGATCTACTTGTCATGGACATGATGCCTATATACATGATCATGCCTAGATAATCTCATAATTATTCTCTTTTCTATCAATTGCTCGACAGTCATTTGTTCACCCACTGTAATACTTATGCTATCTTGAGAGAAGCCACTAGTTAAACCTATGGCCCCTGGGTCTATCTTTTATCATATAAGTTTACCATCTGCTTTTATTTGCATCTTTACTTTTCCAATCTATATCATAAAAATACCAAAAAATATTTATCTTATCATATTATCTCTATCAGATCTCACTTTTGCAAGTGGTCGTGAAGGGATTGACAACCCCTGTATTGCGTAGGTTGCGAGGTTCTTGTTTGTTTGTGTAGGTGTGTGGGACTTTTGAGGAGCATCCTACTTGATTAATACCTTGGTTCTCAAAAACTGAGGGAAATGCTTACGCTACTTTGCTGCATCACCCTTTCCTCTTCAAGGAAAACCAACGCAAGCTCAAGAGGTAGCAATAAGGATTTCTGGCGCCGTTGCCGGGGAGGTCTTCGCTCAAGTCAAGACATACCAAGTACACATCACAAACTCATCTCCCTCGCATTACATTATTTGCCATTTGCCTATCTTTTTCCTCTCCCCCACTTCACCCTTGCCGTTTTATTCGCCCTTCTTCTGTTCGTCTTTTCATTTGCTTTGATGTCTTGGCTCGTTTGGTTATTTAGTTGGAATAGTTGTTTATTTATTGCTAAACAGAGAAGCTAAGATCTATGGATCCTCATCCGCTTGCTAATCTTTTTAAGAGATCCAATTATGATGAACCAATTGCTAGTGAGTTTTGTGCACTGGATTATCTTTATGAAGCTTTGCTTGAAATTCGTGAGTCTGAAAATTATGATGAAGAAATTTATGAAGAGATTCACGATAACTCTTTGAATAAAAAGCATGATTGCAATGATGTTACTATAAATTCTCTTGATGTCAATTGTGCTAATAATATGCAAAACCCTAAGCTTGGGGGTGCTAGTTTTGCTATGTCTACTTTTTGTTGCAATGATCATGATTGGGGTGATTCTTCTCTTGATCTTGAAAATTTATTTAACCCCCATGATGAATATGAGATTGATAATGGTGTTTGCAATATTATTGAAAGTGGGTTTGGGAGAGTGTCAACTTTAGATCCCACATATTTGGATTTTGCTCAATCTTATGAAATTTTAGATAAAAGTGGGCTTGGAGAGGTCATGACTTTAGTTAATGTTAATCCCACTATTTTGGAAGAGTGTCAACTTCGCATGCATGTTGATCGTGTTGAAAATATTTTATGTGATAGCTATTTTGTTGAATTTGCTTATGATCATACATGTAATTATTATGAGAGAGGAAAATATGGTTGTATAAATTTTCATGTTACTAAATTACCTCTCTTCATGCTAGATTGCTATCATCTCTTTGTTCTTCCTTGCATATACTAGTTTTTGCTTGCCTTGATAATTTGTTTGCTTACAAGATGCCTATGCATAGGAAGTATGTTAGACTTAAGTGTGTTTTTCACATGTTTTATGATGCTCTCTTTGTGCTTCAATTCTTGTCTTTCATGTGAGCATCATTGAAATCTCAATGCCTAGCTAAAAAGTCTTTAAAGAAAAGCGCTTGTTTGGAGACAACCCAATATTTTTCCTTGCTATTATTTAATAAATTTTTCATCTATCTTCTGTTTAGATGTGTTTTTATGTTTTAATTAGTGTTTGTGCCAAGTAGAACCTATAGGATAACCTACGGTGATAGTTAATTTGATTCTGCTGAAAAACTGAATCTTTTCGCGCACGAAAATAAGTTTGGTAATTCACAGAAACGTGCTTTTGCGTTGATTCTTTTTTCTGTAGATCAATAGACAAATTTCCGAGGACTTCCTATTTTGGTGGATTTTTAGAGTTCCAGAAGTATTCGAGAGTTACAGATTTATGCAGACTGTTCTGTTTTTGACTAATTCTGTTTTTCATGTGTTGTTTGCTTGATGAATCTATGGCTAGTATCGGTGGGTATGAACCATAGAGAAGTTGGAATACAGTAGGTTTAACACCAATATAAATAAAGAATGAGTTCATTACAGTACCTTATGTGGTGGTTTTTCTTTCTTGCACTAACGAAGCTTATGAGATTTCCTGTTGAGTTTTGTGTTGTCAAGTTTTCAAGTTTTGGGTAAAGATTTGATGGATTATGGAATAAGGAGTGGCAAGAGCCTAAGATTGGGGATGCCCATGGCACCCCAAGATATTCAAGGATAACCAAGAGCCTAAGCTTGGGGATTCCCCGAAAGGCATCTCCTCTTTCGTCTTCGTCTATCGGTAACTTTACTTGGAGCTATATTTTTATTCGCCACATGATATGTGTTTTGCTTGGAGCGTCTTGTATGATATTAGTCTTTGATTTTTAGTTTGCCACAATCATCCTTGCTGTACACACCTTTTGGGAGAAGCCCACTTGATTTAGGATTTATTAGAATACTCTATGTGCTTCACTTATATCTTTTGAGCTAGATAATCTTTGCTCTAGTGCTTCACTTATATCTTTTAGAGCACGGCGGTGGTTTAATTTTGTAGAAATTGTTGATCTCTCATGCTTCACTTATATTATTTTGAGAGTCTTTTAGAACAGCATGGTATTTGCTATGGTTATAAAATTGGTCCTAGAATGATGGGCATCCAAGTTGGGTATAATAAAAACTATCATAGAAAGTGAATTGGATGCTATGATCAATTTGATACTTGATAATTGTTTTGAGATATAGAGGTGGTAATATTAGAGTCATGCTAGTTGGGTGATTATGAATTTAAAGAACAATTGTGTTGAAGTTTGTGATTCTCGTAGCATGCACCTATGGTGAACCACTTTGTGATGAAGTTGGAGCACAGTTTTATTTATTGATTGTCTTTCTTATGAGTGGCGGTCAGGGACGAGCGATGGTATTTTCCTACCAATCTATCCCCCTAGGAGCATGCGCATAGTACTTTGTTTTCAATGACTTGTAGATTTTTGCAATAAGTATATGAGTTCTTTCTGACTAATGTTGAGTCCATGGATTATACGCACTCTCACCTTCCACCATTGCTAGCCTCTCTTGTGCCGCGCAACTTTCGCCGGTACCATACACCCACCATATACCTTCCTCAAAACAGCCACCATACCTACCTATTATGGCATTTCCATAGCCATTCCGAGATATATTGCCATGCAACTTTCCACCGTTCCGTTTATATGACACGCTTCATCATTGTCATATTGCTCTTTGCATGATCATGTAGTGGACATCGTATTTGTGGCAAGGCCACCTTCATAATTTTCATACATGTCACTCTTGATTCATTGCATATCCCGGTACACCACCGGAGTCATTCATATAGAGTCATATCTTGTTCTAAGTATCGAGTTGTAATCTTGAGTTGTAAGTAAATAAAAGTGTGATGATCTTCATTATTAGAGCATTGTCCCAGTGAGGAAAGGATGATGGAGACTATGATTCCCCCACAAGTCGGGATGAGAATTCGGACTTTATATAAAAAAGGAAAGGCCAAATAAAAAGAAAGAAGAGAAAGGCCAAATAAAAAAATGAGAGAAAAAGAGAGAAGGGAAAATGCTACTATCCTTTTTACCACACTTTTGCTTCAAGCTAGCTCCATGATCTTCATGATAGAGAGTCTCCTATGTTGTCACTTTCATATACTACTAGGAATTTTTCATTATAAGAACTTGGATTGTATATTCCAATGATGGGCTTCCTCAAAATGCCCTAGGTCTTCGTGAGCAAGTGAGTTGGATGCACACCCACTTAGTTTCTTTTGTTGAGCTTTCATACATTTATAGCTCTAGTGCATCTGTTGCATGGCAATCCCTACTCACTCGCATTGATATCTATTAATGGGCATCTCTATAGCCCGTTGATACGCCTAGTTGATGTGAGACTATCTTCTCCTTTCTGTCTAGTCCACAACCACCATTCTATTCCACATATAGTGATATGTCCATGGCTCACGCTCATGTATTGCGTGAAAGTTGAAAACGTTTGAGATTACTAAAGTATGAAACAATTGCTTGGCTTGTCATCGGGGTTGTGCATGATTAAATACTTTGTGTGATGAAGATAGAGCAACAGCCAGACTATATGATTTTGTAGGGATAACTTTCTTTATCCATGTTATTTTGAGAAGACATGATTGCTTTGATTAGTATGCTTGAAGTATTATTATTTCTTATGTCAATATGAACTTTTATTTTGAATCATTTGGATCTGAACATTCATGCCACAATAAAGAAAATTACATTGAGAGTTATGCTAGGTAGCATTCCACATCAAAAATTCTGTTTTTATCATTTACCTACTCGAGGACGAGCATGAATTAAGCTTGGGGATGCTTGATACGTCTCCAACGTATCTATATTTTTTGATTGTTCCATGCTATTATATTACCCGTTTTGGATGTTTATGGGCTTTACTTTACACTTCTATATCATTTTTGGGACTAACCTACTAGCCCAACCCGAATTGCTGTTTTTTGCCTATTTCAGTGTTTCGAAGAAAAGGAATATCAAACAGAGTCCAAACACGATGAAACCTTCGGGAGCGATCTTTTTGGAACAAATGCAAACTTGGAGACTTGGAGTGGAAGTCAAGCAACAAGCGAGGCGGCCACGAGGGTGCCCGGCGCGCCCCCTACAAGTGGGCGCCCCCACCCTCGTGGGCCCTTGGGCGCCCACCGACCTACTTCTTCCTCCTATATACCCATGTACCCTGAGAACATCAGAACAAACCACGAAAACCTAATTCCACCGCTTCAACCTTCTGTATCTGCGAGATCCCATCTTCGAGCCTTTGCTGGCGCTCTGCCGGAGGGGGAATCGACCACAAAGGGCCTTTACATCATCTCCAAGGCCCTTCCGATGAGTTCTGAGTAGTTTACCACAGACCTTCGGGTCCATAGTTATTAGCTAGATGGCTTCTTCTCTCTCTCTTTGATTCTCAATACCAAGTTCTCCTTGATCTTCTTGGAGATCTATTCGATGTAACTCTTTTTGTGGTGTGTTTGTCGAGATCCGATGAATTTTGGGTTCATGATCAAGTTTATCTATGAGAAATATTTGAATCTCCTTTGAATTCTTTTATGTGTGATTAAGTTATCTTTGCAAGTCTCTTCGAAATATCAGTTTGGTTTGGCCTACTAGATTGATCTTTCTTGCAATGGGAGAAGTGCTTAGCTTTGGGTTCAATCTTGCGGTGTACTTTCCCAGTGACAACAGGGGCAGCAAGGCACATATTGTATTGTTTCCATCGAGGATAAAAAGATGGGGTTTATATCATATTGCATGAGTTTATCCCTCTACATCATGTCATCTTTCTTAATGTGTTACTCTATTCTTTATGAACTTAATACTCAAGATGCAGGCATGAGTCAGTCGATGTGTGGAGTAATAGTAGTAGATGCAGGCAGGAGTCGATCTACTTGTCATGGACGTGATGCCTATATACATGATCATGCCTAGATAATCTCATAATTATTCGCTTTTCTATAATTTGCTCGACAGTAATTTGTTCACCCACCGTAATACTTATGCTATCTTGAGAGAAGCCACTAGTCAAACCTATGGCCCCCAGGTCTATCTTTTATCATATAAGTTTACCATCTACTTTTATTTGCATCTTTACTTTTCCAATCTATATCCTAAAAATACCAATATTCATCTTATCATATTATCTCTATCAGATCTCACTTTCGCAAGTGGCCGTGAAGGGATTGATAACCCCTTTTTTGCGTTGGTTGCGAGGTTCTTATTTGTTTGTGTAGGTGCGTGGGACTTTTGAGGAGCCTCCTACTGGATTGATACCTTGGTTCTCAAAAACCGAGGGACATACTTATGCTACTTTGCTGCATCACCCTTTCCTCTTCAAGCAAAACCAACGCAAGCTCAAGACGTAGCATGCACTAATACAATTGCCATGTGAAAATTTGAAAAATTTCAGGGGTCATTTTACCTTTTAAAGACATTTAATTGATTTTCTAGCCATTTAATGACCGTAATTCAAATTTGAACTACCTCTACATGCAACGGCTAACCATAACGGGTTGAAAAATCATTTTTGTGTACTTATGTGTGAGTTAATTCCATGTGCAGTAAATTAGAAGGAATTTTCAAACATATTGGTCTCACGGCATGGGCACATGCATGGAGTGCCATGGCATTTTAATTCCGAAAAATTAAAAAATGATCAGAAAAACATGAACCTTGCTTGATGTAATGTCATTCTATCAAGATGATGTGGTAAAAAAATTGGCCTGTTTGGCGAAAGTTTCGACACCCCCCTCACAAAGCGGAGCAACTCACTAGAAGGCTCGTGGTTCCGAGAGGGAACAATGCTTGTTTGATGACAAACGGGAGATAGCTTCCTCTTACGGCCTTCAATTTTTTTCTACATTTAACGTGCACTAATACAACTCTCATGTGAAAATTTGGAAAACTTCAGGGGTCATTTGACCTTTTAAAGACATTTAAGTGATTTTCTAGCCATTTAATGACCGTAATTCAAATTTGAACTACATCTACATGCAACAGCTAACCATAACGTATTGAAAAATCATATTTGTGTACTTGTGTGCGAGTTAATTCCATGTGCAGTAAATTAGAAGGAATTTTCAAACATATTGGTATCACGGCATGGGCACATGCATGGAGTGCCATGGCATTTTAATTCCAAAAGATTTAAAAAATTGATCAGAAAAACATGAAACCTTGCTTGATGTAATGTCATGCCACCAAGATGATGTGGTAAAAAAATTGGCCTATTTGAAGAAAGTTTGGACACACCCCCTCATAAACCGGAGCAACTCACTAGAAGGCTCGTAGTTCCGAGAGGGAACAATGCATGTTTGATGACGAACGGGAGATAACTTCCTCTTACGGCCTTCAATTTTTTTTCTACATTTAACGTGCAGTAATACAACTGTCATATGAAAATTTGGAAAATTTCATGGGTCATTTGACCTTTTAAAGACATTTAAGTGATTTTCTAGCCATTTAATGACTGTAATTCAAATTTGAACTACATCTACATGCAACGGCTAACCATAACGGTTTGAAAAATCATATTTTTGTGTACTTGTGTGCGAGTTAAAAAATCATCAGACGATGTAAATATCTGGTGTTCAAAAAGGAAAATGTAAAGATCTAGCAAGACAACCGCCCCCCACAAGATTGGCACTCTATCTTTCGGGTCATTAATCAGACACGGTTCTATATTGCAAACCGCCAGCTATTATGTTCACACACGGATTTTGCTGCGGGAATCGTGTGTAATTCAAACTACAGTACTCATAAATTTTGGCGACCGGCGTGTGTACTGTTCCCGTTGATCTAGACTCCGGCCGCCAATAAATACTACCTTGCTCACGTCATCCTGCATGTATTCTCATCTACATCCTCCCCTCGCTCCCTCTCTCTCTCTCTCTCTCAAATCTCTGTCGTGGCACCGCCTTTCAGCCCACGCGCTGACGAGGAGTCGCCGCCCCCCGAGGACGCTCACTCGAATAGCAGCGACGAGGACCCCTACGCGCCACCGGACGAGGTTGCGCCGGACCCCCCAACTTTGGATTGGTTTTGGGGTCAGTACAATCTTTGTCTGTGGAAGTCGCTGCCGCCGGCTGAGAAAGCCAGGCAAGTGGCGTTCAAGAAGGAGATGGCAGAGGAGGAAGCCAGGTACCAGGCGGCCAATGAAGTCCGTGATGCCGCCTAGAAAAAGGAGGCGACGGAGCTTTGGGGGTGGGCGTGTCGTCGCGCGGAGGAGGTGTACGAAGACGGGTACTTCGCGAGGAAGGTCAAAGGCGTTGGGCACCTCGTCACTGCATGGAGGTGGGCCGATGAGCTCCAGCGTGCCACCGATGAGGAGCTCTGGTTGGCGCCCAACGAAATGGCAAGATCGTTCGCGCTCGTCCACCAGCAAGAGGCAGATCGGTACTGTGATAGCCTGGCTTATTAGGGATGATAGACTACTCATATCAATAAGGAATTTCTTCTTTTCCGGGAGCCCGTTCGGTCAGAACTCCAAAGTTAAGTGTGCTCAGCTTGGAGTAGTTTCAGGACGGGCGACCGACCGGGAAGTTGCTCCCGGGTGCGCACGAGTGATGACAAAGTGCGCAGAAAAGACTGGTATTGATCTGTGGGGCCAATCTAGATCCTGCCAGGAGTAATGACCACCGGCGGGTGTGTCCGAGGCGTTACAAGTGGGTATCAGAGCTAGGTTCTCGCGGTTACACGGATATTTGCAGACAGGTGCACGGTCATGTTGTTCATGACGTTTGTGACCCATTGTGGCACACGACATGGCACATGTACCGGACTGGATGCGCAGACGTATGTGCCAAGAGGGAATGTTCCTGTGGCCCAACGAGGACGTCGGTTCCTCTGAGTGGGGGTGTATGTGATAGCCTGGCTTATTAGGGATGATAGACTACTCATATCAATAAGGAATTCCTTCTTTTCCGGGAGCCCATTCAGTCAAAACTCCAAAGTTAAGCGTGCTCAGCTTGGAGTAGTTTCAGGATGGGTGATCGACCAGAAAGTTGCTCCTGGATGCGCACGAGTGAGGACAAAGTGTGCAGAAAAGACTGGTATTGATCTGTGGGGCCAGTCTAGATCCCGCCAGAAGTAAAGACCACCGGCGGGTGTGTCCGGGGCGTTACAGGTACGTCAAGCGATGCAAGGCGGAGGAGGCGGAGTACTGCCTCCGCACTGGGAAGACGCCGCGCACCAGGGAGCTGCTGGCGAGGGGCTGCCGGAATACTGGCCCCAGGAGGGATTATTAGTTTTAGTATTGTTTGTTTTCAATTTTATGCATTGTACGTAGTAGTTAATTATCATCATGTATATGTGATAATATTATATATATATTCTGTGATGAACTGATGAACAATTAATATATATATACATACATACATACATACATATATATATATGAGGTATTATTAGTTTTATTATTGTTTGTTTTCAATTTTATGCATTGTACCTAGTAGTTAAGTTTCATCATGTATATGTGATGATATTATATATATATATATATATATATATATATTCATCACATAATATATATATATAATGTTACTATTCATCATCCAGGGTGCAGAATATGTTATTCTTCATCCGAGGTAATCTTACGATCATTTCATAAAAAAATTATGTTTCAAATACAAATAGTTACAGTCATATTGATTCACTTCGTAAAATTTGGCATAAAAAAAGGTCAGAAGACCAGAAAAATTATATTTTATGTACATTTTACACTATGTTTTTACATTTCAAATTTACGTAATATAAAATATTTTTTACTGTGATTATATATTTTCTTACGTTCTCTTTTTACGTCTGAAATAAGACAAAATTTACAGAACGTAAAATTATGGTGCATTGATGTTAAAATAGAGGAGGGTGAAGAATAAATATTCCTCACCCAGGGTGACGAATAGCGCGACCCTATATATATTATGAATTCCATTTTTTATTTGTTTTTATATACTAATTTGAATCTAGCTATTATCATCCACATATACAGAATGGAAAGCGTATATACACACATTGAAATAGAACATATAAGAACGGAAAACAGAGTACACACATTGAAACAATGCAATAAACAGAGCAATACTATGATTGTTGTGAATACATAACTATCCATGTCGAAATGACTCAACAAAATAAAATGCGTCCATGAGACCATGACCAGCAGCCATTGCCTACGGTAGCTCTTGGCTCTGCCTGAACTCGTGAAGGCCTTGGTCCAAGCGGTCGACACGCTCGCGATACATCTAGAGCGTGATCTCGAGCTCCAAGTTGGCTATTTCATCGGAGATCACCAGCTCAAGGATGCGATGGCCATGTTCCTCTACTGCGCCTAGGTGGACACCTGGGCCAATGAGGTGGTCGAGCCTACCGACCAGCGTGTTGGCATCGAGCGGGCCGCAGACAAGGCGAACGGCGTGACCCATGCAAACGGCACAACGGGCGTCCGGTGCAAGTACGACGTGGCCGGCCTCTGGTGCAAGTACGGCGCAGAGGGCCTCTGCCCACTCCTGGCGAGGAATGGGGGTACTGACGGGACGTGTACCCAGTTGCGATGCCGTGTCGACAGCAGGTAAGGGCCGATGGATCCGCTCTTGACGTGCGGCGCGCCGCGCCTCTCGCTCTGCAGCGCTCCAACGGTCTCGCCGTGTGGTGAGCTGCAGCCTATCGGTGTGGACGCGCCTAGCTTGCTCTGCGGCGCGCCATCGATCATGTTGTGCAGCGAGCTGCAGCCTGTCGGCGCTGACATGCCTATCTTGATTTGCGGCGCTGAAGCGCCGTGCGCCAAGGGTCTGCTCAACCCTGGCAATGATGCGCATCACGGCGTCGTCCATCGCGTTGCCGGGCAGCGCCACGGCCTAGACGGGTCATGGCGCCTTCTGGTTTTCCTCGTCGACGAGGTTGATGGCAGAGGCGGCGCTTTGGTGGGTTGGCATACTTGGAAAAGGTGGATGTGCTACAGGCTGCGCTTGTTGCCTCCGTCGCGCGTCGCCTAGGTTTATGTGCAATATCGGTGGGTGGCGGGAAACAGGTGGGGAAATGGCGGGAAAGGGTGGCATGTTCATAAAACACCATCAATTAATTGAAACTTAGCATATAAGGAACATCGAGCTAGCACAAGAAGTAGATGATGATGATATGAACACGGACCACACTAGGGAACCCGTCTATGATGAATTCATCAATCGCAAACGATTGTACACTAGCAAGCGTTTTCCCACAACACATACAGCTTATTCCATCACAAACAGGTCGGATGGATCAACTGTATGCCACATATCGCACATTGTCAAAAAGTAATGCGGTAGACCTTCTTTAACATGTGTTAAAAAAACAAGGACCTCGAGGTTAAATTAACTCATGGGATGGGTCATATCAGTCATTTAATTTGACAGATAGGACCCATCCTATCAGTTAATTTAACATCAACACAACTTCCCATCCAGTCACCCATCTGATGGCCGCTCCAGCCTGAGCACATTTAACTTGAGAGTTCTTTTACATGAGCTACTGGTGGAACAACTAGTCCTTGCTGATATAGAATGCCTCTTCGCATCCTTATGGCGTATCGGAATGACCACCCGTCCCCCAGTGGCCAATAGATATTGTGTAGATAGAGCATATCACATACGTCTTATTAGAAGCAATCGTATGTGTCATTACCGGTCTCCACACACATTTCTGATTACAAACCTGTTTGTCGCTTATCACACACATCTTCTTATATTGAACCATTTTTGTTCTCTTGTCTCAACGCAAACAGTTCGTCCGAGTGAACCGCATGTCGTATATCGCACACACCTTGATCTGGCTGACCATTTCTTTTGTGTTGCCTAATCACAAATAGTTCATCCGAGTGAAGCGTATGCTGCATATCACACACACCTTCATCTGGCAGCCCGTTTCTTTTGTTCCTCCTCATCGCAAATAGTTAATTTAACTAAACAATATACCCTAAATCGCACATGCAACCAAAATCTGAACCATGTTTGATGCATACGTCATTGCAAACGTTTTGCACCTTTTTTGACGGTTTTTTACACCATCGTTTGCAATTATTGCATCGCACACAGTTTCGTCGAAGGGTCTCTGATCGTAGTGTCGCGTTAGCAGCATCCTGCAGTACTGAGGTAATAGACGATGTGTTGATGACGAACTCCTTGCTCTTGTGCTTCAAATGATAGACTCCCCAACACTCAACTCTCTCTCACAGATTTGGCTATGGTGGAAGAAGGATTTGAGTGGAAAGCAATTTGGGAAAGGCTAGAAATCAATGTTCAAATGGTGGGAATGGAATCTTTTGATCTCAACACATGAGTAGGTGGTTCTCTCTGAGAAAATGAATGGTGGAAGTGTAGGCACGTTCTGATGGCTCTCCTCAATGAGGAAGAGGGGGTGGAGGGGTACATATAGCCTCCATAGAAAATTCAACTGTCACACACTTTTGACCCATCTCGGTGGCACCGATCAGTACAAAAATATGAATGTTAGGAATCTTGTTGGGACTGGCGGGAACAACTCGGTGGGACTAATGTGCTAAGGCTTAGGGCAAACCTCATCTCGGTGGGACCGAAATGATGCAATAAGGCAACATAGAATCAGTCAAGCCATCTCGGTGGGACCGATTGCAACTTCTCAGTGAGACCAATATGATTACAACAAGTCACAGAGAGCTGGCAAGGCCATCTCGGTGGGACCGAGATCCGTATTGGTGAGACCAAATTGTTAGGGTTTTTGCTGTGGCTAAGTCCATAAGAACTCGGTGGCTCCGGATGGGAAATATCGGTGGGGCCGAGTTGGGAATTAGAGCTTGGACATATTTGGATAGAGAAAGTGGCTGAGGATTTTGGAGCGATACCACTAAGCACTTGAGCAAATAGATCATTAAGCAACATCTCATCCCATTTTAATAGTATTGGCTTTCCTATGGACTCAATGTGATATTGGACCACTTAAACAAAAATGTAGAGTCTTGAGATTTTACCAATCCTTGTCCTTATCATTTTGAGGGGTCCACATCTCTCATCCATGCCATGCCAATCATTGAACATCCTGAAATATTTATCTTGAATGGACATTAGTTCAATGAGACATATGTTGTTATGAATTACCAAAACCACCCGGGGATTAGTTGCACTTTCACTGGAACCAAGTGTCCCAGAGCAGCGAGTCGATGTCATACCACCTGTCGGCTGGCACGTGATGTGGGCGCGCTGACGGTTGATCTCCTCTAGGAGGGCATGGCTGCTCGACGGCACGGGGGAGGGGGGAGGAGGAGGATCGGCACCCGATCCGGGCTCAAATTCAACCCATTGGGGAGGTGGGCATCGGACTACGGCAATGGGGTGCATGTTTGCTAGTACCGACAGCAGACGTCCACCTTGACGTACGCTCGCAAGCAGGCTGGAGCCGCGGGAGGGGAGATCGAGAATGCCACCGGCGAGGTGGAGTGGGTGGTCGCGCTTCCCGATGAGGTGGACGACGAGCCTGCCCCGTGGTCGTGCTTGGCCTTCTTGCCCGGCACCCACTTCCAGAAGCCAATCGTGATGGCCGACGGTGAGCGAGGCGGCGCGGCGCGGCTAGGGTTTGGTGTCGGGCATGGAGGGAGCAATGTTGTGGGGACGGTGTGGGGAAGTGGACTTCCTAGTCCATGGCTTCGCCATAAAAAAGGATGCGGCCGGGGCGGCTGGGTGGCTGACCGGTGGGCCCATCCACACATGTGACTAAATGGGGGTCGGTGGGAGGCAACTACGGCCGACACGCGGGCCCAAGGCAGACGGCGAGAGGACGTGTGCACTTCCGTTCGGTGTCTGTTTGATCGCAAAGACCGATCAAAATTGCGCCCAAGATGGGTCGAGACGGATCATAAACGGACATTATTTGCGGATGCAGTCGCGTGTTGGGCTGTGTCGTCTGCTGTTTGTGCATAAAAAGACACGTTCAGACCAGATGGGGCCTAAGAGCATCTACAGTCGGGCGCCACAAACCGGCCTCAAAAGCCCGGGCGGCCCGCCCGGTCACTGACGGGTCACGAAAATCTGACCCAAACGGGCGCCTCAAACGGGCCACAAACACCCGGCTGACCGGCACCCCTCATATCCAACACAAATATGGGGCGGATATGTGGGCGCCCGGACGTGTTCGCCACGTAGGACTGACGATGGGGTCCCACACGGAATCGCCTGGAAACCCGACGGTCCGACGGACGCCTCCTCCATCGCCGCGGTGTGAACGCCGCGTGGCGCCGCTCTGGGTCGCCGCCCGAGGCGAAATCCGGCTATTTAAGCCGGCCGACGTCCCCCAACCCTAACCCATCCACCTCCTCCCTCTCTGCGCCGCAACCTAAGCACATCCGCCTCCTCTCTCCCGCTCTCCGGCATCTCCATGGTCCGACAGAAGATCACCACATACCCTATGCTCACGCCGGAGCGCCGAAGGCAGATCGCGGAGGAGATCCAGGCTAGGCGCGCTGCCTGCATCGCTGCCGGCTGCCTTCAGACTCCCCAAAGCCGGAGGAGGAGGAGTAGCAGCCGTAGGAGGGAGAGCAGCTGCCGGAGCCGATGGAGGTGGCAGATCCGGAGGAGGACGAGGCGGAGTAGCCTCCTCCGGGGTTCAACATGGAGGAGGCGGAGTTCGCCGCCGCCCAAGCCGCGGAGATGGCGGAGCAATAGGCCATCCTGGACTCCATCCAGAATGAGGCATATGTGGAGGCCAATCGACAGTTCCTCCGGCAGGAGCGGATGGCGACCGCCGCGCTCTTCGCCGAACCCGACATGGAGATAGAGGAGGAGGAGGAGGAGGCCGGAGCTGCAGCTGCCACCCATGTACCCGGAGCTGGGTACGGAGATGATCGACATCTCCGACGAAGAATAGCAAGGTGATCTATGTAGTACGATAGGTTTTGCATGAATTTAAAATTTTAGTACAGTATGAGATGTTGTGATGTAGTTGACGGTCATATTTATCATGGCGGCGGTAGATGCTCTAACCTGTAACGAAACGACGAACCCCTAGCAACGTCGACGAATACTTGAAGCAACGCGTTGGAGGGTGGACTTGAAATTTGAAACAAAGCCACCGCCCAAGATGTGCTAACTTGAGACGGGAGGTCTTTTCAGCGCACAACACAGCACAGCAGAGCGCAGAGACAGAAGCGTGCATACATACTTGACAATCACAGGCAAACCCACATGCGGCACCAGTGCGTCTGCTATAAATTTGATTGGACCTCAGCGCCCGTTTCCTTTCACACGGCCCGTGTTGGGGTTAGGTTCCCGCTTAGATCAAACCCGAGTAGATGGCCGAGGCTAATCTGCAACGGAAAAGGAGTACACTTCGGCCCTCCTCTAAGAATGTCTAGGTGAGCACTTACGTGGTAGGAGAGCAGAGCATCTACCGTTAGGTCAAGTATTGACTCCGCGAGACCGTGGGAAAAAGACAGCCAGGGAGAATACCATCATCATCCATCACCTACTTTATCTGTTACCCGTCCGTGCAGCGTCGCGGTGCGTGTGCATGCTTTGCTGGGCGTTTCCGCCTTTCGGTAGAGGACCGAAAGCCGCGTGTTGGTGTGCGACATCTGGACTGGACACCTTTTTTTTCTTCCGTGCCTACCAAGGGGAACGAAATCACTGTTTTGACCTTGTCAGAGTTTTTAGTCGCAAACTAAACCCGACGTGAAAGTATTTTACGATTTGACCCTTTTAAAAACGCCAGGGCCCGCGGCGTTTCTGATGAACACGCAAACGCCGACCAAGCTAGCGTTCCCGGCCAACACAGAAACACCGTGGTAGCTTGCGTTTCTGCCCTGGCCCACAGTCAGTCCGAACCCGCTGTTTTCGCTGACGTGGCACATGTGAAACGCCAATGTCCCTGGCGTTTCTGGGCTAGATGAAGTAATGCGCGGTGGGCCGAGGGGGGCCTAACCCAGTCCACTCGCAGTCCCAGCCCCGGTCGGGCAGTTCTTGACGAACTGGCGGCCGCCCCTTCCCTCTTCTTCACCAAATCTCCCCCAGATCTGCTATATTGATCAGCAAAACGAGTAGATCGAAGCACCCCCGAGTTGCTTGAGGTATTCTCTTCCCAATCCTCCATTTATTTTCAGTCAAGATTGGCTATTGTAGATGCATTTTTTCAAACATGGTGGAACCCTAAGATGAGTTATTAGTGATTTGTTTGATGAATATTTTGGGGATATACTGTTGAAGTATTCTTAGTTAACTTGTATCGTATTGGATTTATAGAGAGCTCATTTTTTAGGATTAGGTTGAACCTATCATTTGTTAATAATTAGTTGTGATAGATTCTTTAGGATAAAATAGGTTGAAAAGAATTGGTGTTGGTAATGTGGTTCGTGATTTATATCTTTGGTATAATTTGTAGTAGTTCTCACACAATTTTGTATATGATGTGGTCATAATTTTAACCATATATCATAACAAATCCATGTACCTTATTTTGTAGGATGTTTGAGCCGGATAAATATCCCGGCCTTGATGATTATTACGAGGAGAAGCATCGTGCTGTGCTTGTGGAAAGAGGCGAGGTAATTATGTATCTACATTGTCGATTATCATATTGTGAGTATATTGTGAGTAGTTTAGAGAAGTATATAAATTGTGCGTGTGATTTTTGTAGGTTCCTCCAGTACTTCGGTTGAGCGGCCACAACCCACGTGAGTCACTTGTGTATGACCGTCGCTACGAGCCTTATTTTAGAAGAATGGATCTTCTCCAGTTTGTGCTCAACTTTAAAGGCACACCACCATGGCTGAACTCGGCGGCCATTACCGCCCTTACGGACCGTTGGAGGCCGGAGACACACTCTTTTCACCTTGCTCACATCATCTGCTAAGGTTTGGTTCAAGTCAAGACGAAAGAGAGGAGCCTTCACCACCTTACTTGCAAATACTTCAAGTGACTTGACTGCCGAGGATGCAACAACCTCCTTATATGCAACCCAATGCAAATTGGACTTGATAGGCATTGTCTTCATTCGACACTTGTGTGCCGACCCAACATCATATCTTCCTACTAATTCAACTTGGTCACTTGCATCCACCCACTTTAATCTTATCCGTGTTTCTTCCACAACCTCTTCATAACTAGGAGTCTCAAGAAATATCAATACTTCCTCATACTTGTCAACAATATCCACATTCATGAATGCCTCCTTGTCAACATAATGAATATTCACAATCTTGTCCATCTAAAAAAGGGGAACATAAGATAAAAAATGTACAATGCTAAATATACCACATTGCTAACAAAACCACTAACCCTAACCATAAATCTTAACATTAGGCATAACCCTCTCACAACTGCAATGTCTTGTCCTAAGAGCCACCTTAAATGAGCGAGCACCATATGATTGTCCATCTCTAGTTGTCCCACATGGCTCATCCACTTGGTATTTCATTTCTACATTATCGAAACAAGTGACTCGCTGGATGGCTGACTTGTCTCTTTGAAACTCCAGCCACTCGGCAACCTTCTTCGGATATATTTCATTGGGAGGCTTCTCACTATCAGCAATCAACTTGTCGATTTCATCGGAGTGCCTCAAAAAATACTCATTTAGCTTGTAAAAGGTATATTCCGCTATTGCCGTCACCGGCAACTGACGGGCACCCTTCAAGACAAAGTTGAAGCACTCAACAAGATTGCTTGTCATGTCACCATATCTCATGCCTCCTTCGTCACATGCCCGTGACCACTTGTGTCTCTCATCAATATTCCTTTCTAATAATTCTTTCCCACCTTTGTTTGCCTTCTCATAGATTTTGTTCAAGCGTGTCGTGAATGACTTAACGGAGAAGGCTACACATGCGGAGTTAAGATCCTTGCAAAGATCCTTGTTTTTGCAAGCTCTGTAAAGGTTTGCAACGAAGTGCCTCATACACCATCGGTGGTGAAGCCTCGCATGCCCTGGAATATGAATATCCATGGCCTTCAATATGCCTTGGTGCCGATCGGATATGATGCATACCTCCCGGTTCGGAGGAATGATCGTGCTCCTAACAAGTCTCATGAACCATTCCCAGTTGTCTTGGTTCTCCACGAAGACCAAAGCAAATGCCACAGGCAACACCTGATCGTTAGCGTCATGTGCCATTGCTATCATGAGTGTGCCCTTGTATTTCCCTGTCAAGAATGTCCCATCTATAGACATAACCGGTCGACAATGCTCAAAAGCTGCAATGCATGGGCCAAACGTCCAAAAGGCACGACGGAACACTCCTTCAATATCTTGGACATAGTGGTACATTCCTGGGTTTCTATAAGACATCGCTCCCAGAAACCTGGGTAGCATGTTGTAAGCCTCTTCCCATCCACCGTACAACATTCTGAGAGCGACTTGCTTGGCCTTCCATGTCTTCCCATACTTGACCTTATATCCGAACTTATCTTCAATCCAACTCATCAACAACTTCACTTTAATGGTTGGATCCTCGGCTATATGTTTCTGGTATTTATAACCAATGAATTCCGAGGTTAGTTGACGGTGTGTCTTCCGTGCTTCTACGGCCGGCGGTGTGCATTGGTGAGTGGCTTTGCAACTAGTTATCTTCCACCAACTATCTTTCGTGAGTCTTCCATTCACTTTCCATTTGCATCTTTCTACCTCACATTTCACGGTGTATCGCTTGTTGCAGTCCGAGTGAACAACTATGAAAGGCCTGTGGTGTTTGACAGCATACTCACACAACCACATCCTGAATTCTAGCATGTCCTCAAACATCAAACCTTTCCTCACGTACGACATCGAAATCGCGTCGGGTGTACTACTTGAGAACTGTCTAGCCTCAATTGTCTTGCTCATGCCACCGTCAACTATAGCCTTATCTGCAAGGCTAACATCACAAAACAAGGGAACTTTGTGATCCCTACCGGTGAATTTTGTGTACCACTCTGCTTCTTTCTCAGTCAAGCCATCCTCGTCCAACTCATTCACCGGGCCTTCATCATCCGAGTCATCCACACAAGCACGCTGATAGATAATGTCAGGATCCATGTCCTGATGCCTTACTTCGGCCTCTACGTCACCAACAATGTTGTGATGCCTCTCATACTCTTCGTCGGAGTCATCACCATCATCTTTCATTGGTGCACTACCTCCGAACTCATATTGGGGATACTCATTGGCTTCAGCTTCAACTTTATGCTCAACAATAGGCGGCACACTACTAACCGGGCTCACATCATCTACTAAGGTTTGGTTCAAGTCAAGACGAAAGAGAGGAGCCTTCACCACCTTACTTGCAAATACTTCAAGTGACTTGACTGCCAAGGATGCAACGACCTCCTTATATGCAACCCAATGCAAATTGGACTTGATAGGCATTGTCTTCATTCGACACTTGTGTGCCGACCCAACATCATATCTTCCTACTAATTCAACTTGGTCACTTGCATCCACCCACTTTAATCTTATCCGTGTTTCTTCCACAACCTCTTCATAACTAGGAGTCTCAAGAAATATCAATACTTCCTCATACTTGTCAACAATATCCACATTCATGAATGCCTCTTTGTCAACATAATGAATATTCACAATCTTGTCCATCTAAAAATGGGGAACATAAGATTAAAAATGTACAATGCTAAATATACCACATTGCTAACAAACCCACTAACCCTAACCATAAATCTTAACATTAGGCATAACCCTCTCACAACTGCAATGTCTTGTCCTAAGAGCCACCTTAAATGAGCGAGCACCATATGATTGTCCATCTCTAGTTGTCCCACATGGCTCATCCACCTGGTATTTCATTTCTACATTATCGAAACAAGTGACTCGCTGGATGGCTGACTTGTCTCTTTGAAACTCCAGCCACTCGGCAACCTTCTTCGGATATATTTCATTGGGAGGCTTCTCACTATCAGCAATCAACTTGTCGATTTCATCGGAGTGCCTCAAAAAATACTCATTTAGCTTGTAAAAGGTATATTCCGCTATTGCCGTCACCGGCAACTGACGGGCACCCTTCAAGACAAAGTTGAAGCACTCAACAAGATTGCTTGTCATGTCACCATATCTCATGCCTCCTTCGTCACATGCCCGTGACCACTTGTGTCTCTCATCAATATTCCTTTCTAATAATTCTTTCCCACCTTTGTTTGCCTTCTCATAGATTTTGTTCAAGCGTGTCGTGAATGACTTAACGGAGAAGGCTACACATGCGGAGTTAAGATCCTTGCAAAGATCCTTGTTTTTGCAAGCTCTGTAAAAGTTTGCAAAGAAGTGCCTCATACACCATCGGTGGTGAAGCCTCGCATGCCCTGGAATATGAATATCCACGGCCTTCAATATGCCTTGGTGCCGATCGGATATGATGCATACCTCCCGGTTCGGAGGAATGATCGTGCTCCTAACAAGTCTCATGAACCATTCCCAGTTGTCTTGGTTCTCCACGGAGACCAAAGCAAATGCCACAGGCAACACCTGATCGTTAGCGTCATGTGCCATTGCTATCATGAGTGTGCCCTTGTATTTCCCTGTCAAGAATGTCCCATCTATAGACATAACCGGTCGACAATGCTCAAAAGCTGCAATGCATGGGCCAAACGTCCAAAAGGCACGACGGAACACTCCTTCAATATCTTGGACATAGTGGTACATTCCTGGGTTTCTATAAGACATCGCTCCCAGAAACCTGGGTAGCATGTTGTAAGCCTCTTCCCATCCACCGTACAACATTCTGAGAGCGACTTGCTTGGCCTTCCATGTCTTCCCATACTTGACCTTATATCCGAACTTATCTTCAATCCAACTCATCAACAACTTCACTTTAATGGTTGGATCCTCGGCTATATGTTTCTGGTATTTATAACCAATGAATTCCGAGGTTAGTTGACGGTGTGTCTTCCGTGCTTCTACGGCCGGCGGTGTGCATTGGTGAGTGGCTTTGCAACTAGTTATCTTCCACCAACTATCTTTCGTGAGTCTTCCATTCACTTTCCATTTGCATCTTTCTACCTCACATTTCACGGTGTATCGCTTGTTGCAGTCCGAGTGAACAACTATGAAAGGCCTGTGGTGTTTGACAGCATACTCACACAACCACATCCTGAATTCTAGCATGTCCTCAAACATCAAACCTTTCCTCACGTACGACATCGAAATCGCGTCGGGTGTACTACTTGAGAACTGTCTAGCCTCAATTGTCTTGCTCATGCCACCGTCAACTATAGCCTTATCTGCAAGGCTAACATCACAAAACAAGGGAACTTTGTGATCCCTACCGGTGAATTTTGTGTACCACTCTGCTTCTTTCTCAGTCAAGCCATCCTCGTCCAACTCATTCACCGGGCCTTCATCATCCGAGTCATCCACACAAGCACGCTGATAGATAATGTCAGGATCCATGTCCTGATGCCTTACTTCGGCCTCTACGTCACCAACAATGTTGTGATGCCTCTCATACTCTTCGTCGGAGTCATCACCATCATCTTTCATTGGTGCACTACCTCCGAACTCATATTGGGGATACTCATTGGCTTCAGCTTCAACTTTATGCTCAACAATAGGCGGCACACTACTAACCGGGCTCACATCATCTACTAAGGTTTGGTTCAAGTCAAGACGAAAGAGAGGAGCCTTCACCACCTTACTTGCAAATACTTCAAGTGACTTGACTGCCAAGGATGCAACAACCTCCTTATATGCAACCCAATGCAAATTGGACTTGATAGGCATTGTCTTCATTCGACACTTGTGTGCCGACCCAACATCATATCTTCCTACTAATTCAACTTGGTCACTTGCATCCACCCACTTTAATCTTATCCGTGTTTCTTCCACAACCTCTTCATAACTAGGAGTCTCAAGAAATATCAATACTTCCTCATACTTGTGAACAATATCCACATTCATGAATGCCTCTTTGTCAACATAATGAATATTCACAATCTTGTCCATCTAAAAATGGGGAACATAAGATTAAAAATGTACAATGCTAAATATACCACATTGCTAACAAAACCACTAACCCTAACCATAAATCTTAACATTAGGCATAACCCTCTCACAACTGCAATGTCTTGTCCTAAGAGCCACCTTAAATGAGCGAGCACCATATGATTGTCCATCTCTAGTTGTCCCACATGGCTCATCCACTTGGTATTTCATTTCTACATTATCGAAACAAGTGACTCGCTGGATGGCTGACTTGTCTCTCTGAAACTCCAGCCACTCGGCAATCTTCTTCGGATATATTTCATTGGGAGGCTTCTCACTATCAGCAATCAACTTGTCGATTTCATCGGAGTTCTTCAAAAAATACTCATTTAGCTTGTAAAAGGTATATTCCGCTATTGCCGTCACCGGCAACTGACGGGCACCCTTCAAGACAAAGTTGAAGCACTCAACAAGATTGCTTGTCATGTCACCATATCTCATGCCTCCTTCGTCACATGCCCGTGACCACTTGTGTCTCTCATCAATATTCCTTTCTAATAATTCTTTCCCACCTTTGTTTGCCTTCTCATAGATTTTGTTCAAGCGTGTCGTGAATGACTTAACGGAGAAGGCTACACATGCGGAGTTAAGATCCTTGCAAAGATCCTTGTTTTTGCAAGCTCTGTAAAAGTTTGCAACGAAGTGCCTCATACACCATCGGTGGTGAAGCCTCGCATGCCCTGGAATATGACTATCCATGACCTTCAATATGCCTTGGTGCCGATCGGATATGATGCATACCTCCCGGTTCGGAGGAATGACCGTGCTCCTAACAAGTCTCATGAACCATTCCCAGTTGTCTTGGTTCTCCATGGAGACCAAAGCAAATGACACAGGCAACACCTGATCGTTAGCGTCATGTGCCATTGCTATCATGAGTGTGCCCTTGTATTTCCCTGTCAAGAATGTCCCATCTATAGACAGAACCGGTCGACAATGCTCAAAAGCTGCAATGCATGGGCCAAACGTCCAAAAGGCACGACGGAACACTCCTTCAATATCTTGGACATAGTGGTACATTCCTGGGTTTCCATAAGACATCGCTCCCAGCAACCTGGGTAGCATGTTGTAAGCCTCTTCCCATCCACCGTACAACATTCTGAGAGCGACTTGCTTGGCCTTCCATGTCTTCCCATACTTGACCTTATATCCGAACTTATCTTCAATCCAACTCATCAACAACTTCACTTTAATGGTTGGATCCTCGGCTATATGTTTTTGGTATTTATAACCAATGAATTCCGAGGTTAGTTGACGATGTGTCTTCCGTGCTTCTACGGCCGGCGGTGTGCATTGGTGAGTGGCTTTGCAACTAGTTATCTTCCACCAACCATCTTTCATGAGTCTTCCATTCACTTTCCATTTGCATCTTTCTACCTCACATTTCACGGTGTATCGCTTGTTGCAGTCCGAGTGAACAACTATGAAAGGCCTGTGGTGTTTGACAGCATACTCACACAACCACATCCTGAATTCTAGCATGTCCTCGAACATCAAACCTTTCCTCACGTACGACATTGAAATCGCGTCGGGTGTACTACTTGGGAACTGTCTAGCCTCAATTGTCTTGCTCATGCCACTGTCAACTATAGCCTTATCTGCAAGGCTAACATCACAAAACAAGGGAACTTTGTGATCCCTACCGGTGAATTTTGTGTACCACTCTGCTTCTTTCTCAGTCAAGCCATCCTCGTCCAACTCATTCACCGGGCCTTCATCATCCGAGTCATCCACACAAGCACGCTGATAGATAATGTCAGGATCCATGTCCTGATGCCTTACTTCGGCCTCTACGTCACCAACAATGTTGTGATGCCTCTCATACTCTTCGTCGGAGTCATCACCATCATCTTTCATTGGTGCACTACCTCCGAACTCATATTGGGGATACTCATTGGCTTCAGCTTCAACTTTATGCTCAACAATAGGCGGCACACTACTAACCGGGCTCACATCATCTACTAAGGTTTGGTTCAAGTCAAGACGAAAGAGAGGAGCCTTCACCACCTTACTTGCAAATACTTCAAGTGACTTGACTGCCAAGGATGCAACAACCTCCTTATATGCAACCCAATGCAAATTGGACTTGATAGGCATTGTCTTCATTCGACACTTGTGTGCCGACCCAACATCATATCTTCCTACTAATTCAACTTGGTCACTTGCATCCACCCACTTTAATCTTATCCGTGTTTCTTCCACAACCTCTTCATAACTAGGAGTCTCAAGAAATATCAATACTTCCTCATACTTGTGAACAATATCCACATTCATGAATGCCTCTTTGTCAACATAATGAATATTCACAATCTTGTCCATCTAAAAAAGGGGAACATAAGATTAAAAATGTACAATGCTAAATATACCACATTGCTAACAAAACCACTAACCCTAACCATAAATCTTAACATTAGGCATAACCCTCTCACAACTGCAATGTCTTGTCCTAAGAGCCACCTTAAATGAGCGAGCACCATATGATTGTCCATCTCTAGTTGTCCCACATGGCTCATCCACTTGGTATTTCATTTCTACATTATTGAAACAAGTGACTCGCTGGATGGCTGACTTGTCTCTCTGAAACTCCAGCCACTCGGCAATCTTCTTCGGATATATTTCATTGGGAGGCTTCTCACTATCAGCAATCAACTTGTCGATTTCATCGGAGTGCTTCAAAAAATACTCATTTAGCTTGTAAAAGGTATATTCCGCTATTGCCGTCACCGGCAACTGACGGGCACCCTTCAAGACAAAGTTGAAGCACTCAACAAGATTGCTTGTCATGTCACCATATCTCATGCCTCCTTCGTCACATGCCCGTGACCACTTGTGTCTCTCATCAATATTCCTTTCTAATAATTCTTTCCCACCTTTGTTTGCCTTCTCATAGATTTTGTTCAAGCGTGTCGTGAATGACTTAACGGAGAAGGCTACACATGCGGAGTTAAGATCCTTGCAAAGATCCTTGTTTTTGCAAGCACTGTAAAAGTTTGCAACGAAGTGCCTCATACACCATCGGTGGTGAAGCCTCGCATGCCCTGGAATATGAATATCCACGACCTTCAATATGCCTTGGTGCCGATCGGATATGATGCATACCTCCCGGTTCGGAGGAATGATCGTGCTCCTAACAAGTCTCATGAACCATTCCCAGTTGTCTTGGTTCTCCACGAAGACCAAAGCAAATGCCACAGGCAACACCTGATCGTTAGCGTCATGTGCCATTGCTATCATGAGTGTGCCCTTGTATTTCCCTGTCAAGAATGTCCCATCTATAGACATAACCGGTCGACAATGCTCAAAAGCTGCAATGCATGGGCCAAACGTCCAAAAGGCACGACGGAACACTCCTTCAATATCTTGGACATAGTGGTACATTCCTGGGTTTCTATAAGACATCGCTCCCAGAAACCTGGGTAGCATGTTGTAAGCCTCTTCCCATCCACCGTACAACATTCTGAGAGCGACTTGCTTGGCCTTCCATGTCTTCCCATACTTGACCTTATATCCGAACTTATCTTCAATCCAACTCATCAACAACTTCACTTTAATGGTTGGATCCTCGGCTATATGTTTCTGGTATTTATAACCAATGAATTCCGAGGTTAGTTGACGGTGTGTCTTCCGTGCTTCTACGGCCGGCGGTGTGCATTGGTGAGTGGCTTTGCAACTAGTTATCTTCCACCAACTATCTTTCGTGAGTCTTCCATTCACTTTCCATTTGCATCTTTCTACCTCACATTTCACGGTGTATCGCTTGTTGCAGTCCGAGTGAACAACTATGAAAGGCCTGTGGTGTTTGACAGCATACTCACACAACCACATCCTGAATTCTAGCATGTCCTCAAACATCAAACCTTTCCTCACGTACGACATCGAAATCGCGTCGGGTGTACTACTTGGGAACTGTCTAGCCTCAATTGTCTTGCTCATGCCACCGTCAACTATAGCCTTATCTGCAAGGCTAACATCACAAAACAAGGGAACTTTGTGATCCCTACCGGTGAATTTTGTGTACCACTCTGCTTCTTTCTCAGTCAAGCCATCCTCGTCCAACTCATTCACCGGGCCTTCATCATCCGAGTCATCCACACAAGCACGCTGATAGATAATGTCAGGATCCATGTCCTGATGCCTTACTTCGGCCTCTACGTCACCAACAATGTTGTGATGCCTCTCATACTCTTCGTCGGAGTCATCACCATCATCTTTCATTGGTGCACTACCTCCGAACTCATATTGGGGATACTCATTGGCTTCAGCTTCAACTTTATGCTCAACAATAGGCGGCACACTACTAACCGGGCTCACATCATCTACTAAGGTTTGGTTCAAGTCAAGACGAAAGAGAGGAGCCTTCACCACCTCACTTGCAAATACTTCAAGTGACTTGACTGCCAAGGATGCAACAACCTCCTTATATGCAACCCAATGCAAATTGGACTTGATAGGCATTGTCTTCATTCGACACTTGTGTGCCGACCCAACATCATATCTTCCTACTAATTCAACTTGGTCACTTGCATCCACCCACTTTAATCTTATCCGTGTTTCTTCCACAACCTCTTCATAACTAGGAGTCTCAAGAAATATCAATACTTCCTCATACTTGTCAACAATATCCACATTCATGAATGCCTCTTTGTCAACATAATGAATATTCACAATCTTGTCCATCTAAAAATGGGGAACATAAGATTAAAAATGTACAATGCTAAATATACCACATTGCTAACAAAACCACTAACCCTAACCATAAATCTTAACATTAGGCATAACCCTCTCACAACTGCAATGTCTTGTCCTAAGAGCCACCTTAAATGAGCGAGCACCATATGATTGTCCATCTCTAGTTGTCCCACATGGCTCATCCACTTGGTATTTCATTTCTACATTATCGAAACAAGTGACTCGCTGGATGGCTGACTTGTCTCTCTGAAACTCCAGCCACTCGGCAATCTTCTTCGGATATATTTCATTGGGAGGCTTCTCACTATCAGCAATCAACTTGTCGATTTCATCGGAGTGCTTCAAAAAATACTCATTTAGCTTGTAAAAGGTATATTCCGCTATTGCCGTCACCGGCAACTGACGGGCACCCTTCAAGACAAAGTTGAAGCACTCAACAAGATTGCTTGTCATGTCACCATATCTCATGCCTCCTTCGTCACATGCCCGTGACCACTTGTGTCTCTCATCAATATTCCTTTCTAATAATTCTTTCCCACCTTTGTTTGCCTTCTCATAGATTTTGTTCAAGCGTGTCGTGAATGACTTAACGGAGAAGGCTACACATGCGGAGTTAAGATCCTTGCAAAGATCCTTGTTTTTGCAAGCTCTGTAAAAGTTTGCAACGAAGTGCCTCATACACCATCGGTGGTGAAGCCTCGCATGCCCTGGAATATGACTATCCACGACCTTCAATATGCCTTGGTGCCGATCGGATATGATGCATACCTCCCGGTTCGGAGGAATGACCGTGCTCCTAACAAGTCTCATGAACCATTCCCAGTTGTCTTGGTTCTCCATGGAGACCAAAGCAAATGCCACAGGCAACACCTGATCGTTAGCGTCATGTGCCATTGCTATCATGAGTGTGCCCTTGTATTTCCCTGTCAAGAATGTCCCATCTATAGATAGAATCGGTCGACAATGCTCAAAAGCTGCAATGCATGGGCCAAACGTCCAAAAGGCACGACGGAACACTCCTTCAATATCTTGGACATAGTGGTACATTCCTGGGTTTCCATAAGACATCGCTCCCAGCAACCTGGGTAGCATGTTGTAAGCCTCTTCCCATCCACCGTACAACATTCTGAGAGCGACTTGCTTGGCCTTCCATGCCTTCCCATACTTGACCTTATATCCGAACTTATCTTCAATCCAACTCATCAACAACTTCACTTTAATGGTTGGATCCTCGGCTATATGTTTCTGGTATTTATAACCAATGAATTCCGAGGTTAGTTGACGATGTGTCTTCCGTGCTTCTACGGCCGGCGGTGTGCATTGGTGAGTGGCTTTGCAACTAGTTATCTTCCACCAACCATCTTTCATGAGTCTTCCATTCACTTTCCATTTGCATCTTTCTACCTCACATTTCACGGTGTATCGCTTGTTGCAGTCCGAGTGAACAACTATGAAATGCCTGTGGTGTTTGACAGCATACTCACACAACCACATCCTGAATTCTAGCATGTCCTCGAACATCAAACCTTTCCTCACGTACGACATTGAAATCGCGTCGGGTGTACTACTTGGGAACTGTCTAGCCTCAATTGTCTTGCTCATGCCACCGTCAACTATAGCCTTATCTGCAAGGCTAACATCACAAAACAAGGGAACTTTGTGATCCCTACCGGTGAATTTTGTGTACCACTCTGCTTCTTTCTCAGTCAAGCCATCCTCGTCCAACTCATTCACCGGGCCTTCATCATCCGAGTCATCCACACAAGCACGCTGATAGATAATGTCAGGATCCATGTCCTGATGCCTTACTTCGGCCTCTACGTCACCAACAATGTTGTGATGCCTCTCATACTCTTCGTCGGAGTCATCACCATCATTTTTCATCGGTGCACTACCTCCGAACTCATATTGGGGATACTCATTGGCTTCAGCTTCAACTTTATGCTCAACAATAGGCGGCACACTACTAACCGGGCTCACATCATCTGCTAAGGTTTGGTTCAAGTCAAGACGAAAGAGAGGAGCCTTCACCACCTTACTTGCAAATACTTCAAGTGACTTGACTGCCGAGGATGCAACAACCTCCTTATATGCAACCCATTGCAAATTGGACTTGATAGGCATTGTCTTCATTCGACACTTGTGTGCCGACCCAACATCATATCTTCCTACTAATTCAACTTGGTCACTTGCATCCACCCACTTTAATCTTATCCGTGTTTCTTCCACAACCTCTTCATAACTAGGAGTCTCAAGAAATATCAATACTTCCTCATACTTGTGAACAATATCCACATTCATGAATGCCTCTTTGTCAACATAATGAATATTCACAATCTTGTCCATCTAAAAAAGGGGAACATAAGATTAAAAATGTACAATGCTAAATATACCACATTGCTAACAAAACCACTAACCCTAACCATAAATCTTAACATTAGGCATAACCCTAACCCTAAATCTTAACATTAGTCATAAACCAAACAATAAGGTATGCTCAACAACATCACAATGCAACACCATTGGAACAACAATACTAAAAAAATCACATTAGATATCCATGTTCAAAACTAGGGTTAGGAACAACAAGACCAAATCAATACAAATGGGCAAATCCAACCAATAAAAATTTGTGAGATGAAGGAGGTTAACTCAACGAACGAAAATGACACCGGATCCACGGACCAACCCAATCGATTTGCAAGGATTTGAGAGGGGCTAAGTGAGGGACACAAAGGGGGAAAAGGGCAAGAGCTCGGGATAGGCCAATGGGGGAGAAGAGATTGAGGAGTGAGTGGTGGGTGCAAGCCCCACGGCCACCTAAAATATCTGCACCAGAAACGCCACTGGTGCTGGCGTTTCTAGAAACGCTAGCTGGCTCGGCGTTTCAATCCCGCCACGTCAACAAGCAACGCCAACTCGGCCTGGCTGTGGGCCAGGGAAGAAACGCTAGCTTGGTCGGCGTTTCAATGTTCATCAGAAACGCCGCGGGCTCTAGCGTTACTAAAAGGGTCAAATCGTGAAATACTTTCACGTCGGGTTCAGTTTGCGACTAAAAACTCTGACAAGGTCAAAACAGTGATTTCATCCTACCAAGGGAGGGTTTGGATGGTTTCTTGTCTCGCTTGATCACATCACATGTCACGTGACTTTCTCTGGGTCGGCAGGTTCTATACCGAGATTCTGTCTAGAAATTACCACTACCACTACACTTGTTTTTACTAACTTTGCGGCATAAATCTCGTGACGTCCAGCCAGGCCAGATCAAAATGCAGTACTAGCAACCATAGGTTTCTTTTCCATGTTTCCTACTCGTATCTTTAAAGGCGCTTTCACCAATTCGTGGAAGCTTGTGGTGCTCGCTCGAAGCGTTCGGACAAAATGTTTCAACAAAGTAGGCTTCCTTTTACGCGGAGCCGACTCTGTACTACTCTACTATTCTTGCTTTGCTTGCTTCTCCCTTTTCTTGTCTTGCCGATTGTTCCTGTCCCGAAAGCTACACGCCTGCTGCTTTGGAGTGCGTGGATCCAACCACGGCCGCAGCATCTCACACCGATGGGAACACGGGAAATTTCCGGTCCCCAGATGATTTGGTTAGCCGAGACCCGAGAGAGAGGATGACAGCTTGAATGTAGATCAAACTTCTAGATGCAACGGCACGTAAAAAGGGCAATGATAATAAAAAGTAGAGTGTACTAGGCGTACGCATGTTTTATAACCTTTGCTTTTGGCGAATTTTGGATAAATTGCGGAACGTATGTTCCGTTGGCAAAAAAAAATGTATTCTTTTGTCGCAATGTTTGGAGTATTATGAAAAAGACCATTTAGGACTAACTGCATTAGATTTGCACGACGAGCACGTGATTAATTACTTGGTTAAGCAGTATCTAGTGCTGGCCACAAGACAAGAGGGAAAATGCTTTTTTTAGAAAGGGAAGGCCACACCCACACGCCCGGTTCCCACCAGCTGTACCCACCCAGGCCGCTCGCCGCCACGTGGGCCCAGCTCTTTGACCCCCTGCGTCAGCGGCGCAGCCAGAAGGACCGCATCCATACGCCACCCCACCGCCCACCGCGCTCGAGCCCCCCTAGGAATCTCGATATCGCAAAACGGTCCCTCCGGACACCTCCGGAGCCCGCTCAAATATAACCAACCACTACTCCTCTTTTCCCTTGTCGTCTCCGTTACCGCTCGCACTTGCCACTCAAGTACCGCCCCCATTCTCTCTCATGGCGGACTCCTGCTGCCCAGCCAAACCCTAATGTCGAACCGGCGGCGCCGCCACGCCCCCCGCGCCGTAGCCTCGCCGCCACGAGCTCTCTTCGAAGGTAATCACCGACCGGCCTCCCGACATCGAACCCGCGGCGGATCTTACTCACCCATTTCCCACCGCTCGTCGGATCCGCCGCGCTGATCTGTTATTCCTCAACTGCTGTAATCCCTTCCCGCAGATTGGAAGCTCTCGGCCCGGCGAGGAAACTAGGAGACGTAACGCCTCCGGGAGGGAGGCGCCATGGGCGATCTGAAGGAGATGAAGTACAGGCGGAGGATTGGGCTCCAGGAGCGCGCGCAATGCAGCGACCAGAGGGCCGTCGACTGGGGCGTGCTCAAGCAGGACCCCGTGGAGCTGCTGCGCAAGCTGGACGAGCTGAGGGACCAAATCACGCGGTCCTGCCAGGTCGCCGAGCAGCCACGGGAGCACCGTCGGGCGGGCCGCCGGCCGCCCTTGCTCCCTGACCTTCCCGAGCCGGTACCTCTGCCCGGGTATCACCGCCCACGCTATGGTGCCCGGTATGGGCCTGGCTTGCCGCTGAGCCCATGTGAGCCGCAGCACTCTGATCATGGGGAGAGGTACGCGAGGCAGTCAAGTGGGCGGTATCGCCAGTACCCAGGGAGGCAGTGGGACAACGGTGGGATTGGACATGGGAATTACCATCAGTATGCGTGTGCTAGTCCGCATTATCTGCATGGACAGAGGGCTGCGCCACAAGAAGAGCACATACCAATGGCCAGATACTTCGCTGGGCAGCATGAATGCTACCGATTTGAAAGGTCACCATCTATTTCATCAGATTATGACCAAAGGTCTGTGGCATCATCGCTGTACTCGCATCGCTCGGTGTCAAAGAAAAGGGCCGAGTATTTTAGGAAGAAGGCAGAACATCTCTGCCGGCCAATGCATGGCGCTGCGCCATTTGTTGTTTGCAGTTCTTGTTATAATCTCTTGCAGCTGCCAATGGAAAAATGCATGGGGTGGAAACAAAACAGGCTACAGTGTGGGTCTTGCTCTGAGATAATCAGTGTGAAGCGCATGAAAGGAAAGGCTATTCCCTACACATCCTCACCGTCCTTCAGTTTGTCCAAAACTGAGCAAAGCTCACATGATCGAATGAGACGAGATTTTGAGCATCAGCATCATGATGATGTCACTTCTGCGTTTTATAATTTGAATGAGCACAGCAGCATGCAAATCAACATAGATTTTGGTGATGATAATTCAGTTTCTTCCACCATTAGTCATGAAAGGACTGACAAAGAATGTGGCTCAAACAGGAGCATTCAGTCGAAAGCAGATGGTATCTCTCTGTCTCCAGGCAGGTCTGGAGATATTGAAAGCCCAAAGGATATATTATGTGAAAGAGATGCAGATTGTCAGGATGAACATTCAGTAGATGGTCCAGTCAGCCCGTGTTCCCCAATTTTAGAGGACAAACTTGTTGATCCACTGTGCAGCCAAGAAAAACACAATAGTTCAGAGGACTTAGGTATGGATAATGGATCTGACCTAAATTGCAAAGGAGAATACAATGTTAATGATGATGAGAGTGTCAGCATGGGAAGCGAACAAAAGGTCAATGAAGCTGAACTTGTAGAGGAAAGCATGTGCAGAAAGCATGATCAAAAGAACAAGGAAGATCACTGTTCTAGCCTTGAAGATGTCAGCAAATTGCATGGGCAGAATAGTGCAAAAGTTGACCCTGATAGTCTTGAGAATGGAAATGAAAAGCATGAGTGGACAAGCAAAACCGATGTCACAAGCAGTCCTGAAAGTGAAGGTACATGCAAGAAATATGACCACAACAGCAAAGAAGATGAAACAAGCGGTCTGAAAGTTGAGAACACAAGTAATGAGTTTGACAAGAAGAACACAGCGGACAGCAACAGTGCCCTTGAACATGCGAACACTGCCATTGAATTTGAAGGTACAAGCACAAGTGAGAGATATGAAGAAAACCTAATGGAACAAGATAATGGAAAATTGCATGAGCCATGTGCTGAGGATGCCAATGCCCTAACGGAGAGTGGGTCATCAGTTAATGGGCGCACAAATTCTGGTTTTTCTCGTGGTTCTTCTGAGGCTGGTTTAGATGAAGATCAATCCTCAACTGGTAAGAGTGGGGATTCATCATTTTTTGCTGGTTTCTTGAAGAAGGGGTTCAAGGACCTTTCTTTATTTAACCAGTCCATGGATAGTGTTAAGGTTTCAATCAATGGCCATCCAATCTCTGAAAGAGCTCTTAAGAAGGCAGAAAAGAAAGCTGGTCCTGTTGAACCTGGCTCATACTGGTAAGTAATTTCTGTAGCGCCAGCAGCAATTAAATTGTTGAACAGCTGCTGCACTTGTACTAGTTTGCACTGTGCAGACTGGTTTACTTTGTTCATTGTTCACTTTGATAAGGACAAACAAATGCTTGTCTTATAGCAGTAACCTGGCTTAGTGAAATTATGATAGACAAGCCATAATTATTTTTCAGTATCTCTAGATGGTAAAGCAGAAAATGCTCTGGTGACTATTATGAGTATGTGTTCTAGAAGGCTAGCAGATCTCTATGGAATTCTCTTCCATGACTCATATTTTTTGCTTTTAGCTCCGTGTGCAGACGTGCCCCGTCTTTTTTTCTAAACAATAAACTATTTTCGGCATATCATATCTGATAGCTAGAAACCAAATTCATGGGCGTGCTCATGATTGAGGCTCAATAACTTTTGGCCCAGCACACACATCTCACACAGATTGCACTTCACAGCTATTCTGTAACCCATTATTGATTGTGGTGAGCAATAAGAAAGTGAAGGCCTTGCAAATTGCAATGTCATAGCAGTGCTGCAAAAAAGCATTCCTCTTAAGTTTTAACCAAGCATATTTTTTTTAAATAGTGCTTGATGTGAGATACAATCATTTACAACAACACTCTTAGTGTAAGGATAAAGTATTTTTACTCGTACCTCCTCCCCATCATCTGTTAATTTCTTCATAAGAAACTGAAATAATGGCTGATAAGTTTAATGTTCCATATCTTTAGTTAGGTAATCATGGTGGTAACTAGTATGTTTCTTTTGCACCCGTATAGAATTCATATTGTTACTGTTATGATTATCATCACGCCAATTACTGAACTTCTTACCTTTCAACTTGCATGAACATAAATGCTGTTTATTGTTGGATTTGTGGTGGATTTTTACCTTCATTTCCCTCTCATATCATTCATTTTTCACTTGGCCTGGGGCTTTTATTTTGTAACGGATACTAGAGAGCCATCAATTAGATAATCTGGCCTAGTATTATCTAGCTAATTAGTTTGATACATGCCGCTCTATGATGAACTTCTATTGGTTCAGGGGGATTTCTTTTAAGTCAACATTAACAGTTCTGTTTGTTGTGTTCGTGGTGCAGGTATGACTGCCGTGCTGGATTTTGGGGCATCATGGGTAGAGAATGTATTGGCATTATTCCTGTAAGATCTAGATCCTGTTCTTCTTTCTAACCAAGGGTGCTTTCATGAAATTGTGTTCTCATGGTTTCTACTTTGCAGCCATATATAAGAGAATTCAATTATCCAATGCCCAGAAATTGTGCTGGTGGAGACACTGATGTCATTGTCAATGGCAGAGAACTTCATCAGAGAGATTTAGATTTGCTTGTAGGAAGAGGACTTCCACGTATCTCTGGCAAATCATATTCCATTGAGATTTCTGGAAATATTACCGATGATGCTGGAAATAAGCTACGCAGTCTTGGCAAACTTGCCCCCACGTAAGTTCCTTTACATTCTGTGCATGGCTGCATGTCCTTGCTGCTCAGATATTTAGGGCATGTTTGTCCGCCCTCCACAGACTACCACACTTTTGCTCGCGCCACAAGTGTGGCAAACCACAGCTTTTGTGGCTGTCAAATTGGTCTCCATGCTTGTTGTAAAAGTTGCTAGGGAGTCTGACATGTGGAGTTAAATCCTGATATTATTTGTTGAAAAAATTACTCCCTCCGTCCCATAATGTAAGACATTTTTTGACTCTAGAGTAGTGTCAAAAAACGTCTTACATTATGGGACGAAGGGAGTAGTTAAAAATATATGTGAATGTACAACCCAGAGTTGTTGAAATATATTGCCCGCCCTTCTCCACCAGTTCAGACATTTGTATGAACTGGCCGGAGCATTAATTTAGTATGGTATCAGGGCCAATAAAATATCAATCCCGCATCTAAGGCCTGGAGTAGCCTAGACGTGAGAGGGATTGTTGAAATATATTGCCCATCCTTCTCCATCAGTTAGGATTTTGGTATGAACATAGAGCATCATCAGTCCAAGCCCCACAAGCTTCATTTGTGCTCCATCATATTATTACCGAGTCCAATGTACTACTCCCTCCGTCCCATAATGTAGGACGTTTTTTGACACTAGTGTAGTGTCAAAAAACGTCTTACATTACGGGACGGAGGGAGTATGTCTTTTTTTTTTTGATATAAATAACCCCATTAGTCAAGCCAATAGGAAATGTGGTAAATAACCCCGCTGGGGTCAGAAGGTAGCTTGTTTTCAAAACAAGCAGTGTTTGTGGTTTCCAGTGTCCAAAACATTGCAGCTAAACTAGTGTCCAAAACATTGCACCCTGCTTTCTTTAAGCCGTTCCCCTACCTACCCAACTCCACTGTGAGGTTTAGGTGAAGAAAAAGCACATTGAACAATGCTCCATACAGATGTTCTCCAGGGCAACTGAAGAAGAGATGGTCAATGCTTTCATCTATTATGCAAAAAGAGCAGAGCAATGATAGTCACCGATCCATTCCCTTTTCCTAAGGGGTTGTCTCTAGTTAAAATTCTTCCCGCGTAACTAACCATAAGAAGATTTTAACTTTTAAAGGGAGTTTCAAGCACCACAATTGTCTAAAAACTTTCTCATGGCAAACATCCTTTAGGAAGTGTATATAGATATAACACTGAACCCTCCTTCCCCTAGCATCCTGCATCCACACCTTCATCAGTCAATGTGGTGGAGTGGCAAACATCCAGCAGATCTTGCCATTGCACAGTCAATTCCCCCCTGCAAGCATCTATGAGATTGGAGACATGTCTCTTGCGAGTGAACAACTTATGAACATTGACATTTTTGCCAATTGTAAGGTTATATAGACTTTTAAATCTGGAAGCAAGAGATGGTATCTATGTGATTGGCAATTAAACCATTTTCGCTTGGATTTGAGTCCATGTATTCTCGGTGGTGTGAGCTCATGCTGCAGTTTGAGATTGTGTACGTAAGAGCCATGTCTTTTGACTGTGTGTAAGAGGCAGGAGGAGCTGGGTAGACCCATGGATAGCTTAAGGTGGAGAAACAAGTGAACGTCCTAGGAAATCATGTACCAGCCAAGTGAGTGTAATGGAAGATAAATTCCACACTTAAGGTGGAGAAACAAGTGAACATCCTAGGAAATCATGTACCAGCTAAGTGAATGTAATGGAAGATAAATTCCACACAGTTTGCCATGGATTTTGAGTCACGTCCTGAGCTATGCATACTCGACATGCCTCCTGGCTTTCTGTTGGAAATTATATTTTTGGTTTCTGGGAATTGCTGAGTTAGAAGAACTGGGTTAAGTGCTAACGTAGGATATATTATCAGCCATCCTTGTTAAGTAAAGTGCCATTTGGAGCACCACTTTGAGCCATAACACACTTTTACCTATTTCAATGACTTCTCCTAGTCACAACCCTCCAATCTTTAGCATGAACTCACCTTATTAGATACTCCACTTTAACTGTGAACTTTATTTGAGAAGGTTACTTTCTCCAATCCAAAATGTAGGTTCTTTTAGAGTTGGGCACAAGATTAAGGGTATAGGTAGCAATGTTCATTTATTTATTTCTAAAATAAGCACCAGAGTTTTTCTTTGGGCAGTACAATCAGATACTAGAGTTATTTCAATACTTGATGAAATTAATGAGAGGCTAAATAGGAACAACATGGCTTGCATTTTGGACCGGGGGAGTAAACAATAATTTTCTGTATTTGTCAGTAGTTGCTGCTAAATCTTATTGGACTAAATTATCAATTCGACTATATGTGCAACTCCAGCTTTCAAGTTCCAGACCTTATCTAGTGTACTGCTCATCTAGATTAGTATTCAGCTCATCCGCAAAAAAAAAAGATTAGTATTCAGCTGCCACATTTTGGTTCTTCAATTGTTAACAAGTCCAAGTTTATGCAGCCATTTTGATAGCATTTGGATCTAGCAATTTCAGTTATAGTCTTAATTATATTGCTTCCAATATGGTTATTGCATGTACTCACAGTCATCTCCCTTTTGCTGAATAGAATTGAGAAGCTGAAGCGTGGTTTTGGTATGCACGTCCCTGAAGGGTTTAGGTAGCTGGATATAATGCTGGGTTCCTGCATTTTTAATAATCAGTTTAATCACCTCCCTCACAGCTACCTATTGGAGGGCAAGTTTGTGATTTCTACTGAACCTGACATGGACGCTTTTTAAGTAGTACTTGGGAGTGCTGGTGTGCAGCAGATGTAGTACTCAAGAAGCTATGATCACATGATCTTGTGGTTTTACTATTGATGACCTTGGTCCTACTAATTCAGTTTGTTTGCTGAAAGCAATGTTTGAAAATGATGCAATCTGCTAGGCAGCGCTAATTTCTCTGCAGCTTTTTCTTATGAGTGTTATTGTCTTTATGTATTTTCTCACCACGGGAAGCATTAGGTATATGTGCAATTATCGGCTTGTAATATGTTCCTAGCGCTATACCTTCTCTAATATATTTATATATGTAAATATGTTACTATTTGATCACCTCTTCCTAGTATTGGGCATGTACCTGGTGAACCGGGGCAATTGGTGCTACCGGTGCACCGGTCCTTCGTTGCACATTTTAAAATGTTTGAAAAAATTTGAAAAAAAAGTTAGTGCATTGACATAACATCAATGCATGTTGTCATAAAAATTCAAATCAAAATTCGTAACATTGCTCGAGATACAAAAATGACAAATTTGCACAGGTTGGGCTTGTGTCATGGCGCTCTGCTCCCGTGAGCTTTTGTATTAGAAGTTGTTGAATATCCATGGCTGGTACGCTTGTTATCTGTAACCAAGAACCAAATCCTGACTGAGATTGTTACTAGCTGCATGGATTTGACAGTGCTTGTGCACTCATGTCCATATTTTGCGTTCTATACTATTGTAACTACGTCAGTGGTTTCTGTAACCCTGCATTATGCATACAGCGTACCTGAGGGGGTCGGCTCCTCCAACTTAGCTCTTGCTGGTTGTGTTTGGTACAATTTCAGCTGCCAATTTTTCGGTCCAAAAGTTATAAGCTGAACCAAAGGGGGTGGGAGTTTCCAGCAAACCAACTTCATAAGAAGCTGAAAGTTATTGTAGTGCAATTTCCACAGCTGACATACCCTAACTTTTGTGATCCGAGGCTAGCTCCGATGGTTAGGTTCTTTGCGGGAACCAGCCCATGAAAGTTCTAAGTCCTCTCCGGCTGCGGTGCGGTCCTCTCCGATTTGGTCCCCTTCTTCTACGGCTCGCAAGAGTGGCCGGATCCGTGATAGTGGCATGAGGGTGCTCGACAAGGCGGCACGGCGCGCTGCGGCTCGGGACCTCCCCGCTTCAGGTATCCCTCTTTCCCCTTCTCAGTTGGTCCATAATACTCCCTCACCTACTAGGCTTGTTCTACCCTCCTTCTCCGATGAACACTTGACTAAGGTACTCGCATATGCGGGTATTGCTCTTGATCATAATTTTGGCTCTCCTTCCTCTCCGATTGCCCTCATTAGGGCCAATGAAGTGGCTCAGGCGGCTTTGGCTAAGGCTAAGGCTAAGGAAGCCGCCGCAACGTCTCCTGCCCCTCTAGTTGTGGCTGCTGGGGCTTCGGAGGCGGGGGGCGAGGTTGGTGGGGATGGTCCCCTGGTGAAAAAGGGTGCTTCTAAACGGCCTAAATCCTGCTTGGCCCCTTGCAGGTCGAGTTTGCGCATTAAAAACATCTCTTATAAATGAAAGCCCTCTTCTGGAACATCAGAGGTTTCGGCGCTCGGGGACGCCAAGACCAAATTAAAGATATTGTCAGGGGGGACAATATTGACCTGATAGGCTTGATCGAAACTTTTTAATCATCCTTCTCTCCTCATGAGCTTTCTTCTATCGCGGGGGCGGATCGTTTTGACTAGAACTTCCTTCCCTCCTCGGGCCATTCTGGTGGCATTCTGTTAGGGTCAAAACGGGATGTTTTTGATTTTGTCGCTTTTGATCATGGAATCTTTTGGGCCAGCACTGTGCTTTTCCATCATTAGCTCAATTCTCTTTGGGAATTTATGGTTGTGTACGGTCCGGCCGACCACTCCCTCTCTCCCATATTTCTGGACGAAATTTCGAATAAAGTTGAAGCCTGTTCTCTCCCCTTGGTGATTGATGGTGATTTTAATTTGCTTCGTTCTCCTGCGGACAAGAACACAAATAATTTTTCGTGGGCGTTGGCTGACGCTTTCAATGACTTCATCAGTTCCTGTGCCCTTCATGAGATTCCTAGGGTGGGATCCAGATACACTTGGACCAACCACCAACCATCTCCTATCCGCTCCGTCTTGGACCGTGTCCTTGTCTGCTCGAACTGGGATTCGCTCTTCCCGCTAGCTACGCTTAAATCTAAGGCCATTGTCGGCTCGGACCATGCCCCTCTTATTCTTGACGTTGGGAGCCGCTCTATTTCTTCCCCTTCTAGATTTCAGTTTGACGCTTCTTGGCTCCTTATTGAGGGTTTTTGTGATCTCCTTAGCTCTAAAATTAGTGCCATCCTTTCTGCTCCCCATCGTTCCTTTGGACCCATGGATGATTGGCATAACTGCTCGGCCCTACTTCGCAAATTTCTTCGGGGATGGTCCCGGAATCACTCGGCCCAGGAGCGCAGAGATAAGGCCCTTCTCCTGGCCCAGATTGAGGCCCTTGATTCTCGGGCTGATGTCTCGGGCCTCTCCGATTCTGATTGGTCCCTTCGGTTTTCCCTTGAACACGCGTTGATGCATCTTCACCGGCTTAATGAAATTTACTGGCGCCAGAGGGGTTCGTCCAACTGGCTACTAAAAGGAGACTCCCCCACTACTTATTTCTTTGCGATTGCAAATGGGAGACGACGTAGATGTCTTATTGATAGCCTGATTATTGATGGGGTGCGAACTTCTGACCAGGGCGTCATACTTAACCATGTGGTCTCTTTCTTTTCTTCCCTTCTCTCCGCCAAGCCTGACCAGGGGTTCAGGCTATCTCCTAACTTCTGGATCCAGGGGTCTTTGGTTTCTTCGGAGGAAAACTCGGATCTGATGATCCCCTATTCTAAAGAGGAGATCTTTTCTGCTATTAGGAAGGCTAATCCTAACTCTGCCTCTGGCTCGGATGGGTTCTCTATCCCCTTCTTTAAAAAGTTTTGGCCTATTCTTAAAAACCTGATCTGCGAAGTCATTCAAGGCTACTGCCTGGGGACAGTTGATATCTCCAGGCTTAATTATGCGGTTATTTCTCTTATCCCTAAGATTAAGGGTGCTGATTTAATTTCTCAGTTTAGACCTATCGCGCTCATCAATAACTTTGCCAAGTTTCCTGCTAAATGTCTGGCTACTCGCCTTACCCCGATGGCCCCATCGCACCCTCTCTCATACTCAGTCTGCTTTTATCAAGGGTCGCTTCATCCTGGATTGAGTTCTCTGTCTCCACGAAATCGTTCATGACATTCACAAATCTGGGAACAAGGCAGTTATTCTCAAATTACATTTTGAAAAGGCCTACATTCGGTAAGCTGGGGCTTCCTGAGACAAGTCCTCCTAGCTAAAGGCTTTGACAGAGGGGTGGTGCACCGAATCATGCAGTTGGTCATGGGGGGCCATACTGCCATTAATGTTAATGGTCATATTAGTAACTTCTTTAAGAACTCTAGGGGTCTGTGGCAAGGCGACCCGGCCTCGCCCATCCTTTTTAACTTCGTTGCGGACGCCCTCTCTAACATCCTATCTAAAGCTGCGGAGGCCGGCCATATTTCTCCGGTTAGTTCCCACCTCATTCCGGAAGGTGTTACGCACCTTCAGTACGCTGACGACACAATCATCTTGGTGGAACTAAATGATCTCTGCATCGGCCACCTCAAATTTCTTCTCCTTTGTTTTGAAGCTCTCTCGGGGCTTAATATTAACTTTTCTAAACGAAGTTATTGTCACCGGTGTCTCAGGCACCGAAGCTTTAAGGGTGGCTCGCTTACTAAATTGCTCTTTGGGTTCTTTCCCTATTAAGTATTTGGGTATGCCTATTACTTCTGACAAACTCTATGCCAAGGACTTCGCCCCTGTGGTGACCAAGGTAGGTAATCGTGTGATGCCCTGGAGGGGCAGATATAACACTCAGGCGGGCAAAGTGGCCTTAATTAATGCCTGTCTCTCCTCCCTCCCTATGTTCTTGATGGGATTCTACCTCCTTTCAATGGGCACTCATGCTGGTTTTGACAAACATAGAGGGGCCTTTTATTGGAACGCGACTGATAACAAGCGCAAGTATCGCTTGGTTAAATGGGACCTCATATGTAAGCCCAAATGCCTTGGGGGGCTGGGCATCATTAACACTCTTGTTATGAACAAATGTCTGATCATCAAATGGTGGTGGAAAATCATGACCATCCCCCAGGACAAGCCTCTATGGTTCAGCATCCTAAAGGCGAAATACTTCTCCTCCTGTAGTCCTATGTTTGCCCGTGCCTCCGGGGCATCTCAGTTTTGGCGGGACCTTGTGAGACTCCGGCCTATCTTTCAAGGCCTTGTCAAGTTTGTCGTTCGTAACGGTAAGTCTACCAGGTTCTGGATCGACTGGTGGTGCGGGTCTTCTTCGCTGGCCAGTACTTTCCCTGTTCTTTTCTCCTACTGTCCGAACCCTGAGATCTCTATCTTTGAGCTTGCGTCGAATAATTGGGATCTACAGCTGCGCTGTTCTCTCTCTCACGAAGAGTTGGAAGATTGGCAGCGCCTTGCTGCCCTCTTCCCTTCGCTCTCGGAGGAGGAAGACACAGTTGTGTGGCCCCACTCCCCCTCAGCCCGCTTCTCGGTTAAATCTCTCTATAGCAAGCTCATTGCGGGATCCACCACCACCAAATTCAAGTGGATTTGGAGAGCTCATATCCCCCCTAAGATTAAGGTGTTCCTCTGGCAAGCCTCTCGTGGGCATTTACCTACGGGTGATCAAATTCGTAAACGTAATGGTCCGGGCTCTGACTGTTGTGCTCTTTGTGGAATGAGAGAAGATACACCTCATATTTTCTTTAACTGTGTCTTGGCTAAGCTGTTCTGGTGTTGCATCAGATCCTGGATGCATGTGTCCTGGGCTCCAACCTCCTTCGCTGACTTGCGCGCCTCGGCTAATTCTTTGGTTGGGGCCCATAGGAGATTGTTTTGGGTTGGCTTTTCTGCCATGTGCTGGTCCTTGTGGACGACAAGGAATAAATTTATTATCGAACATGTTTTCCCTACTAAGCCTGCTGATTGCTTATTTAAGACTTGTATATTTCTGCAGCAGTGGAGATTATTGACTAAGGAGGAGGACAGGGATGCTTTTGACGCCATGTTGGCCAAGATCCGAAATTCTGCTATCTCCATCTCTCCAGTCCAAGCGGGCCCGTAGGCGTTGCTGCTTTGCTTCGTTATCTGTTCTTCCCCGGCCTGCGTGCTGTGTACTGGCCTGGGAGCCATGTACTTAGACATTCCTCTTGGTGTTCTCGGTTGATACTTTGTGGTCGTGTGCTGGTTGTTTGGGTCTATGTTAACTCTGCCTGGTGGCTTTATCTATAAAGTCGGGCTAAGGCCTTATCTAAAAAAAGAAAGTTCTAAGTCAGTGCTCACATTTTCTTGAATTTATTCCGGACTTTCTATTCATTCAGTGAGAGGAGACATTCCCGTCGACTATAGAGGCGTCTGTGATGACTTCGTCAATCTCAAGATGATGTGTCGACTCAGTCTCTTGAAGGTGCACATATGGGTAGAATGTGTGTGCGTTAGTTCAATCTAAATGAGCGTTTGCGTTTGTATCGTGTTTAAAATAACAAAGATACATACCCCTACCTTTTCAACATCATTGAAGAGTATTTACCCACTTATGCCACCCATAAGTAAAATTCACTTCAGTCTATTCTTGAGCGAGTGAATCAGATAGCCTTCCGCATGAAATGAGCGGCCAGGAGAGCCTTCCATTCCCAGAAATCTCCTTGTCCTAGTTCGGATTCCTAGCGTTCCGAAACGAGCGACGAGGAGGGCCTTCCGTCCCCAGAAATCCCCTTGTCCCAGTTAGAGTTTCTAGCATTCCACACATTGGGGCCATATAAGGGGAAGAAAACCCTTTGGCAAGAGGAGGCGCTCATCCATCAAATCACCTCTTCACAACCGCCGTCACTATCATCTATAGGAGCCATCTTCATCTCTATAGCCACCTCCTTCGTAGTCTTCACCCCCATAGCCATAAATTATAATCAAGAGTACTTCGCACACAACGATGCTACTCCTACAGGAGTTGTTGGATTTTCCCGAAGAGGAAGGGTGATATACCATGATAGCAGATAGTATTTTCCTCAGTTAAGAAACAAGATTTATTGAACTAGTAGGAGTCACTAAGCTAAAAACTTTAGCAGTACCTGAACACAAACAAATCATTTGCTTGCACCCAACAAAGGCAAGGGGGTCATCACTCCCCTTGTTCTTGCTAGTTACAATATTAAAAGCAAAGAGTGATAGGGCAAAGTAGAAAAACAATAAAAGAAAGTAAAAAGCAATTGTAGGACTTTTTGTGTTGATAGGAAATAGACATGGGGGCCATATGTTCACTAGAGGCATCTCTCTCGAAAGCATATATAGTGGCATGATAGATAAATTACTATTGGGAAATTGACAGAATAATATAAATTATAACTATTATCATTCATGGCATAATCTCACATAGGCATGTGATGCCCGGATAATTAAGCTACAGTAAGTCCCTGCTAATGATGCCATCTCATCATTTTCACTGTTGCTAGATCCCACGTTGATTCAAACTAATTCTAAATTCAAATTTAAATTAAAGTTAAACAATTAAAGTTTTCAAATGTCAAAACAAAAAATGTTCAAGTTGTTGCAAATAATCATTTGGTAATATTAGTGGAGAAATCAACTTTTTGCAAATTGTTTAAGTGCCTTAAAATAAAAGAAAACAAAAATGTTTTTAAAAGAAAAACAAAACAAAATTAAGAAAAAGGCCAATCCCCTCCCCCTCCCATGGGCCTCTTGGCCCAGCTGGCCACCAGCCGGCCCACCCCGCACCAATCTGGCCTAGAAGGCCATCCCAACCCAAACCCTAGCGCTAACCACCCCCACACCCCCACTCCTCGTTCCCCACTCCCCCTCCCTCACCCGATCCCGTTTGGATCGAGATCGGGGCAGCGAGCCCGATCCCATCGTCGCCGTCGCCCCGTCCCACTTGTTTTCGCCCCGCGGCGCCTCACCGCCGGCGCCACCGCAACGGCGCCGCTCGGTTGTCGCCGCCTCACCGCGTCGCCTCGTCCGCGACCGCGACGTCGCCGGACTGCGTCGTCCCCGACCCCGACGCCCATCGCCCGAAGGCCTCCCTCGTCGGACTGCCTCCTCATCGGACTGCCCCTCCTCGAGCTCCGGCGCCTCCTCGAGCCCACTTTAGCACCTCTATAGGGCTCCGAGAGCACGCTCCCCCTCTCCCTATCTTCCCTCGTCATACGACACCATCACCGCGTTCCGCCCGCTCCTGGCCGTGCACGGCCACGCTGCCGGCGTGCGCCCGCGTCCGCCACGACCGCTCCCGGCCTCTGCTTCCCCCTTGGCGCTGCTCACCACCGCCCGTCGACCCACACGCCCCGCTGCTACATTCTGCCGCACCTTCATGGACCCGCCCACCTCCGTCGACTGCGCCTCGACTCCGCCGCCCGTCGTTTCCCCCCTCACTCGTGGCCCTCCTCGCCGGCGGCCACCCGCCCGGGACCGCCACCGGCCGTGGCCATGGCCCTCATCGGCCCTGCTGGGCGAGCACCCGCTCGGGGCCTGCGCCCGACCCCAGGGGCTCCGCCCGTTAACCCGTTTCGCCCGTCGCCCGGTTGGCCATAGTGGGCCACTGACCGCTCGGCCCGGCCCCCTGTTAAAAAAAAGGATTTTAAAAAAATAAATAAATATAAAAACAATTAATTAATTAGATAGTTAATTAATTAACTTAATTAACCTTGCTTAGTTAGCCTAATGAACTAGTTTAGTTAATTTTAAATCTGCTAATTAGTTAGGTCAATGACAGACGGGCCCCACTGCCCTGTTTGACCAGTCAACGGTCAGTGTTGACCGCTGACGTCATGATGACATCATGCTGATGCAATAACCCCATTTTCAAATTAATAATAATTTCAGAAAATGTTTAAAACTTTGAAACTTAATATAAAATAATCCGTAGCTCGGATCGAAAAACTTTGCACACGAAAGTTGCTTAGAACAACGAGACGAATCCGAATACGCGGCCCGTTTGTTCGCCACACGTCCCTAGCATAGCAAACATGCAACTTTTCCCCTCCGGTTCATTTGTCTGACAGACGTTCGGAACCGGGAATACTTTCCCGGATGTTTTCCCCCTTCGCTAGTAACGCCTAGCACTGTGTTAGAACACCTCTAGCCCCGCTTATAATCATGTTGTGCATATGTTTGCGTGTATTTACTGTTTCTTCCCCCTCTTCCCTCTGGTAGACCCCGAAACCGCTGCTGATGCCGCTGAGATCGACTACGTCGGCGACGACCATCCTTCTTGTCTGAGCAACCAGGTAAGCCCCCCTTTGATCATCCCGATATCGCCCATTCTATACTCTCATGCTTGCATTAAATTTTGCTACTGTTATTGTTCGCTCCTATTCTGATGCATAGCCTGCTTTTGTACCTGTTATGTTGCCTACATGCTTATCCTAAACTACTTAGTATAGGTTGGTTAGTGATCCATCAGTGACCCCCACCTTGTCCTTGTTGCCCCTGCTTCATCATCGACGCCTTGATCGACGTGATCGACGACCAGAGCCCAACACCTCACATCACATCACGCCCCTTTAGTTGCTCGACTTTGCAGAGCTACTATCGAGTGCCGAGGGTGATCCCTCATAACGCACTCCTGATGATAATTCTGTAGTGTAGCTATTCGGTCGTGGTCATCAAGGGTGATTTCCTCTTTCACCATTCCTGATACGGCTCGGTCGTTCAACACCTCAAGTGTGAACCTCGAGGGTGGTCCCTCTTACGTTCACCTTGATGATTACATTGAGTGGAATCCACCGGGGGTGATTCCTCGGGTTTTCCCCTTGATGTCTGGACACACGGTTACAATGACTTTACTCGAGACCTTGGTGAAAGTCGGGCGGGCCCGGAGAGCACCCGCGAGATAATGACGTGGCACGGCCGGGCATTCTAGGCCCTTGTCGTAAGTCCACGAGACGGGGCGACGGGGTCACTTTTGATCGTGAGTCTCTGCTCGTCTCCGCAAGCTAATAATACACTATGGTTTGGGTATTTGTTCTGAGTTGGCCTTTGGCCTTTACGCACGAACCACCACGTGAGAATAGTTATGGGCCTCGACGTCGCAATATCAGCCGAAGCTTTGTCAGACGTCCAGTTCAGCATTATGGGCCTGTCGGGCCAGTGCCATCCAGTATGAGGTGGTGCTCGTCCCGGCTCGTCGCACAACGACCCGGAGTGCAACGGGCGATGGGCCCAGACCCTGGAGTGCTTAGGATGTAGACCGGCGGGGACCTCTCAGCTGAGCCTAGGTCGGGCTGCGACGTGTTGATCTTCCAAGGGCGGGCATTGACCCCAGAAAGGTGTGTCCGACCAGAGTGATCGAGCGTGTTGGGTAACATGGTGCACCCCTCTAGGGAAGTTATATATTTGAATACCGTGTCCACGGTATGGGCGTTCAGACTTATATCCTGATCTTATACAACTACAAATGGATACTTGAGATATGTGGCTCCGGGATTGCTTTCTCGCAGGGAGTCGAGGAAGGATATCTGGGCATTAATGTTACAACATGCTTGTTAAATATAAACTGCTATTCTTTACTCTTCTACATGCTGCAAGATGCTCGGAGCTGCGTGAAGATGCTAGTCTTTGATAGGCTAGGCTTTCCCCCTCTATTCTAGCATTCTGCGGTTCAGTCCACAGATACAACCCTTCCATTTGACAAATGCATACTTAGTATAGATCTGATGCTTGCGAGTACTTTGGATGAGTACTCACGATTGCTTTGCTACCCCCTTTCCCCCTTCTTTCTTCTTTCCGGTTGATGCAACCAGATGGTGGATCCTTGGAGCCAAATGCCACCGCCGATGGATGCTACTGCGTGAAGACCGTCGACATCCAGGAGTAGTTAGGAGGTCCCAGGCAGGAGGCCTTGCCTCTTCGATCGTTGATGTTTGTGCTAGCCTTCTTAAGGCATCTTTGTTTAACTTATGTCTGTACTTAGATATTGTTGCTTCCTCTGACTCTTGTGTACCGAGCTATGTATTCGAGCCCTCGGGGCCCCTGGCTTGTAATATAAAGCTTGTATTATTTTGATTTGTGTCTAGAGTTGTGTTGTGATATCTTCCCGTGAGTCCCTGATCTTGATCGTACACATTTGAGTGTATGATTAGTGTATGATTGAATTAGGGGCGTCACAAGTTGGTATCAGAGCCGACTGCCTGTAGGTTCCCCCTTTCAAACTCCTTGACCAAAGTTAAGTCTAGTCTTTTAAAACTTGTTTTACTAACATGGCTGTGTGGCTTACAGGCCCACGTCGCCAATTGGGTGGTATTAGGATCTTTTATTCCTCGTCTATACTCTGGGAATCTGATCTCTCTCCCATTCGGGTTAAATGGTTTTTGCAAACTATAACTCTAGGTTCTCGTAAATACTTCTACCAGAGAGCCCCTTCATTCCAGATGATGGCCCGCTTCACCAGAAGATTCTGAAAATACTCTTCGATGTTCCGATGATTCTTTATGCTTGCTGCCCTGTAGCCCTTGCCGCATGAATACTCCTTCGGATAATTACTCGCTCTTATCGAGTATCCATTCACCCCAGTTATTCTTATGCTTCAGATACTTGGTAATACAATCCGAGCTTTCGATGACCTCTATCGCCTATTGCTCTAGAAAGTCTTACCTGCCTACACTCTGGTTAATTCCATATGCCTAGCAGTATCCTTTTGACGTCCTTTGTCATTATCATCTTGAGTCTTTTGATTTGATATGTCTGTGTCGCAATCATCAGTTGATCTTTATAGATTATCTTTCCGGCTCAGACGTCTTCCCGAACATGAGCTGGTTCTCGGCCAATCAGATTGCCATCGATTGTGCCCTAAGTCTATTCAACTTAACCATCCTTGGTCAGAGCGTTTGCTTCTGATCCCTTGATTTTGGAAATCATAATTCCTTTGCATTTCAACTCTGAATTAGTCAGTTGCTTCTATAACCTGATATCCTTGCATTCTTTCTACTTCTGGTTGAGTACTGATGCTCACATCAGATCCCTTGTGAACCACTAGATCCCTTGTGGGGTTCTATCCGACAATGTCCTTCAAATTCAATCACCTTGTGAGCCTTTCCTCGGATACATAATGCCTTTGGTAAATTGTATCCTCTGCTTCCTCAACCATGCTCTACTTTCGAGCTTGAGTTACTTATTCCTAAAGTTGCGATATATGTTCCTAAGATTTCCCTATGGGTTGAACCTACGCCTTCCCTAGTTTGTGTGAACCCGAAGATTATGCGAGTTATATCTACTGGCATTTCTTCGGATAAAATTTTCAATTCTACAACTTCGTCGAAAACGAGATGTAAATGGAAAGTTGTGCATTAGAGAAGTGGGAGTCGACCTTGAGCCTTTGTGTTCATGCCCATGGACCCGATGTGGAACTTATCATGGAAGCTTCTTGTTATAATAATAATCCTCTTGTGATAAGTTCATCTTGTATCTATGTTTGGTCCTTCGCAACCGTGGTTTCGACCATATTATTCTCCTTTGATTCCATTTCTCGGACAAGTTAAAGTACTTGTCTTCTGTAGAGCTTTTCATCTGTCCAACCTCTATCCGGTTCTACCTTCGAGTATTACCCTATGGTATCTCGAGAATATCACAGAACTACATAACTTCTTATGAGTTCTTCATCAACTATTATTTCTCGCCAGTTCAAATTTTCCACGGGTTCTGAGTATTTAGACACTCGAGAACACCGATAACTGATTCGAGCCTACACTTTCCTTTCCATTGTTTTGTTCAACCTTTCTTGTAACCCATCATATATGAGCAGTGATAATTCCTGCTTATGTAAACACCTCGGTGTACATTCTCTGTCAGTAAGACCTTGTTACTATTGTTGATGACATTCTGGTAGCCGCCGATGGACGAGAACTTTGCCTATTGGTCTGCCTCGTCTTAACGAGCAGGAAAATGGTTCTCTTCATCCCTCGCCCTTGGTACCGACATTGTTGCTAACATAACTGACATGCTATCCTATGACCTACCTTGCTATCACGACCGTGCATACGTTAGCGCCCTTCCTACCTTTAACCCACATGGTGGGCCCATAACCCACAGTTCCACAGGATCAAAACCTGACTCTCATGTACATCTCTGTCTTCCAAAAATTGTTCCTCACGCTCGACTTCGTATGTAATTCACGAGCCACCTTCCTGTGATCTGTTCTGCTATCAGATGCAATACTTAATTTTTCGATGCACTGAACCCCTTTCACACTCTGTTTCAGACATTGAACGATTGCCTACCCGCTTGAAGCTTCTTATTACTCCTCCTTACCTTGCTCTCGATGACTTTCTTGAATTCAACTCGAGAGGTGCCTCTATGCCACGTTCACCGAGATAGCCCCCAGGTACCTATCTTGTGTTGAGCTCTTTCCTTCCCGAGTCTTTCCCCCTTACTCCACCCCCTTAAATCTCGGGACGAGATTTCTTGTAGTGGAGGAGAATTGTGACGCCCGGATAATAAAGCTACAGTAATTCCCTGCTAATGATGCCATCTCATCATTTTTACTGTTGATAGATCCCACGTTGATTCAAACTAATTCTAAATTCAAATTTAAATTAAAGTTAAACAATTAAAGTTTTCAAATGTCAAAACAAAAAATGTTCAAGTTGTTGCAAATAATCATTTGGTAATATTAGTGGAGAAATCATCCTTTTGCAAATTGTTTAAGTTCCTTAAAATAAAAGAAAACAGAAATGTTTTTAAAAGAAAAACAAAACAAAATTAAGAAAAAGGCCAATCCCCCCCCCTCCCATGGGCCTCTCGGCCCAGCTGGCCACCAGCCGGCCCACCCCGCACCAATCTTGCCTACAAGGCCACCCCGACCCAAACCCTAGCGCTAACCACCCCCACACCCCCACTCCTCGTTCCCCACTCCCCCTCCCTCACCCGATCCCGTTTGGATCGAGATCGGGGCAGCGAGCCCGATCCCATCGTCGCCGTCGCCCCGTCCCCCTTGTTGTCGCCCCGCGGCGCCTCACTGCCGGCGCCACCGCAACGGCGCCGCTCGGTTGTCGCCGCCTCACCGCGTCGCCTCGTCCGCGACCGCGACGTCGCCGGACTGCGTCGTCCCCGACCTCGACGCCCACCGCCTGAAGGCCTCCCTCGTCGGACTGCCTCCTCATCGGACTACCCCTCCTCGAGCTCCGGCGCCTCCTCGAGCCCACTTTAGCACCTCTACATGGCTCCGTGAGCACGCTGCCCCCTCTCCCTCTCTTCCCTCGTCGTACGACACCGTCACCGCGTTCCGCCCGCTCCTGGCCGAGCACGGCCACGCCGCCGGCGTGCGCCCGCGTCCGCCACGACCGCTCCCGGCCTCTGCTTCTCCCTTGGCGCTGCTCACTGCTGCCTGTCGACCCACACGCCCCGCTGCTACATTCTACCGCGCCTCCATGGCCCCGCCCACCTCCGCCGACTGCGCCCCGCCTCCGCCGCCCGCCGTTCCCCCCTCACCCGCGGCCCTCCTCGCCGGCGGCCACCCGCCTGGGACCGCCACCGGCCGTGGCCATGGCCCTCATCGGCCCTGCTGGGCGAGCACCCGCTCGGGGCCTGCGCCTGACCCCAGGTGCTCCGCCCGTTAACCCGTTTCGCCCATCGCCCGGTTGGCCCCAGTGGGCCACTGACCGCTGGGCCCGGCCCCCTGTTAAAAAAAGGATTTAAATAAATAAATAAATATAAGAACAATTAATTAATTAGATAGTTAATTAATTAACTTAATTAACCTTGCTTAGTTAGGCTAATGAACTAGTTTAGTTAATTTTAAATCTGCTAATTAGTTAGGTCAATGACAGACGGGCCCCACTGCCCTGTTTGACCAGTCAATGGTCAGTGTTGACCACTGATGTCATGATGACATCATGCTGATGCAATAACCCCATTTTCGAATTAATAATAATTTCAGAAAATGTTTAAAACTTTGAAAATTAATATAAAATAATCCGTAGCTCGGATCAAAAAACTTTGTACATGAAAGTTGCTAAGAACGACGAGACGAATCCGAATACGTGGCCCGTTCGTTCGCCACACGTGCGTAGCATAGCAAACATGCAACTTTTCCCCTCCGGTTCGTCTGTCTGACAAACGTCCGGAACCGGGAATACTTTCACGGATGTTTCCCCCTTCGCCAGTAACGCCTAGCACTGCGTTAGAACACCTCTAGCCCCGCTTATAATCATGTTGTGCATATGTTTGCGTGTATTTACTGTTTATTCCCCCTCTTCTCTCCGATAGACCCCGAGACCGCTGCTGATGCCGCTGAGATCGACTACGTCGACGACGACCCTCCTTCTTGTCTGAGCAACCAGGCAAGCCCCCCTTTGATCATCCCGATATCGCCCATTCTATACTCTCATGCTTGCATTAGATTTTGCTACTGTTATTGTTTGCTCCTATTCTGATGCATAGCCTGCTTTTGTACCTGTTATTGTTACCTACCCGCTTATCCTAAACTGCTTAGTATAGGTTGGTTAGTGATCCATCAGTGACCCCCACCTTGTCCTTGTTGCCCCTGCTTCATCATCGACGCCTCGATCGACGTGATCGACGACCAGAGCCCAACACCTCACATCACATCACGCCCCTTTAGTTGCTCGACTTTGCAGAGCTACTATCGAGTGCCGAGGGTGATCCCTCATAACACACTCCTGATGATAATTCTATAGTGTAGCTATTCGGTTGTGGTCATCGAGGGTGATTTCCTCTTTCACCATTCCCGATACGACTCTGTCGTTCAACACCTCAAGTGTGAACCTCGAGGGTGGTCCCTCTTACGTTCACCTTGATGATTACATTGAGTGGAATCCACCGGGGGTGATTCCTCGGGTTTTCCCCTTGATGTCTGGACACACGGTTACAATGACTTTACTTGAGACCTTGGTGAAAGTCGGGCGGGCCCGGAGAGCACCCGCAAGATAATGATGTGGCACGACCGGGCATTCTAGGCCCTTGTCGTAAGTCTACGAGACGGGGCGACGGGGTCACTTTCGATCGTGAGTCCCTGCTCGTCTCCGCAAGCTAATAATACACTATGGTTTGGGTATTTGTTCCGAGTTGGCCTTTGGCCTTCACGCACCAACCACCACGTGAGAATAGTTATGGGCCTCGACGTCGCAGTATCAGCCGAAGTTTTGTCAGACGTCCAGTTCAGCATTGTGGGCCTGTCGGGCCAGTGCCATCCAGTATGAGGTGGTGCTCGTCCTGGCTCGTCGCACAACGACCCGGAGTGCAACGGGCGATGGGCCCAGACCCCGGAGTGCTTAGGATGAAGACCGGCGGGGACCACTCTGCTGAGCCTAGGTCGAGCTGCGACGTGTTGATCTTCCAAGGGCGGACATTGACCCTAGAAAGGTGTGTCCGGCCAGAGTGATCGAGCGTGTTGGGTAACGTGGTGCATCCCTGCAGGGAAGTTATATATTCGAATACCATGTCCACGGTAATGGACGTTCAAACTTATATCCTGATCTTATACAACTACAAATGGATACTTGAGATATGTGGCTCCGGGATTGCTTTCTCGCAAGGAGTCGAGGAAGGATCTCTGGGCATTAATGTTACAACATGCTTGTTAAATATAAACTGCTATTCTTTACTCTTCTACATGCTGCAAGATGCTCGGAGCTGCGTGAAGATGCTAGTCTTTGATAGGCTAGGCTTTCCCCCTCTATTCTGTCATTCTGCAGTTCAGTCCACAGATACAACCCTTCCATTTGATACAAATGCATACTTAGTATAGATCTGATGCTTGCGAGTACTTTGGATGAGTACTCACGGTTGCTTTGCTACCCCTTTTCCCCCTTCTTTCTTCTTTCCGGTTGATGCAACCAGATGGTGGATCCTTGGAGCCAAATGCCACCGCCGATGGATGCTACTGCGTGAAGACCGTCGACGTCCAGGAGTAGTTAGGAGGTCCCAGGCAGGAGGCCTTGCCTCTTCGATCGTTGATGTTTGTGCTAGCCTTCTTAAGGCATCTTTGTTTAACTTATGTCTGTACTCAGATATTGTTGCTTCCGCTGACTCCTGTGTATCGAGCTATGTATTCGAGCCCTCAAGGCCCCTGGCTTGTAATATAAAGCTTGTATTATTTTGATTTGTGTCTAGAGTTGTGTTGTGATATCTTCTCGTGAGTCCCTGATCTTGATCGTACACATTTGCGTGTATGATTAGTGTACGATTGAATCGGGGGCGTCACAAGGCATTATGTCCGTGACAAGTACTCCCTCCATCCGAAAATTCCTGTCTTAGATTAGTCTAGATACAGATGTATCTAATACTAAAATGTGACTTGATACATCTGTATTTAGACAAATCTAAGACAAGAATTTTGGGACGGAGGGAGTAGTTTGTTAATCCAACTGCATCTACTACTATTACTCCATCCCAAGACCGCTATCCAACATGCATCTCAAAGTGTTAAGTTCATAATAAACAGAGTAACACAATAAGAAAGATGACATAATGTAGACAGGAAGAGATAGTGACAACAATAAATACGTGCATTTGTCCCTTTATCACTGGATAAGATCACCACAAGATTGAACCCACTACTATGCACCACTCCCTCTGAAGATCTACTCATCTATCTTGGTCAAAGAAAACTCATAGATCGGAAAATACACATAGTTAGAAAATTATGCAAGAGAGAAACTTCAAAAGATCCATATAAATTCAATGAACAATCTAACCATAAATTCACAATTCATCGGATCCCAACAAACATGCCATAAAAATTACATCGAATGGATCTCCGTAGAGATCGTTGTATTGAAGATCAAGAGAGAGAGAGAGAGGAGAGAGAGAGAGCCATCTAGCTAATACTAAGGACTCGTAGGTCCTGAAAGAACTACTCGTACATCATCATGGAGGAAACAAAGTTGATAAAGATGGCCTCCCCAATGATCACCCCCTCCGGCAGAGTGCTGGAATAGGGCTCCAGATGGGATCCCGTCGATACAGAGCCTTGCGAAGATGATAAAATTGTTTCGGGGTCTCGCTTCGAGGGTTTTAGAATATGTGAGAATTTATAGACCAATAATTAGGTGAAACGGAGTTATGAGGGACCCACAAGCCAGGGTGGCACGCCCTACCCCCTAGGCATGCACCTGACTTGTGGGGCCCTCGTGGGTCTTTTGGTCCTTCCCCGAAGCTTCTAGGGTCTCTTATGTTCTAAAAAAAGGGTCAATTTTTTTGTCGTGTTTGGGCTTTTGTAGGTATTGATTTTCTGAAAAACCAAAAACATGCAAAAAACAGGAACTCACACTGGACACTAAATTAATAGGTTAGTGCAGAAAAATAATATAAAATGACATGGAATGCATACAAAAGTGATAATATAATAGCATTTCAAAAAAATAATAATATAGATACGTTTGAGACATATTGACACACCAAGCTTAATTCCCGCTCGTCCTCGAGTAGGTAAATGATAAACAAAATAACTTTTGATGTTGAATGCTACGTAACATGTTCTTGACCAAATGATGTAGTCTTGGTATGAATATCGGGATACGGATGATTCAGACAATAGTCTATTAATTTGACATTAAAACAATAATACATAAACATACAAGCAAACAATTATTGCCTTTCAAAATAAAGTTGCTAAAGAACCTAATCCCTACACACTAAATGACAGTATGCATGGCACACTTAGTCTTCCTAGCATAGAAATATCAAATCAAGAACAACCCCAATGCCAAACCAGGAAACTAGATCATGCCTTTTTCGCTTTAGCTTTTCTAAATTTCACGCAATAATTGAGCATGAGCCAATTACTTAGCACTTTAGGTGGCAAAGAGAATGATGATGGGAGTTTATAAGGGAATACAAAAAGTATAAGAAAATCTGCATCAACGCGGCTTGATCGTTAGGCAATGGAGAGGTGTTAATGCAAGGAGTAAGGATTGCCATGCAATAGATGCACTAGAGTTACAAGTGTATGAAAGCTCTCTATATGAAACTAAGTGAGTGTGCATTCAACTTACTTGCTCATGAAGACCTCGAGCATTTTGAGGAAGCTCGTCATCGTGATATGCAAGTCGAGTTCTCATAATTATAAAAATACCACTAGTATATGAAAAATGAAGACCGTGAAGACTCTCCATATGAAGTGCATGGTGGTACTTTGAAGCACAAGTGTGGTAAGAGGATAGTATGCTCCCCTCTCCTTTTTCTATTTTTCCTTTTTATTTTTCTTTTTTCTTTTATTTTTCTCTCTCTCTTTTTCTTTTGTCTTATGCTCACAGGTAGGGGCTCACCCTAATAATGCATCACACTTTATTTTACTTACAATCAGAAATATGAAAAATTATGATGACTGTATATGAATGCCTTTGGCAGTGTACCAAGATGTGCAATGATCTAGCGTAACATCACTGGTACAGCTTAGGTGCTATACAAACGGATTTTAACCCCTTTCCGCGATGGCATTTGGAACCGTCGCCTAGTGAGTGTGGGTGATAGGGGGTCCTTCCCACACATCCCAGAAACCGTCGGGGATGGGCGAGCGGCTACTGACGATCCCCATAGAACAAACGTATGAGAAGCCGCACCAGTCCCACACGTTACATCTTGACATTACGTTTCTGATCAGAGAGACATCCCAAATGATTAGGGCACTATAGTCATGTGAAAAAGGTGGACATCAACATTTAATCTGCCGATATGTTTGTGATAGATACGTTATCAAACACGGTTCAAGAATGTAAAATGTGTGCAGTGCCTCTACTAACGCCAACGTGTACATTCTTGTAACTGTGTGAGATTGGTATTCCAATCACACACACACACTGGTTTGTAATATTTGCCGTATTACCATGAATCGCACACACATATGAGACGAAACCATGTGTGCATCCGGCGGGCATCGCAAACGTTTCATATCAAAGAACGGTCTGTTTTCTTTTTTCATCGCACACGCTATTTTCTTTCTAACCGTGTGCACATTATTTTATTAGCTCTTGTACATTTTTTGGCTGTAATTTATTATTCGGATTGGAAATTTTGAAATATGAAATGTGCAATTCAAATTCTCAGCACAATGGTTCAACAACGAATCCATAAATGAAATTATCAGTACAATACGTTCAGTAGTTACATGATTAGACAGCAATTAAATATGATGAACCATAATATTTACAGGCGGTAAAGGTGAAGAGACAAGTGTAAATCATTTTGACTGCCGATGTTGTTGAAGAAACGGAATGCCCATAATGTTCATTCCTGCATGCCATAGGCAAGAACAACTTTTGTCCGACCCCTTGTGACGATCGCCCGCTCATCCTTCACCGCCTTCAGGAAGACTTCTAGAGCATTATCATGCTAGCATGAATTATATACTTTAACCTTAGTTGCCTCCACTCCGGTCATGTAGTTTGCAAGGTAATCATCAGTAAATAGCTTTGGAAACAACTGAAAAGAGAAAAATATCAGTTCATGAGGTCTAATAAAGTAACTTGTTGTGGGCAGGGGAAAAAGGCAACAGATTACTTACCATCCTAAAGTTCACTGATGTCTTGGACAAAGTGTAAATAAAGAGCTTAATTTCCATCACCCATTTCTTTTGCCTAACAATCTTTCTTAGTTTTCTCACTTGACGCTTGTTCATGAATATCTTATTGCCCCATACACAAAAGGGATCGAAGTATGGATCAGTAACGCTCATATACGTACCTACAAGCAACCAGTAAATGTTAGAAGCTAAATGAGATTGCACAAATGATGTAAAATACAACTACCTACATTCCTAAGTACAGGTATTTTTAGAAATTTCAATGTGAACTACATACGAATGTATATAGAATTATAGATATAGTTTAGATTAGAATCTAGATTCACTCATTTTGCTCCTTATGTAGTCTATATTGGAATCTCTAAAAATACTTAAATTTAGGAATAGATGGTGTATAAGACATGGGATGTAGCTAACCTCGACGGCAAACAACAACATCGCCCATTGTAGCCCTGTGTAAGTACATGGAAAGCCAATGTTAACTACAACAGAGTTAACATCCACCAAAAATAGCGAGTGGTACTAAAATGGCAGCATCTGTAGTGATACTTCATTGCAAAAGAGTAGCACGGTAGCAAATGGAGGATTAAAAAATTGATACAACTGTTAATTGCAACCGACTTAACAACATCCTAATTCATGTTTTGTAAGTTTATAGCCATTGAAATACTATTGTTTAAAAATGGATACAACTATTAATTGCAACATGCTTAATGGCCATTGAAACCGGTACTGATAAAAATGCAATTGGCAGAGTTAAACATCACAAGACAGGTGCTGCCAGAGCAGATAATGGCCCAGTTGTCTATCAAAAGGTAGGGAAAATAGCTAAAACGTGTTAGGCATGTTTACTACAAGATGCTTAAGACATCGACCGTACAAAACATAGCCATTAATTGCAACTGGTATTGATAAGATTGAATTGGTGAGTTCATACTTGGTAAGTCCTGAGAGGTAGTTGCCGGGGCACTTCATCTTGGCCAGAGCCCGCCCAAAGTCAGCGGCGGCGGAGGCGAGCTCTTTCTCCGGGTCGAAGCGTGGATCAGTGCCCCCGACATGTCTACCTACAAAAAGTAAGTAAATGTTAGAAGCCAAACTGCAATTGCACAAATGATGTAAAATACTGTAAGACATGGGATGCAGCTAACCTCAACGGCAAACAACAGCATTGCCCGTTATGGCCCCGCGTAAGTACATGGATAGGCATGTTAAGTACAACAGGGTTAGCATCCACCAAAAATAGCAAATGGGCAGCATCTCTAGTATATCTTCATTGCGGAGAGTAGCATGGTAGCAAAGGAGTTAAAAATGGATACAACTGTTAATTGCAACAGTCTTAACAACATTCTAAGTCATGTTTTGTAAGTTTGTAGCCATTGAAATACAACTGTTCAAAAATGGATTCAACTGTTAATTGCAATAGGCTTAATAGCCATTGAAACTAGTACTGATAAAAATGCAATTGGCAGAGTTAAACATCACAAGGCAGGTGCTGCCAGAGTAGATAATGGCATATTAAGTACAACATGGTTAGCATCCACTAAAAATAGCAAACAGGCAGCATCTCTAGTGATATCCTGAGTCATCTATTGTAAGTTTGTTGCTGGTATTGGTGAAATTGAACTGAACAGTTAATACCTGAACATCACACAGTGTGCAGTACTGAAATAAACAAGGCATGAACATGCTTAATACATCAATCGTACAAAATATAGCCATTGCAAGTGGTATTGGTAAGATTTAGCTGGTCAGATCATACCTGTTAAGTCCTGGGGGGTAGTCGCCAGGGCACTTCTTCTGGGCAAGAGTCTGCACCATGTCATCGGCGGCGTAGGCGAGGTGTTCCTCCGGGTCAACACGCACAGGGGCCATCGCGCCATGGACCGCCATCAGCTCCTCGACCTCCATGTGATATGTGGTTGGGCTTGCGCGGTGATGCTCTGGAGGTAGGGACGATGGGGATTTGGAGGCATGAGGATGTTTTGTAAGCGCCATTTAAGCAATGAGGTCGGGGCCATGATAGAGATCGGTGGGTTACCTGACTGGATCCGAGCAGAACGTAGATGTGGTTGAAGCTATGGTTGCAGCGGTGGCGGTTTGAGATGCGGTAGGGGGAGGCACGGGGGCGGGGGGGGGGGGGAGGGAAGGGGGGAGATACTGAGGAAATTTGATGGGTGGGGATGTGGTTGGAGGAATATATTCTGAAACCGCACGCCTAATGAAAATTTCGTTGCGAAACTTGAAACTGGGGCGGGGGAAAGACACAACGGAGATGAAGCGCGTAAAATACTCGTGTGCGAGAAAACAGAAAATTGGCAGTTCCCATCTCCAAAAAAATGTCCATGTGTAGTCGAGTTTTTTCGGTCAATGGTACGCCTGGTTTATTAGGAACCATTGCCCAGGTAACAGACTTATGGATCATTAACGCAAAAAATGCACATGGGTACGGCATAGAGACCGTGTGTTTTGTGATCTTATAATGATTAACGCAAAAAAGCACACACAATCACACATGTTAATTGATACGTCTCCAACGTATCTACTTTTACAAACACTTTTGCCCTTGTTTTGGACTCTAACTTGCATGATTTGAATGAAACTAACCCGGACTGATGCTGTTTTCAGCAGAACTGCCATGATGTTGTTTTATGTGTAGAAAAGAAAAGTTCTCGGAATGTCCTGAAAATCCACGGAGGCACTTTTTGGAATTAATAAGAATTATTGTGCGAAAGAAGTACACCAGGGGGCTCACACCCTGTCCACGAGACAGGGGGACGCGCCCCCTCCTCCTGGGCGCGCCCCCTATCTCGAGGGCCTCCTGGACCTCCACCGACCTCAACTCCAACTCCATATATTCACGTTCGGGGAGAAAAATATCAAAGAGAAAGTTTCATCGCATTTTACGATACGGAGCCGCCGCCAAGCCCTAATCTCTCTCGGGAGGGCTGATCTGGAGTCCGTTCGGGGCTCCGGAGAGGGGGATTCGTCGCCATCATCATCATCAACCATCCTCCATCACCAATTTCATGATGCTCACCGCCGTGCGTGAGTAATTCCATCGTAGGCTTGCTGGACAGTGATGGGTTGGATGAGATTTACCATGTAATCAAGTTAGTTCTGTTAGGATTTGATCCCTAGTATCCACTATGTTGTGAGATTGATGTTGCTATGACTTTGCTATGCTTAATGCTTGTCACTAGGGCCTGAGTGCCATGATTTCAGATCTGAACCTATTATGTTTTCATGAATATATGTGTGTTCTTGATCCTATCTTGCAAGTCTATAGTCACCTATTATGTGTTATGATCTGACAACCCGAAGTGATAATAATCGGGATACTTCTCGGTGATAACCATAGTTTGAGGAGTTCATGTATTCACTATGTGCTAATGCTTTGTTCCGGTTCTCTATTAAAAGGAGGCCTTAAGATCCCTTAGTTTCCACTAGGACCCCGCTGCCACAGGAGGGTAGGACAAAAGATGTCAAGCAAGTTCTTTTCCATAAGCACGTATGACTATTTACGGAATACATGCCTACATTACATTGATGAACTAGAGCTAGTTCCGTGTCACCCTATGTTATAGATATTACATGAGGAATTGCATCCGGCATAATTATCCATCACTGATCCATTGCCTACGAGCTTTTCACATATTGTTCTTCGCTTATTTACTTTTTCGTTGCTACTGTTACAACTACTACAAAACCCAAAAATATTACTTTTGCACTGTTACCTTTATTATCATACTACTTTTCTACTAAATACTTTGCTGCAGATACTAAGTTATCCAGGTGTGGTTGAATTGACAACTCAACTGCTAATACTCAAGAATATTCTTTGGCTCCCCTTGTGTCGAACCAATAAATTTGGGTTGAATACTTTACCCTCGAAAGCTATTGTGATCCCCTACACTTGTGGGTTATCAAGACTAATTTCTGGCACCGTTGCCGGGGAGCATAGCTCTATTCTCTGAGTCACTGGGGATTTATATCTGTTGATCACTATGAAGAACTTGAAAGACGACAGAACCAAGATTTTGCCCTCAACTACGATGGGAGGTAAGGAACTGCCATCTAGCTCTGCACTAGATTCTCCTTCTGTTATTAGTAAACTTGCGACACCTAAAGCTGCTACTACTATGAATTCTGATATGTCGCATGTTATTGATGATGCCACCTCTGCTTTGCATGATACTTCTGATGAAACTACTTCTGTGCGTGATACTACTTTGCCATTAGGTGAATTTCTTGATGAACAACTTGCTAGAGTTAGGGGGAATGAAATTATTGAAGATGCTATTATTGATGATAGTGATGATGAAAATTCCCCCAATGATTATGAATTGCCTGTTGTTCCTGAGGGTTATGTTATGAATGAAGAAGCTGCTAGAGCTATCTTTGCTTGCAATGATAGATATGATCTTAAGAAATTATTAGCTAAATGGAAGCAGCAGTCTCTTAATGCTAGAATGAAACCTGACCCTGCTTTTGCTACTTCACCTATTTGTGTTACTGATAAGGATTATGAATTCTCTGTTGATCCTGAGATTATTACTTTAGTTGAATTTGATCCTTTTTATGGCCTTGAATCTGAAACTGTTGTGGCACATCTTACCAAGTTGAACAATATAGCTACCCTGTTTACTCATGATGATAAATCTCGCTATTATTATATCCTTAAGATATTTCCGTTCTCATTAAAGGGTGGTGCTAAGACTTGGTATAATTCTCTTGCTCCTGATTGTGTGCGTAGTCCCCAGGATATGATTTATTACTTCTCTACTAAATATTTCCCTGCTCATAAGAAACAAGCTGCCTTGCGGGAAATATATAATTTTGTGCAAATCAAAGAAGAGAGTCTCCCACAAGCTTGGGGGAGGCTTCTCCGGTTACTTAATGCTTTACCTGATCATCCTCTCAAGAAAAATGAAGTACTTGATATCTTTTATAATGGACTAACCGATGCTTCCAAGGACTACTTGGATAGTTGTGCTGGTTGTGTTTTCAGGGAAAGAACATTCGACGAAGCTGAAATATTATTGAATAATATGTTGACTAATGAAAATAATTGGACTCTTCCTGAGCCAATTCCTGAACCAATTGAGCCAACTCCTGAGCCTATTCCTAAACCCACTCCGAAGAAGAGAGGTGTTTTATTTCTCAGTCCTGAAGATATGCAAGAGGCAAAGAAATCAATGAAAGAAAAAGGTATTAAAGCTGAAGATGTTAAGAATTTACCTCCTATTGAAGAAATACATGGTCTTAATATACTGCCTGTTGAAGAACCACATTGTCTTGATAACCCGACACAAGTAGTAAAGGTAAATTCTCTCTATAGATATGATAAAGTTGAAATCTCCTCTACTAAATTTCATAGCCCATGCTTAGATGAATTTGATGACTTTTTGGCTAGACAAGAAAGTTTTAATGCTTATGTTGGTAGAGAGTTAAAGAATAATGCTTTCGAGATAGGACGTGTGAGCGATAATATGGCTAGAGTTAAAGGTGAACTCCAACTCGTTAGCAAATATGCTTCTATGGTTGCTACTCAAGCTGAGCAAGTACTCAAAGCTCAAAATGATTTGCTTGATGAATTAAATAATAAAAATAACTTTGCTATTAGAGTGGCTACTAGAACTGGTAGAATGACCCAGGAACCTTTGTATCCTAAAGGCCACCCTAGGAGAATCGAGCAAGATTCTCAGAGAAATAATTTAGACGCACCTAGTTCTTCTAAAAAGAAGAAAAAGAAAAACAAAAGAACTTTGCATGCTTCTAGTGAACCTATTGTAGACACACCTGAGAATCCAAATGATATTTCTATTTCTGATGCTGAAACACAATCAGGTGATGAACATGAACCTAGTGATAATGTTAATGAAAATGTTCATGTTGATGCTCAACCTAGCAAAAACAATGATGTAGAGATTGAACCTGCTGTTGATCTTGATAACCCACAATCAAAGAATCAACGTTAAGATAAGAGAGATTTTGTTGCTAGGAAGCACGGTAGAGAAAGAGAACCATGGGTTCAGAAACCCATGCCCTTTCCTCCTAAACCATCCAAGACAAAGGATGATGAGGATTTTGAGCGCTTTGCTGAAATGATTAGACCTATCTTCTTACACATGCGCTTAACTGATATGCTTAAAGTAAATCCTTATGCTAAGTATATGAAGGATATCATCACAAATAAAAGAAAGATACCAGAAGCTGAAATTTCCACCATGCTTGCTAATTACACTTTTAAGGGTGGAATACCAAAGAAACTTGGAGATCCGGGTGTACCAACTATACCATGCTCCATTAAAAGAAATTGTGTTAGAACTGCTTTATGTGATCTTGGAGCCGGTGTTAGTGTTATGCCTCTCTCTTTATATCGTAGACTTGAATTGAATAAGTTGACAGCTACTGAAATATCTTTGCAAATGGCTGATAAATCAACTGCTATACCTATCAGTATTTGTGAGGATGTGCCTGTTGTGGTCGCAAATGTCACTATCTTAACGGACTTTGTCATTCTTGATATTCCCGAGGACGATAGTATGTCGATTATCATTGGTAGACCTTTTTTGAATATTGCAGGGGCTGTTATTGATTGCAACAAAGGCAATGTCACTTTTCATGTTAATGGTAATGAGCATACGGTACACTTTCCGAGGAAACAATCTCAAGTTCATAGCATCAATTCTATTGGAAAAGTTCCAACTATTATTATTGGAGGTTTTGAATTTCCTCTCCCTACTGCCAGGAAAAAGTATGATATTCTAATTGTTGGGGATTTTCATATCCCCATTGAGGTAACTTAGTGTTATTTGAAATTTCTCCGGTTCTGTGTTATTCGGAATGAGCTTGTTAACAAAACTTGATCAACCTTGTTAGTAGATTCATTTTGATGATCATGAGATGGATGAAACTAGAAGGCACAACCTTCTGTACCCTCTTTTTACTTTCTGTTATTTAGAATAAATAAAGCAAAAATAGTATTATCTGTCTGTTTTCTGAATTATCCGTGCATTAAAAAAATATCCCAAAAATAAAAGTGCTCCAAATGCCCTACAAATTTGGTATGATTTTTTATGGAATATTTGAGGATTTTAGGCACTGAAAACACTGCAGGAGGGGCAAGCAGCAGGCCACGAGAGTGGAGGGCGCGCCCCCCTGTGTCGTGGGCCCCTGGTGGCCCCCCTCCACTTATGCCAGCACCCACACACTTCATCTTCTACCCAAAAAATCCCCATCCAGCTCAAGCACGAGTTCTAGCTCATTTTGCTGCGATTTTCGATCTCCTTGCTTAAAGCTCCGTTCACAAAACTGCTTTGGGAGATTGTTGCTTGGTTTGTGACTCCTCCATTGGTCCAATTAGTTTTTGTTCTAGTGCTTTATTCATTGCAAATTTTTGCTGCATAGGTGACCATGTTCTTGAGCTTGCATGTTAAATTTTTGAGGTCTCAAGCAATTCTGATGCATGATTTAGGCTCTAGGCACTTGTAGGAGTAGTTTCTATCAATCTTGTTTAGTTTTATTCACTTTTATTTTGAAGTTACTAAAATTTCAGAAATTTTCAGAAAATATTAAGGAAGTTTTTGAGGGGCTCTTCTAGCCAAAGCTCTCAGAAAAAACAAGCCAAAGAGAAGGAAAAAGCCAAGTATAATCTTCCTCACTTAGCGGAAGTACGGTCGTGTGAATGGCCATGCGATGACTTCTTGAAAGAAGCTGGAATTCATGAAGATTTTTATTCTTTGATCGAGAATGCAGGCCTCCCCGGTTTCATGAACGACCGGATCGATCAGTATCTCTTACTCACCAATACTTTCGTGCAAAATTTTTATTATTATCCTAAGAAGTCATCGCCTGCAGTATCATTTCATTTATATGATGAATTTAAAGAAATGTCTTTACGTAATTTCTGCGCAATATGTAGGATACCTTATGAGGGAGAATTAGAGGAACCCCATCGTAAAGATGCGGATGGCTTTGTTAACACTATAGCTGTAGAGGATCCAAAGAAGGGTTCCGAGGCAAAAATCTCTAGCATACATTTTCCTGTTTTACGCTACTTTGCCATATTTGCTAGTAGATGCTTGATTGGTCGTGGAAATAGTGGAAGCTTTAGTGTTCCTGATATTATCATTCTTCAACATGCCTTGCTTGGAGACAATACTTTTAGTATGGGGGCCATCGTTGCTGAACGGCTAGCCCTGAATCGTACAAAAGGCCCCATATTTGGAGGTATCTATGCTGCATGCCTTGCTAGACATTTTTAGATACCCATTAGGCACCATGAGAAAGAGGAGACAAAATTGCCTCCTCACATTTTATATTACAAGAGCATGGTAGCACACAAGTTTATTGTTGACAACAAAGAGAGGATGCTCTTGTATAAACTTAGATTTAATAAGAAACACTTTGAGAGTATTATTTTGCCTGCGCCTCTGTTGTTTGATTTGCTTGCAGAAAATTTTCTTGTCACACTGGAAGCAGTGAACAATCATCGAGCCCAAGCTTTTACTCCAGAACCTAAACCTGAGACGGAACCTGAACTGGACCCTTATCGCGCATCATCTGTCCAGTGGGATCCGGAGATGACCAGCCAGTGGTATCCTGATTACACCTCCCATTACACTGGGGAGAGTAGCGGCGGTCCTTGGTACTAGACCAACTTAGGCCAAAAGCCTAAGATTGGGGGAGTACGTTTTTCTCACCGACTTTACATTCATGTTCACACACTAGTCGTCGATGCTCATACTCTTTCATTGTATTATCCATGCTAGTTTAAATTTCCTTTTCTAGTTTTCTTCTTGTGTGTTTGATAAACCTTAAGAAAAACAAAAAATTAGTTAGTTTTATTTCCATGCTTGTAGTAGAAATTAAAATGAAAACCCAAAAAGATTTCTAGTTCTTCTTCTTACTTGTTGGGAGCTTTCCCGTGTAAATAGTTTTATGTTCTTTTCTTTCCTTTGGGGGTCGAGAAGACCATATTGAAATGCTTAGTGGCTCTCATATGCATGATTGTTTATTTAACTTAGAGCCCATATTACTTGTCTTCTCTCTTGAGTTGAATGCTTGCAGATTCCAGCTTAGTCCAATGCACGTGCACTCTTATTATTATACACATCGTTCGGTCGTGCAAGTGAAAGGCAATAATGAAGATATATGATGGACTTATTGAGATGAGAAAAGTTGGTATGAACTCGACCTCTCTTGTTATTGTAAATATGATGAGTTCATCGTTTCTGAGTCTGCTTATTATGAAGTAAACATATTTGCAATGACATTTAGAGATTATAGTTGCTTGTGCCATGCTTGATTAGCTATGAGTTATAATGGTTTACCTTGCGTGCCAACATGCTATTACAATGATTATGATGTGGTATGATGGGATGGTATCCTCCTTTGAATGAATTGAGTGACTCGACTTGGCACATGTTCACGCATGTAGTTGAATCAAATCTACATAGCCTTCATGATATTTATGTTCATGGTAGATTATATCCTACTCATATTTGTACTCGGTGTGAATTAATTTTAATGCATGTTTATGACTGTTGTCGCTCTCTCAGTTGGTCGCTTCCCAGTCTTTTGCTAGCCTTCACCTGTATTAAGCGGGAATACTGCTTGTGCATCCAACTCCTTAAACCCCAAAGTTGTTCCATATGAGTCCACTATACCTTCCTATATGCGGTATTTACCTGTCGTTCCAAGTAAATTTGTATGTGCCAAACTCCAAACCTTCAAATGAAATTCTGTTTTGTATGCTCGAGCAGCTCATGTTACAACTAGGGCTGCCTATATCTTCCATGCTAGGTGGGTTATTCTCAAGAGGAGTGGACTCCGCTCCTCATTCACGAGAAAGGGCCAGTAACAAGGATGCCCAGTCCTATGATCCAAAAAGATCAAAGCAAATCAAAATAATTAAACAAAACTCCCCCAGGGCTGTTGTTAGTTAGAGGCACTCGTTGTTTCGAGCAAGCCATGGATTGATGCTTGTTGGTGGTTGGGGGAGTATAAACCTTTACCATTCTGTTTGGGAACTGCCTATAATGCATGTAGTATGGAAGATACAACCATCTCATAGTTATTGCGTTGACAGTGAAAGTATGCCGCTCAAAATGTTATTTAATCTTTATTTTAAAATCGAGCTCTGGCACCTCTACAAATCCCTACTTCCCTCTGCGAAGGGCCTATCTATTTACTTTTATGTTGAGTCATCACCCTTCTTATTAAAAAGCACCCGCTGGAGAGCACACTGTCATTTGCATTCATTACTATTGGTTTAGATTGGGTATGACCTGACTGGATCTCTTTTACCATGAATTACAATGTTTAGTCAGTCCTTGATCTTTAAAGGTTCTCTGCATTTATGTTTTGCGTTCTCAGAAAGGGCTAGCGAGATACCATTTTGTTATATCATGTTATGATTATTTTGAGAAAGTGTTGTCATCCGAGTTTTATTATTATGGCTCGCTAGCTAGTTATGCTATTGATATGAGTAATTGTGAGACCTAAGTGTTATTGTAAGTATGGTTAATTCATAATAGTTGCTGAAACTTGAATGCTGGCTTTTCATGTTACAACAACAATAGCAAACAGAGTTTGTAAAAGTTTTTCTTTATCACTTTCAGTTTATCAACTGAATTGCTTGAGGACAAGCAAAGGTTTAAGCTTGGGGGAGTTGATACGTCTCCAACGTATCTACTTTTCCAAACACTTTTGCCCTTGTTTTGGACTCTAACTTGCATGATTTGAATGAAACTAACCCGGACTGACGCTGTTTTCAGCAGAACTGCCATGATGTTATTTTATGTGTAGAAAAGAAAAGTTCTCGGAATGTCCTGAAAATCCACGGAGGCACTTTTTGGAATTAATAAGAATTATTGTGCGAAAGAAGTACACCAGGGGGCTCACACCCTGTCCACGAGACAGGGGGGCGCGCCCCCTCCTCCTGGGCGCGCCCCTATCTCATGGGCCCCCTGGACCTCCACCGACCTCAACTCCAACTCCATATATTCACGTTCGGGGAGAAAAAAATCAGAGAGAAAGTTTCATCGCGTTTTACGACACGGAGCTGCCGCCAAGCCCTAATATCTCTCGGGAGGGCTGATCTAGAGTCCATTCGGGGCTCCGGAGAGGGGGATTCGTCGTTGTCGTCATCATCAACCATCCTCCATCACCAATTTCATGATGCTCACCACCGTGCGTGAGTAATTCCATCGTAGGCTTGCTGGACGGTGATGGGTTGGATGAGATTTACCATGTAATCAAGTTAGTTTTGTTAGGGTTTGATCCCTAGTATCCATTATGTTCTGAGATTGATGTTGCTATGACCTTGCTATGCTTAATGCTTGTCACTAGGGCCCGAGTGCCATGATTTCAGATCTGAACCTGTTATGTTTTCATGAATATATGTGTGTTCTTGATCCTATCTTGCAAGTCTATAGTCACCTATTATGTGTTATGATCCGACCCCGAAGTGACAATAATCGGGATACTTCTCGGTGATGACCATAGTTTGAGGAGTTCATGTATTCCCTATGTGCTAATGCTTTGTTCCGGTTCTCTATTAAAAGGAGGCCTTAACATCCCTTAGTTTCCGCTAGGACCCCGCTGCCACGGGAGGGTAGGACAAAAGATGTCATGCAAGTTCTTTTCCATAAGCACGTATGACTATTTACGGAATACATGCCTACGTTACATTGATGAACTGGAGCTAGTTCTGTGTCACCCTATGTTATAGCTATTACATGAGGAATTGCATCCGGCATAATTATCCATCACTGATCCATTGCCTATGAGCTTTTCACATATTGTTCTTCGCTTATTTACTTTTCCGTTGCTACTGTTACAACTACTACAAAACCCAAAAATATTACTTTTGCATTGTTACCTTTATTATCATACTACTTTGCTACTAGATACATTGCTGCAGATACTAAGTTATCCAGGTGTGGTTGAATTGACAACTCAACTGCTAATACTCAAGAATATTTTTTGGCTCCCTTTGTGTCGAATCAATAAATTTGGGTTGAATACTTTACCCTCGAAAGCTGTTGCGATCCCCTACACTTGTGGGTTATCATTAATCAACGCTCTAAGCCCTCAAAGGATGCTCTTACTGACATTGTACGTTAATACTACAAACTTAAAGTACTACTGGTAATTTGCTCTAATACTACAAACTTAAACTACTTCTCACATGCTGCCATTGGGGCATGCTGGCCAGACACCGGCGTTGTCCTTCCCGGCCTTGTAGGCGGCAGCCAACCGTGCTTCGATCTTCGCCAAGCTCTCCTCACCATGGCATGCGGCCTCTTCTTTCTTGCGGCGGCGGGACTCTCTTTTCTTGACTGCTTTCTGCCTTTTCCGATCCTCCTGTGCGGCTTTGGCCGCCTCTAGATCCACCGCCCATTCGGCCATGGTAGCCTCAAAGTCCGCCCACGTAATTGCATGACCGCCGGCAGCGCTGAACTCAGCGCGGCGAGATGCCATCGCTTCCTTAACATCTGTGCGGTCGAAGGCGGCGAGGAACGCGGCATGGCGGGATGCCATCGCTTCCTTACCAGTTATTGTGTGCCACGGTGCCATGAATGACACTTGGAGAGAGCTCTGGGATGGAGGGGCCGGGCAGCCGTACAGTGCGGTGGTTTTTAAGAGCTCAACGACAAACGACAAAGGAAATTTGGCTTCCCTTACAATTTTGCTCGTTCATTATCGCACACTGTTCATCTCGATCGCTTTCGTAAATAGTGTGCGCTGAGGCTATTGTGTGTTGCGTTATGATTGGCCAAAACCCCAGCCACGCGGATCACACGTGTGCACCGGAGGATGCACCGCGACCGAACGACAATCCACATCCCTCACATCACACCCGTGTAGCTGTAGCTGGATTGGATTTATATGCGCCAAATGCCTAAAAAATGCACAATCCCTTAAATATGGTAAATGAGCCCAAAATGCCAAATTTGAACACGATGATTTGCAGGGTGTATGTTCTTCATAGAAAAAAAACTCCAAGGCAAAGAACAAAGAAAATTTGGATTACCCTTCAATTTTGATGATTTCCCTCTCGAAAGCATGGAACTTCCCCGACGATGGTTTGATTTATGAAGGGCGTGCATGATGACATAAGCCAAACCTTCACAAATTTTCACCAGGGCATGGTGAGGTCATACCATGGCACCATGCCAGACGTCATATTTTTCAATCATTTATTTTTTCTATAGTTGAAAACCCAATAAACAAACGTTTTGTGGTTGACTATTGCCACACATTTCATCGAAATATCTGTCCATTCCTTGTAAAAGGCATGAGAATTTACTAAATGGCACGAGCATCGTTTTCCAAACCGTTCTTGTGCACCCTTTCATGCACTGATTGTTTGAACTTGAATTATGTGCATTAATGCCTAGAAAATGCACATAACACTACAACAAAAATACACTTCCGTGATGATACGTGTTTGTCACAGTAGGTCACGTTTTCTGTTATGCATGTACATCCATGACGATTTTATGACAGAATCAAGATAGTCATACCTGTGCTGTCGTAGAAGTGTTCCATGACATTACCAAAATTATCATCACGGAAGTGTCCACTTCCATGATGATAAATCACACATCATAGAAGTGCTTTCGTCAAGGGTGACCGACACATGGCATCCACCGTAACAGCTCGCCGTTAAGCTATCGGGTCCGGTTTTGGATCCGATAACCCGTTAACAGCCCAGACCAATGGGGATTTTCCACGTGTAAAATTCTCATTGGCCGGAGGAAAGACATGTTGGCTCAACGTTGGGACAGATGTCATCCACTCATTGGACATGAGGCGCCTATGAAACGTCGACATGTGGCACAGCCCAACAGAGGCCCATTCCGGTGAAAAGGCCGCCCCGTTTGACTTGTTCAAAAGGTAACGGGCCGGCCCACAGAAAGCCTGTTAACGGCTGGTTCATATATCGCCCATTTATGACCCGTTAACACCCGGCCTGTTACGGCCTATCGGAATTAAGCCCAGTAGCTTCATCTGGGCCTTCCAATATGATTCTAGCCCGTTATAACTTCCGGCCTATGTATGGCCCATGATGTCTGCCACCTCTTGAGCACTGTGTTGGTTTTCCTTGAAGAGGAAAGGGTGATGCAGCAAAGTAGCGTAAGTATTTCCCTCAGTTTTTGAGAACCAAGATATCAATCCAGTAGGAGGCTCCTCAGAATTCCCACGCACCTACACAAACAAACAAGAACCTCGCAACCAACGCAATAAAGGGGTTGTCAATCCCTTCACGGCCACTTGCGAAAGTGAGATGTGATAGAGATAATATGATAAGATAAATATTTTTGGTATTTTTATGATATAGGTTGGAAAATAAAAGATGCAAAGAAAAGTAGATTGAAAACTTATATGATAAAAGATAGACCCGGGGCCATAGGTTTCACTAGTGGCTTCTCTCATGATAGCATAAGTATTACGGTGGGTGAACAAATTATTGTCGAGCAATTGTTAGAAAAGCACATAATTATGAGATTATCTAGGCATGATCATGTATACAGGCATCACGTCCGTGACAAGTAGATCGATGCATCTACTACTATTACTCCACACATCGACCGACTCCTGCCTGCATCTAGAGTATTAAGTTCATAAGAACAGAGTAACGCATTAAGAAAGATGACATGATGTAGAGGGATAAACTCATGCAATATGATATAAACCCCATCTTTTTATCCTCGATGGCAACAATACAATACGTGCCTTGATGCCCTTGCTGTCACTGGGAAAGGACACCGCAAGATTGAACCCAAAGCTAAGCACTTCTCCCATTGTAAGAAAGATCAATCTAGTAGGCCAAATCAAACTGATAATTCGAAGAGACTTGCAAAGATAACTTAATCACACATAAAAGAATTCAGAGGATATTCAAATATTTCTCACAGATAAACTTGATCATAAACCCACAATTCATCAGATCTCGACAAACACACCGCAAAAAGAGTTACATCGAATAGATCTCCAAGAAGATCAAGGAGAACTTTGTATTGAGATTCAAAGAGAGAGAAGAAGCCATCTAGCTAATAACTATGGACCCGAAGGTCTGTGGTAAACTACTCACAACTCATAGGAGAGGCGTTGGAGATGATGTAGAGGCCCTCCATGGTCGATTCCCCCTCCAATGGAGCGCCGCCGAAGGCGCCAAGATGGGATCTCGCGGATACAGAAGGTTGCGGCGGTGGAAATAGTTTTTCGTGGTGCTCTCCGATGGTTTCAGGGTACGGGAGTATATATAGGAGGAAGAAGTAGGTCGGTTGGCGCTCGAGTGGCCCACGAGGGTGGGGGGCGTGCCCAACCCCAGGGGGCGTGGCAGGCACCCTCGTGGCCGCATCGTTTGTTGCTTGACGTCCACTCCAAGTCCCCTCGATTGCGTTTGTTCCAAAAATATCGCTCCCGAAAGTTTCATTCCGTTTGGACTCCGTTTGATATTCTTTTTCTTCGAAACACTGAAATAGGCAAAAAACAGCAATTCAGGCTGGGCCTCCGGTTAGTAGGTTAGTCCCAAAATGATATAAAAGTGTAAAGTAAAGCCCATAAACATCCAAAACGGGTAATATAATAGCATGGAACAATAAAAAGTTATAGATACGTTGGAGACGTATCAAGCATCCCCAAGCTTCATTCCTGCTTGTCCTCGAGTAGGTAAATGATAAAAATATAATTTTTGATGTGGAATGCTACTTAGCATAATTCTCAATGTATTTTTCTTTATTGTGGCATGAATGTTCAGATCCAAATGATTCAAAATAAAAGTTCATATTGACATAAGAAATAGTAATACTTCAAGCATGCAATCATGTCTTCTCAAAATAACATGGCTAAAGAAAGTTTATCCCTACAAAATCATATAGTTTGGTCATGCTCCATTTTTGTCACACAAGAATGCTCTCATCTTGCACACCCCCGATGACAAGCCAAGCAATTGTTTCATACTTAAGTAATCTCAAACTTTTTTAACTTTCACGCAATACATGAGCGTGAGCCATGGATATAGCACTATGGGTGGAATAGAATATGATGATGGAGGTTGTGTGGAGAAGACAAAAAGGAAGAAAGTCTCATTTTAACGAGGCTAATCAATGGGCTATGGAGATGCCCATCAATTGATGTCAACATGAGGAGTAGGGATTGCCATGCAACAGATGCACTAGAGCTATAAATGTATGAAAGCTCAACAAAAGAAACTAGTGGGTGTGCATCCAACTTGCTTGCTCACAAAGACCTAGGGATTTTGAGGAAGCCCATCGTTGGAATATACAAGCCAAGTTCTATAATCAAAAATTCCCACTCGTATATGAAAATGACAACAAATGACACTCTCTATATGAAGAACATGGTGCTACTTTGAAGCACAAGTGTGGAAAAAGATAGTAGCATCGTCCCCCTTTTTTTGGGCCTTTTTTATTTGGCCTTCCTTTATTTGGCCTTTCTCTTTTTTTAAGGGACAATGCTCTAATAATGATGATCATCACACTTCTATTTATTTACAACTCATGAGTTACAACTCAAAACTAGAACACGATATGACTCTATATGAATGCCTCCGGCGGTGTATCGGGATGGGCAATGAATCAAGAGTGACATGTATGAAAAATTATGAAGGTGTCTTTGCCATAATACGATGTAAACTACATGATCATGCAAGGAAATATGACAATGATGATGCGTGTCATGATGAACGGAACGGTGGAAAGTTGCATGGCGGTATATCTCGGAATGGATATGGAAATGCCATAATAGGTAGCTATGGTGGCTGTTTTGAGGAAGATATAAGGAGGTTTATGTGTGATAGAGCGCATCATATCACGGGGTTTGGATGCACCGGCGAAGTTTCCACCAACTCTCAAAGTGAGAAAGGGCAATGCACGGTACCGAAGAGGTTAGCAATGATGGAAAGGTAAAAGTGCGTATAATCCATGGACTCCACATTAGTCATAAAGAACTCATATACTTATCACAAAAATCTACAAGTCATCAAAAACCAAGCATTACGTGCATGCTCCTAGGGGGATAGATTGGTAGGAAAAGACCATCGCTCATCCCTGACCACCACTCATAAGGATGACAATCTAAGAACACCTCATGTTTCAAATTTGTTACACAATGGTTACCATACGTGGATGCTGCGGGACTTGCCAACTTCAACACAAGCATTCTTTTAATTCACAATTACCCAACTAGCATGACTCTAATATCACCACCTCCATATCTCAAAACAATTATCAAGTATCAAATTGATCATAGCATCCAATTCACTTCCTATGATAGTTTTTATTATACCCAACCTGGATGCCCATCATGCTAGGACTAATTTTATAACCATAGCAAATACCATGCTGTTCTAAAAGACTCTCAAAATAATATAAGTGAAGCATGAGAGATCAACAATTTCTACAAAATTAAACCACCGCCGTGCTTTAAAAGGTATAAGTGAAGTACTAGAGCAAAACTATCTAGCTCAAAAGATATAAGTGAAGCACATAGAGTATTCTAATAAATTCCAAATCATGTGGGTTTATCCCAAGAGGTGTGTACAGCAAGGATGATTGTGGTAATCTAAAAAGCAAATACTAATATCATACAAGACGCTCCAAGCAAAACACATATCATGTGGCGAATAAAAATATAGCTCCTAGTAAAGTTACCGATAGACGAAGACGAAAGAGGGGATGCCTTCCAGGGCATCCCCAAGCTTAGGCTTTTGGTTATCCTTAAATATCTTGGGGTGCCTTGGGCATCCCCAAGCTTAGGCTCTTGCCACTCCTTATGCCATAGTCCATCAAATCTTTACCAAAACTTGAAAACTTCACAACACAAAACTCAACAGGAAATCTCATAAGCTCCGTTAGTGCAAGAAAGAAAAACCACCACATAAGGTACTGTAATGAACTCACTATTTATTTATATTGCTGTTCAACATACTGTATTCCAACTTCTTTATGGTTCATACCCCCCGATACTAGCCATAGATGCATCAAAATAAGCAAACAACACACGAAAAACAGAATCTGTCAAAAATAGAACAGTCTGTAGCAATCTGTAACTTTCGAATACTTCTGGAAATATAAAAATCCTACCAATATAGGAAGTCCTGGTAAATTTGTCTATTTATCTACAGAAAAAAGAATCAACGCAAAAGCACGTTTCTGTGATTTACTAAAATTATTTGTGTGCGTGTAAATGTTTCTATTTTTCAGCAGAATCAAATTAACTATCACCGTAGGTTATCCTATAGGTTCTACTTGGCACAAACACTAATTAAAACATGAAAACACATCTAAACAGAATCTAGATGAAATATTTATTACTAACCAGAAGCAAAAAGCAAAAACAAAAATAAAATTGGGTTGCCTCCCAACTAGCACTATCGTTTAACGCCCCTAGCTAGGCATAAAAGCGAGGATAGATCTAATGGTGCCATCTTTAGTTTTTATTTTTTTAGCAGAGTCTAGTTCGAATCCGGGAGGTTCTTTACGTTTCCCCTCATACTCGGAAATTTTTATATCTAAAGAATCCAACCACTTATTACCAAGGGTAATCAGCATATTCATGCGGTGAAGATTTCCTCTAACACTCTTAAGAGGTTCAAGGGACTTTTGTAAATTTTTTGTTACTTCGCAATTTTTTTCAAAAACTTGTGTCTCCTCCGGGGTATGATGTGACCCCCCTTTTTGAGGTAGTTTTCCCACTATTCCCTCTATTACTTCATGCGCAATACTGGGATCAATCTCGATAAAATTGCCTTTGGCAATACAATCCAAGAGTTGTCTATGGGACATATTTAGTCCAACATAAAAATTGCAAAGACAAATTCTAAAATTCACATCTAAAGTACAATTATGATAAGATTCCATCATACTAAACCAAGCATCTTTCAAGTTTTATCCTTACCTTTTCTTGAAGTGAAGAACTTCAAACTCCGGAGACAAAGGAGTAGATAGAGAACTAGCCATAGCGACGAGCATACAAAAGATAAGCGAAAGAGAGAGAGAAGATTGGGAAAGAAAGGGTGAATAAAACAGCAAGGGTGAAGTGGGGGAGAGGAAAACGAGAGGCAAATGGCAAATAATGTAATGTGAGGGAGATGAGTTTGTGATGGGTACTTGGTATGTCTTGACTTGATCAAAGACCTCCCCGGCAACGGCGCCAGAAATCCTTCTTCCAACCTCTTGAGCACTGCATTGGATTTCCTTGAAGAGGAAAGGGTGATGCAGCAAATTAGCGTAAGTATTTCCCTCAGTTTTTGAGAACCAAGGTATTAATCCAGTAGGAGGCTCCTCAGAAGTCCCACACACCTACACAAACAAACAAGAACCTCGCAACCAATGCAATAAAGGGGTTGTCAATCCCTTCACGACCACTTGCGAAAGTGAGATCTGATAGAGATAATATGATAAGATAAATATTTTTGGTATTTTTATGATATAGATGGGAAAATAAAAGATGCAAATAAAAGTAGATTGAAAACTTATATGATAAAAGATAGACCCAGGGTCATAGGTTTCACCAGTGGCTTCTCTCAAGATAGCATAAGTATTACGGTGGGTGACAAATTACTGTCGAGCAATTGATAGAAAATCGCATAATTATGAGATTATCTAGGCATGATCATGTATATAGGCATCACTTCCATGACAAGTAGATCGAAATGATTCTGCATCTACTACTATTACTCCACACATCGACCGACTCCTGCCTGCATCTAGAGTATTAAGTTCATAAGAACAGAGTAACGCATTAAGAAAGATGACATGATGTAGAGGGATAAACTCATGCAATATGATATAAACCTCATCTTTTTATCCTCGAGGGCAACAATACAATATGTGCCTTGTTGTCCCTGCTGTCACTGGGAAAGGACCGCAAGATTGAACCCAAAGCTAAGCACTTCTCCCATTGTAAGAAATATCAATCTAGTAGGCCAAACCAAACTGATAATTTGAAGAGACATGCAAAGATAACATAATCACACATAAAAGAATTTAGAGGAGATTCAAATATTTCTCATAGATAAACTTGACCATAAACCCACAATTCATCGAATCTCGACAAACACACCGCAAAAAGAGTTACATCGAATAGATCTCCAAGAAGATCGAGGAGAACTTTGTATTGAGATTCAAAGAGAGAGAAGAATCCATCTAGCTAATAACTATGGACCCGAAGGTATGTGGTAAACTACTCACAACTCATAGGAGAGGCCTTGGAGATGATGTAGAGGCCCTCCGTGGTCGATTCCCCCTCTGGCGGAGCGCCGGCTAAGGCTCCAAGATGGGATCTCGCGGATACAAAAGGTTGCAGTGGTGGAAATAGTTTTTCGTGGTGCTCTCCGATGGTTTCAGGGTACGGGAGTATATATAGGAGGAAGAAGTAGGTCGGTTGACGCTCGAGGGGCCCATGAGGGTGGGCTCCTCGTTTGTTGCTTGACGTCCACTCCAAGTCCCCTGGATTGCGTTTGTTCCAGAAAGATCGCTCCTGAAGGTTTCATTCCGTTTGGACTCCGTTTGATATTCCTTTTCTTCGAAACACTGAAATAGGCAAAAGAACAGCAATTCGGGCTGGGCCTCCGGTTAGTAGGTTAGTCCCCAAAATGATATAAAAGTGTAAAGTAAAGCCCATAAACATCCAAAACGGGCAATATAATAGCATGGAATAATCAAAAGTTATAGATACGTTGGAGACGTATCAATGTCTTTCGGGCCATATGAGGCCCTTCGTAACTCTGGTTCCATTAAAGGCCCGAGATGAAACTGTCCCATAATGAACAGTGTATCGCTTTATACCCATTAATGACCCATTATTCCGTTCGCCGTTTCTAGCCCATGTTAACTTTCGGTGTTCTAAGGGCCCATTTATTCTTGGGCTCCTTTCTAGAATTCGGTTAGTTATGGTCCATTACTGGCCTGTTCTATTTGTGGGCAAAATTCAGCCCGTGGTTACATTCGGCCCGTTTGTGGCCTATTAACCCGTTGGGCTGTTTTCGTGTCAAAAAAAATCCCGTTGGGCTGTTTTCATAGAGTTCTCAAATACGATCTATTAACGGCCCGTTATGGTCCACCAATAGTACGACCCATGATTGGCAAAATGATTATACGCCCCGTAGAAGGCCCATGGATCCTATGGCCTGTAGAAGACCAATGGATCCTACGACCCGTAGAAGGCCCATGGATCATATGGCCCGTAGAAAGTCCATGGATCCTACGGCCCGTAGAAGGCCCATGGATCCTACGCCCCGTAGAAGGTCCATGGATCCTATGACCCATATAGAAGACCAATGGATCCTACGACCCATAGAAGGCCTATGGATCATACGGCCTGCAGGAGGCCCATGGTTACAACAGTTCATGTGTTGCCATGATTATTGTGACCTAGTTACCAAAAATAGGTTATTGTGGCCACTAGAAAAACACGGAAAAAGAACTGTAGTGACTACAAGCAAACAACTAAACAAGACAATAAGGAAATAAATAAGCAAGCAACTAACGCTAGCCTATTACCTCTATTACACATATTACATCCACTGGGCATCAAAGTTCGCCACCAGTGCAAATATAGGGAACAACGTAGCATATTACATACACTGGCCGTCAAAATTGGCCACCAGTGCAAATAAACACAGCAACAAAACAAGAGCATAACTGAAATAACTTCAGAAGAGCTCAAGAAATGTTATCCTGGGTATCCACCATGCTGGCAATAAGCTTAGCAAGCTTATTAGCTATGTCCTGTTTGGCGCTAAAATCCTCCAATGCTTGTTGTTGCACCAGAAAGCATGCATCTGAATGCTCCAGGGACTTCCGCAGTCCTTCCGCTTCTTGTTGCAGCACAACTGATCGATGTCTTTCAGCTTGTAGTTGAGACTCAAGAAACCTAACTGATTCACACAGTGAGTTTGAATAGCTTGTGCAAGCGGTAGTGGCCAGTAACTCGAACACTAAACCAAGACATGACTTTGGGGTTGTCTCACTGTCTTCAAGATAGTCTTCCTTAGCTGTTTTATCAGCTTTGTTGGAGACCAACAAGGATGTCTCACTATACTGAACCTTATCTACATTACTTGCTTTACCATTGCTTAATAAGGCACTCTTCCCCAATATTCTGTCAGCAATCTAAAAGAAGAAACAAGTAGACACATAACAGGTTTAACATGTACTAGTATATGAAACTCATTTCGGTGAACCAGTTCATTAGTAAGGTGGATAGGATTAAACTACCAAGTCTTCTATTGCCAAGTACTAGTACATAATAAAAGCATCAAACAAACATATATCTATGTCCTATGGTCACTGCATTGTCTTGCCAAATCAAAATAGAGACACGGTTCAAATCATACCAGTTCAAGACAAAGCAGCAGTGAAAGAATACAAAGCATGGGAAACTGCACGACACCACAAGATTTCAGATGGGTACCACGGGTCTACATGTACAACAATACTATTGGCTCTGTTGTGATGCTAGTAATGTGCATGATATGAGAAGTCAACTGTATACACAATTGAAACTAAAATCAACAGAGCTATTGATAAGAGCAAACCTGTTAAAGAAACATGTGTGAACATACCCGCTGTGCCATTGGAGTTTCGATTGGATCCTTCAATTTAAAAATAAGTTTGTATGAGTAAATACAGTGATACAAGAGCAAAGCAGTATGCACAATAGCAATGGAATCTTAAATTAGAACAATTGTTCTTCAGGTTTAAGCACTTGTTCTACATGAATAGAGCACAGTTAGACGCAAGAATATAGTACTTAAAAATAGAAAATGAGCTCATAGACCTTACCACATTCTTGATTCGGGACCAGTACAGAACAAGGCGTTTCCAGTCATCGTCCAATAAATGTGTCTCAGGAGAACGTAAGGGAATTTGATGAGTTTCTTTACCGGTGAAGTACGTTTTCTTCAGGTAATTCCGATACTACCACCAAGCATTCTTGAAGATAGCAGAGGTATTAGCACAGGTTACCTCATCCTGAGTTTCCAAATCGGTCCTTCTCTATAGAGAAAAATGGGAAAATTTGTTATATTATAACCATCATGGAAGTAGGATGTATGGGACAAAGCAAAGTAATTGCCATGAATAACATTACTTACACATAACTCCCAGAAAACACCTGCAACTGTCATTTTATTTCATCTTTAGTATAATATTTCCAAGATGGGAAGATACACACATAGGATTTAACAACATCAAATGCGACAGATGCTAAACTACGACTGGCTGGTTGTGCTCCCTCCACAGGAATAGGCGTACTAACTGGTGGAGTTGGGGTTTGCCATGGTAGTACTGGCCCTTTGGGCACTGGAGCTGCCTTACTAGCTGCTCTTGTTTGGAAGCTCTGTGGTGGAGATGGTGTTGTGTCAACAGGAACTGGGTTACTATTTGCTCGGGTTGGGGTTAGATTGGGTGAAGCTGGTTCTCTGTCCATCGCAGTGGGGGTACAATCTGCAAGAGTCTGGGTTATGTGTGGTAGGGCTGGTTCTCGTGCATGTACAACCGGGGTGCTATCTCCACCAAGAGGTAGCACTGTTTTATTTGAAGACCGTGTTTTTACTCCGCTAGATACAAGCATCACCCGCCCAAATTCAAATGGCTGATAAACAGGAACCATAGTTGAATGTACAAACATTGTATGAGAGACAGATGCAATAGATACTATGGAAAAAAGAGGGCATGAAATAGTTGACATGTATATTGTTTAACTAAAATGGATAGCGTGACATAATTTCACATATATGATGTCTATGTAAACTGGATAGCATAGCATAACATAATTCAAAGATATGATGAATAACTAAACAGGATCACATGCCATAATTCACATACATGTTATCTAAATAATCACGATTGCATGATTTAATTCACATATGTGATTTATATGCTAAACAGAGGGCATTCAATATGATGTCTGAACTAAGAACATGGTGTTGAATATTGTGTATATGATGTCTAAACTATGCAATGCAAGACACCATATGCACGATATGAGTAGTATAACCGTGCCAAGTTAGAGCATACACCTCGGTGGGGGAATAGGACTGGTCATCTGTCTCTGAATCCATCTCTGAGGAGCTATCGGGACCCAACAAGAGATCTGCTTCGACATGTAGCACTGTCTGCTCTGAAGGCCCTGTTTTCACTCCAGATTTTTCCATCTCCCACCCAAATGGCTGATTCACAGGAAGAGTAGTTTAATGTACAAACATTGTCGACAAATGGAAATGTAGTGAAGAAAAGGATGGGCAAGATATCATTCAAATATATGATGCCTGGTTCAACAGGATGGCATTGCACATTTCACATATATTATGGCTGGCTAAAAGACATGAGACTGCATAATTCCCATATATGATATAGAAACTAAACATGTGGCAGTACAGAACACTTCTAAACTAAGCAGATGACATATATGATGTCAAAAGTAGGCACTGCAAAGCAACATATGCATGATATGACTAACATCATCATACCAAGGTAGAGCAAACACCTTTGGGGGTAAATAGGAGTGGTCAGCTGCGTCTGAATCCGCCTCAGAACAGATATCTTCCTCTGGATTACAATCTGGAGAGGGGGGGGGGCAGGGTTTGCCATTGAACCCACCATGGAGCGATGTTTGCATGACATTGTATTGCCACGCAAAACTCTTCTCATTTTCTCTACATGTTCAGCTTGACTGTCTACAATATCTGACATGCATACGGAAATAATATGGAGAGATTATGTAAAGAGAGCATGCAGAAATTTACAGTGATGGTAACAACCAGTGGATGGATCCAAAAATTATGATAGCAGGCTGATGATTGCTTTAATTTAATAAAAAGACAGATGATGATTGCTTTACTATTTGTTTCCCACCCAAGATGAACAACATAGGCATACCCTAGGTGAACCAGATATTAGATAGAGATACTATTCATTGCTACCTCGATATGTGCCCCACAACTAATTTAGAACTCAAGTTTGAACATTAATTTGGACCTGACTTGGAGTCTAAGAGGTGAATAGGATGATAAAGTAGCAGGTAATTTTAAGCAATGCATAACATAAGTAGAAACAAAATAGTGCGACCTCTCTTGTGGACCCGTGTACTCCTCAGGTTCATTTGCTGAGTCAATGATGGTGATGCCATTGCGGTAGGTGCCGGCGGCAGGGAAGGAGATCTGAGGCGGCAAAAGACGGTCAGGAGTCGTGATGTCTGGTTTGGTGGATTATTTTGTCGATGGAGCAGCCCAAGTAAGGTGGACGACATCGCGGCAGGAGCAGGACAAACCACATAAAGTTCCCTTCGACACTTACCTGTAACTGAAGTAATTCTGTAAGGGCTCATTTGGCTTGCATGATTCTAAAAACGCAGGTATAGGAAAAACACCGGAATAAGATAGGAATGCACATGGTAAACAGAGCATTTGTAAACACAGGATTTCTGTTAACTTGGGTGTTTGGTTCATAGGAATTGGAAGAGCAGAGGAATGCAAAGAAACATGGCCAAAATAAAGTGAAACCATATGAAGGTGTGTACAGTTAGAATGTTATTTGCCAGTAATGCACTTGGTCTTGTTTTCATGCATAGGATTTTGAAAAGTAGGTCCAGGTGGATGTTTTGCTCCATTCCTTTCAACAAAATGCATGAATAATTGAATAGTAGAGTGCCATAGGAAAATTTCCTATTGCAATGTTTTTCCATTGAACCAAAATAGCCCTAATGGATCGACATGAATGCAGAGTAATAAGTGATGCAACAAGTGTACAACCTCTTTGCCGTAGCTGTGTCGACCTCAACATCATTGGGTTGGTCGCTGAAGAATTTGAGGCAGAGATGGCTGTCGGAGGTGTGGAGGAAGATTTGAGGAATCTGTAGATGGCGTCTAGGGCACTGCTTTGTTGTGATGGATCGTTCTGTCGTTGGAGCAGCTCCGGTGAGCCATAAGACGTCAAGGCTGAAGCAGCACAAGATAGACATCGTTAATCTCAAGTGGGATTCTAATAGCATCTGCAATAGATGATGTAAAATAGATGTAAAATTTACATCACCAAAAACCACCTGACTACAATAGAAGAGGTAAAAACCGTTGACTCTGAACTTAACTGTCGAAACTGAAATTTACTATGGAATATGAATGTTACTGTCGAAACTGAACGCAATGCTAGCAGAGAGGCACTTGACATGTAGTTTAGGGAGGGCTTGCAGTTCATCTTCAACCTGCATCCCCCTGAGCTGCCAGCCACCACTGGCCGAACCGCCGGCCCCCGTGCCGCCTCGCCACCCCGAAACAACTCCCCACCGCCGATCCGCCGCCGCCACGGCCAGCCCTCTAGCCCCCCCCCCCGCGCCGAGCTTTTTCTCCAGCGATCCCCACACCACCGCACCACCACCGCGCCCCCCCACCGCTGGCGACCATCGCCCCCACCCTGAATCCTAAGATAGATAGTGGGGTACCTCTCCGGCAAGCCCCCCTCCCCGCCGCGGGTGGTTCTTCCTTAACTCCGGCGAGCCCCCCACCACCTAATAATCGACTGACCCATAAGTCGATTCAGTCAACTGAAGTGTAGCTAAATCGAAGCAGGGCAACAGCACGGGCGAGGGGGAGAGCAGCAGCAGTGCGAGTGAGTGAGCGAGAGCTGGAGCAGCAGCAGCAAATCCGACTGGTATGGATGCCGCCACCAAAGGGGCCTCGCACTGGGGTAGAGCCGCCGTGGATGTCGCCCGCGGTGCCAGCTTCGAGGTAGCCGCCCCATGGTGCGGGATGGAGTACCATCGGTGTCGGGAGGTCGAGTTAAAGAGATGGTGCGATGCAATGAGTGTACAACCTCTTTGGTGGCGTCGAGTAGGCCTCGGCTTTGTCCGAGGAGTTAGTGAGGATGCTGCGATTCCGGTGGAGCAGGTTAAGGCGGCGCTATGGGGATGGAGCAGCCGCGATAGCCGATGCGATTGTCGGGGCAGCTCCTTGGAGGTGGAGGATGGGGCGGCTGAACCAGTGGGACAATGAGATGGACGGCGGATCCTCATCCGGGGAGGTGGATGAGGGACGTCAAGCTGTTGCGGTGGACGACGTCGTCGGGGAAGAGGCTCCGGCTGGGCAGTGTTGAGGTGGCAGACAGAGGAGGGTGGGGTTTCGCGGCTGGAGTGGAGAGGTTATGGCGGCCTGGGATTTCGAATGGCGAAACGGAGGCGATGGGAGGGGGGGGGACCATGACTTAGGGACGCGCTTCTCCAAAATCTAGGGTGTGTTACAAAGCACGATATCTGAATTTTTGGGATATAACAAGGCACGAGTTGAATTTTAGGGACAAGCCTAATGTTTAATATTGTACTTGTACGTACCAAATCAATTCACACTTCCCTCAACGAAAAAAACCGAAAAAAATAAAACTATTCACACCACACAAAGAGAGAGTCTTGTCCCGTTTTACTATACAAATGCTATTCAAAGCTACTCCCTCCTTCCATCTATATAGGGCCTAATGCATTTTTCGAGGCTTACTTTGACCAAATATTAGAGCAATAATATATGACATGCAACTTACACAAAGCACACCATTAAATTTGTGTGTGAAAGGAGCTTTCAATGATATAATTTTCACATTGTGCATGTCATGTACTATTAATCTTGTCAATAGTCAAAGGCGGTCTTAAAAACGCATTAGGCCCTATATAGATGGAAGGAGGGAGTATGAATCCATGTTATGTCCAATTAAATTTTTTGCTGGCTGTATAATGCATGTAACCTACTCATACCAACATTTTAGTGCATTCCAAATGTCTATACTACCGCTGCAATTCAAACTGAATTTGAATTCGTTTCTCTATTTCAATAAGAATCTACAATCATGATTGTTGCCAACTTAAACCATCATTCGTGTATTACCTTAATAACACACCACATGATTACTATGGAGATAGATATGAACTATGTGTACTATATTAACTCGAATTCTATTTTTTGAATACACTTGATGTTGATTCCAATTAATAGTACATTTGATGTACTAACTATATATTCATAATCTAAACCATGTTCCATACGTACACCATGTTTATCACACAAAGTATAGTGCCCCGCCCCCTACATTATGACAAGTATTGAGCCCTAAGCTGCAAAAGCCACACATTAACCCAAATTATAATCAATGTTCTACATTATGACATCTTCTTCAAGTATCCATATCCACTTTTTTATAATGAATTATGATCTTTGTTCGTCTTTACAGCTTCACGATCATCTTCTATTTGTAGCTAGCCAGCGCTAACTTTCTATCGTGCATGCACACGCCCGCCCTCCTCTCACCCTCCCTCAGCGTCCCCTCCATCACGCACATTCGTTATTTCTCTTTAGGTTGTTCACCCGCGGTGTGTGTAGGCCCCCCAGTTCCTTCTTTTCGGCACACACCGGTCGATATACCTCCCTAGCCAAGTGTGCCTACCACAAACATATATGTACTTCCCCTCTTCTCTTCTCATCGTCCATGCCCCCCTATGTCCAATACGGTTCCACGCAGGTGCACACTCTTGCCCGTCTTTTCATTGATCTCATACTTGCACACTCCTTCCCCCTCGACATGGTAGGCCTCTCGCACCACCTCCTAGCCGCACCCCTCTCCCCCTGTCTGTCTCTCCGGACCTTATTTGCTTCTAACACATGCATGCATGTATACATACCGATCTCCCTACATATAACCAGGTCAACTATAATTCGTTTTCCCCATGCACCGATACACTTACCTCACTAGTTATGTCTCTCCGTTTCTCGGACACACGACGGTTGATCTTCCTATGTAGTTACGTATGCTTACCACAACCATGTCGTCTCCCCTCATCATCCTTGCATACTTCCCGACCCGTCTCTCACACGCACGTGCATAGACAGACAGACATCCCCCGCCCTCTCTTATTGATATTGCACTCGTACCCTCCAATTGTCTAGCAGGCCTCTCCCACCATTTGTGAGACGCCACTCCACCACCAACCCTCCGACACTCTACCTTTGTCTTTCTCCCAACCTTATTCCTCTGCTACACATATCCATGGATGCCAATTGATCTCCCTCAATACATACCTAGGTCTCTCTCCTTCCCCACACATATACTAGTCAATGGGTCTCTGCCCCCTCCCCCCCACATCGATAGTCGAATGTTGTAGGCAGGTATCCATGCCACAGAGAAAAACCGCACCTTTACCTTCTCAAATTCCAGTAGGCCAGGCGCCCTGTATCTTTGATGTGGGCAAACACAAATTCGATGGCACTCTTTATCAATCACGCAGCCGCACACTTCATCCCTATTTTAAATTCTATCGATATCTCACGTCCATGACTCCGTTTCACACACATTGCATATGTTACTTTTTTGTTTGAGATATCATCGACACATTGCCTCTATTTCGCACAAACCATCTCTCTCACACCCACCCACATACATACCTGCACCTAAAGAAGAGGTGCACGCAGGACGCACGTACTCACGTCTCGTTCCCGGCCACACCCGCGCGGGTACATGGTGGAGTTCATTTCTGTACGAAAAGACTGCCCACATGATAATTTGAAGCGTGTAGCGGTTGTTTACTGGAAGGAGGGTCGGGTACCACGCCTAAACGGAACAAAGTTCGACTTGACGCATTAGTATTAAATAAAGTTATACATTCCTCAATGGCATGTACAGAATATAAATCGATTGCTGTGGGGAAAATGGAAAAATCCGCTCCACTATATAGAACGGAGCCTACCTGTCGGGGTTTGTCTCTTGTCACACCATCTCATACAAGGCGGCAGTGGCCTCTCTCTCTCACCGTTGGTCAGTGATCCGGCCGCATCCCGTTCGCCGGTGGAAAGGGAGGATGTGCATCATTTCTCCGTTCGACGGTGTTGAGGCAGCACGTCCCGATCTGCGGTACCCGCCGTTCTCTCTGACCAAGCTCCAGCGTGGTAGGGCCTTCGCCACTTGCTCGCTGCCGCAGTATGGGCAGATCCCGGCAGCCGGTGCCCTCTTAGTAACATCCCTACGACCCTCAGATACAGCTTCCTCCGGCCTTGCTCCACTACCCATCTTCCCACGTTGATGCATGTGGATCTTCTTTAGTTGTTTGCTTAAAACGCGTACTTTCCATCTTGCAATCTCGTCCTCACATTTTTGATAAACCACCATGTGCTATCTTTCCCTTATTATATGGAATATGCTTCTTTTTTGTCAGCGTATGTGTCTTCAACTCGTGTTATTGGGCAGTAATTGTTTCCTTTCTACCCCCTTTTGCAAACAAGGCTATCCATTTTCACCTCGTTGCTATTGCGACCTTTTGATGAACTGCACAAATCACTTTTTTCTTAAGAGTGTTTTGTGCAGTTCCACCAAAATGTCGCACGCGCAACATTTTTACATTTCTATGGGACTGCAGAAAGGGAGATTGGTTTTGCTATCCTCCTCATCCAACTCTGTGCCTAATCTTCTCCAACAAGTAGTTAGTCCTAAAGAGAGATCATAGAGGTGACCGGCTTCTATTTATGTGTGTTATGTTTCATCATCTAGTTCCACTATTATTGTAATCACACTAACTGGATATCTTTGCAAACAGGGATAGTCCGCTCGATTTTAGTAGAGCTGCACAAATGATCGGATTTTGGTGTCCTCCATACACCTCTTTTTTGGCTACAGAGCTGGGTGAAACTAGCTGCCAAGCAATGAACACTGTGCCCAGGAAATGGAGCCATGCCTACAAACAACATCGATCAATTATATATTTTTGTTTATTTGTACACCTTCTCACAACTTTGTCTTCAGTTGTGATGTGAATATTGGCGCTGATCTGTGAACCATTGAGATGCATTAGCAGCCATGGTAGTTTCATTTGTATTTGATAGAATGTTGTAACGAGATAATCTTGAGGCAAGAGACATGAATCCTAAGTTGAAACCTTTTTTCCCGCGGGAACCATAGTTGAAACATTCATAGCATCACAGTACAATTTCATTAAAATTATGCGTACATATAAACAAATCCTGAAGGATTAATAGCAATGTCAGAAACAATTCAACTTTGTTTCGCTGACATGTGGGACATCCTTCATCCGGCTCCACCTACCATGCAACAATATTGAGTGCACAACTACATGGAAAGATTCACATCCCGGTCGTTGGACCACAGTAGTAATGACTAGTGAGGAGTCAAATCACAGAGCCCCACCTTCGCCACAGTAAGTTGCTCGGACGAAGCAACCATCATTTCTCTGTTCCTTGAATCCGCCGGTACTCCCATATTCCCAGAGTAATAAGTTGCTTGGGCGAAGCAACCATCACTTCACCTTTCCAACATTAAGTACTAGTACCTCCATTTTTTACTCTAGAAACAACCACACGTGAATATTGGCGTAGCAGCACAACAACTGAATCAAAAATCGAAACCAACCAATGAACTACTACTAATGGTGAGCGTTTGCTAGTATGTATCATGTACTCCGTCTGTCCATGTACATAGGGCTTAATGCATTTTCCAAGACTAACTTTGGCCCTGTTTGGATCCATGGGTTAGAGTTAGTTTGAGCTAGTTGGGGCTCAAATAGCCCTAAAGTATCCAAACATGAGAGTTAAATTGGAGCAAGTTAGACGTGTTTGGAGAGGAATTGGCCAGCGCGAGGCGGTTCTATGCATGGCCAATCAGCCTAGTCCATGCACTAGCTCCAATGCAGCAACACAAAAGAAGAGAGCGATTCTATGGAAAAAGCGAGTAGTTAGTGCAGCGGGCCTTATAAACACGAACAACCATCGATGGCTCAAGGGCCCAATAAACCCGGACGGAGGGAGTAATAGCCAACCTTATAGCCTACACTATTGCGTGAGTGCATATAGATGATGGCTGTAGATGACATGGCGGTTCCTTGTAGCCATCAGTTGGTTATATTATTAACCATGCTAAGGGGAATGGGCTCTCATGCAAGAGCCTAGCTATATGCGGATTCCTAGACAAATAGAATAAATGCGAAGAAAGAGAAAGAGAGAAGGTTGAAAAAGTACTACATAGTAATGTTATAGCCAACCTTGTAGCCCACACTACTATATGAGTGACTATAAATGATGGCTATAATGACATGGCAGTTTCTTATAGCCATTAGCTGGCTATACTATTAACCACGCTCTTAGGCTGGTCATAGTGCAGAGTAACTTAGACTAGTGTCATGCATATGATACTAGTCTAAGTTACTACCTCCATAATGCAAAGTAACATAGTAGTAGTGTCATACTAGTTGGCTTCATTTATTACCTTGTAGACTCATCCTCTCTTGGAAAGAGCTATGTTACAGTAACATATTATGTTACTCTAAACACATCTCTCCTCATTAAATACATGCCACATAAGCAAACTTGTCTTGGACTGCGCTATGTTACTACCTATCTTACTCCCACTATGAACTGTTGCACGTCCACCGCTTGTAATCAAAAGTTTCTCCTTGTGCTGCGAGCCACCGCACACGCGTTGGCGAGGGAGAAGGCATAGTAAGCAAGCTTCTCGTCATTCTGCGAGTTGACGGGACACATCAAAGGTATTTAGTACGTACTCTCTCCAAAAAGGGCTGACCATGTCATGGCTACCATCCCGTGCTCTATCATTGAGTATGTGCACTATTCACATGCCATCGAGGAGAAAAAATATTGCGTAGTAGGTGCCGTCGAAGTGCACGACTCACTTACGCATTGCTTATCTGATTATCTCCATTTTCTTGCATGACATGTGCAGCTTGATGCTAGATGTCTCGCGTGTTGGCAAAAGGATGAACAAAGCTCACGTAAAAAAAGAGTGGAAGAACATAGATTCCCGATGACCGAGAAGGAGCAACGAACCTCGTGGTGAAGCATCTGCACTCATAATATTTTATATTATTCAGCGATATAAAATCAACCAATCATCTCCATAGTGGACTGGAAGAGTACGAAACACGACAGCCCTGTGTAGTTACATCATACTACATGGCTAACCCACGCTATCACCATATTTCTGTGCTTTCGTGCGACACCTAGCTCTAGTAATCCATCAACCCGTATCGCTTCTCACTCCTCGTCTCTCTCAAAGTGCGGCGGACTGGTGTTTCTCGTTTTGAAATCATTTAGAACACTTGGTTTTGACTATTGATAAGATTTTATATAGGGCCTAATGTATTCTTCGAGGATGCCTTTGACTATTGATAAGATTTTATATAATTTGAAAATTATATCACTCGAAGATCCTTTCACATTCCATTTAAAAAAGATCCTTTCACGTACGAATTTGACTGTATGCTTTGAGCAACTTGCATGTCCTATACTGCTCCTGTTTGGATACTCTAACTTAGCTAGAGGTTAGACTGACTCATGACTAACCTTGAACTAACTGTAGCCAAAGAGGTGTTTGGGTGATAGGGTTAGATCGACAATAAATGCACTTGATGGAGAGAGAAAAGTGATATTTCAGTGGGCCCAATGAGAACTATCTCCAATTAGCACCTCTTGGGTGGGATAGTTTTTTTTGGTGGGTTCGGTGCAACTTGCTCCAATTTAACCCTCATGCTTGGATATTTAGGGCTGTTTGAGCCCCAACTAGCTCAAACTAACTCTAACCCATGGATCCAAACAGGGCCAAAGTTAGTCTCGGAAAATGCATTAAGCCCTATATACATGGACAGACGGACTACATGATACGTACTACCAAACGCTCACTAGTAGTAGTAGTTCATTGGTTGGTTTCGATTTTTGATTCAGTTGCTGTGCTGCTACCGTCCAATATTCGCTTGTGGTTGTTTCTAGAATAAAAAAGGAGGTACCCCTACTTATGTTACTCCCACTATGCCTAGCCTAAGGTTAGTAGGTGACCTTGCGCTTGGCTTTTCGCCTCTTCCGGAAGTCGAACAATAATGATGGTACTACAGTAGTACCTGGCAATCTGACACTAAATGAACTGCTGCACGTCCACCACTTGTAAGCACTGCACGTCCACCGCTTGTAAGCAAAAGTTTCTCCTCGTGCTGCGAGCCACCACGCACGCGTTGGCGAGGGAGAAGGCATAGTAAGCAAGCTTATCGTTGTTCTACGACTTGACGGGACACATCAAAATTATTTAGTACTACTCTCTCCAAAAAAGGGCTGACCATGTCATGGCTACCATCCCGTGCTCCGTCGTTGAATACGTGCACTATTCACGTGCCATCGAGGAGAAAGCGTAGTAGGTGCCATTGAAGTGCACGACTCACTTACGCACTTCTTATCTGATTATCTCCATTTTATTGCATGACACGTGTGTGACGCCCCCGATTCAATCGTACACTAATCATGCACGCAAATGTGTACGATCAAGATCAGGGACTCACGGGAAGATATCACAACACAACTCTACAAATAAAATAAGTCATACAAGCATCATAATACAAGCCAGGGGCCTCGAGGGCTCGAATACAAGTGCTCGATCATAGACGAGTCAGCGGAAGCAACAATATCTGAGTACAGACATAAGTTAAACAAGTTTGCCTTAAGAAGGCTAGCACAAACTGGGATACAGATCGAAAGAGGCGCAGGCCTCCTGCCCGGGATCCTCCTAAACTACTCCTGGTCGTCGTCAGCGGACTGCACGTAGTAGTAGGCACCTCCGGTGTAGTAGGGGTCGTCGTCGACGGTGGCGTCTGGCTCCTGGACTCCAGCATCTGGTTGCGACAACCAGGTAGAAGGGAAAGGGGAAAAGAGGGAGAAAAGCAACCGTGAGTACTCATCCAAAGTACTCGCAAGCAAGGAGCTACACTACATATGCATGGGTATATGTGTAAGGAGGCCATATCGGTGGACTGAACTACAGAATGCCAGAATAAGAGGGGGATAGCTAATCCTGTCGAAGACTATGCTTCTGGCAGCCTCCGTCTTGCAGCATGTAGAAGAGGATAGATTGAAGTCCTCCAAGTTGCATCTCCAAGTAGCATCTCCAAGCAGCATCTCCAGTAGCATCGCATAGCATAATCCTACCCGGCGATCCTCTCCTCGTCGCCCTGCGGAAAAGCGATCACCGGGTTGTCTGTGGAACTTGGAAGGGTGTGTTTTATTAAGTATCCGGTTCTAGTTGTCATAAGGTCAAGGTACAACTCCAAGTCGTCCTGTTACCGAAGATCACGGCTATTCGAATAGATTCACTTCCCTGCAGGGGTGCACCACATAGCCCAACACGCTCGATCCCATTTGGCCGGACACACTTTCCTGGGTCATGCCCGGCCTCGGAAGATCAACACGTCGCAGCCCCACCTAGGCAAAACAGAGAGGCCAGCACGCCGGTCTAAACCTAAGCGCACAGGGGTCTGGGCCCATCGCCCATAGCACACCTGCACGTTGTGAGGGCGGCCGGAAGCAGAACTAGCCCCCTTAATACAAGAGCAGGCTTACGTTCCAATCCGGCGCGCGCCGCTCCGTCGCTGACGTCTGAAGTGCTTCGGCTGATACCACGACGTCGGGATACCCATAACTACTCCCACGTAGATGGTTAGTGCGTATAGGCTCGTAGCCAGACTCAGATCAAATACCAAGATCTCGTTAAGCGTGTTAAGTATCCGCGAACGCCGAACAGGCTAGGCCCACCTGTCTCCTAGGTGGTCTCAACCTGCCCTGTCGCTCCGCCACAAAGTAACAGTCGAGGGCCGTCGGGAACCCAGGCCCACCTCTACCGGGATGGAGCCACCTGTCCTTTCAGCCCCCTCGTCAGAATCACTTGCGGGTACTCAATGAGCTGACCCGACTTTAGTCACCATCTGTATAGTATGTATGTATGTATAGTATATACCCGTGATCACCTCCCAAGTGATCACGGCCCGATAGTATAGCAAGGCAGACTGACAAGAATGTAGGGCCAATGATGATAAACTAGCATCCTATACTAAGCATTTAGGATTGCAGGTAAGGTATCAACAGGTGTAGCAACAATGTCGGGCTATGCATCAGAATAGGATCAACGGAAAGCAGTAACGTACTACACTACTCTAATGCAAGCAGTATAGAGTAGAATAGGCGATATCTGGTGATCAAGGGGGGGGCTTGCCTGGTTGCTCAGACAAGGAGGGGTCGTCGGTGACGTAGTCGTACTCGGTGGCATCAGCGTCGGTCTCGTAGTCTACCGGAGAGAAGAGGGGGAAGAAATAATGAATACAGAGCAAACAAAGCATCACAAAATATAACAAGGCAATACGCGGTGTTCGGTGTGCCCTAACGCGGTAGTAGGTGATACCGGTGAAGGGGGGAAAACATCCGGGAAAGTATTCCCGGTGTTTCGTGTTTTCGGGCAGAGGAGCCGGAGGGGGAAAGTTGCGGGTTCGATAGGTTAGAGGGGTGTGGCGGACGAACGGACTGCGTATCCGGAATCGTCTCGTCGTTCTGAGCAACTTTCATGTAGAAAGTATTTTCATCCAAGGTACGGTTTATTTTATATTAATTTTCAAAGTTTTATGCATTTTTTGAATTTAATTTAATTAATTCGAAAAAAGAATTATTACGTCATCGTGACATCAACGTGACGTCAGTGGTCAAAGTTGACCGTTGACCAGTCAACTGATGGGTGGGTCCCATTCGTCATAGTCTGTTTACCCTAACTAATAGGTTACTTGGTTTTAGTTAGATAGTTAGGTTAATTAAGTTTAATTAAACTAGTTTAAGTAAGTTAATTAATTAATTATTATATTTTTATTTTACTCATTTTTATTTTTATTCTTATTTTCGTTCTGGAAAAAGAGGGACACGGGTCCCAGGTGGCAGTGGCCTAAGGGGTTAAACGGGGCTCGGCTACCGGGCGCAGATGCCCGATATTGGGCGAAGGCCGTAGCCTGGTCCGGCGAGGCACGCGGGACCACGGCGAGCGGCGCCGGCAGTGGTCAGGGAGGCATCGAGCAGTAGGTGGCAGCGGCGCTGCGTTGGGGACCCGGTACAGGCGACCCCAGGGCGCGTGGATGGGCTCTCTATAACGTCCGCATCGCGGCGCATCCAGCGGTAGCGGTGGCGTGGCCGGAGATGTCCGGCAGCGACGGCGGCGAGGTCCGTGGCATATGAGGCTGCAGTAGGGCGGGCCAGGCCGACGTAGGCGTGCGAGGGTGCAGCCAGACGCGGCGGCCGGGCTGGAGCGGCGCGGGGCATCGCGTGGAGGCATGGCTAGCAGGGAGGCACGGAGGAGAGGGAAGTAGTGAGCAGAGGCGGACGGCGGGGCGCGCGGCGCGGTCTTCACGGGGGCGAGGCAGCGGAGAGGGGAAGAGGAGGCCGAGGGCCTCACCGCGAGCCGTAGGGGAATGGCAGCGGTTGTCGGGGAGGAAGACGGGGACGACGTGCGATGAGGCGACGCCGGTGCGGTTGAGGCCGGGGAAGCGATCCGGCGAAGTCCGGCGGCGTCGTGGCGGCTCGGGTCGGGGCGACGGGATCGGGCGACGGTTGCCCAGACCGGATCCGCGCGGGGCGGAGGCTTTGAGGAGGCGGGCATCGGCGACGAGGGCGGAGGCGCCATGGCACGCGACGGCAGCGGGGGTCGGGGGCATCGGTTGCCCCCCGATCCAGATCCGTTCGTGGGGGGGGGGGAGGAGCGAGAAGCGAGAGGGGTTGTGGGGGGCGCGAGTGGGAGGGTGCGGCGCTAGGGTTTGGGTGGTGGGGCGGTTAGTAGCCCGGGGGGTTCGGCGCGGGTGGGCTGGCCTGATGGCCTAGCTGGGCCAAGGCCCAGCGGGGGGGAGGGGGTTCCTTGTGTTTTTTTTGGTTGTTGTCTTTTCCTTTTCTGTTTTTGGTTTATTTAAAATGCTCTGGCATTTTGTAAAAATTATTGCACCCCACCAATATTAGGTTAGTTATTTTAGAAAACCCCGGAACATTTTATAACTTATTTTCGGAACTCGTTATCATTTGTTTTAGTTTTAAATTTTGTTTTAGGACGGGTCCGAATTAACGAGAGGTTATTTAACCGAACCGGGACGATTACTGTAGCATAACCACCCGGGCGTTACAAATCTCCTCCACTACAAGAAATCTCGTCCCGAGATTTAAGAGAGGGGCAAGGTGTTGGTAGCGAAAAACCTAACGAGTCTCCTCGGTCTTGGCTGTCCTTTCGAAGAGGTTGATCCCTTTCGTTGAAGTCTTCATTTCACTGATTCAAGTCACCATGATCAATTTGTCATCCTTTCTTCGGGATCTCCATCGTACTTACGAATAGGTAAGGGGCAGCTCTACAACGATAGGATGTTACAAGGGAAAATCTTTTAGGGTTTACCCAAGTATGAACATACGAGTATCTCTTGAGTTGAACAAATGAAACACATCGAGAGCAAAGTAAGACGGTGCAATAAGAAGTTTCAAGCGGATAGGCAATCGTTCATTGCCTGAAACAGAGTGTGAATGGGGTTCAGAGCAACGGGAATAAGTATTGTGTCCGATACCAGAATAGAGCATTAGGAAGGTGGCCCGTGAATTAAATATGAAGCCAAGCGTGGGAAATAACTTTGGGAACAGGGGGTGTACAGGAGAGTCAGGTTTCGATCCTATGGATCTGTGGGTTATGGGCCCACCATGTGGGTTAAAAGTAGGAAGGGCGGAGACGTCTTGCATGATCATGCAAGAAAGGCATGTCAGAGGATAGCCTGTCGATTATGTTGGCAACAACGTCGATACCAGGGGCGAGGGACGAAGAGAACCATTTTCCTGCTCGTTGAACGAGGTGGACCAGTAGGCAAAGTTCTTGTCCATCGGTGGTTACCGGAATGTCATCAACAAAAGTAACAGGGTCTTACTGACAGAATTGTACAACAAGGTGTTTACATAAGCGGAAATTATTACTTCTCAAATCATATAGATCACAAGAAAGGTTAAACCAACAATGGAAGGAAAATATGATCATCAGATTAAACAGAACAATGGAAAGGAAAATGTGTTTAAACACATATTTCAGAGGTATATCCTTCCTAACAACAAGCAGAGCATGATATCCATGACAGGATATAAAGTAGAAAACCATTTAGGTAAGGGGGAAGGAATCTCCTGATATTACCCATACAACGGTGTTAGGATAAGTGATAAATAAAATTTAGCATCGTGCTTCAAATGTTCCTGTTGAAAATCGGAGTACCATTGACATGCTTCGAGATAGCATTGACATGGTCTTCAGGTGAAGATCAGACTTTGGAAACACGAAGGATCCATCAGGAATAACTTGTAGAATAAGTCTTACAATTTCCTCATGGACGAATGGATAACCTTGCTGAAAAGGAATCTATAATGATAGGTCCTCCAGCCGGGGGGGGGGTGCTAGGCATGACATCATGTTAGCGGGTCATCAAAGGATCAACTTCATGACTCTTGGAAAATTGTCCCAACCATCATATCTGACCGAGATTCAGATCCGATTGGTGTCAGGATACCTCAGACTTAGGATACCTGAGAAGAAAAGGTGCAACGCAAATTGACGAGATGACATTGTAAGATTCTCGGGGAAATGAACTACGAAGTGATTTCCGTTAACAAGAGTCCATCATTAACCCAAGGAGAGGACAAGGAGGTGTCTGGTGAACTCAACGGCAATTCATCGAGATTTCGAAAAGATGGATCTCCACGATTAGGTGAACAAGGAGATAACAATTGTCAGATCAAATGATACAATGAGGTATGCTTGAGGAAACATACCCAATTAAACATTGGTTGAAGGGTGTACCCGAAATATGGGCCTAGGTAGCACGATCAATGTTAGAATGGTGATTCGATAACCAATGGTCTAAGAATGAAATATCGACCGGTAACTTCAAAGCAATAGGGTTGCTAGAATTTTGAAGTCGCACAGCATAGTTCAATTGTCGGATTTCCGGTTAGAAACAACACGGGAACCAAGGAATGATCGGAGATGGCAGGAAGTATCACTTGTACCAAGAATGCATAAGAGGTGGTGAAATTCTCACGACATTATTGACATAAAAGATGGTAATACTCCAAGGGAAAGAAGAACAATTGCTGGATAGCATGGATCTCAAGGTATAATACGAAACACGAACAAGTTTGTGTTGAACGGGAGGCAATAAAGTGGTCGATGATAATATAAATCATCAAGGGCAAGGATGGTATTTCTCTTCATGAATTCAATTGATATCCCGGAAGAGCTCAAAATGTTAATGATGATCATGACACAATTGTCGAGAGATTCCACGAAGAAGCAATCGAACAGCGACGGCATCAAGAAAAAGCAATGGTGAAGCAAAGGGTCATTGGAACCATGGATAAGACACAAACTCGAAATCAAGCTTGCTGTTCAAGGCGAAATGATATGATGAGGAAGATCGACGTAAGCTTAGCTCATCATCGAAGGTTGTGCTCCAGGATTAAGGACCAAGTAGCACAGTTAGAATCGTCACGACAATGATATAGCCAAACAGGCTAGGAATGCTGTGATCGGGTACAAACTCGTACTTATAGAAGCTTACTGAAGAGTTGTTGAACCGTAGAGCGGACTCGGTTCAGTTATCGGGGTCTTTGAGTGTTCAGTAACTCAGGGCCCGTGAAAAATTGGAATCAGTGGAAAGGTAGCACTTGATGAAGAACTCATAAGAAGTTAAGCAGTACCATGATAATCTCGAGATACCAGGGGGGTAATATTCAACACAAGATCAAAGTAAAGGTTGGACTGGGGTATTGCTCTACAGAAGACAAGTGCTTAAACCTGCACGAGAAATGTAATTTAAAGGAGAACATGGTCGGAAACCATGATCATAAATGATCGAACCACGGATACAAGATGAACTTATAACAAGGGGGTAACTATTTTTACGAGCAGCTTCCATGATAAGTTATACATCGTGTCCATGGGCATGAACGCAAGGTTCAAGGTCGACTCCCACTTCTTCAATGTATAACCTTCCATTCACTTCTCGCTTTGATAAAAGCATTAGTGTTGAAAGTTTTACCTGGTGAAATACCAGAAGAGTATGACTCGTGAAAACTTCCGAGTTCACACATATTAAGGAAGGCCTAGGTTCAACCCATCAGGGTATCATGGAAATATATACCACAAGCTACAATAGTAAATACCACCAGCTCGAAAGCTGAGCATGGTTGAGAAAGCAGAGGATACAATTTACCAAAGGCATTATGTATCGAAGAAGGAACTCACAAAGTGATTAATTATGAAGGAAACTGTCGGATAATAATCCAACAAAGGACTTGACGGTCCACAAAGGATATGATATGAGTATCATTACTCAACCAGAAGAGGAAGGCATGCAAATGCAACAGGTTATGGAATCATCTGAGTAATTTGCAGCTTAAATGCAAAGGAATTATGTTTTCCAAAACAAAGGATCAGAAGCAATGCTCTGATTAGGGGTGGATAAGTCGAATAGCCTTAGGGTACAATCAAAGACAATTGGATTGGTCGAGAACCAATTCCAGTTAAAAGAATGGCAGCTCAGCCGGAAAAGTAATTTATAGTGATCAATGATGATTGCGTGTATTCGCAGACGTATTGAGTCAACAGACTCAAAATGATATTGACAAGGAATGTCAATATGACCACGAGACTTATGGGATTAACCATAATGCAAAAGCAAGAATTTCAAGAGCCAAAGGCCCCAAAGGATTTTCGGAAGATCGAATTTTATTTTGAAGACTTTTGTGAAACACATGGACAACTGGGGTTGAGCGGATACTCGACAAGTGCGAGGATTTATTTGAAGGGGTATTCATGTGGCATAGAACTGCTAGGCAGTAGGCACAAAGTATTCTCGGAACAATAGAGAAAACTTCGGGGTATCTTGTAATAACAAGATCAATGGGGGATGATCGTATGAATGGCAGGTGTAAGTAGTTATCCATACAGATTTATCGGTGGTCAGGAATAGCAAAGGTGATGGGCAAAAAGTCTCGAGAGAATATCACAGAGTATCTCCGAAATCTTCTGGTGCAGTCGGTGACCATCTAGACTGAAGGGCCTCTCCGGTTGAAAGTACTCTCGAGAATCCTAAAGTTAGATTTTAGTAAAAATCGTTTAACCCGAATAGAAGAGCGTTCAGAATCCCAGAGTAAAGGTCGAGGAGTAAAAGATCCTAGTACCACCCGATGGCGACGTGGGCCCGTAAGGCACACAGCCAAGTTAGTAAAAGTTTTTGTAATGTCTAGACTCGACTTCGGCCAAGGAGTTGGAAGGGGAATTCCTACAGGCAGTCGGCTCTGATACCAACTTGTGACACCCCCGATTCAATCGTACACTAATCATGCACGCAAATGTGTACGATCAAGATCAGGGACTCACTGGAAGATATCACAACACAACTCTACAAATAAAATAAGTCATACAAGCATCATAATACAAGCCAGGGGCCTCGAGGGCTCGAATACAAGTGCTCGATCATAGACGAGTCAGCGGAAGCAACAATATCTGAGTACAGACATAAGTTAAACAAGTTTGCCTTAAGAAGGCTAGCACAAACTGGGATACAGATCGAAAGAGGCGCAGGCCTCCTGCCCGGGATCCTCCTAAACTACTCCTGGTCGTCGTCAGCGGACTGCACGTAGTAGTAGGCACCTCCGGTGTAGTAGGGGTCGTCGTCGACGGTGGCGTCTGGCTCCTGGACTCCAGCATCTGGTTGCGACAACCAGGTAGAAGGGAAAGGGGAAAAGAGGGAGAAAAGCAACCGTGAGTACTCATCCAAAGTACTCGCAAGCAAGGAGCTACACTACATATGCATGGGTATATGTGTAAGGAGGCCATATCGGTGGACTGAACTACAGAATGCCAGAATAAGAGGGGGATAGCTAATCCTGTCGAAGACTACGCTTCTGGCAGCCTCCGTCTTGCAGCATGTAGAAGAGGATAGATTGAAGTCCTCCAAGTTGCATCTCCAAGTAGCATCTCCAAGCAGCATCTCCAGTAGCATCGCATAGCATAATCCTACCCGGCGATCCTCTCCTCGTCGCCCTGCGGAAAAGCGATCACCGGGTTGTCTGTGGAACTTGGAAGGGTGTGTTTTATTAAGTATCCGGTTCTAGTTGTCATAAGGTCAAGGTACAACTCCAAGTCGTCCTGTTACCGAAGATCACGGCTATTCGAATAGATTCACTTCCCTGCAGGGGTGCACCACATAGCCCAACACGCTCGATCCCATTTGGCCGGACACACTTTCCTGGGTCATGCCCGGCCTCGGAAGATCAACACGTCGCAGCCCCACCTAGGCAAAACAGAGAGGCCAGCACGCCGGTCTAAACCTAAGCGCACAGGGGTCTGGGCCCATCGCCCATAGCACACCTGCACGTTGCGAGGGCGGCCGGAAGCAGAACTAGCCCCTTAATACAAGAGCAGGCTTACGTTCCAATCCGGCGCGCGCCGCTCCGTCGCTGACGTCTGAAGTGCTTCGGCTGATACCACGACGTCGGGATACCCATAACTACTCCCACGTAGATGGTTAGTGCGTATAGGCTCGTAGCCAGACTCAGATCAAATACCAAGATCTCGTTAAGCGTGTTAAGTATCCGCGAACGCCGAACAGGCTAGGCCCACCTGTCTCCTAGGTGGTCTCAACCTGCCCTGTCGCTCCGCCACAAAGTAACAGTCGAGGGCCGTCGGGAACCCAGGCCCACCTCTACCGGGATGGAGCCACCTGTCCTTTCAGCCCCCTCGTCAGAATCACTTGCGGGTACTCAATGAGCTGACCCGACTTTAGTCACCATCTGTATAGTATGTATGTATGTATAGTATATACCCGTGATCACCTCCCAAGTGATCACGGCCCGATAGTATAGCAAGGCAGACTGACAAGAATGTAGGGCCAATGATGATAAACTAGCATCCTATACTAAGCATTTAGGATTGCAGGTAAGGTATCAACAGGTGTAGCAACAATGTCGGGCTATGCATCAGAATAGGATCAACGGAAAGCAGTAACGTACTACACTACTCTAATGCAAGCAGTATAGAGTAGAATAGGCGATATCTGGTGATCAAGGGGGGGGCTTGCCTGGTTGCTCAGACAAGGAGGGGTCGTCGGTGACGTAGTCGTACTCGGTGGCATCAGCGTCGGTCTCGTAGTCTACCGGAGAGAAGAGGGGGAAGAAATAATGAATACAGAGCAAACAAAGCATCACAAAATATAACAAGGCAATACGCGGTGTTCGGTGTGCCCTAACGCGGTAGTAGGTGATACCGGTGAAGGGGGGAAAACATCCGGGAAAGTATTCCCGGTGTTTCGTGTTTTCGGGCAGAGGAGCCGGAGGGGGAAAGTTGCGGGTTCGATAGGTTAGAGGGGTGTGGCGGACGAACGGACTGCGTATCCGGAATCGTCTCGTCGTTCTGAGCAACTTTCATGTAGAAAGTATTTTCATCCAAGGTACGGTTTATTTTATATTAATTTTCAAAGTTTTATGCATTTTTTGAATTTAATTTAATTAATTCGAAAAAAGAATTATTACGTCATCGTGACATCAACGTGACGTCAGTGGTCAAAGTTGACCGTTGACCAGTCAACTGATGGGTGGGTCCCATTCGTCATAGTCTGTTTACCCTAACTAATAGGTTACTTGGTTTTAGTTAGATAGTTAGGTTAATTAAGTTTAATTAAACTAGTTTAAGTAAGTTAATTAATTAATTATTATATTTTTATTTTACTCATTTTTATTTTTATTCTTATTTTCGTTCTGGAAAAGAGGGACACGGGTCCCAGGTGGCAGTGGCCTAAGGGGTTAAACGGGGCTCGGCTACCGGGCGCAGATGCCCGATATTGGGCGAAGGCCGTAGCCTGGTCCGGCGAGGCACGCGGGACCACGGCGAGCGGCGCCGGCAGTGGTCAGGGAGGCATCGAGCAGTAGGTGGCAGCGGCGCTGCGTTGGGGACCCGGTACAGGCGACCCCAGGGCGCGTGGATGGGCTCTCTATAACGTCCGCATCGCGGCGCATCCAGCGGTAGCGGTGGCGTGGCCGGAGATGTCCGGCAGCGACGGCGGCGAGGTCCGTGGCATATGAGGCTGCAGTAGGGCGGGCCAGGCCGACGTAGGCGTGCGAGGGTGCAGCCAGACGCGGCGGCCGGGCTGGAGCGGCGCGGGGCATCGCGTGGAGGCATGGCTAGCAGGGAGGCACGGAGGAGAGGGAAGTAGTGAGCAGAGGCGGACGGCGGGGCGCGCGGCGCGGTCTTCACGGGGGCGAGGCAGCGGAGAGGGGAAGAGGAGGCCGAGGGCCTCACCGCGAGCCGTAGGGGAATGGCAGCGGTTGTCGGGGAGGAAGACGGGGACGACGTGCGATGAGGCGACGCCGGTGCGGTTGAGGCCGGGGAAGCGATCCGGCGAAGTCCGGCGGCGTCGTGGCGGCTCGGGTCGGGGCGACGGGATCGGGCGACGGTTGCCCAGACCGGATCCGCGCGGGGCGGAGGCTTTGAGGAGGCGGGCATCGGCGACGAGGGCGGAGGCGCCATGGCACGCGACGGCAGCGGGGGGTCGGGGGCATCGGTTGCCCCCCGATCCAGATCCGTTCGTGGGGGGGGGGGGAGGAGCGAGAAGCGAGAGGGGTTGTGGGGGGCGCGAGTGGGAGGGTGCGGCGCTAGGGTTTGGGTGGTGGGGCGGTTAGTAGCCCGGGGGGTTCGGCGCGGGTGGGCTGGCCTGATGGCCTAGCTGGGCCAAGGCCCAGCGGGGGGGAGGGGGTTCCTTGTGTTTTTTTGGTTGTTGTCTTTTCCTTTTCTGTTTTTGGTTTATTTAAAATGCTCTGGCATTTTGTAAAAATTATTGCACCCCACCAATATTAGGTTAGTTATTTTAGAAAACCCCGGAACATTTTAGAACTTATTTTCGGAACTCGTTATCATTTGTTTTAGTTTTAAATTTTGTTTTAGGACGGGTCCGAATTAACGAGAGGTTATTTAACCGAACCGGGACGATTACTGTAGCATAACCACCCGGGCATTACAACGTGGACCTTGATGCTAGATGTCTCGCGTGTTGGCAAAAGGATGAACAAAGCTCACGTAGAAAAAAGAGTTGAAGAACATAGATTCCGGACGACTGAGAAGGAGCAAGGAACCTCGCGGTGGAGCATTTGCAAGGAACCTTGCGCGTTTTCCCCTGTTTTTTGCCGCTTGCCCACCTATAAACAAATAAAAGAACATGAACTCTTTGCTAACCACTAGAGACGATACGTCAGGATGCTAAATTGAAGATGTTTTATAGTTTATATTGATAACCACGCAAGAAGCCACGCATGTACATGACGCATGCATCCATGCATGTACACACGCCAACGCACTAACTCATGCCTATCCAACTCATGCACATACGCGCACAGCATGGAACACACAACACACGTACACAACACATGCATGCACACACACTCGGCTGCAGAATGCACGTGAATAACACATGCATGCACACACATTCGGCTGCATGGAGGCGTGCGCCATCTGCGGTGACGTTTGGTTCATCGTGCTATGGTGAAGCCCACACACAACGACGCCTACTCATCTCTTGCAGCACCTCTTTGCCGTCGTTGCTCAACGACTAGTCGGAGACGAAGACGACCACAGCCTCGGCCTTAAAGCTAGCACCGATGGAAAAGCACGCATGATGCATGCACACGAGCACGTACGGGGTGCCCATGAGGTGCTGCGTCCCCAGTCGCCTCTACTCCTTCTGTGCACGTTGTCCATCAAGGCGGCTGCATGCCTAATAATGATGTGGGTGAGATCTTCTAGGACTCTGATGATGACGAGGATTATGAGACTACCCACAGTGGAAGTAACATAGGTAGTAACATCACACATGTCTAGATAAAGTAGATGATGTGGCAAGCAATAAATGAAGAAATAAAGGAAAGTAGTAACATCACACATATCGAGGCAAGATGTGTCTATAGCCTAATAAATGAAGTGTTGCATGTTACCACACATATGTTACTATAGAGGTAGTAACATAGACTAGTAACATGAGCATGTTACTAGTCTATGTTACTACCCATTGTGGCTAGTCTGAGGGGGGTGTCTCCAACAGTGTTCCTTGGCTCGCACCTCTTGCATCACGATGGTCGAGCTTGGAGTCATTCATCTGGTACACATGGCATCTCAGATCTGGACACAAGGTGACGTACACCGTCAAGGTCCACGGTCAAGGGGGTCAGGGCGGACATGACCTATCACTGCGTCCGCCATTTGAAGCGGCGCGCCAGCCCAGGGTGCCGCCCGCTGCACTCCCAGCTGTACCCACCTCCTCGCCGCATTCAAAAACCTACATTTAAAACCGCATGGAATGCGAGAAACCAACTCCGGACACACACGTCCGTTCAGGAGCAGGACGCCGGCCAAGCTCCTCCTTCCACCATTTTGTACACTCTTTCGGCGGCATCCGACGAGCAGGAAGAGCAGTTCTCCAGCATAAAAGCCGTCTGGGTGGCCCGCCGAGCCCAACAGTTATGAGCGAGGCAGCTCGCTTCTCCACCAACCTCGCCTAGCCCGTCGGAGGCAGTTGCCGCACTAAGCCGGCGCATGGTTCCGCAGCTGGCCTTTCCAATACAGCTCGAGGAAGAGTGCCGACTTGCTCCATGCCGGCTTGTCGGGGAGCACGGCGGCACGAGCATCGTCGCTGCTCTCGACGTCGCAGCGTCGTACATCGCCTCTAGTGTCTGCGACTAAGCCATCCGCCGTTGACGCACTCGTAGCAGCGACATGCAGGCAGAGAAAGAAGATGCCGCGGATGTCGACGAGGTGACGGGCAGCACATCCCCGCCCACTGCCGTCATCGAGGATAAGTAGAACACGGGAGGCCTCCATCGATTGTATCCCATGAAGGCCATCACCAAGGCGACGCTAGCGAATACAGGTGGTGTCTTGCATGATTCTTATTCTGCTGGATGCTGGAGGAGGACAAAGAGATCGGGCGGCGACCATTTAGATTAGGTATTTTAATTCTACCAGGCTGGTTGTAATGGGAGTATTATAAGTAGTATCATTCATGCCAACTAGTAGTAGGCAAATTTGATGAGGTGGTGTAGAATTAAATGAAGAAAGAGAGAGTTGAGTATCATATTATGATACCGTATGGAATTAAGACCTCTTCCAATGCAAATGTGCTTATATGAGGTGCTAAGTGCATTAAATGTCTTAGCAACTCAAGTCTCCAATGCATAGGTGCTTAGTTTGTTGTTGCTAAGCTTGCTTCATTTAATTAGCTATAGACTCAAAACTGTCTTTCCACCATTTCTTCCTGGGGTCACCAAACTAGTCTCTCTCTTCTTAATTAACTTGCCACATCATATTTTATGCCTACGTGGCAGGCTTAGCAGTTATACATGGTGGAGCACTGGAAGAGGCCAAGGTTGGTCATAGAGGGGAGTAACTTATACTGTAACATATTACTATGTTACTCTAAACATCTCTATAAACCGGAAAGGAGGGAGTAGTAACATAGACTAGTGTCATATGCATGAAACTACTAGTGAGTATGGGAGCACATGATATTTCCTCGTTCGGATCGATCCCAAGTTGGCTTCTCACCTTCTTGGCCCAACAAAAACCCCTCCCCCCTCCCGCGCGCGCTTCCTGCCCGGCGCTAGCTGAGCCCGCCGCTCCACATTGATGGCAAGTCAGGGCGACGCGACCTCACACTAGTTCCGTCGTTGAAAAGGCGCGCCGACCGAGGGCACCGCCCGCTGCACGCCCGGCATTTCAGACTACAGAGTGGAGAGTAACTTTAGAGCAAGTACTACAATTAGATGATACAAGCATGCTATAAGTATTTAAATATAGTATTTATGCTTAGTTGAAGGAGAGAGAAGAGAAGCGGGTTGTAAACTTGTAGCCGATTGTAGAATAAGCTCCAACATACTTTGTGAGACAAAAGGTGGGGCCATTATTGATATATAGTATTATACTAAAGGGACTAACTATTGTACTAGCAGGCTATTGGGTTGGTTCTAGATGATGTGTCAACTTCATATAGCCGGATGTTGGCTATACTATTAACCATGCTCTAAGTGTGGTGTGAGTAGGTGAGTGTGAGTTGCACCACTTTTTAATGTGATCTATTCTAGCATTTGCATGAGCATGATAATAGTCACTCGCTAAGGAACTTGAGTGCTTTAAGTGTGTTTTGCCGGAAAAATTTGTTGCTCGGACCATCATTGCCAACTTCCACCTTCGTGGAACAATTTTTCTACTTCTCTGAAGAAGAAGAGACATGAGTTTTCCATTTCGGATCTCATCAGCACTCTTGATTTTGAAGAGAAGGCGAGAGCAAAAGACACACGTGCTCGGGTGATACGTCTCCAACGTATCTATAATTTATGAAGCATTCATGCTATTATATTATCTGTTTTGGATGTTTATGGGCTTTATTATACACTTTTATATTACTTTTGGGACTAACCTATTAACCGGAGGCCCAACCCAAATTGCTGTTTTCTTGCCTATTTTAGTGTTTCGAAGAAAAGGAATATCAAATGAGTCCAAACGGAATGAAACCTTCGGGAGAGTTATTTTTGGAACGAAAGCAATCCAGGAGACTTGGAGTGTACGTAAGGGAAGCAACGAGGAAGCCACGAGGCAGGGAGGCGTGCCCCCCACCCTCGTGGGCCCCTCATGCCTCCCCTGACTGACTTCTTTCGCCTATATATCTCCATATACCCTAAAAACATCGAAGAGCACAATAGATCGGGAGTTCCACCACCGCAAGCCTCTGTAGCCACCAAAAACCAATCGGGACCCTGTCCGGCACCCTGCCGGAGGGGGGATCCCTCACCGGTGGCCATCTTCATCATCCCGACGCTCTCCATGACGAGGAGGGAGTAGTTCACCCTCGGGGCTGAGGATATGTACCAGTAGCTATGCGTTTGATCTCTCTCTCTCTCTCGTGTTCTTGATTTGGCACGATCTTGATGTATCGCGAGCTTTGCTATTATAGTTGGATCTTATGATGTTTCTCCCCCTCTACCTTCTTGTAATGGATTGAGTTTTCCCTTTGAAGTTACCTTATCGGAGTGAGTCTTTAAGGATTTGAGAACACTTGATGTATGCCTTGCATGGGATACCCGTGGTGACAATGGGGTATTCTATTGATTCACTTGATGTATGTTTTGGTGATCAACTTGCGGGTTCCGTGACCTTGGGAATCTATGCATAGGGGTTGGCACACGTTTTTGTCTTGACTCTCTAGTAGAAACTTTGGGGCACTCTTTGAAGTTCTTTGTGTTGGTTGAATAGATGAATCTGAGATTGTGTGATGCATATTGTATAATCATACCCACATATACTTGAGGTGACATTGGAGTATCTAGGTGACATTAGGGTTTTGGTTGATTTATGTCTTAAGGTGTTATTCTAGTACGAACTCTATGATAGATCGAACGGAAAGAATAGCTTTGTGTTATTTTACTACGGACTCTTGAATAGATCGATCAGAAAGGATAACTTTGAGGTGGTTTCATACCCTACAACAATCTCTTCGTTTGTTCTCCGCTATTAGTGACTTTGGAGTGACTCTTTGTTGCATGTTGAGGGATAGTTATATGATCCAATTATGTTATTATTGTTGAGAGAACTTGCACTAGTGAAAGTATGAACCCTAGGCCTTGTTTCCTAGCATTGCAATACCGTTTGTGCTCACTTTTATCGTTAGTTACCTTGCTGTTTTTATATTTTCAGATTACAAAAACCTATATCTACCATCCATATTGCACTTGTATCACCATCTCTTCGCCGAACTAGTGCACCTATACAATTTACCATTGTATTGGGTGTGTTGGGGACACAAGAGACTCTTTGTTATTTGGTTGCAGGGTTCTTTGAGAGAGACATCTTCATCCTATGCCTCCCACGGATTGATAAACCTTAGGTCATCCACTTGAGGGAAATTTGCTACTGTCCTACAAACCTCTGCACTTGGAGGCCCAACAATGTCTACAAGGAGAAGGTTTCATAGTAGACATGAAGCTCTTTTCTGGCGCCGTTGCCGGGGAGGTGAGTGCTTGAAGGTGTATCTTTAGATCTTGCAATTGAATCTTTTAGTTTCTTGTTTTATCACTAGTTTAGTCTATAAAAGAAAACTACCAAAAAAATGGAATTGAGTTTGTCGCATATGCTTCATCTTTTTAATATCTTTCGTGAGAATGATGGAAAAGAAAATTGTGCTCAATTGCTAGAAGAATAATGCATTAAAATGTTTGGTACTAGATCTTTGTATGATGAACATGATTTGAATGTTGTTAGTATGAATTCCTTGAATATCCATGATGCTAATGATATGCAAAGCCAGAAGCTTGGGGAAGCTATGTTTGATGGAGACGATATTTTTTGTCCCCCAAGTTTTGATGAGCAAATTTATTATGATTAAAGCATGCCTCCTATTTATGATGATTATTGTGATGATACGTATGCCATAAAGAATAAACTTGCTTAGATGGAGAGTAGTAAAATTCATTCATGATGCTACTGAAAATTATTATGAATGGGGAACATATGCTTGTAGGAATTGCAATAATGTCAAGTTTCCTCTCTATGTGTTGAAAATCTTGAAGCTATGCTTGTTTTGCCTTTCTATGCTAGTTGATTATTGTTCCCATAAGTTGTTTGCTCACAAAATCCCTATGCATAGGAAGTGGGTTAGGCTTAAATGTGCTATTCATATTCTTAATGATGCTCTCTTTATGTTTCAATTCTTATCTTTTATGTGAGCACCATTGCCATCATCATGCCTAGCTAGAAAGACATTAAAGAAAAGCGCTTGTTGGGAGACAACCCAGTATTTACCCTTACTGTTTTTGTGTGTTCACATGATTATGCTACTGTAGTAATCATGTTTTATAGCTTTTGTTTCAATAAAGTGCCAAGTAAGACCTTTGGGATAGCTTACGGTGATAGTTGTGTTGATCCTGCTGAAAATCAGAAACTTTTGCACCCAGTAAATTAGTTTTGATAATTTACAGAAACGTGATTTTGATCTGATTCTTTTTTCTCTGGATCGGTACACAAATTTCTCAGGCTTTCCTAATTTGGTAGGAGTTTTGGAGTTCCATAAGTATACGTTTGATATAGATTACTAGAGACTGTTCTGTTTTTAACAAATTCTGTTTTCTATGTGATGTTTGCTTATTTTGATGAATCTATGAGTAGTATCGGAGGGTATGAACCATAGAGAAGTTGGAATACAGTAGATATTACACCAATATGAATTTAAAATGAGTTCATAACAGTATCTAAGTGGTGATTTATTTTCTTATACTAACGGAGCTTACGAGTTTTCTGTTGAGTTTTGTGTTGTGAACTTTTCAAGTTTTCGGTAAAGATTTGATGGACTATGGAATAAGGAGTGGCAAGAGCCTAAGCTTGGGGATGTCCAAGGCACCCCAAGGTAATATTGAAGGACAACCAAGAGCCTAAGCTTAGGGATGCCCCGGAAGGCATCCCCTCTTTCGTCTTCGTCTATCGGTAACTTTACTTGGAGCTATATTTTTATTCACCACATGATATATGTTTTGCTTGGAGCGTCATTTTGTTTTATTTTGTTTTGCTTGTTGTTTTAATAAAATACATTAGATCTGAAATTCTTAAATGAGAGAGAGTCTTCACATATCCATAATTATTTAACTACTCATTGATCTTCACTTATATCTTTTTGGAGTAGTTTGTCATTTACTAGTGTGCTTCACTTATATCTTATGAGTAAATGGTTGAATGAGTTGAATATCATAAATCTGAAATTATATATGTTTCATATGCTTATCCCATGGGGAATAATGACTTCACTTATAAGAAGTAGAGGTGGTAAATTTATTGGTCATTTGAACAATTCATGAAAGAATATTGAAGGAAGAGAGGTTTCACATATAAATATACTATCTTAGACATCTTCTATGATTGTGAGCCCCATTAATTATTTCCAAACCTGAGCAAATTAGTTGAAATTGGACAAGGAAGACAACGTAATGAGTTATGATTGGGTATATTTGTATAGAAGTTATATTGTTATAGATCCTCCAACATGTGATGCTTGCTTTTTAGAATCCTTTGCTAGCCAAAATATCTGTAATAAGCGGGAATACTGCTTGTGCATCCAAATCCCTTGATCCAAGTTTCTTCCATATGCGATATTTACCTACCGTTCCAAGTAAATTTGCATGTGCCAAACTCTAAACCTTCAAATAATAATCTGTTTTGTATGCCTGAATCGCTCATGTAGCGACTAGGGGCTATCAGTATCTTCCATGCTAGGTGGGTTATTCTCACGATGAGTGGACTCCGCTCATCATTCACGAGAACAATGACTGGTAATTGGGATGCCCAGTCCCATGATCAAAAGATCAAAATCAAATCGAAATAATTGCAAACAAAACTCCCCCAGGATTGTTGTTAGTTGGAGGCACCCGTTGTTTCGGGCAAGCCATGGATTGATGATTGTTGGTGGAGGGGGAGTAAACACTTTACCATTCTGTTTTGGGAACCGCCTATAATGTATCCAATATGGAAGAAACTGGGAACCCTTGGTTGTTATGTTGACAATGAAAGCATACCTCTCAAAATTATTTTCATCTCTATTTCAAAATCGAGCTCTGGCACCTCTGCAAATCCCTGCTTCCCTCTGTGAAGGGCCTATCTTTTACTTTTATGCAAGAGTCAGTAGTGTTCCTTCTCATTCCAACCTACTCTTTAGTTGGCAAGCATCATGTGATGGGGAAGATCTAAGCATATATGGCCATTCAAATATATTTGACCATGAATTATTATTGTTGACAATTATCTATATGATAAGTAAGTTGGGAGGCGAAACATTAAGCCCCTATCTTTCTCTGTGTTCGATCGATCCTATTTGTTCTAAAATTATGCTTTGAGTGGTAGCAATCATGGAAGACTATATGATAGTTGAGTATGTGGGATTTGGTAAATCAAAGCTCTGACATAGACCCTACCTGAAAATAAGATGAATTGCAATTGTTTGATGACTGAGAACATAGTTTGCTAGTTTTCAAGAAAGTTTATGGTATATGCTTTAACGTTTGAATAGCTTGTCACTTGATCATGAGAAGTTTTATGAGATGAGCTACTTTTATGACATATAATCATGCTAGAAAAGGTGATTGAAATTATCATTGATCAAACTTATGCACCTGCTAGCATTCACACTTCATAAATTATTTCTTTTATCATTTACCTACTCGAGGACGAGCAAGAATTTATCTTGGGGATGCTGATACGTCTCCAACATTTCTATAATTTATGAAGCATTCATGCTATTATATTATATGTTTTGGATGTTTATGGCTTTATTATACACTTCTATATTACTTTTGGGACTAACCTATTAACCGGAGGCCCAGCCCAAATTGGTGTTTTCTTGCCTATTTCAGTGTTTCAAAGAAAAGGAATATCAAACGGAGTCCAAACGGAATGAAACCTTTGGGAGAGTTATTTTTGGAACAAAAGCAATCCAGGAGACTTGGAGTGTACGTAAGGGAAGCAACGAGGAAGCCACGAGGCAGGGAGGCACGCCCTACCCCCTGCGCACGCCCCCCACCCTCATGGGCCCCTCGTGGCTCCCCTGATCGACTTCTTTCGCCTATATATCTCCATATACCCTAAAAACATCGGAGAGCACAATAGATCGGGAGTTCCGCTGCTGCAAGCCTCTGTAGCCACCACAAACCAATCAGGACCCTATTCTGGCACCCTGCCGGAGGGGGGATCCCTCACCGATGGCCATCTTCATCATCCCGGCGCTCCCCATGACGAGGAGGTTGTAGTTCACCCTCGGGGCTGAGGGTATGTACTAGTAGCTATGTGTTTGGTCTCTATCTCTCTCTCTCATGTTCTTGATTTGGCACGATCTTGATGTATCGCGAGCTTTGCTATTATAGTTTGATCTTATGATGTTTCTCCCCCTCTACTTTCTTGTAATGGATTGAGTTTTCCCTTTGAAGTTATCTTACTGGATTGAGTCTTTAAGGATTTGGGAACACTTGATGAATGTCTTGCGTGGCATACCCGTGGTGACAATGGGGTATTCTATTGATTCACTTGATGTATGTTTTGGTGATCAACTTGCGGGTTCCGTGACCTTGGGAATCTATGCATAGGGGTTGGCACATGTTTTCGTCTCGACTCTCTGGTAGAAACTTTGGGGCACTCTTTGAAGTTCTTTGTGTTGGTAGAATAGATGAATCTGAGATTGTGTGATGCATATCGTATAATCATACCCACGGATACTTGAAGTGACATTGGAGTATCTAGGTGAAATTAGGGTTTTGGTTGATTTGTGTCTTAAGGTGTTATTCTAGTACGAACTCTATGATAGATCGAACGGAAAGAATAGCTTCGTGTTATTTTACTACGTACTCTTGAATAGATCGGTCAGAAAGGATAACTTTGAGGTGGTTTCGTACCCTACAATAATCTCTTCATTTGTTCTCCGCTATTAGTGACTTTGGAGTGACTCTTTGTTGCATGTTGAGGGATAGTTATATGATCCAATTATGTTATTATTGTTGAGAGAACTTGCACTAGTGAAAGTATGAACCCTAGGCCTTGTTTCCTAGCATTGCAATACCGTTTGTGCTCACTTTTATCGTTAGTTACCTTGCTATTTGTATATTTTCGGATTACAAAAACCTATATCTACCATCCATATTGCACTTGTATCACCATCTCTTCGCCGAACTAGTGCATCTATACAATTTACCATTGTATTTGGTGTGTTGGGGACACAAGAGACTCTTTGTTATTTGGTTGCAGGGTTGTTTGAGAGAGACATCTTCATCCTACGCCTCCCACTGATTGATAAACCTTTGTCATCCACTTGAGGGAAATTTGCTACTGTCCTACAAGCCTCTGCACTTGGAGGCCCAACAACGTCTACAAGGAGAAGGTTGCGTAGTATACATCATCGGGTCGCTGAGGGAGCTTCTAGTGCCCACATGGTACACGAGAAGAACTTCCAGCCCAACGAGCCACAAAACAACAAGAAGTGCAGCCGAAGGTGGAAATCAACTAAGGACTTATGAAATTATATATAATCTTCCTCAGGCAAGTCAGTATCCCCTTTGTCCAGGATCGTGTTTTGTCATGCCGAGCTATTGACATGTGCTACTCTTTTGCAACACCGTTTAAGTATAGCTATTGTTTTCCTATCTTCTCAGATTCAGGACAATGAAGATGATTTCAGGGGAACTGCACAATATGGACTCATGTTGAGTCATCTCTATTGCCTCATGTGTTTTCTGCAAATGTGTCAGCATCAATTGCAAGATGAGGCAGCTAGCTAGCTGTGGAGTTGCCAACATGCTCAAAGTGCTCGCAATATTGAGAAGAAACAAGCATGCCCAGGAAATTAATGTGTGCGCAGGGAGGCCCTTTGCTCAGAGAAGCATTGACCGATTTTGTTTATTTCCACACCTTCTCACAGCTTTGTATTGGTTATAGTATGGTGAATCATTGAGATGCATAAACATGCTGAACTTTTGTTCTTTTGAATGTTACTCCTTCCCGGTTTATAGGGCTTATCTCAAAAATTTCGGTTTCCCATTTTATAAGTCTCAATTTGATTGTTCCCCATCACATGCTCAGATTTCAAGGTGCATTAGTTCATTGCATGCAAGGATTATGAGAAACTTGACCAATGCATGTATTTTCTGAAGCTTAGTTTAATGTGAGTGTCTGGATCCAGTACCGCATCCTCTAATTTGGTGGATGCCAAGTTGAAAAAGGTTATCGATGAGTAGCCATAAGCTGGAGGCGTCTTTTTTTATTTCGAATGGGCAATAAGCTGGAGAGTGTCTCGGGCTGCCTCTAGCACAAGGCCCTGCAGTACGAAAAACGGGCAGCCGACTGGGCCGATACAAAAGCCTATCCATCTTAACGCCCATTTGTTTTTGTTTTTTGCGAGGAGAAGCCCATATTTCTTGAACAGGGGGAGATCCCAGAAAAACCCTTCTTCCTCCTCGCTTCCACTTATACTGCAGCTCGCTCTCCCGCTTCCGTCTCCCCCCAATTCCCCCCGCTCCCCATCTTCCTCACTCGTCCAGAAAACCCCCACTCACCTTCTTCCTCACTCATACAGAAAATGCCTGCTCCTCTTCTTACGCTCCTACAGAAATCCCCAGCCCTCCTTCTTCCCCACTCATACTGCCACTAGGCTCGTCTCTGGCTACTCTGCTCAAACCCGTGAGCTCCGCGCGACGCCCACAAGGAAAATGGAGTCGGCTGGCCCCAGTGCCGAGAAGGTGAGGCTCCCGCCAGCAGCGATGCCAGTTGTAGATCCTGCACCCAGCAGCGCGGGGAGAAGCGGTAAGGCCCCCACCCGGATCTGAGGAACCGGTAGAATCTCTGGTGGACCGCATCAGCGATCTCCCGAACGTCATACTTGAGGAGATCATATCGCTTCTCCCCACCAAGGATTGCTGCCGCACACAACTCCTCTCAACTCGCTGGCACCCTCTATGGCGCACCGCGCCCCTCAATCTCGACTGTCATCAGATATCTGTCCTTCCTAAAATTTGATCTCCTCAGAGCCATCATCTCCTCTCACCAGCAGGGCCCTGTTCAACGCCTCTACATTCTGACATGGTACCTGCTGTCCATACCCGACACGGTGCATGCTTGGCTGACATCCCCTGATTTCGGAAAACTGGAGAGGCTGACAGCTGGGTCCGTGGACGCAGCAAGGAAGTGCCTCCTTATTACGCGGAAAATAATGATCCCTCCACCCGACAGTAGGGACCCACCGGACGGGCCACCGTATTTCGCAAAAAAATATGTTTCCTCCCTGACTGTTGGGACCCACCAGCTACATCTTCGCACGCAAGAAAGTGCGTCACTATTACGAGCAAAAAAATGATTCGCCCCCTGACTGCTGGGACCCACCAGCTACATCTTCGCACGCAAGGAAGTGCCTGACAGTCGGGACCCACCTGGTCGAAGCATACATAGTGTTGTCATTCTGGTCCCGAACATGTACGTACATACTGGTCGACCCGTTGCTTTGCAACAATGAACCGTGGCCTAGTAAGTAGTGGCACATGTCATAGTAGAGCCCCCCACGTAGCAGTTCAGGCTGTCCCATCTAAACCGTGTACACGTACATACGGCCACACGCCAAAAAATACAGCCACGTACGTACATACGGGCAGGGTCTCGAATACCTACTCGTGCATACGTACGGCTAGAGCTCGTGTACATGGCTGGGTCGGAATGGAGAAATTGCGCCGTTGTCATGTTCATGGGGAGACATCTGGCTGGGTCGGAACGGAATGCGTTGTCGTGTTCATCAGGAGCCAACCGGCTTGTACGGAACAACCGATGGAAACGAGGCCTGGCGTACCATAGAACGGAGGAAACGGCCTTGTGTTCGACCGGCCACGATCGAAACAGGATCCTGTTCATCAGGAGGGGTCTGGCGTACCACAAAATAGAGCAAACGGACTTCTGTTGGACCTCGTACGGTCAAAATGGGGTCCTGTTGATAGAGAGGGGTGTGGCGTACCGCAAAACGGGGGAAATGGACTTGTGTTGGAGCGCTACGGTCAAAACGGGGGTCCTGTTCGTTGGGAGGGGTGTGGCGTACCGCAAACGGGACTCCACGGGATATTGTTCATCTCCATCGTCGACCTCCTCCAGCCTCCACGGGCTACTGCTCATCCACCGTCGACCTCCTCCGGCCTCCACCTGCGACTGTTCATCCATGGGCTCCTTTTCATCCAGCCTCCACCGCGCGCTCCTCCACCGGCTACTGTTCAACCAGCCCTCTCCACGGGGTCCTGTTCAACCACCCCTCCACGGGCTACTGTTCATCAAGCCCTCCACTGGCTACTGTTCAACCAACCCTGGACGGGGTCCTGTTCATCCAGCCCTCCACGGGGTCCTGTTCATCCAGCCCTCCACGGGGTCCTGTTCATCCACCCCAACCGACTCGATCGGGGTCCTGTTCATCCAGCGGCAACGGCCTCTACTACCATGGGGTCCTGTTCATCCAACCCCCCACCGGGAACTATTCATCCAACCCCCCAACAACGCTCACTGTTCATCCTGAGGAAGCATCGATCGACTTTGGTTAGCAACAGTAGCGAAGGAATTGCTCGATCGGGTTCAGTTAACAGCCATCGATCGATCACTCCGGTTTAGTAACGCGTAGCCTGCAGTGCAATCGCTCTGGTTCAGTTAGGCAAATGCCTCGCTCAGGTTCTGTTAGAGCCCAACGCCTGGCACCCACGCACGTACGTGTACGAGAGAAACGTGCATCACTCACCCCCCGACCATCCACCGTAACCGGGAACTCCCCGAAATTTTCCTTGCCCTCGCTTCTACCATGGTTTTTTCCGTCATGGACGGCCCAAAGAATGTCATGCAGCTACGTCTTCGGCCCGCCCAGGATGAAAAGCCCATTTTCTGTCATGGTTTTTTGTCATAGAAGTAGGAGCCCACCATATCTACAATGATACTGGGTTTTGTCACAATTATCGTCATAGAAGTGTCATAAGCATGACAGGAAAAAAATTCGTTGGCCCAAAATGTCATGGACGTGTTTGTTTTTGTAGTGTAATTCACGGATATTGAAGGGGCCGGGAAAAAAATTCATTGGCCCAAAAGGAAATTTGGATCCCCCTTCAATCTTGGTGATTTCCCCCAGAAAACCATGGAACTCCCTCGGTGATGGTTCGATTTATCAAAGGCGTGCATGACGACATAAGGAAAACATTCTCAAATTTTTACCAGGGCACGGTGAGGCCACACCATGGCACCACGCCAGGCGTCATGTTTTCCAAGCATGTATTTCATTTTTGTATAGTTGTTAACCCAGTAAACGACGCGTTTATGGTTGACTATTGCCACACATTTCCTTGAAATACCTGCCCATTCCATGTAAAAGGCATGAGAATGTACTCAATAGCACGAGGATGGTTTTCCAGACCGTTCTTGTGCACCTTTTCATGCACTGATTGTTCGAATTTGAATTATGTGCATTAATGCCTAGAAAATGCAAATAATCCCCTAAATATGGTAAGAGCCAGGAAAAATGTCAAATTTGAACACGTTGCATCTGAGGCAGTATGTTGATTGTTGAAAAAAATTGAATGACAAACTAGGACGGAAATTTGGATTCCCCTTCAATCTTGGTGATTTCCCTCTCGAAAGCATGGAACTTCCTCGGTGATGGTTCGATTTGTGAAGGGCGTGCATGACGACATTAATCAAACCTTCTCAGCTTTTAACTAGGGCACAATGAGGTCATACCATGATGGCACCATGCCAGGCGTCATGTTTTTCAAGCACGTATTTCATTTTTCTATAGTTGCTAACCCAGTAAATGACGCGTTTTGGTTGATTATTGCCACACATTCCCTTGAAATCTTTGCCCGTTCCCTGTAAAAGGATTGAGAATTCACTAAATACCACAAGTTTGGTTTTTTCAGACCGTTTGTGTGCACCTTTTCATGCACCGATTGTTTGAATTTGAATTATGTGGATTAATGCCTAGAAAATGAACATAATCCCCTAATATGGTAAATGAGCCTAGAAAAATGCCAAATTTGAGCATGTCGCATTCGAGGGGGTATGTTGATTGTAGAAAAAACTGAATGACAAGCTAGGAAAGAAATTTGGATTCCCGGCCCCTTCAATCTTGCCGATTCTCCTCGAAACCATGAAATTTCCTAGGTGATGGTTTGATTTATGAATGGCGTGCATGGCGACATAAGACAAACATTCTCAATTTTTACCAGGGCATGGTGAGGCCACACATTTCCTTGAAAGATCTGCCCATTCCTTGTAAATGGCATGAGAAATTACTAAATAGCACGACCATGATTTTCCAGACCGTTCTCGTGCACCTTTTCTGATTGTTTGAATTTGAATTATGTGCATTAATGCCTAGAAAATGCACATAATCCCCTAAATATTGTAAATGAATCTGGAAAAGTGCCAAATTTGAACACGGTGATTAGCAGGGTTTATGTTCATCGTAGAAAAAAACTCATGGACAAAGGACAAAGGAAATTTGGATTCCCATTCAATCTCGGTGATTTACTATCGCACACGATTCATCTCCGTCGCCTCTGCGAACCGTGTATGTTCACTCGCACATGCAAAAGGAAAAAGAAAACCCTCGCCCCCTTCGTCCCCACCCACTCGCCGCGGACTCCTCCGCAACTCTGCACCTCCTCAACTTCTATCGCGGCGGCCACCCTAAGCTCGACGGCGCTGTTGACAGTGGCCGGAGGTCACGCTCCAAACGGCACATGATTTCGCCCCTACCGCTTTCCGCCACCTATCTGCACCGACATTCTAGACTCTGGTCGACTGGAGTTTTCTGCGGGATTGGCCCAGGGATTTTTCTCATGGAGAAGGTAATCAACTTAGCGAAACATTCACTCATCTCTTATCGCAGTCCGCCCGTCGCTGTCAATCAACCGGCGGAAATCACCGTGGAATCATTTTTGTTCTAGCTGGTTCATGGGTGTTCCCAGTGCGAGCAGAAATCAGGCAAGTGTGGTCGCGGCCAGTCGGGAACGAAGTTCTATCTCACCATTCTGGATGACTTCAGGGAGCGCTCGTTATGTTCAATATCAACCTACCATTGTTGGCATGGACTAAATATGTGAACATATACCATATGTTACTACATTATCTATATATTTACATGAAATCTTTGTTACATTATCTATTTTTAATTATATATTTTTGTACTTTGCTTTCATCTATATATTGATCTGTTCTATCAGTTACTCCCACATTTGCATCTTGCTCTGTTATTTCAATATATCTAATTTACGATCTTAATTTTCATTTCAAGCAGTACACCCCTTGCTTTGCAAGAACAGGAGTAGAAGGAAATCTTGGGCTTTACTTTGTTGATGACTCCCAGGATGTCATATAGACAATGCAGCATGGACATACAATGATGGTTAGCATAAAACTTGATAAAGATGGTCACTCCTATTTTAATGCGGACCTTTGGAGAAAAATGTCTAAGTGTTATGAACTGAAAGCTGGCAATGAAATTCTAGTGCATCCACCACAGCCTGGTCTAACTAACATGGATGTTTACTTCCCCAACGTCATGAGCCGATCAAAGTCTGACTGAGGTTAGTGTCCTTTCAACTTTCTCCATGCTATCATATTACTTAGCAAAATTGGGGTATTTGTTCTGACTAATTGATCACTATTTAAGCAACCAATTGTGATTTCATTTTATAACTCCATTCCTAGGCAATAACAAATTCTATTAACCAAATTATGTGCACTATATATTCTTCTGCCATGTTCGGAATAAATAACACCTTTCCACCTTTTAAGCATGATATGTTGGATGCATAGTGAACGATCTGTATGTTACTAAGCGTACCAAATTTCACTATAAGGACTTGAAGCATGTCATAAACTTTGTTGATAATCTGACAGAGATAGCATAGCATATGAATGCTAGATTTTGGATGGGATTAATTATACCTATGGTGCACACATTGAACAGGACCAATTGTGTGCACAAACGCTGGTAAAAAGTCTTATTTTAATGTTGATGCTCATAAACTATATATATCTTTAACGATATGTTACAATTGGTTTTTATTCTCATTTAAACAGAAGTTGCCCGCTGTAGAAGTTCCTGGTTCGATTTCCCGGCGTGGTCGAATTACACTTGTGCCTGCTAATAACGCCAAAGTGATTGCAAGGTACTGCATTTCCCACAGAAATGAAACCATTCAAATTAACAAGTTCTCGCGTGGCAATGGATCCATATTGGAAAATTGGAGACACTGTTCTACACATGCTCTATTAAGGCACAAGAGGGCTCTTCCTTTTCATTGACGAGATGCCGAGTCACCGTGATCAAGATGCTTCAAACGGATAGTTGTGGTTGTTGGCCCTCAGCCTCTTAAAATGTGTTAGCTGTTACTATGTTAAGTATGTAGATATGGACCATATGGTTGTTGGCCGTTAGCCTCTTAAAATGTGATAATTGTTACTATGTTAAGTATCTAGATATGGACCATATGGTTGTCAAAACCATATTACGAAGATCCTCCTTTTGTCAAATAGTGTAACCACTATATATATGTTACTCAAATGCTGTTAGCCAAGTTCTTAAATTTTCATGGAAAGTATTACTCAAATAGTGTAACCACGAAGATCCTCCCGATGTCCAGAAGACATTTGCATATTAACTGTCCATATTGAAAATTCACACACATGTTAACATAAGGAAACGTATGTGTAACTTACTAATCATCGCACACGAGTACTCGCAGATGCATCGTGTGCGATACTCCTAGCCACCACAAGCAACTAGTTTGAATTTTTCAAAGTTTTTTGTATGAAGAGAATCGCACACAAACTTACTATAGTAACCGTTTGTGTTATAATTTCTCATCACAAACAGTTCATCTGAGTGGGCTATTTGCTGCGTATCACACACATCTGGTTTACACGAATCGTTTGTGTTCTTTTGGCTGATCGCAAATGCAGCATATCACACACATCTTGTTAAGATGCACCGTTTTTGTTCTCTTGCCTAATAAAAAACAGTTTGTCCGAGTGAACCGTATGTTGTATATAACACACACCTTGATCTGGCTGACCATTTCTGTTGCATTCCCTAATAGCACACAGTTCATCGGAGCAAACTATATGTCGTATATCGCACACACATTGATATGGCTGCCCGTTTCTGTTGTTCTTCCTCATCGCAAATAGTTTTGCTGGATCAACCGTATGCCCAGCATCGCACACGCAAGTAAAATCTGAACCGTGTTTGATGTGTCCACCATCACAAATGCTTGCACCTTTTTGACGGTTTTTACACCACCGTTTGCGATAATTGCATCGCACACAGTTTCGTTGAAGGGTCTCTGATCATAGTGTCGCGTTAGGAGCATTCTGCAGTAGTACATGTATTATAATGATGAATGGTGGCTTTGTAACAAATATCATGTCAGCTCTATATGATCATGCAAAGCAAAATGACAATGAATGCTCAAGTCATATGATGAATAGTAACAATGGAAGTTCCATGGCAATATATCTTGAAATTGGTATGAAAACTTATGAGAGAGTGTATCATCTGATGGAGTTGGATGCACCGGTGAAGTTTGCACCATGTCTTGAGGTGAGAGTGGGCAATGCATGGTACCGAAGATGCTAGCAAAATATGGATAGGTGGAAGTGCTTATAGTCCAAAAACTCACATTAAACATAAAGTACTCAAGTAAGCAAAGAATAGTAGACCTCGTAGCAAAGCATAACTCGCATGCTCCTAGGGAGGAGATTGGTAGGAGTTAACCATCGCATGCCCCCCGATCCAAAGACACAAAGGTTTATTCAATCAAAGATAAACCACGCTCCGACTTCCTCGCTAATGCCAGCGGCCACCAGTTTCATGCATACGGACTCACAAACCTTAACACAATTGTTAATATTTAGCTTTAATTACTTACTAACATACTCACATATTATTACCTCAATATTGCAAAACTATTGCAAGGAATCAAACTTAATATATTCAATTATCTACAAGTCCATGCTAGTTTTTATTATACCACTTCAATAACCTACAATTTTTAGACCAATCATATTATTCGTGCAAATTACAATTCCTATTCAACTCTCAAAAGGATTTAGGTGAAGCAAGAAAGTGCAAATAATTTCTACTCCCTCCGTCCCATAATATAAGAGTGTTTTTGACACTACACTAGTGTAGAAAACGCTCTTATATTATGGGACGGATGGAGTATAAAACAAATCCCATGCTCAAACAAATATAAGCAAAGTACAAGAGCAATTGCCTCAAGTCAAAAAGATATAAGTGAAGTACAGATGAGCATTCTATAAATATAGGATGAATGTATGTATCTCATAATAGATTTAATCAGAAAATGATGATTGCATAGACCAGCAAGCAAAACAAAAATGAAAACAAATGAAGCTCCAAGCAAAACAAATATCATGCAAACAATAAAAATATAGCTCCACGTAAGATATACCGATAGTTTTGAAGACGAAAGAGGGGATGCCATCCGAGGCATCCCTAAGCTTAGATGCAACATATCTATAATTTTTGATTGTCTCGTCCTATTATATTGTCAATATTGGGTCTTTATATGCAATTTTATATCATTTTTGGCAACTAACCTATTAACTCAGTGCCTAGTGCCAGTTCCTATTTTCTACATGTTTTTTGTTTCTCAAAAAATTAATACCAAACAAAGTTCAAACACGATGAAACTTTAGGGTGATTTTTTCTGGACCAGAAGGGGCTCAAAACAATTTTTTTGTCGCCGTAACAATTTTTCCGCCAACAGAGAGCCACCCGAAACAATTTTTCCACCACTGCAAGCTTCTATTCTTCTGCGGTCCCATCTAGAGACCTTTTTGGGTACTCTATCAGAGGGGGAATCGATCATGAAGGGCTTCTATAGCAACCTTGCCACACCTCCTATGATGTATGAGTAGTTTACCACAAACCTACATGTCCATAGTGATTAGCTAGATGGCTTCTTATCTCTCTTTGATCTTCAATACAATGTTCTCTTCGGAGATCGTTTCGATGTAATCTTGTATTGTCATGTGTTTGTTGGGATCCCATGAATTGTGGGTTTATGATTGGAATATTCATTGGAAGTAATGGAGTCTTTGCTGAACTTTATATGAATGATTTTTATAGCTTTGTATTTCTCTCCGGTCTATCCATTTGGTTTGCCCAACTATATTGATTTATCTTCAATGGAAGAGGTGCTTTGTAGTGGGTTCAATCTTGCAGTGTCCTCACCCAGTGACAGATGGGTAGCGAGGCATGTATTGTATTGTTGCCATTAACGGTAAAATGACGGGGTTTAATCATATTCTTAGTTTTATTCTGTCTCCATCATGTCATCTTGCTTAAAGCTTTACTCTGTTTTTCATGAACTTAATACCATAGATGCAGGCAAGAGTGATACGTCTCCAACGTATCTATAATTTTTATTGTTCCATGCTATTATAGTATCAATCTTGGATGTTTTATATGCAATTATATGCAATTTTACATCATTTTTTGGGACTAACCTATTAACTGCCAGTTGCTGTTTTTTTGCTTGTTTTTTGCTTTTAAGAAAATTACTATCAAACAGAGTCCAAACAGAGAAAAAACTTTGGTTTGATTTTTTCTGGACTAGTGGGACCCACCAAGGTTCGGGAGAAGACCTCAGGAGTCACGAGGGAGCGACAAGATTAGGGGGTGCGCCCCGAGGGGGGGGGGCAGGCTTGTGGGTCCCTCGTGGCACCTCCTGACCTAATTCCACCTCTTTAAATTTCCGTATATTCCCATTATTCTAGAGAGCCACCCGATACACTTTTTCTGCCGCCACAAGTTTCTGTTCTTTTGCGATCCCATCTGGAGGCCTTCTCTGGTACCCTGTTGGAGGGGGAATCAATCACGGAGGGCTTCAACATCATCCGTGCTGCCCTTCCGATGATGCATGAGTATTTCACGATAGACCTATGAGTCCATAGCTAGTAGCTAGATGGGTTCTTCTCTCTCTCTCTCTCTCTCTCTCTCTCTCTCTCTCTCTTTCTCTCTCTCTCTCGGATCTGCAATACAATGTTTCCTCATTGTTCTTGGAGTTCTATCCGATGTAATCTTCTTTTGTGGTGTGTTTGTCGGGATTCGATGAATTATGGGTTTATGATCAGATCATTCAGGAATATGAATTTAGTCTTTTATGAATTTTTTTATAACTTTGTATTTCTCTCTGATCGATCCATTTAGTTTGGCCAACTAGAACTATTTATCTTGCAATGGGAGAGGTGCTTTGTGATGGGTTCAATCTTGCAGTGCTCAATCCCAATGATAGAAAGGGACATGACATGTATTTGTATTATTTCCATTAAGGATAAAAATATGGGATTTATTCATATTGCTTGGGTTTACTTTGCCTACATCATGTCATCTTGCTTAAGGCGTTACTCTGTTTTTATTAACTTAATACCCTAGATGCATGCTAGATAGCGGTCGATGGGTGGAGTAATTGTAGTAGATGCAGGCAGGAGTCATTCTACTTGTGTCAGACGTGATGCCTATATACATGATCATTGCCTTGAATATTATCATAACTATGCGCTTTTCTATCAATTGCCCAATAGTAATTTGTTCACCCAGCATATGTTATGTGCCCAAGAGAGAATCCTCTAGTGAAAACTATGGCCCCGGGTCTACTTTTATCATATATTAAAACACAAAAATACCTTGATGCACTTTTTTTGCAATTTATCTGTTTACCTACCACTACGAGATTTTATCCTTGCAAATAAGCGCTGAGGGGATTGACAACCCCTTTGTTCGCGTTGGATGCAAGTATTTGCTTTTGTGTGTGCAGGTGCTGCTATAATTGAGGGAAATAGTTACCTCTACTATACCACTTCATGCTCTGTTCTTCGAGGAAATCCCAACGCAGCTCACAACTAAGGAGTCAGTCAATTGGTGAAGTAATAGTAGTAGATGCAGGCAGGAGTTGGTCTACTTGTCACGGACATGATGCCTATATACATGATCATTTCCATGAATATCGTCATAACTATGCACTTCTCTATCAATTGCCCAACAGTAATTTATCTAGCCGTCGTATCCTATCTATATGAGAGAAGCCTCTAGTGAAAACTATGCCCCCCGAGTCTACTTTTATCATATTACTAAAACCAAAAATACCTTTCTTCAATTCTTTGTTTTATTTACTTTTCAATTTATCTATCTACCATTTTTAGATTTAATTCTTGCACGTAACAAGTTCAAGGGGATTGACAACCCTCTTGCACGTGTTGGGTGCAAGTATTTGCTCTTGTCTGTGTAGGTACTACTTACTAGGCATTTGCGTGGTTCTCACTATTGGTTCGATAACCTTGGTTCTCACTGAGGGAAATACTATCCGCTACTATATTGATTCACCCTTCCTCTTCGGGGGAAATCCCAACGCAGCTCACAAGTAGCACTTGGGCATCCCCAAGCTTATGTTCTTGCAGCTCCTTGTTCTTCTCATAGCGCTTTCTCACCCAAAACTAGAACACATCATGCACATAAAACTTAACGGAATTTCATGAGATACGTTAGTATAATAAGTTAAATCCTTCACTCAGGTACTGCCAATACAAGATTCATAATTATTTCCAAATCTTGTTTAGAGTATTCTATCATTTCCACAATTTGTATCACCCAATGTAAGCCATAGAAACTTTAAAACAAACAAATAAAAAAGAATCTGTCAAAAACATAACATCACATAAAGATTAATTTTTTCATAATTGTGTAACTCTAATAATTCTTAAAAATTAGTACACTAGAGATAATTTTTACTTTGGTACTGTGTTAAAATTTCAGCAATTGATCACGTTTCAGTACAAATAAAAATTCAAACACCGGACACAAAATTTCCTATTTTTGCACATAACCTAATAAACAAGTAACTTGCAACACCCCAAAGGTTTAGCTTGGCACAAAAATAAAAGAAAATATACAAACATAATTACTACAATAGCAACAATCATGTTGAAACACTAAAAACAAAACAGAATAAAGGATTACTATCTGGTTGCCTCCCAACAAGCACTTTCTTTATAGCCATTTAAGATAGGCTTGAGATTTAATAATGCTCACATGAAAATCAAGAATTGAAACAAAAAACAAAGCATCCTAAAGCATGTAACAAGCACATTTAAGTCTAAACTACTTTCTATGCATAGCAATTTTATAAATAAATAAATTGTCATGGCAAGCAATACATAGCATATGCAAGAAGGAAAAAATGAAACATTAATAGTTTCAACAAAAAGTGAGGTAACTTATTAATATGAAGATTTATATAATCATGTTTGCCTCTCTCAAAATAATTAAATGTAGCATCATAATCAAATTCAACAATATATCTATCATATAAAAATATTATTTCTATGATCCACATGCATAATTTTTTTTGTAATCTTCCAAGATAGCAAGATTAACATCAAGCCTCTCCAAACCCACTTTTATCAAATTTTTCATTAGACTAGATGTTATCCAAAATAGCGGGATTCTTTTTAACTAAAGTTGACACTCTTCCAAACCCACTTTCAATAGTATTTCAGATTTTATTCAATAGTAGATTCATTATGAGGCTCAATTTTTTTTCAGTATCACAAGAAGTATCATAATAATTAATAGGCATATGATAACCTACAAGTATAGGGGATCGCAACAGTCTTCAAGGGTAGTATTTCACCCAAATTTGTTGATATCACACAAGGGTGGCCAAAGAATATTTATGAGCCTTAGAAGTTGAGTTGTTAATTCAACCACACATGGGATATAATATTTCTGTGGCAAAATGTTTAGTAGCATAGTAGTTTGATAGTTTCAGTAACAGTAACAATAGTAACAGTAATAGTAACAGAAGCTGTTTTGTAGTGATTGTAACAACAACAACAATAGTAACTTAACAAAGATCAATAAGAGAAATGCGTAGGCATTGGATCAGTGATGGATATTTGTGTTGGATGGCATTCATCATATAACAGTCACAACCTAGAGTGATACACAATAGCTCCAATTCATCAATATAGTGTAGGCATGTATTCCGTATGTAGTCATCTTATATATAATAAGAACTTGCATGGCATCTTTTGCCCTACCCTCCCGTCGTACCGGGACCATAAGGAAACTAAGGGATATTAAGGCCTCCTTTTAATAGAGAATCGGAATAAAGTATTAACACATGTTGAATACATGAACTACTCGAATTACAGTCATCCCCGGAGAGTATTCTAACTATTATCACTTTGGGGTCTACGTATTTTTTATCAAAACAATAATAAGTCCATACAATTAGCACATTGGATAAAAAACTCAAATATATTCGTGAAAACATAGAAGGCTCAGATATGAAATCATGACACTCAGGCCCTAGTGACAAGCATAAGAATAGCAAAGTCATAGCATCATCAATGTCAAAACATAATGGATACTATAGATCAAGTCCTCACAAATTGATTCGATTACATGAAAATCCTCATCCAAGTCCATCACTGTCCAGCAATCCTACGAAGGAATTACTCACTCCCAGCGGTGAGCATCATAGAATTGTTGATGGAGAAGGGTCAATGATGATGACGGCGACGAATCCCCTTCTCAGGAGACCTGAACAGACTCCAGATAGCCCTCCCGATGAAAACAGGAGGTAGTGGCGGCTCCTAATACGTCTCCAACTTATCTATAATTTTTGATGGTTTCATGCTGTTATATTATCAATCTTGGATGTTTTATATTCATTTACTAGCAACTTTATATCAGTTTTTGGGACTAACCTATTGACATAGTGCCCAGTGTGAGTTGCTATTTTTTGCTTGTTTTCACCTTTGCAGAATATCAATACCAAATGAAGTTCAAATGCCACGAAACTTTTTGGAGATATTTTTCTGGACAGAAGACACCCAGGTAGGCAAAGGAGCACATGGGAAGAGGCTTATGGGGCCCACTAGGCACCAGGGCGCGCCAAGGGGCCCAAACCCACCCGGAGCCCACGAGAAGCTTCTCCACCGACCTCCACCTCTATAAATACTCTAAAATGCAAAACCACTTTTCCAGCAGCCGCAAGTTCCAGAACCATGAGATCCAATCTAGAGGCCTTTTCTGACACTCTGCCGGAGGGGGCAACGATCACGGAGGGGTTATTCATCATCCTTGTTACCCCTCCGATGATGCGTGAGTAGTTTACCACAGACCTACGGGTCCAGAGCTAGTAGCTAGATGGCTTCTTCTCTCTCTTTGATCTTCAATACAATGTTATCCTCGATGTTCTTGGAGATCTATTTGATATAACTCTTTTTTGCGGTGTGTTTGTTGGGATCCGATGAGTTGTGGGTTTATGATCAGCTCTATCCATGAATATTATTTGAGTCTTTGCTGAACTCTTATATGCATGATTGTTATAGCCTCGTATTTCTTCTCCGAAATTTTGGTTTGGTTTGGCCAACTAGATTGGTTTTTCTTGCCATGGAAGAGGTGCTTTGGGATGGGTTTGATCTTCCGGTGCTCAATCTTAGTGAGAGAAAGATACATGACACACATGTATTGTTGCCATTAAGGACAAAAAGATGGAGTCTATTCCTACATGAATAGATCTTGTCTATATCATGTCATCGTTCTTATTGCATTACTCCGTTTTTCCATGAACTTAATACACTCAATGCATGCTGGTGCGCGGTCGATGTGTGGAGTATAGTAGTTGATGCAGAATCTTTCTGTCTACTAATCTTGGACGTGATGCCTATATACATGATCATTTCCTTGGATATTGTTATGATTATTCTCTTTCCTATCAATTGCCCAACAGTAATTTGTTTGCACACAGTATACTATTTTCCTGAGAGAAGCCTCTAGTGTAAACTACGGCCCCCGGGTCTATTTCCTATCATATTAAATCTAAAAGTACCTTGCTATGATTTTTCTTTCTTTGTTTTATTTTGTGTTTTAGTTAGATCTATTTATCAAAACCTATACAAATTAATCTATCTCAATACCGAGGAGGGATTGACAACCCCTCTTACACGCTGGGTTGCAAGTATTTGTTGTTTATGTGCAGGTGTTGTTTACATAGTGTTGCTTGGTTCTCCTACTGGATTGATAACCTTGGTTTCATAACTGAGGGAAATACTTACCTTTGATGTGCTACATCATCCTCTCCTCTTCGGGGAATTACCAACGCAGATACAAGCAATCAGGAAGAATTTCTGGCGCTGCTGTCGGGGAGACATCATCAACATCTATCAAGTACCTACGCCTAAACTCTCATCTCCTCGTAGTTACTTTATTTGCCATTTGCCTCTCATTTTCATCTCCCCCCACTTATAAAAGTTTTTACAAAATACCAAAAATATTTTTTGTTTGCCGTTTTGTCGCTTGCTTCTTTGTTTGCTTGCCCACTTTATCGCTACAGATAGCTCCTCCCTTGCCTCGTGCACCCCTGAGAATGAAGTTCTCAATTTTAGACAAAGGGGATGAGAAAATTTAAGAGATGCTTGGTATAGGATTTGCAACGCTCATAATAGATCACCCCGTAAGCAATCTACTACCGTTCTTCTTCATAGTTTTTATGTGGGAATCACTACTTGGTATAGATTTGTGCTTGATACAATTACCGGAGGGAATTTCTTGATGTGTCCCTCTATGGATGCTTTTAATGCTATGCGACATTTAGTGGGATCGCCACCTATCATTATCAATGAAACTATTTTAACTCTTGAGGATGTTATGTAAATGCTAGATTCTACTGAAAAGAAAATGCTCACCGAAGAGCATATTGAAAATTTGGATAAAAGGATCCATATCTTGCTAATCGAATTGGGTCAAAGATAGGAGATACTCTTAAAACACTAAAAGAGATAGGACCCGTAGTTAGTGAAAGGGTAGAAGAGAGCCCCGCTCGAATTGATGAGTTGAAAGAAATTTTTAGTAACTTGAGTTCCGCTTTTTCTTCCATTAAAACTATTGAAAAGACTCCTTCTAGTAAGAATACAAAGTCTGCATATGCTTTTAAGAACAAGGGTGCCACTTTTAGTAGCAATCATGAAGATCTTAAGATGATTAGAGTTCACCCCAATTTCGTAGATTTGATAAGAGAACCAATTTATAAAAATACATCTCTTGATTTTGCTCCTCGGAGTTTGATTATTGAAAAATATATGTGCTAGAACTCCTAGAAATTATGGTTGTGTAATTTGAGGAATTGGAAACTAAAGATGACAATACTTGAATCTATGCATTATGCCTAGCTAGGGGCATAAAACAATAGCGCTTGTTGGGAGGCAACCCAATGAATAAAACACATTTTTTACTTTTTATTCCTGTTCTTGTGTGTTTAAACAATTATGCTACTGTTATGATTGCACCTTTATGTTTTAATTAGTGTTTGTGCCAAGTAAAGCCTTTAGGATCATGTTGGGTGATAGTTGATTTCATCCTGTTGGAAAACATAAACATTTGCGTCCAGTAGAAGAATTGTTAAAATTCAGTGGAGCATTATAAAATCCTGAGTTTTTTTATACATGATTTATATACAATTTTCTATGTTGTCCTAATTTTCAAATTTTGTGGGGTTACAGAAGTATGGTTAAAGTTAAGATTACTACAGACTGGTCTGTTTTTGACAGATTCTGTTTTCATTGCATTGTGTGCTTATTTTGATGAATCTATGGATTGTATGAGGGGGTATACGCCATGGTAAAGTTAGAATACAATAGGTATAATATAATAATAAAATATGAATGGGTTTTCAGCAGTACTTAAAGTGGTGATTTGTTTTATAATACTAATGGATCTCACAAAGGTTTTGTTAAGTTTTGTGTGATTGAAGTTTTCAAGTTTTGGGTGAGATCACGATGGATGAAGGAATAAGGTGTGGCAAGAGCCTAAGCTTGGGGATGCCCATGGCACCTCGATGGAATATTCAAGGAAGTACCGAGCAACTAAGCTTGGGGACGCCCCAGAAGACATCCCCTCTTTCTTCTAACGACCATCGGTAATTTTACTTGGAGCTATATTTTTATTCATCACATATCATGAGTTTTGCTTGGAGCATCTTGTATTATATGAGTCTTTGCTTGTTTTGCTTTTTAGTTTGGAACAATCATCCTTGCTGGACACACCTATTTGAGAGAGCCATAATGATGCTATGATTTTTTAGAATTGCAATATGTGCTTCACTCAAATTTTTTGAGCTATGGAATTGCTCTAGTACTTCACTTATATCTTTTTGAGCACGGCGGTGGCCTAATTTTGAAGAAATACTCTCATGCTTAACTTAGATCATTTTGAGAGTTAGTAAATTGTGAAGAAATATGCTCTCATGCTTCACTTATATCATTTTGAGAGTTACTAATTTTGGAAGAAATATGATCTCGTGCTTCACTTAGATTATTTTGGGAGTTAGCAAAATTTTAAAGAAATATCCTCTCATGCTTCATTATATCGTTTTGAGAGTTCAAAATTTTGAAGAAATACTTATGCTCTTGTGCTTCACATAAATTGGTTTGAGTGCTTGTTAGTAGCAATGGTAATATATGAAATTAGTCCCAAAGTGATATATATATATTCAAGAGGGATATAACAAAAACTTTCATGAAGATCGTTGGATATTATAAACTTGATTCCTTGTAATAGTTTTGTGAAATGGAGATAGTAATATGTGAGTCATGTTGGCGAGTAATTCTGCTTTAGTAAGAATATTGGTGTTAAGGTTTGTGATTCCCTATGAAAGCACGAAATTCAATAGTCATGCAACGAAGTTATATCCTACTTGTGTTGCATTATTCTGTGTGAGTTATGTTCAATGCTCGTTTATGAGAGTTTTCTTTTTTGGTTGGTTGCTTCTCAATCTATTTGCTAGCCTTTCCTTGTACTAAGCGAGAATACTGCTTGTGCATCCAAACTCCTTAAAACCAAGTTGTGCCAAATGAGTCCACCATACCTACCTATATGCGGTATTTCCATGCCGTTCCAAGTAAATTTGTATGTGCCAACTCTAAGTTTCAAAATGAATTTTATTTTTGTGTGCTCGTACCGCTCATGAAGCGGCAGGGGGTGGTCAATATTTTCCATGCTAGATGTGTTATCCTCAAGATGAGTGTTTATTCACATGGCATTGCATGAGAGTGTGGCAGGTAATAGGGATGCCCAGTCCTGTAATGAATTTTTTATGTATGTTGTCAATAAAAAATTCCTTGGAAAGTGTTGGTATGGAAGGCACCCGTGGATACGGCTAGCCATGGATTGTCAAAGAATGGTGGAAAATGAATAAACTTTATTTTATGTTTGGAAACCGCCTATGATGTATCTAGCATGGAAAGTATTGGGAATTCTCAGTAGTTTTCGTTGACAGGAAAAGCATGCCTCTCAAAACAATTTTATCTCTCAATTTAAGCTTTGAGCTCTGGCAACAAATCTCTGCTTCCCTCTGCGAAGGGCCTATCTATTTACTTTTATGCAATTTTAATTTTAATTTTTTTGAGTCTCCATCTTCTCTTATAAAGCACCAACTAGGGAGCACTATTATCATACTAGTGCATTGGGCATAGCTATTATTGGAGTGTGTTCCTTGAATGGATCAATGATTGAGCATAATGGGCTAGGGATAGCTTCCTTTAGCATTGATATTTTGAAAGACATGGTTGCTTGTTGATATGCTTGAGTATTGATGTCCTCATGTCAATTATATACTATTACTTTGAATCATCTAAAGTCCAAATGTCCATGATACAAAAGAAAAGAACATATGATGAACATGTTAAGCAACATTCCACATCAAAAATTCTGTTTTTATCATTTACCAACTCAAGGACGAGCCGGAATTAAGCTTGCGGATGTTGATACGTCTCCAATGTATCTATAATTTTTTATTGTTTCATGTTGTTATATTATCAATCTTGGATGTTTTATATTCATTTACAAGCAACTTTATATCATTTTTTGGGACCAACCTATTGACATAATGCCCAATGCCAGTTGCTGTTTTTTGCTTGTTTTTTCACTTTGCAGAATATCAATACCAAACGAAGTCCAAATACCATGAAACTTTTTGGAGATTTTTTTCTAGACAGAAGACACCCAGGGAGCCAAAGGAGCACATGGGAGGAGGACCGTGGGGCCCACTAGGCACCAGGGCGCGCCAGGGGCCCATGCGCGCCCTGGTGGGTAGTGGAGCCCATGGGAAGCTTCTCCACCGACCTCCAACTCTATAAATACTATAAAATCCCCAAAACCCTAGCAGAGTCTACGAACCATGAGATCCAATCTAGAGGCCTTTTCCGACACTCTGTCGAGGGTGCAAAGGTCACGGAGGGGTTCTTCATCATCCTTGTTGCCCCTCCGATGATGCATGAGTAGTTTACCATAGACCTACGGGTCCGTAGCTAGTAGCTAGATGGCTTCTTCTCTCTTTTTGATCTTCAATACAATGTTCTCCTCAATGTTCTTGGAGATATATTTGATGTAACTCCTTTTTGCGGTGTGTTTATTGGGATCCGATGAATTGTGGGTTTATGATCAGTTCTATCCATGAATATTATTTGAGTCTTTGCTAAACTCTTATATGCATGATTGTTATAACCTCGTATTTCTTCTAAGAAATTTTGGTTTGGTTTGGCCAAATCGATTGATTTTTCTTGCCATGGGAAGAGGTGCTTGGTGATGGGTTCGATCTTCCGGTGCTCAATCTTAGTGACAGAAAGAGACATGACACACATGTATCGTCACCATTATGGATAAAAAAGATGAGGTCTATCCCTACATGAATAGATCTTGTTTACATCATGTCATCGTTCTAATTGCATTACTCCATTTTTCATGAACTACACTAGATGCATGCTGGATAGTGGTTGATGTGTGGAGTAATAGTAGTTGATGTAAAATCATTTTGGTCTACTGATCTTGGACGTGATGCCTATATACATGATCATTGCCTTGCATATCGTCATGGCTATTTGCTTTTCTATCTATTGCCCAACAATAATTTGTTTACCCACCATATGCTATTTTCTTGAGAGAAGCCTCTGGTGAAAACTACGACCCCGGGTCTATTTGCTATCATATTAAATCTAAAAATACCTTGCTGCATTATTTATTTATTTATTTTATTTTATTTTGTGTTTTAGTTAGATCTATTTATCAAAACCTATAGAATTTAATCTATCTCAATATCGAGGAGAGATTGACAACCCCTGTTACGCGTTGGATTGCATGTATTTGTTGTTTGTGTGCAGGTGTTGTTTACATAGTGTTGCTTGGTTCTCCTATTGGATTGATAACCTTGGTTTCATAACAGAGGGAAATACTTACCTTTGTTGTGCTGCATCATCCTCTCCTCTTCGGGGAATTACCAATGCAGATAAAAGCAATCAGCTCTGTATTGTAAAACGCGATAAATTGTCTCTCTGGTTTTTTTCTTCGTGAGGCGGTACTTATAGAGTTGGAGTTAGGGCAAATGAAGTCCTGTGGGACCCACGAGCTCATAGGGCACACCCTGGGGGTGGGCATGCCCCCTAAGCTCGTGGCTCCTGGGTGTCCCCCCTCAAGTAGTTATCTTCGCCAATATTTTTTTATATATTCTAGAATAATCTCCATAAATTTTTAGCCCAATCCGGGAACTTTTATTTCTACACAAAAATAACACCATGGCAATTCTGCTAAAAACAGTGTCAGTCCACGTTAGTTTCATTCAAATCATGCAAGTTAGAGTCCAAAACATGAACAAAAGTGTTTGCAGAAGTAGATACATTTGGGATGTGTCAACTCCCCCAAGCTTAACTCATTGCTTGTCCTCAAGCAATAGAGTTGACAAACTAAAAGTGATAAAGGTAAGCATCTACAAACTCTTTTTGTTCTCATTGCTATATATATGCTTAACTAGTGTTCAAGTTTTCATGAAAAATTATGAACTAACCATGTGAGTGATAATAGTTAGGTCTCACATTTACTCATGACAATGACATAACCAACTAGCGGGCGATAATAATATTTCCCAGATGCCAACAGTTTAACAAAACAATTAATCATGATATAATATAATAACATGGTATCTCGCTAGCCCTGTCTGAGACCTCAAAACATAAATGCAGAGCACCTATGAAGTTCAAGTACTGACTAAACATTGTAATTCAGGGTTGACGAGATCCATTCATGGTAACATCCAACATTAACTAGACTCAATGCATGTTAAACAAAGAATGACAATAGCGCTCTCCAAATTGGTTCTTGAATGAGAAGGTGATGAGTTAACAATAAATGTAAATAACATGAAAGTAAATAGAAAGCAAAAGTGCCTTTCTGCTCCCGAGCTCAAATGAGCTCCGTGAACAGTAAATCGCAAATAATTCAAAAAAAAATCAAAATTTTTTGGGGAGAAACATTGACAAAAGTTCTAAGTGCGTGCAAAAATTCTTCATGGAATCACATTCATGTAGGGCGTGAAAAAAAACAAATTCAATGCTCCAAAAATCTTTTGAAAGTAGCATTTTTAGAGTACCGATTTTGTTTTTTTGCCACGCCTTCTACGAATGTGATTTCCTGACGAATTTTTGCAAGCGCTTAAAACTTTTGTCAATGTTTCTTCCAAAAAAAATTTGGAATTTTTTGATTGTTTTGATTTTTTTGATTTTACTGTTCACTCGAGCTCATTTGAGCTCGGGTGCAGAAACTCTGCGTCCAATAGAAAGGCCCTTCGCATAGGGAAGCAGAGATTTGCAGAGGTGCGAGAGCACGAAGCTTAAAACAGAGATGAATACATTTTGAGAGGTGTGCTTTTCTTGTCAATGTCACGAGAAATTATTTTCAATATCTTCCATGCTAAACACATTATCGGTGGTTCCCAAGCGGAAAGTAAAGTTTAATCCCCGTCAAACGGACAAACACAAGTCATGGCTAGTCGAATCCTCGGGTGCCCTCGAAACAATCAAATTTCCCGGGGAGTTGTTTTATTATATTTTTCTTTATTTTTGATTACAGGATTGGGCATCCCATTTACCAGCCTCACCCGTGCAATGACAAGTGAATAAATACCCATCGTGAGTGTAATCCACATAGCATGGAAGATATTGACCGCCCCCATCGCTCCCTGAGCCGTACGGGCACACAAAATAGATGTTTATTTGAATGATTGGAGGTGGCACATCAGTGTTCCCGCTTAGTACAGGCGAATGCTAGCAAATAGATTGAGGGGCGACCAACTAGGGAGCAACGACTGTCATAATCATGCATTGCGAATAATTAACATTGAATGGGAGCATGAGTAGGATATAAACACCCTGAACATAAATATCACGAAGGTTGCACTAGTTTTGAATCAACTACATGTGCAGATATGTGCCAAGTCAAGCCACTTGAATCATTTAGAGGAGGATACCATACTAATGATACGTCTCTGTTGTATCTATAATTTATTATTGTTCCATGCCAATATTATACAACTTTTACATACTTTGGGCAACAATTTATATGATTTATTGGACTAACCTATTAATCCAGTGCCTAGTGCCAGTTCCTGTTTGTTGCATGTTTTTTGTTGCGCAGAATATCCATATCAAAGGAAGTCCAAACGCGATAAAAATTTAAGGAGAATTATTTTCGAATATTTGTGATTTTTGGGAGGTGGAATCAACGCAAACAGGGGACCACAGCCACCATGAGACACCAGGGCGTGCCCTAGGGCCCAGGCGCGTGGTGGTTAGTTGTGTCCTCCTCGTAAGTCGGCTGGAGCTCTACTTCGGGCGCAAGGAAGCTTATATCCGGAAAAAATCTTGTTAAAATCCCAGGGCCCAGACCCGAGTAAGTGGGTTGTTGCGTATGGGAGTAAAGAGGACTTGATACTTAATGCTATGGTTGGGTTTTATCTTAATGATCTTTAGTAGTTGCAGATGCTTGCTAGAGTTCCAATCATAAGTGCATATGATCAGAGTAGAGAAAGTATGTTAGCTCATGCATCTCCCTCGTATAAAATTGCACTAATGATTACCGGTTTAGTTATCAATTGCCTAGGGACAAATGACTTTATTGTGTGACAAAAGCTATTACTTTTATTATCTTGCAATTTATTCATAGTTTATTCTTTCAAAGTACTTCTAGTTTTATTCTTACAAACTTATCCTATCACCTACAAAATAGTTTCATACTTGTTCTAGGTAAAGCAAATGTTAAGTGTGCGTAGAGTTGTATTAGTGGTCAATAGAACTCGAGGGGATATTTGTTCTACCTTTAGCTCCTCGTTGGGTTCGACACTCTTGTTTATCAAAAAAGGCTACAAACAATCCACTATACTTGTGGCTTATCAAGACCTTTTTCTGGCACCAGTGCCGAGGAGCAATAGTGTGGGGTGAATATTTTGTGTGTGCTTGTTTGCTTTATCACTAAGTAGTTTTTATTTTCTTTTCTAAGTTGTTCTCTATCTTCATTTATGGATATGGAACACAAAATACCAAAAAAATTAGTTGTACTTGCTATCATGGAGATGGGGAACCTCCTAAAACCCTCGATGCTCATTATGTGAAAAATATTATGCACTACTTGATAATCCTGAGAAAACCCCATTCAGTTTGATAATGGGAGACATGTTGGATCAACGTGAATACTTTAGAGATTATCGCTTGACTCAAAAAGGGAAACTGCTATGGATCAAATTCATATGATGCATTGGCATGCTCGGGATCTATGATTGAGACATGACTATACTTGTTCCTCTAGGATGAAGGCTCCACACCTTCCCTTTTCATGCAAACTTAATGAGAATGAAACCTTAGCTTCTTATGCTAATGGTAGATATGATTACTATGATGTGAAATGAATAGAAGAATTTGTTGCTTTTAAGGGTGCTTATGAAATTGAATCTATGTTTGAAAAGTACGAAGATTATGATGACGCTGTTTACAGACCTGAAAATTTTGCTATACTTAAATGTTGCTATGGGAATTATAAAAACAATTATGATATTGATGTATTTATTGAGAAAGTCTTCGCTGTCCAAGAAGAGACTAATATTTTGCAGGAATCTATGGAAGAATTCTAGCGACCAGACCTCAAACAGTCTGATCTCTGTGCTTCAGTGTCATCCCTGGATCAGTAATGCTAACACGCACAATACTTGAAGGATTTATAACAGAGTAGCAATCACACACTTATTACATCGAATGTCTCCAAAGAGAACTTATTACAATAAATATGGCTTAAGGCCATCTAATAACGATAACAGCGGAAGGCTTGGAAGATAAGTGAATCCATCAACTCCAACGGCATCACTGAGTATAGAACCACGATCCTAAGACATCTTACTCGTCGTCTGAAAAGTCTGCAACATGAACGTTGCAGCCTGAAAATGGGTCAGCACATGGAATATGCTGGCAAAGTAACACATAGAGAGCAATGAAAGAATACAGCTATACTACATGCATATATGGCTGGTGGAAAGCTCTATGGTTACAGTTTTGCGTAAAGCCAGTTTTTCCCTACTGCAAAGGAATAAATTTATTTAACTATATGGTGGTTGTTAAACATTGAGAATGGTTGACAGCATTCTCAATCCCAATTAAGTAACATCATCATTAAACAGACCCAACAATATTAATTCGAGTAACATGATGAGATTCACATGATAATCCAAGTACTAGATACTCAAAACGTCCATAACCAGGGACACGGCTAATCATGATTTGTTTATACACTCTGCAGAGGTTGCGCACTTTTCCCCACATGACTCGATCTCCTCCGTTGGGATTCTCGCACTACATGGTGTTTGAGAAACAGATGACTGAGACATAGTCTTTCAGAAGCGCTAGCACCTTACGATGGGTAGACCATACCAGCCTACATCCCCTACATCTGCTAGTCTACCACTGTAAGAGTTCGCATGACTTAGTCAACTATGCTAGAGCCCATGATAGCATGTGGCTGCACACGGAAGTTACTAGCATGAATAATCTTATGATCCCTTTGAGCCTGGGTGGCGGTCCAAAACAAATAGGCAATCCTGGAATACCCAGGTACCTCAATCCACCCAGATGTGTATTAAAGTTGCCACCTTAAATAAACCATTAATTAACAATCTCACATCTATCATGGAAATTCACTCACCCAATCCACGTCTACTAGCATAGCATGGCATAATAAGCAAACGTAGAAGTAACACCCAAAGGTTTGATAATAAAACTGGTGATGGGTACTACCTCAATCTACTTCCCAAAACCCACATATTAATTCAGATCCTAATCATGCAACTGTTTGGAGGATTGAACTAATGCAATAAAACTGGGTAATAAGGAGGTATGATCAAAGTGTTACTTGCCTTGCTGATGATCCGCGAAACCTAGAGATTCGAAGTAGCAAGCGGCGCAATCCGGGTACTCTATCGCAAGCAAACAAACAAACAAACAAGCATACAATAAGTACTCATCTAATGCACGGGTAAAACTCAAATAAGAGGTCTAACCAGAAAGTTCAACTTAAGAACTCCGGTTTGCAAAAAGAATCAAATCGAACGAAGAAACAAAACTCAAATGGCGAAAGAAACAACCTTCGTTTACTAATCTGGACCTAAGTCAAATCGTTAAACGAGCGAAAAGATAAACTAAAACAAAAATCGGATCAGAAATCACGATTAGAAAAAATCACGGAATAAATCCGAGAAAAAGATAAACGACGAACAGATTAATGAACGAACGTTCGTTATCTGGATGTACACGACGGATACGTCCGTTAAAACGAACGAACGAGCGAACACTCGTTAAATAAATAAACTAATAAAACCGATCTAATAAAATAAAAAAAACTAGGGTTTTCTTTTAAAAAACCAAAGTGGTTTTTTCTAAAAAAAAAGGCGTCGGCGGCGGTTCGGGCGGTACCTCCGGCGGGGCGGGGCGCTCCGGCGGGGCTGCCGAGGGGCGGCGGGGCTCCGGCAGCGGGGTGGGGTGGTGCGGCGGTGGCGGCCGGGCGGGTCGGCTCCGGCGGCGGGGAGTGTGGCGGCGGCGGCTTCGGCTCAGGGCTCCAGGGGGGCCCCGGGGTGGGTATTTAAGGGGGGGGGAGGCGGCGGCGTCTCCGACTTGGGGAGGGGGTCGGGCGGCGGCGGCTCGGACTCTCCCGAGTCCGGCGGCGGCACGGCGGGGAAGGCGGTGGCGCGGGCGGGCCGGCTGGGCGCGGGGAGTTTTTTTTTATAATTTCGCCGAACTGAAAAATAATCTAGAAAATTAAATAAAAATCTAAAAATACCAAAATAAATTTTCATCGCCCAAATAAAATATTTAGAACAAGATGAACATTTTTTTGGTCTTGAAATGCATTTTTGAAAATTGTGCAATTTTTCCTAAATTCAAATAAAATAGCAAAAACACCAAAATAAATCTTATTTGATTTTTTATTAAATCCTCATTATTTCTTTATTTTGGGAAAGTCATTTTATTCCCTCTCTCTTATTTTTGTGATTTGAAATAATTGAAGATAAAATAAATAAAAATCAAATGATCCTATTTCCAAAATTTGAGAAACTCAAATATGAAAATAACGAAATCCCCAACTATCTCCGTGGGTCCTTGAGTTTTGTAGAATTTCTATGATCAAGGAAAAAATGCAATAAAATATGTTTTGCAATGATGATCTATGTATAACATTCCAAATTGAAAATTTGAGATGTTACAAACCTGCCCCCCTTAAGATGAATCTCGCCCTTGAGATTCGGGTTGGCTAGAAAATAGGTGAGGGTGGTCCTTCAGCAAATCTTCCTCTCGCTCCCAGGTGGCTTCATCCTCGGTGTGGTGGCTCCAATGGACTTTGCAAAACTTGATAACCTTGCTGCGGGTGACTCGGCTGGCATACTCAAGAATCTTAACTGGTTTCTCCTCATAGGTCAAACTAGTGTCCAACTGAATCGCCTCTAGTGGCACTATATATCTCAGCGGTATATCAGCCATCTCGGCATGGCACTTCTTCAACTGGGATACGTGGAACACATCGTGAACTCCTGACAATCCCTCAGGCAATTCCAACTTGTAGGCAACCTCTCCCATACGTTCCATAAGTTTGTATGGTCCCACAAAACGTGGCGCTAACTTTCCTTTAACACCAAAACGTTTGACTCCTCGAAGTGGAGATACACGAAGATAGACTCTATCTCCGACTTCGTAAACGGTCTCCTTGCGTTTCGAATCTGCATAGCTTTTCTGCCTGGACTGTGCTACCTTAAGCCTGTCTCGAATCAACTTCACTTTCCGTTCAGACTCCTTAATCAAATCCGGTTTAAACAACTGACGGTCTCCAATTTCATCCCAAGACAACGGGGTTCTGCACCTCCTTCCGTATAGGGCTTCGAAAGGGGCCATCTTCAAATTGGATTGATAACTGTTGTTGTAGGAGAACTCTGCATATGGCAAATTATCGTCCCAACTAGATCCATAATCTAGCGCACAAGCTCTCAGCATATCCTCCAAAATCTGATTGACTCTCTCGGTCTGTCCATCGGTCTGCAGATGAAAAGCTGTACTGAACTCTAGCCTGGTACCCAAGGTTTCGTGCAACTGATTCCAGAACTTGGAGGTGAACTGGGTTCCTCTATCTGATACAATGCTTCTTGGAACTCCATGCAGACATACGATCCTGGTCATGTATATCTTGGCCAACTTAGCACTAGTGTAAGTGGTCTTTACTGCAATGAAATGAGCTACCTTCGTCAAACGATCGACTACAACCCAAATCGAGTCATAGCCTGAACGAGTCCTGGGTAATCCTGTGATGAAATCCATGCCAAGCTTATCCCACTTCCATTCGGGTATCGGCAATGGTTGCAACAATCCTGCTAGCTTCTGATGCTCTTCCTTTACTCTCTGACATACATCACAGACTGCTACATACTCCGCAATATCTTTCTTCATTCCGGTCCACCAGAAACTCTCCTTCAAATCCAAGTACATCTTGGTATTACCTGGGTGAATCGAATACGGCGAATCATGGGCCTCTTGCAAAATCAACTTCCTGATCTTGGGGTTATTGGGCACATAAACATGGTCTTCAAACCATAAGGTATCGTGCTCATCCTCACGAAATCCCTTAGCTTTTCCTTTGCTCAACTTCTCCTTTATCTCAGAAATTTCCTTGTCGGTCTTCTAAGCTTCTCTAATCTTATCCATCAAAGTCGACTGAATTTCCAATGTTGCTACATAGCCTCTCGGAACTATCTCCAAACATAGTTCGCAAAAGTCCTCGGCTAACTCCTTTGGCAGTCCTGCGGTCATGAGTGTATTGACATGGCTCTTACGGCTCAACGCGTCGGCTACTACATTAGCCTTTCCGGGGTGATACTGCAATCTCATATCATAATCCTTCATGAGATCTAACCATTTCCTTTGCATGAGATTCAACTCCTTCTGCGTCAAAATGTACTTCAGACTCTTGTGATCCGTGTACACCTCACAATGATTTTCGATAAGAAAATGTCTCCATGTCTTCAATGCATGCACTACGGCTGCTAACTCCAAATCATGTGTGGCATAATTCAACTCATGAAGTTTAAGCTGTCGTGACACATACGAGACAACTCTCCCCTCCTGCATAAGTACTGCTCCAAGTCCTCGACGTGAAGCATCGCAATACACCTCGTACTCCTTTGTTTGATCTGGCAGAATCAACTCTGGTGAGGTAACTAGACGTTCCTTAAATTCTTGGAAACTGGCCTCACATTCCTCAGTCCAATTGAACTTGGTATCCTTCTTCAACAACTCCATCATGGGCTTTGCTATCTTTGAAAAATTCTCAATGAATCTCCGGTAGTATCCTCCCAGTCCAAGAAAACTCCTGATCTCTTCAACTGTCGTTGGTGCTACCCAATTTGTCACGGTGACAACCTTCGTGGGGTCTACTGCTATTCCTTCTCCGGATATCACATGTCCGAGGAATCCAACTTCCTTCAACCAAAATTCACATTTGCTAAACTTGGCGTATAACTGGTGTTCTCTGAGTTTCTCCAATACCAAACGCAAATGCTCCTTATGCTCCTCTTCGTTCTTCGAGTAGACTAAAATATCATCAATGAACACCATGACGAACTTATCCAAAAACTCAATAAATACTTTGTTCATCATGTTCATGAAATGCGTTAGTCAGACCAAATGACATAACGGTATACTCGTACAGCCCGTATCTGGTGGTAAAGGCCGTCTTAGGTATATCCTGCTCTCGAATCTTCAGCTGATGGTATCCCGATCGCAAATCGATCTTAGAAAATACCTTTGCTCCTTGCAGTCGGTCAAACAGATCATTGATCATCGGTAGTGGGTACTTGTTCTTGATGGTTACTGCATTCAATCCTCGATAATCAACAACCATTCTTAATGATCCGTCCTTCTTCTCCACTAGAAGTATTGGTGATCCCCAAGGTGAAGAACTTGGGCGAATGTACCCTTTATCCAGTAACTCCTTAATCTGACTTTTAATCTCCTCCAAATCTTTTGTTGGGATCCTGTATGGTCTCTTGGATATCAACCCTGTGCCTGGCAAAAGCTCAATCAGAAACTCAATGTCTCTATCCGGTGGCATGCCTGGCAACTCTTCTGGAAATACATTAGGAAAGTCCTTCACTACTGGTACTTCCTCCTGCACAACTCCTGATAAGGAATTTACGTGCATCCTCTTCGACTCATGTCTGGATACATACTTGATCCTCTTCCCTTCTGGTGTTGTAAGCAAAATTGTCTTACTGACACATTCAATGTTCCCGCCATACTTCGATAACCAATCCATGCCTAATATCACATCCAATCCTTGGGACTCCAATACTATTAGGTCTGAGGGAAACACGTAGTTACCAATCCTTAATGGTAACCGATCACACCATAGCCTGGCCATATACTCTGCTCCAGGCGAAGTTACTAACATGGGTGTCTTGAGGGCTTGGGTTGGCAGTTTATACTTATCCACAAATCCCCTTGATATGTATGAATGTGATGCACCGGTATCAAAAAGAACGAGTGCAGTAAATGACTTAACCAAAAACTTACCTATTACTGCATCTGGTTGGGCTTCAACCTCCTCCACACTAACGTGGTTCACCTGTCCTCTGTTGAAAGGGTTTGGCTTCTTCCCAGAGCTTCCATTTCCATTCCCATTCTGGCCTTCAGGACATTCATTGGTGTAATGTTCGGTCTTCAGGCATTTAAAGCAAGTGACTTGACTCAGATCTCTCTTGGCTGGTGTTGAGGGGTTGGTACGGTTCTTGCTACTACTTCCTCCATTCCCGTTACCATTCTTGGAACCACTGTGGTTGTGTGAGCTACCTCCTCCATGGGTATGCTGGAACTGTCCTCCCGACTTCGGGGTAAAACGTGGCTTCTGCTGAGCTCCAGAATTGTAGTTCCCTTGTCCATACTTCCTTTTGCGGTTTTCAATCTACTGCTGCTTCCATTCAATCATGAGAGCACGGTCTACCAACTCCTGGTAGTTGTTGAAACTTGCTACCATCAACTGCATGCTCAGCTCATCATTCAGTCCTTCCAGAAACTTCTCTTGCTTAGCTGCATCTGTAGCAACGTCAACTGGGGCATAACGTGCTAGTTTACTGAAATCATCCACATACTGGCCAACTGTTCGTCCTCCCTGGCGTAAGTTGCAAAACTCATGCTTCTTCATGGCCATAGCCCCGGCTGAAACATGAGCAGTACGAAAAGCCTGCTGAAACTGATCCCATGTGACAGTGTCTACTGGGTAGGTGGCTGTGAAATTCTCCCACCATGATGCTGCGGGTCCCTCAAGCTGATGTGCGGCAAATCACACCTTCTCCGCATCTGTGCATCCTGCAGTGGTTAACTCTCTGGCTGTTTTGCGTAGCCAATCATCTGCAACAATCGGCTCGGTGCTGCTGGAAAACACCGGCGGATTTAGCCTAAGGAAACGGGTTAAGTGATCAACAGGTGGTGGCGGTGGTGGATTGTTGTGGTTGTTGTTCCCCTGATTCTGATTCTGAACTAGTATCTGCATCAATGCATTCTGCTGCTGGATCAACTGAGTGAGCTCCATTGGGAAAACAAATCTGTTGTCACGCCTCGGAGGCATCTGAGGGTTTAGAAAAGATGAGAATACATAATAGATTGAGGTCTAGAGGGAAAACACTACCCATATGCACATGAGGCAAATTTCAATTGAAACACTTCATTCAAACAAGCAAGGGCATACATCGGTCTATCTATCGTTACAAAAGTGCTCGAACTATACTAGATACATGGAGGGAAATACTACTACTGTTATGGTGGTCTACTAGAAAAACTGCTCCGATGAAGACTCCATGATATCCGCTCCAGCTTCATCTACATAGTCATCATCACTATCATCCGGGTCCGAGTCGGTGTCGTCGATGATGATGTAGTTCTCGGGACAAGTGCAATCTTCGTCTTCTCCAGTTGCTGGAAATCCCATGAACACTCTTAGCTTCTTCTTCAGATCTTCATTCTTCTCAACTAGCATTGCTATTTCCTCCTCATATCCATCGCGTGTAGACTTGAGTTCTTCCTCCAGTTCGGTGATCTTGGTCATGGCCTTCTTCAGATCCATCATGCCTACGCACATCTGGTTCTCCTGGCGTCGAATGTGCTGGTTTAACTCCTGGATGAAAGCGGCAATTGATCTGTCATTCCTAGTGTTGATCATCTCCCATTGCTCATCTCGGCGCCCACAAATCTGGTAGGTAGTATCCTTAAGCTCCTTGTGGTAAACTTCTCCGATCCGTCCCATGGTGATGTGGGCTGCCATGCTCTTTCCTAAACTCCAGGTTGGTGCATCAAAGGAAAACTCTATGGGCTCAGTGACGGGCATGAATGTCCTTCCGGGAACTTGAACGTGAATCATCTAGTGCTCCTCTTCAGGTAAAGTGGCGTTGTAGGTTCCGGTGAAGCTTGGTACTCCGATCTTCAGGTACTTGGTAACTTCCTTCAGGTGTCGTCCAAAGGGTGTATCTTCATCCGGTTGCATAAACTTGTTCCTTGCATCCGCCATCCTAGAAGAGTAGAAAAAGATGAGGAGTTAGAAATGAGAAGAGAGAGTAGTGATCTATGGCTTTTAGTTAGTGGTCGTGTCCTACAGTCAGCGTGTGCTCTGATACCATCTTGTAGCGACAGAACCTCAAACAGTCTGATCTCTGTGCTTTAGTGTCATCCCTGGATCAGTAATGCTGACACGCACAGTACTTGAAGGATTTATAACAGAGTAGCAATCACACACTTATTACATCGAATGTCTCCAAAGAGAACTTATTACAATAAATATGGCTTAAGGCAATCTAATAACGATAACAGCGGAAGGCTTGGAAGATAAGTGAGTCCATCAACTCCAATGGCATCACTGAGTATAGAACCACGATCCTAAGGCATCTTACTCGTCGTCTGAAAAGTCTACAACATGAACGTTGCAGCCCGAAAACGGGTCAGCACATGGAATATGCTGGCAAAGTAACACATAGAGAGTAATGAAAGAATACAACTATACTACATGCATATATGGCTGGTGGAAAGCTCTATGGTTACAGTTTTGCGTAAAGCCAGTTTTTCCCTACTACAAAGGAATAAATTTATTTAACTATCATGGTGGTTGTTAAACATTGAGAATGGTTGACAGCATTCTCAATCCCAATTAAGTAACATCATCATTAAACAAACCCAACAAATTAATTAGAGTAACATGATGAGATTCACATGATAATCCAAGTACTAGATACTCAAAACGTCCATAACCGGGGACACGGCTAATCATGATTAGTTTATACACTCTGCAGAGGTTGCGCACTTTTCCCCACATGACTCGATCTCCTCCATTGGGATTCTCGCACTACATGGTGTTTGAGGAACGGATGACCGAGACATAGTCTTTCAGAAGCGCTAGCACCTTACGATGGGTAGACCGTACCAACCTACATCCCTACATCTGCTAGTCTAACACTGTAAGAGTTCGCACGACTTAGTCAACTATGCTAGAGCCCATAATAGCATGTGGCTGCACACGGAAGTTACTAGCATGAATAATCTTATGATCCCTTTGAGCCTGGGTGGCGGTCCAAAACAAATAGGCAATCCTGGAATACCCGGGTACCTCAATCCACCCAGATGTGTATTAAAGTTGCCACCTTAAATAAACCATTAATTAACAATCTCACATCTGTCATGGAAATTTACTCACCCAATCCACGTCTACTAGCATAGCATGGCATAATAAGCAAATGTAGAAGTAACGCCCAAAGGTTTGATAATAAAACTGGTGATAGGTACTACCTCAATCTACTTCCCAAAACCCACATATTAATTCAGATCCTAATCATGCAACTGTTTGGAGGATTGAACTAACGCAATAAAACTGGGTAATAAGGATGTATGATCAAAGTGTTACTTGCCTTGCTGATGATCCGCGAAACCTAGAGATTCGAAGTAGCAAGCGGCACAATCCGGGTACTCTATCGCAAGCAAACAAACAAACAAACAAGCATACAATAAGTACTCATCTAATGCATGAGTACAACTCAACTTAAGAACTCCGGTTTGCAAAAAGAATCAAATTGAACGAAGAAACAAAACTCAAACGGCGAAAGAAACAAGCTTCGTTTACTAATCTGGACCTAAGTCAAATTTTATGGAAGCAAAAACTGGTTTGAGTAGATTATTCGGGAAGAGGGTTTTGAGACGAAACTCTAGGCGCTTGAATCGCCTGATTCCGATAAACGAGCGAAAAGATAAACTAAAACGAAAATCGGATCAGAAATCACGATCAAAAAAATCACAGAATAAATCCGAGAAAAAGAAAAATGACGAACAGATTAACGAACGAACGTTCGTTATCTGGATCTAAACGACGGATACGTCCGTTAAAACGAACGAACGAGCAAATGCTCGTTAAATAAATAAACCGATAAAACCGATCTAATAAAATAAAAAAACTAGGGTTTTCTTTTTAAAAAAATCGAAGTGGTTTTTTCTAAAACAAACGGCGTCGGCGGCGGTTCGGGCGGTACCTCCGGCAGGGCGGGGCACTCCGGCGGGGCTGGCGAGGGGCAGCGGGGCTCCGGCGGCGGGGTGGGGTGGTGCGGCGGCGGCGGCTGCAGGCGACGGCGGTGGCGGCGCTAGGCGGCGGGGCGGGTCGGCTCCGGCGGCGGGGAGTGCGGCGGCGGCATCAGCTCGAGGCTCCATGGGGGCCCCGGGGTGGGTATTTAAGGGGGGAGGCGGCGGCGGCTTCGACTTGGGGAGGGGGTCGGGCGGCGGCGGCGGCTCGGACTCTCTCGAGTCCGGCGGCGGCACGGCAGGGAAGGCGGTGGCGTGGGCGGGCCGGCCTGGCTCGGCTGGTGTCGGTGTCAAAACCGGCGGATCTCGGGTAGGGGGTCCCGAATTGTGCGTCTAGGCGGATGGTAACAGGAGACAAGGGACACGATGTTTTTACCCAGGTTCGGGCCCTCTCGATGGAGGTAAAACCCTACTCCTGCTTGATTGATATTGATGATATGGGTAGTACAAGAGTGGATCTACCACAAGATCAAGGAGGCTAAACCCTAGATGCTAGCCTATGGTATGATTGTTGTAATGGTTGTTCGTCCTACGGACTAAAACCCTCCGGTTTATATAGACACCGGAGAGGGCTAGGGTTACACAGAGTCGGTTACAATGGTAGGAGATCTACATATCCGTATCGCCAAGCTTGCCTTCCACGCCAAGGAAAGTCCCATCCGGACACGGGACGAAGTCTTCAATCTTGTATCTTCATAGTCTTGGAGTCCGGCTGACGATGATAGTCCGGCTATCCGGATACCCCCTAGTCCAGGACTCCCTCAGTAGCCCCTGAACTAGGCTTCAATAACGATGAGTCCGGCGCGCATATTGTTCGGCATTGCAAGGCGGGTTCCTCCTCCGAATAATTCATAGAAGATTGTGAACACCAAGATAGTGTCCGGCTCTGCAAAATAAATTCCACATTCGACCGTAGAGAGAATAATAGGTACACAAGTTCAATCTGCCGACGTATTTTGTGGCATGACGTCACACCACTACCAAGCCTTTACTTGAATCGTCTTTTATTATACCACCTCAGTGCGTTCAGCGAAGCGGTTTCCTTGGCACGTCTTGTCGAAGCAGAGATCATGTTCCCCTTATTCCGGGATTCTCATCAATACGGACGTGGGTAACCCAACCGCGCCATTGATGGTGGCACTTGGGAGATAAGCGAGTTTTACCAGGACGGTGGGGACGCATAGTCTTCGTCCACCCATATATAAGGGGATAAGGATCCACCTTTTTACCTACGCCTTCTTCCTCCTTTGCTTATCCATCTCCACGCACTCAAGCTCCAGCGCCCAAGCCCGCGCATCTCGTCTCAACCTTCTCCGACCATGTCCGGAGCGGGAGGTAAATGGTTGGCCTCCTCCGTTATGGAGGAGCACATCGCCAAACTGCGCAGCGCCGGATATCTTTCCGGCGACATCGCACACCGGCTGCCCGACAAGGGGCAGCTCATCCCCACCCCCAGGCCCCATGAGAGGGTCGTATTCCTTCCCCACTTCCTCCGCGGACTGGGCTTTCCACTTCACCCCTTTGTCCGGAGGCTCATGTTCTACTACGGCCTGGATTTCCATGATCTGGCGCTGAACTTCATCCTCAACATCTCGGTGTTTATCGTCGTGTGCGAGGCCTTCCTCTGCATCCAGCCCCACTTCGGCTTGTGGCTCAAGACCTTCAATGTCAAGCCGAAGGTGGTGAAGGGCACTCAAGCGGAGTGCGGAGGCACCATGTTGGGCAAGATGCCCAACGTCATCTGGCTGGAAGGGGCCTTCGTGGAGTCCGTCAAGGGGTGGCAATCGGGGTGGTTCTACATCACCGAGCTGCGCGACCCGAAGTGGGCGGCGGCCCCCGAGTTCAGATCTGGTATCCCTATGCAACTCACCTCCTAGAAAGAGAAGGGCTTGCTATGAGGTAGTTCGTAGGAGCTGACGGGACTCCAAGCCTGTATCCAGAAGCTGGTGAACAAGAAGCTCAGGCTTGTCAATGTGATCCAGGTCATGCTCATCCGCCGGATCCTCCCCTGCCAACAACGGGCCTTCGACCTGTGGGAGTTCGATCTGGCACATCACCAGGCATTGAGCGGGCTCTTCGACACGACGTACGAAGGCGCCTGGAGGGTGTTGTTCAAGGGCGCCGAAGCTCCTCCATCCGTGACTGAAGATCGCGGATTTCGCTCGCAGCGTCCAGCTGACGAGGTAAGTGATTCTACCCCTTTACGGGACACTTGTTGTTAATAGTTTGACACTAAGCGGGTTTCAATCTCCCTTTTCCTTTGACAGGACTGGATGAAGAAGGCCGAGCAGATCATCTGCCCGGCTCCCATGCCAGAAAACCCAGTAGACGCCCGTCTAGCGGGGCTGCTGGTTCCGGCACTGCATGTGGTGCCGGAGAAGAAGGCCAAGAAGGTGGCCACGGGTACTCGAAAGAGTTCCCGTTTTCAGGTGTCCGACGACTCCGAGGCGGACTCCTCCCCCAAAGACGAGGAGGAGAAAGAGGACTCTCTCCCAGAGGAAGGAGAGAGGAAGAGGAAGGCTTCCCCAACAGGGGAGGCCGAAGGGTCCAAGAGGGGAAGAACTATTCCCCCGGACAGCTCCGCCAACGCCAACGTTGGCGACGAAGAGTGGCCCTCAAGGGCCAGGCCTCCGACAAGATCGTAAGTATCCAGATTCCTGAGTGATTTATAATCTCTTTTTTATGTCACATGGTGTCCTTTTAATGCCGCACACTGCCTGCAGTCCGGCCGATGATGATCTCCCCGCTTCATCAAGCGGGTCATTGGCTCCGTCGGATGTAGATTCCATCCCGACCGCCTCCACCCCTCGCGATGCTGAGGACGCCGAGGTGGGATCCCGAGAAGGGACCCATCAGGAGGAGGCTCCGGAGGCGCCGCAAGGCAGCCTCCCGGACTATGCGCCGGACTCCACGCCGGAACCTGCAGTGGTTCCGGAGTCCGGCAGGCGGCCCCTTCGCAAGAAGGGCAAGACCGTGACGGCGGCGGCCCCCGTCCAACCGGTGGCGCCGGACAACTTTTTGGAGGCGCTCAAAGGCGCTTCCATCGAGGAAGAACACCGCACTATCATGAGTGCGGTGATTCAGAAGGTTCAGCTCGCCAAGAGCGGGCTGACCGAAGCCTGCAGTAGCCTTCTAACAGGCTTTGAGGTAAGAAGTTAAAATTATGTAATGTAATACCGCATAGACAGTAGCCCCTGATGCTCGGTTCGGTGTTCGGAAAGAAAAGCCGGATTGAGGATCTAAAAAAGAAATACGCATGGTTGCTAAAAATCATGTCAATATGGGTTTGCAGGCTGCGCTGCTGACCTCTGCCGCACTAACTGCGGAGGTCGGTGCTTTGAAGCAGGACCTCGAGCGGTCCGAGCAAGAGCTCGGCCGTGCCAAGAAGCAGCTCAAGGACAAAGAAGGTGAGTAACACCACTTTGAATAATTACCTTACAGAAAAGGATTTAGGTTGCGACAAAAATAACAAGGATAACGTGGGTACTGCAGGGGCCACGAATGAGGTGGCAACCCTGAAGGAGGCTGTGTCCGCGGCCGAACGCCCGGAATGGGCAGAGCGAGAGAAGCAGGAGGCACGTGTGGCGGAGGTGCGGCAAGAGCTCCAGGCTCTCATGGAAAAGCATGAGAGTTTGGAGCGCGACTCAAAGACTCGAGAGTCTGAGCTTGCCTCGGCTCTCGAAAGTGCCAAAGCCGCCAAGGCCGAGGCCCATAAGGCCCTCCAGGAGATTGAGATGGTGAAGAAAATAGCAGCGGGTAAGGCATTTTTCATGCAAAGCAAGCATGTTAATATAAACTACCTGACACTTACCCGAATTCGAAGCTCTCCAGGGGTGTTTGCAGATCTGCCTCGCAGCGTGTCCGATGCCGCCGCATTCTACCGAGCCGAGGAGGGGAGCTCAACGAAGAAGGTCTTCTGGTCTCAGTACGCTGAGGCTGGCCATCCGGTGCCCCCTAGCGACCAGCTGAAGCAGCTGGTCGAGCTCCACAAGGTAGCCGAGCAGGCCATGAAGGGCCTCATAGTCCGGCTATGGCCTGGAGAGGCCATGCCTGGGAGCTACTTCGGCCTCGTGCGGCGGCTGGTGGATGCATGCCCCTGGGTGGAGGTCATCAAGCGCTCCGCCTGTATTGAAGGTGCTCGTCGGGCCCTTGCCCGCGCAAAGGTGCATTGGGGCAGGCTGGACGCGGAGAGGCTTATCACTGACGCGCCGCCAGCGGGCAAGGAGTATCGTACGCCTGAGATGTACTATAAGACTGTCCTGAAGGGTGCCCGCAAGATTGCGGATGAGTGCCCTAGAGATGTAATTTTTGAGTACAGTCGCCATGTGTTATCCTGTGCGCTGAAAACATTGTTCATATGCGCTAAGCAACGCTTGTTTGATTTAAAATATTACCTTCTGTGCGGCCGTTTATTAGATCTGAGAGATGGCAAGTCGTCGGCTTCAGCCCCCATGCCACGAGTGCTAGGGTGTTCGGGATAAACTTGAGCACTCTTGTTCCCATTTTTGGGTCCATCTAGGGAGGCGCTCAACACAACGAACAAGGCAACCGGACTTATAATGCTTTAACACTCTCACTTAGCCATAGAATTCTATAATTTTAAATTTCGGCGAAGCCCCTGGTATTCGAAAGACCGAGTTCGGGGTGCTATCCACGCCTTGGCCGGACATTATCCGGTTCTTTGCTCGAAGCGGCATAAGTCTTTAAGGACTCGAAAAGACCTCTCGATCAGCGACCAGTCTCTCGCCTTATCATGACAGTCAGTTTTAGCTTTCTCCACTGAGGCGCTCGCCCAGCTCAACCGGGGCGCAATCGCAGTGGTTCTCCCAGTGCTACCTTAGCCGACGGAACGGAACGTAAGGTACCAAAACATGGGAGCCGGGCAAACCCAACTATTGACCCAAGACATGATTCAGAGCCGATTCATATAATGCTATAAGTTCGGGGTGCCGCACTTGTGAAAGTGTTCGGACTTATTACACCATAATGCGGGGAACATAAGCCCCTGGTGTATTCGGCCATACCAAAATATACGGATGCGGGATGTCATTGATGAACATATATATAATGTAATGCAATTATAAGGAAAAGGTGCTGCATTGTTTATTTAAGAAATTCTGCTATTAGCGCAAAGCGATACAAATAGTGCGGTAAGCAAGGGATTGGACTAATTTAGACATGTCTCCCTCCAGGGGTAGGCTGCAGGATAGTGTATTTAACAAAATTAATGCTCGTAATGGAGACCACCTGAATGTTCGTCGCGGCCTTTGTTCCTCCCTGGCTGTTGCATCGTGAGTTCGGCAGGTTCGCCGCCGGACAGAGCCTCTGGTGAACGGAGTCCTATGTATAAAAAGAAGGAAAAAAAAATAAAAAGAGCGACACACTTGGGAGCCCCTGGTGTGGTCGAGCCGCACTCTCGGTCTGTTGTGGTCGTGCCCCTCCCCCTATGCCCATGGTATCTCCAGAGCGTAATGATGTGCGCGGAGAGCTGGTCTTACAATCATGCGAGGGATGGGGTTGGGGCCGCATTGCTACGCTTGCTCGGAACGTGCTAGGTGGTCTTGGTTGATGTTGCTCCGGGCGCGTTTGGCCGTGTCCGGTCATTTAACGGCCGGACTCGAAAATTGCCTTAAAAGGCTGCTCTGTACTTCTGCCGCGAGAGCTGCTGTATGTTCCTCCATTCGGAGGGAGCGTTCCGTATTTCCGTTGACCGTGATGACTCCGCGAGGGCCTGGCATCTTGAGCTTGAGGTATGCATAATGTGGCACCGCGTCGAACTTTGCGAATGCGGTTCGTCCGAGCAGAGCGTGATAGCCGCTGCGGAATGGGACTATGTCGAAGATTAACTCCTCGCTCCGGAAATTATCCGGGGATCCGAAGACCACTTCCAGTGTGACTGAGCCTGTACAATTGGCCTCAACACCTGGTATGACGCCTTTGAAGGTCGTCTTTGTAGGTTTAATCCTTGAGGGGTCTATGCCCATCTTGCGCACTGTATCCTCATAAAGCAGGTTTAGGCTACTGCCGCCGTCCATCAGTACTCTCGTGAGGTGAAATCCATCGACGATTGGGTCTAAAACCAATGCGGCGAATCCGCCATGGCGGATACTGGTCGAATGGTCTCTTCGATCGAAAGTGATCGGGCAAGAGGACCATGGATTGAGCTTCGGGGCGACTGGCTCCATCGCATATACGTCCCTTAGTGCACGCTTCCGCTCCCTCTTGGGTATATGGGTTGCATATATCATGTTTACCATCCGCACTTGTGGGGGGAAGCCCTTCTGTCCTCTACTGTTCGGCGGCCGGGTCTCTTCCTCGTCATCGCTGTGCAGCCCCTTGTCACTGTTTTCGGCGATTAACTTGCCTGCCTGCTTAAATACCCAACAATCTCCGTTGGTGTGGTTAGCTGGTTTTTTGGGGGTGCCATGTATCTGGCAGGAGCGGTTGAGTATTCGGTCCAAATTGGACGGACCCTGAGTGGTTCTTTTGAATGGCTTCTTCCGCTGACCGGGTTTAGAGCCTCAGAATCCGGCGTTGACCGTCGTATCCTCATTGTTGTCGCCATTAATGCGGCGTTTGTTTTTGCTTCAACGCGACCTGCCATTGTGGTCCTTGGTATCCGGACTGTCAGCATTTTTGCTGAGGTTGTTGCTTCGAGCTAGCCAGCTGTCCTCTCCCGCACAGAAGCGGGTCATGAGTGATGTGAGGGCTGTCATAGATTTCGGCTTTTCCTGTCCTAGGTGCCGGGCTAGCCACTCATCGCGTATGTTATGTTTGAAGGCTGCGAGGGCCTCTGCATCCGGACAGTCGATGATTTGATTTTTCTTGGTTAAGAACCGTGTCCAGAACTGTCTGGCCGATTCAGCTGGCTGCTGAATTATGTGGCTTAGGTCATCGGCGTCTAGTGGTCGCACATATGTGCCCTGGAAGTTGTCGAGGAATGCGGCTTCCAGGTCCTCCCAACACCCAATTGACTCTGCTGGTCCTTTAAGCTTGAGCGGGAGATATTTGATGGCGCGGAGATCGTCTCCGCGGGCCATATGGATATGAAGGAGATAATCTTCGATCCAAACCGTGGGGTCTGTTGTGCCATCGTAGGATTCAATGTTGACGGGTTTAAACCCTTCAGGGATTTGATGATCCATTACTTCGTCTGTGAAGCATAGTGGGTGTGCGGCGCCTCTGTATTGAGCAATGTCACGACGTAGCTCAAGAGAGCGTTGTCTGCTGTGTTCGGCCCGGCCGGAGTTGCTGTATCCGGCATGACGGTATTCGTCGTGGTTCGTGGGGCGCCCACGTGATCCATAGATAGATCTGGATTGTCTTGCCTTGTCCTCCAATATATCCCGCAAGTCCGGCGCGTTCCCTCGGGGCTTCGTACTTTTTGAGCGATGCCGGGGTACGGTCTTGGTGGAGGGCCTAGGTGCCTCTCTATCGCGACCACGGGGTGGTCGGTCTGCCGTATTGTGCGCTAGTGATGAAGGTATATATGCTTCCTCATCTAGTCGGGGGAGCAACTTGCATTTTGGGTAGCTCTTGGAGGGGCGTTCGAGTTCATACTCTTCGGCCGCGAGGACCTCGGTCCATCTGTCGGCCAGCAGGTCTTGATCAGCTTGAAGCTATTGCTTTTTTTTTCTTTTGGCTATTTGCCGTGGCGATAAGCCTGCGTTTAAAACGCTCTTGTTCGACGGGATCCTCCGGCACGACGAATTCGTCATCGTTGAGGCTTGCCTCGTCTCTGAAGGGAGGTATGTAATTATCATCCTCGACCTCTTCGTCTGCCGCTCTCTCATGAGGGCTTGCTTCTGCATCCTCCTGCGCTGAATCTTGCTGGAGGGGGTTATCTTCGGCACTCTCTGGGGTGTTATTATCTCCGGTGCCGGAATCTCGATTCTTGCTGTGGCGGGATTTAGAGCGGCGCCGTTGACGTTGGCGCTTGGGCTGCTTCTTTGAGGACTGCCTCCGCTGCTTCTTCGCCGTCCCCATCTTTTGGGGTGTCCACCATGTATATATTGTATGACGAGGTGGTCTTCCAGTGCCCTGTAGGCGCTGGTTCTTGATCGTCTCCGGCATTGTCGTCCATACCGTCGATGTCTTCGGAGTCGTAGTCTAGCATGTCGGTTAGATCGTCGACAGTGGCTACAAAGTGGGTGGTGGGTGGGTTTTGAATTTCTTCATCGTCCGCATCCCAACCATCCTGGCTGTAATCCAGCCAGGGTTCTCCGGATAGCGAGAGATGCTTTAGCGAATTTAGGATGTCGCCAAAGGGTGAGTGCTGAAAGATGTCCGCAGCGGTGAACTCCATGATCGGCGCCCAATCGGATTCGATTGGCAGGGGCGCGGGAGGTTCGGAGTCCGGCAGGGAGTCCGGTACCTCGGAGTCATGAGCTTTATAAGGGACGAGGTCAGTGTTCGGCTCCATCACCATAGAAGTTGCAGCTCCCGAGGCGGTGTCCAGCCACCCATCCTCGAGCTGCGCTATCGGCTCCGGACTATGGGTCGGAGCGGATTCGTGTGCGGTCTCCAAGGTACTGTCCCGCAGCAGAGTTAGATCATGCCCATCGTGACAGTGCGGCACGCTTGGCTGCGGCTCGGATCCATCGAAGATCAAGTCTCCGCGGATATCCGCCGTGAAGTTTAGGCTTCCAAATCTGACCTGATGGCCAGGGGCGTAGCTTTCGATCTGCTCCAGATGGCCAAGTGAATTGGCCCGCAGTGCGAAGCCGCCGAATACGAAGATCTGTCCGGGGAGAAAAGTCTCACCCTGGACGGTGTTGTTGTTGATTGAATAAGCCATCAAGCCTATTGGTGACGACACAAAGGAACTCTCAATGAAAGCACCAATGTCGGTGTCAAAACCGGCGGATCTCGGGTAGGGGGTCCTGAACTGTGCGTCTAGGCGGATGGTAACAGGAGACAAGGGACACGATGTTTTTACGCAGGTTTGGGCCCTCTCGATGGAGGTAAAACCCTACTCCTGCTTGATTGCTATTGATGATATGGGTAGTACAAGAGTGGATCTACCACGAGATCAAGGAGGCTAAACCCTAGAAGCTAGCCTATGGTATGATTGTTGTAATGGTTGTTCGTCCTACGGACTAAAACCCTCCGGTTTATATAGACACCGGAGAGGGCTAGGGTTACACAGAGTCGGTTACAATGGTAGGAGATCTACATATCCATATCGCCAAGCTTGCCTTCGACGCCAAGGAAAGTTCCATCCGGACACGGGACGAAGTCTTCAATCTTGTATCTTCATAGTCTTGGAGTCCGGCTGACGATGATAGTCCGGCTATCCGGACACCCCCTAGTCCAGGACTCCCTCAGCTGGGCTTCGGCCCAGTCGGGCGCAGGGAGTATTTTTTTTAATAATTTCGACGAATTGAAAAAAAATCTAGAAAATTAAAAAAAATCTAAAAATACCAAAATAAATTTTCATCGTCCAAATAAAATATTTAGAACAAGATGAACATTTTTTGGTCCTGAGATGCATTTTTGAAAATTGTGCAATTTATCCTAAATTCAAATAAAATAGCAAAAACACCAAAATAAATCTTATTTGATTTTTTATTAAATCCTCATTATTTCTTTATTTTGGGAAATTCATTTTATTCCCTCTCTCATATTTTTGTGATTTGAAATAATTGAAGATAAAATAAATAAAAATCAAATGATCCTATTTCCAAAATTTGAGAAACTCAAATATGAAAATAACAAAATCCCCAACTCTCTCCGTGGGTCCTTGAGTTGCGTAGAATTTCTAGGATCAAGGCAAAAATGCAATAAAATATGTTATGCAATGATGATCTATGTATAACATTCCAAATTGAAAATTTGGGATGTTACAATAAATTGATGAAACCTTGAGCTCATTGGATGAAAAAGATGACGAGGAGGCGAAGATCAAAAAGAGGAAGAGCAGATTAGCTACCCGTGCCCACCTTTTAACGAGAGTAACTCTTCAACTCATACATTGTTTAATTTCCCTTCGTGCTTACCGAAGGATGAATGCTATGATAATTTATATAATCCCATTGATTCATTTGAAATATCCCTTTTTGATGAAATTGATGCTCGCTATGCTTGTTGCCAAGATGCCAAGATGAATTATGCTTATGGAGATGAACTCGCTATAGTTCCTTATGATAAGAATGGAATTATTGCTATTGCACCCAAACATGATAGTCCTATTATCTTTTTGAATTCTCCCCACTACACTATATCAGAGAAGTTTAGACTTATTAAGGATTACATTAATTGGTTGCCTTTTACCGTTGCACATGATAATTTTGATGAACATAATATGCATGTGCTTGATGCTCCTATTTGCAATTATTATGAGAGAGGAACAATATCTCCGCCTCTCTATGTTTCCAACACGATAAAATTGCAAGAAACTGCTTATGCTATGTATTGGCCTTTACTTGATGTGCATGAATTGTTCTTTTATGACATGCCGATGCATAGGAAGGGAGTAAGACTTCGTCGTTGCATGATATATGTTGCTTTGCGCTCATTACTAAATTACAAATCATTGCAACTAAAAATTGGCTTTGATATACCTTGGGATCCAGGTGGATCCATTACTTGAGCACTTTATGCCTACCTTAATGGCTTTAAAGAAAGCGCTTCCCGGGAGACAACCCAAAAGTTTTAGGAAGTCGTTTTATTCTATTAAGTGCTTTTATAAAGTTTTAAAACAAAAAAAATATATAGGGAAACTTAAAACTTCACAAAAAGAAAAGTGAAAGTGAGAAAGAGGAGCACCGTGGAAGTGGGAGCATGCCTTGAACTTTGTTCATGCCCATGGAAACTTTGTGAATCTCGAATACAGAAACTTTTCAACAAAAAAAATATCCCCTTCTAAAAATCCATTGTATTATAAAAATAATGTGCCAAGATTTTCCTTTAGGATGATTAGATTGCTTGTTAGTATGTGCGGTGTAAAAACAGAAACTTTAGCTGTAGTCCGTGAATTTACATTTTTTACTGGAACATCAAAAGTTTCTGAATTTTTTACACAGGATCGCTATGATATTTTTTTATTTGGTCCTAGTTTTCCAGAATTTTAGGATTCACAGAAGTATGGGCAAAGTTTAGATTACTACAGACTATCTTGTTAAGACGGATTCTGTTTTTGATGCATTATTTTGCTTGTTTTGATGAGACTATCGATTCTATCGGTGGTATAAGCCATGGAGAAGTTATAATACAACAGGAATAATGCAAAAAAATAAAATATGAATGGGTTTGCAATAGTACTTAAAGTAGTAAAAAAATTTATACTAATGGATCTCTCTAGTCTTCTGTTAAGTTTTGTGTGGATGAAGTGTTCAAAGATTGAGGAGGTCTCGATATGAGGAGAAGGAGGAGAGGCAAGAGCTCAAGCTTGGGGATGCAATGCACCCCAAGTAAATATCCAAGGAGACTCAGGCTCTAAGCTCGAGGATGCCCTGGAAGGCATCCCATCTTTCTTCAACAAGTATCAGTATGTTTTTGTTTTCGTTTCATTCATGTGATATGTTTAAATCTTGGAGCATCTTTTGGTTTTAGTTTGCACTTTTATTTTATGCAGCATGCTGGTATGAGATAGTCCATGGTTGATTTATAGAATGTTCATTGCACTTCACTTATATCTTTTGGGTGTGGCTTTATAGAATGCTTCATGTGCTTCACTTATATCATATAGAGTCATACTTTGTTCTAGGTATCGAGTTATAATATTGAGTTGTAAATAAATAGAAGTGTGATGATCATCATTATTCATTATTAGAGCATTGTCCCAGTGAGGAAAGGATGATGGAGACTATGATTCCCCCACAAGTCGGGATGAGACTTTGGACAAAAAGAGAGAAAGAAAGAAAAAGAAAAAAAAGAAGAAAAAAAAAGAAAAAAAGAAAAAATAAATTCATAAAGAGACAAAGAGAGAAGTGGCATGCTAATTCCACACGTGTGCTTCAAAGTAGCACCATGTTTTTCATATAGAGAGTCTCCTATGATGTCAGTTTCATATACTAGTGGGAATTTTTCATTATAGAGTTAGATGCACACCCACTTAGTTTTCACATTGAGCTTTCATACACTTATAGCTCTTAGTGCATCTGTTGCATGGAAATCCCTACTCCTCGCATTGATATCAATTGATGGGTATCTCCATAGCCCATTGGTTAGCCGCGTCAATGTGATACTTTCTTAACTTTTTGTCTTCTCAATATTTACCCCTATCATTATATTCTATTCCACCCACAATGCTATATCCATGGCTTGCGCTCATGTATTGCGTGGGAGTTGAAAAAGCTGAAGCGCGTTAAAAATTATGAACCAATTGCTCGGCTTGTCATCGGGGTTGTGCATGATAAATACTTTGTGTTAAGAAGACAGAGCATGACAAGACTATATGATTTTCTAGGGATAGATTTCTTTAGCGTTGATATTTTGAACGACATGTTGTTTGTTGGTATGCTTGAGTATTGATGTCTTTATGTCAAATTATAGACTATTGCTTTGAATCATTAGTGTCTTAATATCATGCCATGATTAGACATATGATCAAGATTATGCTAGGTAGCATTCCACATCAAAAATTATCTTTTATTCATTTACCTATTCGAGGACAAGCAAGAATTAAGCTTGGGGATGCTGATATGTCTCCGTTGTATCTATAATTTTTGATTGTTCCATGCCAATATTATACAACTTTTACATACTTTGGGCAACAATTTATTTGATTTATTGGGCTAACCTATTGATCTAGTGCCTAGTGCCCATTCCTGTTTGTTGCATGTTTTTTGCTTCGCAGAATATTCATATCAAATGAAGTTCAAACACGATAAAAATTTATGGAGAATTATTTTGGAATATTTGTGATTTTGGGAGGGGGGATCAACGCAAACGGGGGACCACAGCCACCACGTGACACCAGGGCGCACCCCAGGGCCTAGGTGCATGGTGCCCACCTCGTAAGTCGATTGGATCTCTACTTCGGGCGCAAGGAAGCTTATATCCGGAAAAAATCGTGTTAAAATCTCAGCGCAATCGGAGTTACGGATCTCCGGATATTTAAGAAACGGTTTTTGGCTAGATCTGGGGGAACGCGAAACAGAAGAGAACAGAGATGGAGATCCAATCTCGGAGGGGCTCTCACCCCTCTGCCACCATAGAGGCCATGGTCTAGAGGGGGAACCCTCCTCCCGTCTAGGGGGGAAGCCAAGGAAGAGAAGAAGGAGGGGGCTCTCTCCCCCTCTCTCTCCCGGTGGCGCCGGAGTGTTGCCGGGGCAATCATTGTGACGAGATCTACACCAACAACTTCAACTCTGTCATCACCAACTCTCTCCCCTCTATGCAGTGGTGTCACCTCTCTTTAACCCCCTGTAATATCTACTTAAATATGGTGCTCAACACTGTATATTATTTCCCAATGTATATTACTATCCTATGATGTTTGAGTAAATCTGTTTTGTCCTATGGGCTAATTTATGATCGTGATTGGTTTCAGTTGTATGTTTTAATTTGGTGATGTCCCATGGTGCCCTCTGTGTTGCGCACACGTGAGGGATCCCCGTTGTAGGGTGTTGCAATACGTTCATGATTTGCTTATGGTGGCTGGCGTGAGTGACAGAAGCACATACCCGAGTAAGTGGGTTGTTGTGTATGGGAGTAAAGAGGACTTGATACTTAATGTTATGGTTGGGCTTTACCTTAATGATCTTTAGTAGTTGCAGATGCTAGAGTTCCAATCATAAGTGCATATGATCCAAGTAGAGAAAGTATGTTAGCTCATGCCTCTCCCTCATATAAAATTGCAATAATGATTACCGGTTTAGTTATCAATTGCCTAGGGACAAATGACTTTCTTGTGTGACAAAAGTTACTACTTTTAGTATCTTGCAATTTATTTGTAGTTTTATTCTTGCAAAGTACTTCTAGTTCTACTCTTACAAACTTATCCTATTACCTACAAAATAGTTTCATACTTGTTCTAGGTAAAGGAAACGTTAAGTGTGCGTAGAGTTGTATCGGTGGTCAATAGAACTTGAGGGGATATTTGTTCTACCTTTAGCTCCTCGTTGGGTTCGACACTCTTATTTAACGAAAAAGGCTAAAAATGATCCCCTATACTTGTGGGTTACCAACTAACATACTACATCACAACCAATTTAATGCATGTTGATACTCAAGATAAATCATTATCCACTCCTAGCTATTTAAGCATGGCATGAGCAACCATAATCTCTAATTTTCATCACAAACATGTTTACTAGGAATATGCTGAATCGTGATCGACTGAGTTAAACATATTTACAAAAAGCAAGAAGAGTTCATACTAGCTTTCCTTCACCGCAATGACTTCATCAAATCATCGTCATTATTGACTTTCACTTGCATGACCGAATGATGTGAAGATAATAATAGTGAAAGTGTGTCGTGGACTAAGCTGGAATCTGCAAACATTTTATTCAAAGGAGAATACAAGGTAATATTGGCTCTTCGTTAGATCAACAATAACACATATGAGATCCACTCAACAATTTCATCGCAGTCTTCTCCTTACGACAACTCAAATACAAGAGTAGAATTTCAGAGAAACACACAGAAATATTTTTGGAATTTTTTGTTTTTGTTAAGAAAGCAAACTAATGAAGGAAAAACAAAAAAAGAGAGAAAAACTATTTACACGGGAAAGCTCCCAACAAACAAAAGAAGAAATGAGAAATCTTTTTGAGTTTTCTTTTCCTACTATGAACTAATTAAACGGGAAAGAAAAGCCGAAAAGAAGCGAGAAATATTTTTGGGTTTTCCAAGTTTTTCAAACACACAAGAAGAAAGCAAAAATAAAACTAACATGGATCTAGAGAGAAAGAGGATGAACACTGACAACTGGAATGAGTGTGTGATACATGAATTTAATGTCGGTGACAAATACGTACTCCCCCAAGCTTAGGATTTTGGCCTAACTTGGTCTAGGGCCACAACTGAAAGTAGTCAGATCCAAGGTAATACTGAGGCTCCCACTTATAGATAGCTATGCTCCATAGCTAGCTCTAGCTCAGGTGCTGAGGGCGGTGTCAATCCCCAATAAGCATAACTGTCCTCAGGCATATTATTGTACTTGCCCCTGGAAAGATTGAACAAAGACGGTGCAGGCAAAATAATAATCTCACGAGTTCCCTAACTAAATACCAAGTTATACTGAAAGCGTTTGATGCCAGAATTAATGAAATTATGCTCAACCATGCTACCATAATCAAGATATTTGGTAGCTAAAAGCTCATCCTTCTCATGCCTAATAGGAATCTCAAAACGTCTAGTGAGGCGGGAAGCATAAATACCACCGTAAATAATGCCCTTCGAACGGTTAGTGTCTACCCGTCGAGCAACCATAGCGCCCAAACTAAAAGTTCTATCATAGTAAAGAGCATGACGCAAAATAGCAAGGTCAGGGGACTGAGCGTTTTGCTCTCCCACATACCAGTTAAACTTCTCCAAGCAAATAATGAGTAGTAGCGCAAAATAGGAAAATGTAAACTAGCAACTCTAGCATCAGACACTCCTCTTGTCTCCCCCACAGTCATTGCAAATATGAAATCAGCAACGTCCCTAGGATGTGGCCCTAAAGGGCTGCCCTCATTACGGATTTTGCATACTTGGCAAAACTATCAAGTGTCATTTCTTGAGGAATATCATAGAGGTGGAATGACACAGTGGGTGTATCCCTGATGTCTACTACGCAACCTTCTTCTTGTAGACGTTGTTGGGCCTCCAAGTGCAGAGGTTTGTAGGATAGTAGAAAATTTCCCTCAAGTGGATGACCTAAGGTTTATCAATCCGTGGGAGGCGTAGGATAAACATGGTCTCTCTCAAACAACCCTGCAACCAAATAACAAAGAGTTTCTTGTGTCCCCAACACACCCAATACAATGGTAAATTGTATAGGTGCACTAGTTCGGCGAAGAGATGGTGATACAAGTGCAATATGGATGGTAGATATAGGTTTTTGTAATATGAAATTATAAAAACAGTAAGGCAACAAGTAATAAAAGTGAGCAAAAAATGGTATTGCAATGCTTTGAAACAAGGCCTAGGGTTCATACTTTCACTAGTGCAAGTTCTCTCAACCAAAATAACATAATTGGATCATATAACAATCCCTCAACGTGCAACAAAGAGTCACTCCAAAGTCACTAATAGCATGGAACAAACGAAGAGATTACTATAGGGTACGAAACCACCTCAAAGTTATTCTTTCCGATCAATCTATTGGGCTATTCCTATAAGTGTCACAAACAACCCTAGAGTTCGTTAGTAAAATAACACCTTAAGACACACATCAACCAAAACCTTAATGTCACCTAGATACTCCAATGTCACCACAAGTATGCGCGGGTTAGATTATACGATATGCATCACACAATCTTAGATTCATATATTCAACCAACACAAAGAAATTCAGAGAGTGCCCCAAAGCTTCTACCGGAGAGTCAAGACGAAAACGTGTGCCAACCCCTATGCATAGATTCCCAAGGTCACGGAACCCACAAGTTGATCACCAAAACATACATCAAGTGAATCAATAGAATACCCCATTGTCACCACGGGTATCCCACGCAAGACATACATCAAGTGTTCTCAAATCCTTAAAGACTCAATCCGATAAGATAACTTTAAAGGGAAAACTCAATCCATTACAAGAAGGTAGAGGAGGAGAAACATTATATGATCCAACTGTAATAGCAAAACTCGTGATACATCAAGATCGTGCCAAATCAAAAACACGAGAGAGAGAGAGAGAGAGAGAGATCAAACACATAGCTACTGGTACATACCCTCAGACCTGAGGGTGAACTACTCCCTCCTCGTCATGGAGAGCACCAGGATGATGAAGATGGCCATCGGTGATGGATCCCCCCTCCGGCAGGGTGCCGGAACAGGGTCCCGATTTGTTTTTTGTGGCTACAGAGGCTTGCGGCGGCGGAACTCCCGATCTAGGTTATGTTCTAGATGTTTGAGGATTTATAGGAGAGGTTGGTGTCGAGAACAAGTCAGGGGGCCCCACGGAGAGTCCACGAGGCAGGGGGCACCCTCCACCCTCGTGGGGCCCATGGGACTCCCCTCCGGTAACTCTTCGTTCCAGTATTTTTTATATTTTCTAGAAAAAAATCTCTGTTGATTTTCAGCGCATTCCGAGAACTTTTATTTCTGCACAAAAAACAAGACCACGGTAGTTCTGCTGAAAACAGCATCAGTCCGGGCTAGTTCTAATCAAATCATACAAAAATCATGTAAAAATATTTTAAACATGGCATGAATACATCAAAAATTATAGGTATGTTGGATACGTCTCAATCCCTCCTAGGTTGAAAGTAGAAATTTTGCACAAAAGTATTGGTGAGGAGGAGGTATTGATCACACTTATCTTTAAGGAACGGGATGAGGCTGACATTGTTCGCCAAGGCCGGCATTGTTCGTCAAATAATAGAAATCATCATGAATGTGTGCATCCCTCAAGAATGTGTTGCACGGCCATTCACACGGCAACACCTCGGTTGCACGAGGAAGCTTGTTGTTGGGCTTCTTCTCCAGAGTTTCTTTGAACACCGTCTTGAAGAACCTCTCAACATCATCTTAAACATTTTCTTTTTTCTGAAATTTTTACTCCCTCAAAATAAAAGTGAACAAAACTTAACAAAATTGATAGCAATTACTCCCACAAGTGTGTAGAGGCTATATCATGCATCAAAACTACTTTGAACCATTCAAATTCAACAGGCAAGCTCATATACATGATCACCTGCAATAAAAAAAATGCAATACATATAGCACTAGAACAAAAACTAATTTGACCATTGGAGGAGTCACATACCAAGGAGTAATTCCTCAAAATAGTTTTGGAAACAGAGCTCCGAGCAAGGAGACCAAAAATCAACGAAAACAAGCAAGAACACGAGCTAGGAAGCAATGGTGCTTTTTTGGAGGAAGGAGAAGGCAGTGGGCTGGTGCACTAAGTGAGCCCCCCATGGGTCCCACAAGCTCACTAGGCGTGCCTCGGGGGGCTCCCTGTCAGCTCGTGGCTCACAGGTGCACCTCCCCTGGGTTGTGTTCAACGCTAAAAATTCTTAAATAATGCAGAAAAATCATACTAAATTTTTAGGTCATTCCGAGAACTTTTATTTTCGGGATTTTTTTATTGCACGGATAATTCAGAAAATAGGATAATCATGGCATTCTACTTTATTGAACTTTAAATAACAGAGAGAAAATAGAAGGTACAGTAGGTTGTGCTTACTAAATTCATCGACCACATGCCCCTAAAAAGTAATCCATCAATAAGGTTGATCAAGTCTTATTAACAAACTATATTCGAGTACCATGAAACCGAAGAATTTTCATACAACACTAAGTTACCTCAATGGGGATATGCATCTCCCCAACAATAAGTGTTTCATAATTATTTTTGACGGTCGAGAGAGGGAATTTTAAACCTCCAATCATAATTGTCGCAATCTTTTCAATAATGTTGACACTATTCACTGAACTTTGCTTCCTCGGAAAATAAACTGTATGATCATTACCATTGACATGAAAAGTAACCTTACTTTTATTGCAATCAATAACAACCCCTACAGTATTAAAAAGGGTCTACCAAGGATAATCGACATGTTGTAATCCCCGGGCATATAAGGAACAACAAAGTCTATTAAGATAGTAAAACTTGCAACAACAACAAGAGCATCCTCACATATTCCAATAGGTATAGCAGTTGATTTACCAGCCATTTGCAAAGAGATTTCAGTAGGTGTCAACTTATTCAAATCAAGTCTTCTATATAAAGAGAAAGGCATAACACTGAAACCTGCTCCTAAATCACACAAGGCATTTTTAACGTAAGTTCTTTTATTGGAGCATGGTATGGTGGGTATTCTTGGATCTCCCAACTTCTTGGGTAGTCCACCCTTAAAAGAATAATTTGCAAGCATGGTGGAAATTTCAGCTTCAGGTATATTTCTTTTATTAGTGACAATATCTTTCATGTATTTAGCATCTGGAGGCATTTTCAAAATATCAGTCAAACGTGTGTGCAAAAACACGAGCCTAAGCATTTCAACAAAGTGCTCAAAATCCTCCTCATCCTTATTTTTCGGAGGCTTAGTAGGAAATGGCATGGGTTTCTGAACCCATGGCTCTCTTTCTTTGCCATGTTTCTAGCAATGAAATCACTTTTATCATATCTTCTATTCTTAGGAGGTGGGTTATCAAGATCAACAACAGGTTCTATTTCTAATCTAGTTGAGCATCAACATGAACATCATTATCATTATCATTATCACTAGATAGATGTTCATTACCATATTGTGTCTCGGCATCAGAAACAGAAACATCATTATGATTCCCAGGAGATTTTTCTACCATAGGTTCACTAGAGGCATGCAAAGTTCTACCATTTTTCTTTTTCTTTTTCTTATTAGATGAACTAGGTGCATCAACATTAATTCTCTGAGAATCTTGCTCAATTCTCTTAAGATGACCTTCAGGATATGAAGGATCCTGAGTCATTCTGCCTCCTCTAGTCACAACTCTAACAACATGATCATTCATTTTATTATTCATTTCATTCAACAAATCATTTTTTGACTTAGAGACTTGTTCTAACTAGGTATGAACCATGGATGAATGTTTACTTAAACCTCTATCATCTTTAGCAATCCTAAACATCAAAATCACTCAAGTGATCAATCATGATAGCATTTCGTTTCAACTAATTACTAACATACACTTTGAAGACTTCTTGCTTGACAATGTAATTATCAAATTCATCCAGGCATTGACTAGCAGATTTATTATAGGGAATATCACCCTTATCAAACCTATAAAGATAATTTATCTTTACTTCCTATTCGGGATATCAAGTCCATGTATTTCTTCAATATGTGGCAAATTCTTGACATCTTCAGATTAAATACCCATTTCTTTCATAGATTTCTTTACCTCTTGCATATCTTCGGGACAGAGGAATATAATACCTCTCTTTTTGGAGTTGGCGGTGGTGGTTCAGGAAGTGTTCAATCATCGACATTCTTTAATATATTATTCAATAGTTCTTCAGACTGTCTAATAGTTCGTTCCCTGAAAACACAACCAGCACAACTATCTAGGTAGTCCCTAGATGCATCGGTTAGTCTTTATAAAAGATATCAACTATAAAAGAGGATGATCGGGAAAAGCATTAAGTAACTGGAGAAGCATCCCCCAAGCTTGAGGGATATTCTCTTCTTCAGATTGCACAAAGAGTATTTTTTTCTTAAGAGCGTCGTCACAAGTTTCATTTATAACAGAAGTAGTATCATCAATTACTTGTGACATATCAGAATGAATAGCAGGTGGTGGTATCACAAGCCTACTTAAAACATAGGGTGAATCAAGTGCGGAGCTAGATGGCAGTTCCTTACCTCCCCTCATCTTAGAGGGTACAATCTTAGTCTTTGCGTCTTTCAGATTCTTCCTAGTGTAAAATCCCAAGTGAACTCAATAAATAGAGCTCTGCTTCCCGGCAACAGTGCCATAAAAAGGTCTTGATAACCCAGAAGTATAGGGGATCGCGATAGTCTTCGAGGGTAGTATTTCACCCAACTTTGTTGATTTGACACAAGGGGAGCCAAAGAATATTTATGAGCCTTAGCAGTTGAGTTTTCAATTCAACAACACCTAGGATATAATATTTTTGTAGCAAAGTGTTTAGTAGCATAGTGATGACCCACAAGTATAGGGGATCAATCGTAGTCCTTTCAATAAGTAAGAGTGTCGAACCCAACGTGGAGCATAAGGAAATGATAAGCGGTTTTCAACAAGGTATTCTCTACAAGTACTGAAAGTAGCGGTAACAGATAGTTTGGTAGCAAGGTAATTCATAACAAGTAACAAGTAGCAATAATAACAAAGGTGCAACAAGGTGGCCCAATCCTTTTTATAGCAAAGGACAAGACGAAAGTTCTCTTATGGTAAGCAAAGCGTTCTCGAGGACACATGGGAATCGTCATCTAGTCACGTTCACCATGTTTAGGTGATTTCCGTTCGCTACTTTGGTAATTTATTATGTGGGTGGACCAGTGCGTGGGTGCTGTTCTTACTTGAACAAGCAACCCACTTATGATTACCCCCTCTCGCAAGCATCCGCAACTACGAAAGAAGAATTATGACAAATCTAACCATATCATGAAACATATGGATCCAAATCATCCCCTTACGGAATAACGCATAAACTATGGTTTAAGCTTCTGTCACTCTAGCCACCTATCATCTACTTATTACTCCACAATGCCTTGCCTTATGCACAAGTATGGTGAAATGCCATGTAGTCGATGTTCACATGACACCACTAAAGGAAGCAACAAGATACATATCATCGAAATATCGAACGAATACCAACTTCACATGATTACTTATAACAAGACTTCTCGCATGTCCTCAAGAACAAAAGTAACTACTCAGAAATCATATTCATGTTCAAGATCAGATGGGAATTGAATATCATTAAGGATTTGAACATTTAATTGTCGGGAGATTGATTCTGAGCCAGGGGAAATCCTCCAAAACCCCGGTTCAAGCTCTGGGGCCTGGCTTTGCGTCTACGAGGCTACGAGCTCGGCGTGACAAGGACACAACAAGCTACCCAGGTTCGGGCCACCATGCGGTGTAAACCCTACTCCTGCTTGGTTGTATTTCTTATGGACAATGTTCTTGGAGCTATAAGATGAGCCAGAGCTCTTCGAGGCTAGCAATGGTGTTATGGTTTGGGCAGGAGTCCATCCTTTGCTACGGTGGCTGCCCCAACCCTTATATGGATGCCTTGGGCCTCTTCCCCAAAAATATGAGCAGGAAAGGTGGTCTTTGCTTGCTAAAGGTCTTATCCATGACGTGTCAGGGGCTCCATGATGACCTCCGTCCTGCCACGCCACCATCTTGGTCTTCTTTCACCAAAGGGGAAACCTTTGGGACTTGCTTTGGGGCAGGGAGGCACAACTGCTCCCTTAATTAGCATTGAAGGGGAAACTGTCCTGGCCTGCGCAGGCTGGCGCCTGCCTTGGCGACGTCACCCATGTGGTGGGAAGGGCCCGTGCCGTGTGGCTCCTCAGGTGGCTCCTTGGGAGGCCTTGCGGGAGGCCTTGTGGGAGGGCGCCTCATGAAGGCGACCTCGCGAGGCCGCCTCTGTGACGGTAGTCCAGATGAAGTCCTTAGTCGGTGAAGCCCCTGGTGGGGCAAGGCCCTCGTGAGGCTGCAGGCTTTGCGATGCCCGCTGGCGGGCTGCCTTCCTGGGATGGCCAAGGGGACCTTCCTGGGTCGTAGACAGGTGGCCCGTGGTACCCTGGTTCCGACTAGGTCGACAGTAGCCCCTGGGCCAATGGCGCGCACGTTTCCGCCCGCTGGGTGGGGCGAAATGACGTAGGGCCTAAGACTGCCAGGCCTAGGTAGGGACGCGTGGCAGCATGACGGGACAGGAATGCCCCCAGTTCCCACGACGCCACGGTAACCACCGTATTGGTCATAAAGCCTGCCCACGCCAGGCGCAGGTGCATCATTGCTTCCCATCTCTCTCTCTCTACCTCATCTTCTTCCAACTCACAACCTTCGTCCGTCACCATGGTGCCCAGGAAGGCCTCCGCCACTGTGAAGGGTAAGCGGCGATGGAGGCGTTCCGCCACTGGAGCTTGCGCTGGTGAAGGGTAAGGGGTGCGCCCGCGCACACACCGCTGTGACGAGGGCTTCCCCTCGGGGCCGGACACGCTCTTCAGTTGCCACCGCGGAGGCCGGCTCCAGCGCCCATGGAAGGATTGTGCCACACTGCCATGGGGCGCGCGACATTTGTGTCGTGGAGGTCATGGCGGAGGGCCCTCCCTTCTTCTCCCAATGGAGGCCCACGCAGCGGTGGCGGTGCACGAGTTCATTGTGGGGCTGCACCGCTGGCCTTGCACCTTGCTCCAACTCCCTGACTCCTTTGCGAGAGCGATGGAGGATAGTGAGCCCCTGGGCCTATGGCTGCAGGTGGACGGCTGCTACAATGTCCCCTCCTGGGTGACGGTTGAGTTCTCCCCCACCAGCTTCATGTTTCTAATGCGGGGGTGGAAGTCGTTCGCTTCTCCCGCAGCCTGAAGCATGGGCCGGCTCTTCAGTTCAGGTGTGATGGAGCTGCCACCCTCTTTCTGAAGTTCTTCAGGGTCTCCGGCAGCCACATGGAGTGCTGTACGGAGAGCGAGAGTGGAAGCGTCACCAATTCCACTAGTGGGAGCGAAGGCGACGACTCCGACTAGGCGCAGGGAGCGCCCGAGTCGGGCTATGAAGACGAGCCGCGCTCTGCCCAGATTCCTCCCTTTTGCTCCTGCATTAAGATCAATGCATCCCCGTGGAGGTGTGAGAATGACACTCTGGGAAATACTCGTATGAAGTACTTAATGTTTTGTTGCAGCGTGTACTCCTCGCGAGGCCTATTTTTCTTTTTTTGCAACCTCTGGTGCTCTGTGTTGTTAGGACCCAGCCTCGAAGTGTGGTATGGCCATCGTTAGTGTGTTAGGACGCGTTCCTAGACAAGGCCAGAGGGTTTAGGGCTCCGCGAGGAGGTAGGGGTTCCCGAGGCGCGATCCTCAGGAAGCCCCCCTTTGACATGCAAGCGGCTTGCGCAAAAGGGGAATCGACGCTTAGTGAGGCTGCGAGACAAGGAATTTAAGAAGTGCCATGAGCGGCCTTCGAGACACATTAGACTTAGTTCTTGGGCGTGATGTCTTTAGTGTGCCGCGGCTTGGGGGGTGTGCCTCGTGGCGAGCAGCGTTCGCGAGTCCGCTGAGGAGGGGTGCCCATGAAGCCTCCCGTGCCTGATGCGCAAGAAGTGAACCCCTCCAAGTAGTTGCGACAGGTCAGTGCCTAAAGGCGAGCCGTGATCCAGTGCGCCCGAGGCGGGTATAGGTGGGAGTTATCCATGTGGCCTTATGGTGGCGGCCTCAGGGGCATTGCAGATGGCCTTAGGAGGCGCTCCTCGAAGATGCCTGAAGCTTGAGGCTCGCAATGGGAGTCCCGCTTGGCGACATCGTCCACTTCCTTGTCGTCATCGCGAGGAATGTGTCGGTGCTTCATGCCCAGGAAGCGTTTCTCGAGCTTGTGCACCTCCTCGAGGTAGGCGGCCATTTGCTCGTCCTTCAGCTTGTAGATCTTGACGATGAGTGGGCCTTTCTTTGTTCCTGTATCAGAACCAATGTAGCCCCACAGGGACATGAAGATGATGGTTCGGCAAAAACTCGTATTAAGCACTTGACGTATTTGTTGTATGACATGCTCCTCGTGAGGCCTATTTTTCTTTGTTTGCTTGCCTTGGTCTCTACGTCATTAGGACCCAGCCCCCGAGCGTGCTACGACTGTCACTGGTATGTTAGGACGCGTGCCTAGACAAGGCCAAACGGTGTAGGGCTCCGCGAGGAGGTAGGAGCTTCCAAGGAATGACGCTCAGGAGAGACCCCCCTTTGACATGCAAGCATCTTGTGCGAGGATAAAAATCGGTGCTCCGTGAGGTTGGGAGGGGAATAATTTAGGAGGCATCACGACTGGCCCTCGAGGCATGCTAGACTTAGCTTTGCATGGTATATCATGCCATGAACTTGGCGAGCGTGGGGTAGCCCAAGATGGCATTGTAGGGCAAGAAAATGTGCGCCACGTTGAAGTCGGTGAGCTCGGTGTGGTAGTCCTTGCGGGAGCCGAAGGTGAGGGGAAGACGCTCCTGCCCTAGGGGCACCATGGAGCCATCGGTCATCAGGTGCTCGTAGGGTACTTGGAGCTACTCGAAGGTCTCCACAGAGATCACGTTGAGGCCAACGCCACGTTCGATGAGTATCTTGGTGACTGCCACATTGTTGATGGTAGGTGTGCTCAACAGAGGGATGGTGCCCATGGACTTTGTGGACTTGGGGTGGCCGCCATAGTTGAAGCTGATGGGGTACTGTGACCACTTGATGGGCTTGGCGTCTGGCGGGCTTCAGGAGGGCTGCATTCACCTCACAGGAGAACTGCTTGAAGTGGCGGTTGGATGGGGGAGCCTGAGCTCCGCCAAGGATGTAGGCCACTGCGCGAGGATCCTGGTAGCCCCCCGCATCTTCCTCAAGTAGGTTGTCGTTGTTGCTTTGGGGCACGGTAGGGCCGCGTGGCCTTCTGAGGGTTGGCCTCTTGAGGGTTGGCCTGCCGAGGCTAGTTTCGCCAACCCTGGTGGGAGTTGCTATTATTGTCGTTGTTGCTATCCTTCTAGCGTCCACCCTTGCAGCTACCGCTGTGGCCTGAGCCGCGGTCATTGCGGTTGTCGCGCTTCTTCTATCGCTCATCACAAAGCAGCTTGAGCTCGTGGCAGTCTTCAGTGGCATGGGGTGCATGCTGTGATAGATATAGAAGGGGCAATCGTCCTTGTTGTCCTAGTCGCGTTTGCGGCCGCGCTTCCGCTCAGGCTCCGCTGCAAGAACGAGGGGCCCTTGCGCTTGGTGTGCCTGCCCTTAGGCTTGGTGACATTGAGGTTGGCGTCAGGATCATTGTGGGAAAAGAGACGACCCTTCAAAGCCTTGGCACACTTGTCGGTGAGGTCATAAAGCATGGATGGTGAGATTTCACGCATCCTGACATCCGTGACGCCTAAGGAAAATGCCGCGATGACCGCTGCGTCGGAGGCACGTGGGATCTTCTTGCGCGCCTGGCTGAAGCACTGGATGTACTTGCTGAGGGACTTGTCGGGGCACTGGTGGATGGCACGCGGGCTGCTGAGAGCGAGGGGGCGGTCGGACGTGCCCTTGAAGTTGGCAATGAACTGCCGGCACAGCTCAGCCCACAAGGAGATGGAGCCCTCATGAAGGTTCATCAGCCACGAGCGTGCCGCATCATTGAGGGCCATGGGGAACTAGTTCGCCATGACCTTGTCATCGCCCTCGGCGGCCTGGATGCTCAAGGATTAGAGCGACTGGAACTCTACAGGGTTGGCGGTGTCGTCATAGCAGGTAGGCAGCTCCGGCTTGAACTTCGTTGGCCACACTATGCAGTGGAGCTCACGCGTGAAGTCTAGGCAGCCCCCGATGGTGGAGATGACGCCGCTAGTGAGAACAACACGGTTCTAGCGCCCGACGGCCGGTACCTCCTAGATGGTGCAATTCTGGCGCTCACACTGACTTTCGAGGAGCACCCGCTCGTCCGGTCGCGCACGCTGGATCATCTGGCAGCTCAGGTTGTCATCGTGCGGCAGGGAGAATCCATGGGAGAGGTGAGGCGAGTGCTCGCGGTGGTGGCACTCTGCGCCATCGTTGCACGGAGGAGGTGGAGGAGGCGCGTCCTGCCCCGCCCGCGCAACACGTGACAACGACGAGGTCAGAGGGCGCGAAGGGGCCGGAGCATCCTCCGTGATGTTGATGAGCTCGATGATGTGAGCGAGCCAGGTGTCATAGCCATCGTCAGTGGGGCGGTAATGTAGCACTTCTTGTGCTTGAGGATCCTAACCTGCGGAGCCGGTGGGTCGCGGCGGGCGAGCGAGGTTGTCGTGGCTGTCTGCGTGGAGGTTGCTGTGATACGTCTCCAACGTATCTATAATTTTTTGTTGTTCCATGCTATTATGGTATCAATCTTGGATGTTTTTATGCAATTATATGCAGTTATATACCCTTTTGGGACTAATTAACCTAGTGCCAATCGCCATTTTTTGCCTGTTTTTGGCTTTTCAGGAAATCAATATCAAACAGAGTCCAAACGAAGAAAAAACTTTGGATTAATTTTTTCTGGACCAGAAGAGACACTAGAAGGTCTGGGAGAAGACCTGAAGAGCCATGAGGGAGCAACAAGCTCAGGAGGTGCACCCTAGGGGGCCGCCCCCAGGCTTGTGGGCCCCTTATGGCAGCTCTTGATCTAATTCCGCCTCTATAAGTTCTCAAATGTCCCCTGGCATCAGAGAGCCACCCGAAATACTTTTTCCACCGCTGCCAGTTACTGTTCCCATGAGATCCCATCTAGAGGCCTTCTCCGATACTCTCCCGGAGGGGGAATCAATCATGGAGGGTCTCTACATCAACCTTGCTTCCCTTCCTATGATGCATGAGTAGTTTAATTACCACAGACCTACGGATCCATAACTAGTAGCTAGATGACTTCTTCTCTCTCCCTTTGATCTTCAATACAATGTTCTCCTTGATGTTCTTGGAGATCCATTTGAATTAATGACTTTTTGCTTGAGTTTGTTGGGATTCAATGAATTGTGAGTTCATGATCACATCTATCCATGAATATAATTTGAGTTTTCTCTAAACTATTTTATGCATGATTATTATAGATTCGTATTTCTCTCCGAACTATTGATTTGGTTTGGCCAACTAGATTGATTTTTCTTGCAATGGGAGAGGTGCTTTTGTAATGGGTTCGATCTTGCGATGCTAAATCATAGTGACAAAAGGGGACATGACACATATTTTATCATTGCCATTAAGGATAAAAAGATGGGTTTTATTCATACTTGAGTTTACTTTGTCTACATCATGTCATCTTTCTTAAGGTGTTACTCCATTCTTTATGAACTTAATACTCTAGATTCATGTTGGATAGCGGTTGATGTGTGGACTAATAGTAGTAGATGCAGAATCGTTTCAGTCTACTTGTCTCAGATGTGATGCCTATGTACATGATCATTGCCTTGGATATCTTCATGATTATTTGCTTTTCTATCAATTGCCCAACAGTAATTTGTTTACCCATCGTATGTTGTTTTCAAGAGAGAACCCTCTAGTGGAAACTATGCCCTCCGGGTCTACTTTTGGTCATATATTTAAACCAAAAATACCTTGCTGCATTTTTTCTTTCTTTATTTTATTTTGTATTTTTTGTTCGATCTATCTATCTATCTATCTATCTATCTATCTATCTATCTATCTATCTATCTATCTATCTTTCTATCTATCTATCTATCACCATACAATTTAATCTTGCAAGTAACCGCCAAGGGATTAACAACCCCTTGTTTCCGTTGGGTGCAAGGATTTGTTATCTAGTGTGTAAGTACTGCTAACGAGGTGTTGCATGGTGCTCCTACTGGATTTATAACCTTGGTTCTTAACTGGGGGAAATACTTATCTCTATTGTAATGCATGATCTTCTCCTCTTCGAGGAAATCCCAACGCGGTTCACAAGTAGCAGGAAGAACTTCTGGCACCGTTGTTGGGGCAACATCATCAACATCTATAAAGTACATACGCGTAAACTTTCATCTCCTTGCATTTACATTATTTGCCATTTGCTTCATGTTTTCATCCCCCCCCACTTCTAAAATGTTTTTTGCAAAAATACAGAAATATTTTCGGTTTGCCTCTTTGCTTGCTTGCTTGTTTTGTTTTCCTTCTTGTGCACACTTAGAAACAGAAAATGAAAGCGAAAAGTTAAGATGACTATGGACCCACTTAAAGTTTTCTACTTGGATCATCTTTGATCCATATGTGCTTGTGCTGAAACCCCAACTAGTTTGGTTGAGGGAAAATCATTAGATGAGCATGCTCATTTTGTGTGTCACCATTTGTCTCAAAAAGGGAGACTCTTATGGAATCAAATAAATTGTTTGCTATGCTATTCTTGGAATCTATGTGAAATTCATGATTTTACTTGTTGCTCCGAGAACCCTAAAAAACACCTTCCCTACCTATGCGATTTTAATGATAATGAAATCTTATCTTCTTATGACAAAGGTGTTTGTATTTACTATGATATCGAACAAATCAAAGAATTTGTTCCTTCTAAGGGTGCTTATGAAGTTGCTTCTTTAATTGAAAAGTATGATATCACTCTCTACAAATTTGAAAATTTTGCCATACTTAAATATAGCTATGAAAATATGCTTCTAATACCTATGTTAGTGAATTCATTAGGAGAATGTCTACTGCTTTGGAAGAGAATAATGATATGCATGAATCTATAGATAATTATGACTCCGTTGATTTGATTGAAATATCCCCCCTTGATGAACATGATGCTTGCTATTCTTATGGCCATGATGTCAATATTGATGATTCTTATGGAGACGAACTTGCTATAGTTCCTTATGTTAAACACCAAATTATTGCTATTGCACCCATAGTTGATAGCCCCTTGAATGAAAAGCGTGATTGCAATTATGCTATTACAAATTCTACTAATGACAATTGTGCTAATGATATAAAAACCTACAAGCTTGAGGATGATAATTTTCTTACATCCACTACTTATTGCAACGATCATGATTGGGGTGATGATGTTTCTAGTGATATTGAAAATTTATTTAAGCCTCATGATGAATATGAAATTGATAATAATGTTTGCAGTAATATTGGAAGTGGGTTTGGAAGAGTGTAAAGTTTACAAAAAAAATAATCCCACATATTTGGAGAGTGTTCAGTCTTATGAAACTTTTGGTGAAAGTGGATTTGGAGAGGTCATGACATTAGTTGATGTTAATCCCACTATTTTGAAAGATTATAGAACTTTTATGTGTGTGGATCCTGAAGAGAATATTTTATATGATAGATATATTATTGAATTTGATTATGATCATACATGTAATTATTATGAGAGAGAAAAATATAGCTATAGAAATTTTCATGTTGCTAAATTACCTCCCGTTGTGTTGAAATTGTTAGTGTTTTATTCTTGTTCCTTGCATATGCTAGATATTTCTTGTCTTGATAATTTGTTTGCTTATAAAATTCCTATGCATAGGAAGTATGTTAGACTTAAATATGTTTGTCACATGTTTTATGATGCTCTCTTTGTGTTCAAATTATTATCTTTCATGTGAGCATCGTTGAAATCTCAATCCTATCTCAATGGCTATAAAGAAAGAGCTTGTTGGGAGACAACCCAATAGTTTATTTTTCTATTTTCTTGTGTGCACACAATTATGCTATTGTTATGTTTCTTGTGTTTTAGTTAGTTTTTGTGCCAAGTAAAGCCATTGGGATGATTTGGATGATAGTTGCTTTGAGTGTGCAAAAACAAAAACTCTTGCATCTAGTAGAAGAATTGTTAAAATTTGATAGAGCGTGATAAAATTCTGAATTTTTTAGACATGTATATTCAAATTTCCCACTTTGTCTTGATTTTTCAGAATTTTTGGAGTTACAGAAGTATGGTCATTCTTTGAATTATTACAGATAATTCTGTTTTTGACAGATTATGTTTTTGATGCATTGTTTTGCTTGTTTTGATGGAACTATGGATTGTATCGGGGGGTATAAGCCATGGAGAAGTTAGAATACACTACATATAATGCAAAAATAAAATATGAATTGGTTTTCAACAATACCTAAAGTAGTGATTTGCTTTGTTATACTAACGGATCTTATGAGGTTTTGTTAAGTTTTGTGTGATTGAAGTTTTCAAGTTTTGGGTGAGATCACGATGGATGAAGGAATAAGGAGTGGCAAGAGCCTGATCTTGGGGATGCCCAAGCACCCAAGGTAATATTCAAGTACTGCCAAGCAACTAAGCTTGGGGATGCCCCAGAAGGCATCTCCTCTTTCTTCTACCAACTATCGGTAATTTTATTAGGAGCTATATGCTATATTTTTATTCATCACATGATATAAGTTTTGCTTGGAGCGTCATGTATTATATGGGTCTTTGCTTTGTTTGCTTTTTAGTTTGTCACAATCATCTCTGCTGGACACACCTTTTTGAGAGGGACACGCTTTTTTCGTGATCTGTTGGGATACTCTATGTGCTTCAATTATATATATCTTTTGAGCTAGGCAGTTTGTCTAGTACTTCACTTCTATGTTTTTGAGCATGATGGTGATTATATTTTGAAGAAATAGATGAACTCTCATACTTCACTTATATCTTTTTGAGAGTTGCTGATAGTAATGGTAATTTACACAAGATATGAATTTGGTCGCAAAGTGATGAATATTCAATAAGGATATGCTAAAAACTTTCATATAGATCATTGGATATGATAAGTTTGATTCCTTGCAGTACTTTTGTGATATGGAGATGATAATATGTGAGTTATGCTAGTGAGTGATGTCTGCTAGAACTACATCGGTATTTCTCCAAAGAGGAAGGGATGATGCAGTATAGCGATGGTAGGTATTTCCCTCAGTGATGAGACCAAGGTTATCGAACCAGTAGGAGAACCTCATCACACCACGTAAACAGCACCTGCACACAAATAACAAATACTCGCAACCCGACGTGTTAAAGGGGTTGTCAATCCCTTTCGGGTATGGCGCCTCTAGTGGGCAAATAACGTGAGGTAAAAAGTGGTAGATAGGATAAATAGATCGCGGAACAAATAAATTGCAGCAAGGTATTTTTGTATTTTTGGTTTAATAGATCTAAAAATAAATGCAAGAGAAAATAGATCGCAAAGGCAAATATGATGAAAAGAGGCCCAGGGACCGTAGGTTTCACTAGTGGCTTCTCTCGAGAAAAATAGCAAACAGTGGGAAAACAATTACTGTTGGGCAATAGATAGAATTTCAAATGATCATGACGATATCCGGGCAATGATCATTATATATGCATCACATCCAAGATTAGTAGACCGACTCTTGCCTGCATCTACTACTATTACTCCACACATCGACCGCTATCCAGCATGCATCTAGTGTATTAAGTTCATGAGAAAACAGAGTAATGCATTAAGAACAATGACATGATGTAGATGATGTCCGTTTATGTATTGCGGCAGATATAGATCTCATCTTGTTATCCTTAGTAGCAACGATACATATGTGTTGGTTCCCTTTCTGTCACTGGGATCAAGCACCGTAAGATCGAACCCACTACAAAGCACCTCTTCCCATTGCAAGATAAATAGATCAAGTTGGCCAAACAAAATCCAAATATCGGAGAAGAAATACGAGGCTATAAAGAATCATGCATATAAGAGATCAAAGAAGACTCAAATAACTTTCATGGATAAAAACATATATCTGAGCATACACTCAAAGTTCATCGGATCCCAACAAACACACCGCCAAAAGACTTACATCATATGGATCTCCAAGAGACCATTGTATTGATAATAAAGAGAGAGAGAGAGAGAGAGAGAGAGAGAGGAAGCCATCTAGTTACTAACTACGGACCCATAGGTCCACAAAGAACTACTCACGCATCATAGGAGAGGCACCAATGGAAGTGGTGAACCCCTCCATGACGGTGTATATTGGATGTTGGTGGTTCTGGACTCTGCGGCGGCTGGATCAATATTTCGTCGACTCCCCTATGGTTTCTGGATATTTGGGTATTTATAGAGCAAAGAGGCTGTTCCGGGGGCACCCCAGGTGGGCACAACCCATAGGCCGCGCCTGGGCCTCCTGGTGCACCCTGGTGGGTGCTGCTCACCTCGAGCAGCCCCTCAGGCGCTTCCTTGGCCCATTGGCTTTCTTCTGTCCCAAAAAAATCCTCGAGGAGTTGCGTTGCGTTTGGACTCCGTTTGATATTGATTTCGTGCGTTGTAAAAAGCATGCAGAAAACAGCAACTGGCACTGGGTACTATGTCAATAGGTTAGTACCAAAAATTGATATAAAATGACTATAAAAATGATTGTAAAACATCCAAGAATGATAATATACAGCATGGAACAATAAAAAATTATAGATACGTTGGAGACGTATCAGCATTCCCAAGCTTAATTCCTGCTCGTCCTCGAGTAGGTAAATGATAAAAACATATTTTTTGATGTGGAATGCTGCCTAACATGTTCATCACATTCTTTTCTTTATAGCATGGACATATGGACTTTTACATGATTCAAAGCAATAGTCTAGTTTTGACATGAAAAATTTAATACTCAAGCATACCAACAAGCAACCATGTCTTTCAAAATATCAACACTAAAGCAAGTCATCCCTATCCCATCATGCTCAATCATTGATCCATTCATGAAACAAACTCGAATATTAGCTACACCCAATGCTCAAATACGATCATAGTGCCCCTTAGTTGGTGCTTTATAAGAGAAGATGGAGACTCAAATTCAAAATAAAAATTGCATAAGTAAAAGAAAGGCCCTTCACAGAGGGAAGTAGGGATTTGTAGAGGTGCCAGAGCTTAAAGCTTAAATTGAGCGATAAAATTATTTTTGAGAGGCATACTTTTCCTACCAACGAAAACGACTTGGAGCATCCCAACACTTTCCATGCTAGATACATCATAGGCGGTTCCCAAACAGAAAATAAAGTTTATTCCTTTTTCCAACATAACTTTCACTTTACATGGCTATCTGTATCCACGGGTGCCTTCCATACCAACACTTTCCAAGGAATTTATTATTTGACAACATAAAGTAAATTCATTTATTCATTTCGGGACTGGGCTTCCCTAGTAACTTTGACGTACTCTCGTGCAAAAACAAGTGAATAAACACTCATCGTGAGAATAACACATCTAGCATGGAAAATATTGGCTACCCTTTACCACCTCATGAGTAGTAGAGCACACAAAAGAGAAATTTATTTTGAACATTAGAGATAGCACATGCAAACTTGCTTAGAACGGAATGGAAATACCGCATATAGGTAGGTATAGTGGACTCATAAGGTAAAACTGGTTTAAAGGGTTTTGGATGCACAAGTAGTGGTCATACTTAGTGCAAAATGAAGGCTAGCAAAAAGATTGAGAAGCGACCAACCAAAAAGCAAAAAATCTCATACCCAAGCATTAAGCATAAGTAACACCGAATAATGCACCATAAGTAGGATATAAATTTCATTGCATAACTGTTGACTTACGTGCTTGCATAGGGAATCACAAACCTTAACATCAATATTCTTACTAAAGCACGATTACTCATCAACATAACTCACATATTATATCGTCATATCTCAAAACCATTACTAAGAATCAAGTTTATTTTGTCCAATGATCTTCATGAAAGTTTTTATTATATCCTCCTTGGATATCTATCACTTTGGAACTATTTTCATATGTTACTTTTGATAAGTTCAAACAAATATAAGTTCATGAGCCTATTTTTTTCTTTCTCTCAAATAATCTAAGTGAAGCAAGAGAGAATTTCTTAAAAATTTACTAACTCCCAAATAAATCTAAGTGAAGCATGAGAGCATTTCTTCAAAATTAACAAAGCACACCGTGCTCAAAAAGGTATAAGTGAAGTACTAGAGCAAGTCCATGGCTCTAAAAATTTAAGTGAAGCATAGGAGCAAGCATAGCATAATTTTTGGCTCTCTAAAAAGGGTGTGTCCAGCAAGGATTCAACACTTAAAACACAAAGCAAAACAAGCAAAGACTCATATCATACAAGACGCTCCAAGCAAAACTCATATCATGTGACGAATAAAAATATAGTTTCAAGTAAAATACCGATGGTTGTTAGAAGAAAGCGGGGATGCCACTCGGGGGCATCCCCAAGCTTAGTTGCTTGCTACTTCTTTGAATATTATCTTGGGGTGCCTCAGGCATCCCCAAGCTTAGCCTTTTGCTTATCCTTATTCCTTCATCCATCGTAAGATAACCCAAAACTTGAAAACTTCAATCACACAAAACTCACACAAAACCTTCGTGAGATCCGTTAGTATAGGAAACCAAACCACTACTACAAGTACTGTAGAAAACCTATTCTTATTTTGTTTTTACATTATATCTACTGTATTCAAACTTTTCTATGGCAAAAACTCATCAAAGAAAACCGTAGAATCATCAAAACAAGCACACAACGCAAAGAAAACAGAATCTGTCAAAAACAAAACAGTCTGTAGAAATCTGAAAATTTCCAATACTTATGCAACTCCAAAAAATACGAAATAAATTGGTGGACGTTCGGAATTTGTCTATTAATCCTCTGCAAAAAGAATCAACTTAAAGCACTCTTCTGTAAAAAACGACAACGAATCTCGTGAGCGCAAAAGTTTCTGTTTTTCAGCAAGATCAAATAAACTTTCACCCAAGTCTTCCCAAAGGTCTTACTTGGCACAAACACTAATTAAAACACAAAAAACACAACCATAACAGTAGAATAATTCTTCTAACACTCAAGAACATAAACAAAAAGCAAAATTAAATGTTATTCATTGGGTTGCCTCCCAACAAGCGCTATCGTTTTACGCCCCTAGCTAGGCATAATGCGTAGGATCTAAGTGTTGCCTTCCGTTATCTTTGCCACCTTAGTAAGGATCTTTTCAAACCCGGGAAGCTCTTTGTGCTTCCCTAAATTTTCCGGAAAAGAAACCATCTTGAGATCTAAAATATCCAACCTTTTATTGCAAAGAGAAATCAAAGTCTTCATACGATTGTACTACCATTGAGATGTTTGAGAGGTTAATTATATTTTTGTAATTCCACCATGTGTTTATGCAAATCACCGAGTTTGTCCAAAATTTGGACTCCCTCTAGGTTGAAAGAAAACCCTTTGTTTTGTGGTGGAACCCCCAAAATTCCTTCTAAAATTTCATAGGCGGTATTGACATCAAGCTCAATAAAATTCCCTTTTGTGGCAAAATCCAAGAGTTGTCTATGACGCAAAGCCAATCCTACGTAAAAATTTCTAAGCAAAATTTTTGCATCTCCCTTTAGGTTGCAAAACGATAAGATTCCATAAGCCTATACCAAGCATCTTTCAAATTTCTCCTTGTTTTTGTTTGAAGTATAAAACATCAAAGTCTGGTAACAAAGGAGGAGCATTCAAACTAGCCATAGCAAAACGAGAACACGAATAGATCTGACGAGAAAACGGGAATCAAAAAAGAGGGAAAATAAAATGATAAATTTTTGTGAAGTGGGGGAGAGGAAAATGAGAGGCAAATGGCAAATGATGTAAATTGTGAGGAGATGAGATTTTTGATTAGGAACTTGGTTGATGTTGAAGATCCTCCCCGGCAACGGCGCCAGAAATTCCTTTTTGATGTCTGCTAGAACTACGTCGGTATTTCCCCAAAGAGGAAGAGATGATGCAGTATAGCGACGGTAGGTATTTCCCTCAGTGATGTGACCAAGGTTATCGAACCAGTAGGAGAACGTCCTCACACCACGTAAACAGCACCTGCACACAAATAACAAATACTCTCAACCCGACGTGTTAAAGGGGTTGTCAATTACTTTTGGGTACGGCACCTCTAGTGGGCAAATAACATGCGGTAGAAAGTGGTAGATAGGATAAATAGATCGCAGAACAAATAAATTGCAGCAAGGTATTTTTGTATTTTTGGTTTAATAGATCTGAAAATAAATGCAAGAGAAAATAGATCGCAAAGGGAAATATAATGAAAAGAGACCCGGGGGCCGTAGGTTTCACTAGTGGCTTCTCTCGAGAAAAATAGCAAATCGTGGGAAAACAATTACTGTTGGGCAATTGATAGAACTTCAGATAATCATGACGATATCCAGGCAATGATCAATATATAGGCATCATGTCCAAGATTAGTAGACCGAGTCCTGCCTGCATCTACTCCTATTACTCCACACATCGACCGCTATCCAGCATGCATCTAGTGTATTAAGTTCATGAGAAAACGGAGTAATGCATTAAGAACAATGACATGATGTGGAAGAGATCCATTTATCTATTGCGGCAGATATAGATCTCATCTTTTTATCCTTAGTAGCAATGATACATACGTGTCGGTTCCCTTTCTGTCACTGGCATCAAGCACCGTAAGATTGAACCCACTACAAAGCACCTCTTCCCATTGCAAGATAAATAGATCAAGTTGGCCAAACAAAACCGAAATATCGGAGAAGAAATACGAGGTTATAAACAATCATGCATATAAGAGATCAAAGAAAACTCAAATAACTTTCATGGATAAAAACATAGATCTGATCATAAACTCAAAGTTCATCGGATCCCAACAAACACACCACCAAAAGACTTACATCATATGGATCTCCAAGAGACCATTGTATTGATAATCAAGAGAGAGAGAGAGGAAGCCATCTAGCTACTAACTACGGACCCGTAGGTCTACAAAGAACTACTCACACATCATAGGAGAGGCACCAATGGAAGTCGTGAACCCCTCCATGACGGTGTCTAGATTGGATCTTGGTGGTTCTGGACTCTGCGGCGGCTGGATCAATATTTCGTCGACTCTCCTGGGGTTTCTAGAATATTTGGGTATTTATAGAGCAAAGAGGCGGGTTGGGGGGCACCCGAGGTGGGCAAAACCCACCAGGGCGCGCCTGGGCCTCCTAGTGCTCCCTGGTGGGTGCTGCTCACCTCGAGCAGCCCCTCAGGTGCTTCCTTAGCCCATTGGATTTCTTTTGGGCCAAAAAAATTCTCCAGGAGTTTCGTTGCATTTGGACTCTGTTTGATATTGATTTCCTGCGATGTAAAAAACATGCATAAAACAACAACTGGCACTGGGCACTATGTCAATAGTTTAGTACCAAAAAATGATATAAAATGACTATAAAATGATTGTAGAACATCCAAGAATGATAATATAACATCATGGAACAATCAAAAATTATAGATACGTTGGAGACGTATCAGTGAGTAATTGTGCTTTAGTAAGAATATTGGTGTTAAGGTTTGTGATTCCCTATGCATGCATGTAAAGTCAATAGTTATGCAACGAAGTTACATCCTACTTATCATGCCTTATCCAGTGTTAGGTATGTTCAATGCATGTTTATGACTGTTTCTTTTTTTTTGGTTGGTTGCTTCTCAATCTATTTGCTAGCCTTAATTTGTACTAAGCGAAAATACTGCTTGTGAATCCAATTCCTTAAAACCAAAGTTGTGCCAAATGAGTCCACTAGACATACCTATAGGCGGTATTTACGTGCCGTTCAAAGTAAATTTGCATGTGCCAACACTAATCATTCAAAAAAAATCCGTTTTGTGTGTCTGTACTACTCATGAAGCGACAGGGGGTGGCCAATATTTTCCATGCTAGGCGTGTTATTCTCACGACGAGTGTTTATTCGCTTGTCATTGCATGAGAAAGTGGCAAGATAATAGGGATGCCCAGTCCTGAAATGAATAATAATAATAATAATACTATCAATAATAACTTCCTTGTACAGTGTTGGTATGGAAGGCACCCGTGGATACCGCTAGCCATGGATTGTGAAATAATGGTGGAAAGGAAATACACTTTATTTTCTGTTTGGGAACCGCCTATAATGTGTTTAGCATGGACGATATTGGGAATTCTCGGTCATCTTTGTTAATAGGAAAATCATGCCTCTCAAAATAATTCTTTCTCTCCATTTTAAACTTTGAGCTCTAGCACCTATGCAAATTCTGCTTCCCTCTGCGAAGGGCCTATCTATTTTAATTTTATGCAATGTTTATTTTTATTTGAGTCTCCATCTTCTCTTATAAAGCACCAACTGGAGAGCACTATTGTCATACTTATGTAGTGGGTGCAGCTAGTGTTAAGTGTGTTTCATGAATGGATCAATGACTAAGCATAATGGGCTAGGGATGACTTTATTTAGCATTGATATTTTGAAAGACATGGTTGCTTATTGGTATACTTGAGTAGTTATGTTTTCATGTCAAACTATAGACTATTTCTTTGAATCACTCGAGTCCAAATATCCATGACATAAAAGAAAAGATTATATGATGAATATGATAGGTAGCATTCCACATAAAAAATTCTATTTTTATCATTTACCTACTCGAGGACGAGTAGGAATTAAGTTTGGGAATGCTTGATACGTCTCCAACGTATCTATATTTTTTATTGTTCCATGCTATTATAGTATCAATCTTAGATGTTTTATACGCAATTATATATCATTTTTTGGGACTAACCTATTAACCTAGTACTCAATGCCAGTTGTTGTTTACCTATTTTCGGCTTTTCAGGAAATCAATATCAAAAAGAGTCCAAACAGAGAAAAAACTTGGATTAATTTTTTCTGGACCAGAAGAGACCCTAGAAGGTTCGGGAGAAGACATGAAGAGCCACGGGGGCGTGACAAGCTCGGGAGGCGCGCTACGGGAGGGGGGGGGGGGCAGGCTTGTGGGCCCCTTGTGGTACCTCTTGACCTAATTCCGCCTCTATAAAATCTCAAATATTCCCTGACATCAAAGAGTCACCCGAAATACTTTTTCTGCCGCCGCAAGTTTCTGTTCCCACGAGATCCCATCTGGAGGCCTTCTCCAGTACTCCTCCGGAGGGGGAATAGATCATGGAGGGGCTCTACATCAACCTTGTTGCCCTCCCGATGATGCGTAAGTAGTTTACCATAGACCTACGGGTCCATAGCTAGTAGCTAGATGGCTTCTTCTCTCTCATTGATCTTTAATACAATGTTCTCCTTGATGTTCTTGGAGATCTATTTGATGTAATGAATTTTGCGGTGTGTTTGTTGGGATCCGATGAATTGTGAGTTTATGATCAGTTCTATCCATGAACATTATTTGAGTTTTCTCTAAACTCTTTTATGCATGATTATTATAGCTTCGTATTTCTCTCCAAACTATTTATTTGGTTTGGGCTAGATTGATTTTGCTTGCAATGGGAGAGGTGCTTTGTAATGGGTTCGATCTTGCTGAAAGAAGGGGACATGAAACGTATTGTATCATTGCCATTAAGGATAAAAAGATAGGGTTTATTCATACATGAGTTTACTTTGTCTACATCATGTCATCTTGCTTAAGGTGTTACTCCATTCTTTATGAACTTAATACTCTAGATGCATGCTGGATAGCGGTTGATGTGTGGAGTAATAGTAGTAGATGCAGAATCGTTTTGGTCTACTTGGCTCGGACATGATGCCTATATACATGATCATTGCGTTGGATATTGTCATGATTTTTTTCTTTTCTATCAATTGCCCAACAGTAATTTGTTTACCCACCGTATGCTATTTGATACGTCTCCAATGTATCTATAATTTTTGCTTGTTCCATGTTGTTATATTATCATTCTTGGATGTTTTACAATCATTTTATAGCAACTTTATATCATTTTTTGGGACTAACCTATTAACATAGTGCCCAGTGCCATTTGTTGTTTTTTTGCTTGTTTTTTAGTTTGTAGAAAATCAATACCAAACGGAGTCCAAATCCAGCAAAACTTTTTGGAGATTTTTTCTAGACCAGAAGACACATGTCAGGCCAAAGAAGTACCAGAGGGGGGATCCGAGGGGAGCACAATCCACCTGAGCGCGCCTGGGGGCCCAGGCGCACCCTGGTGGGTTGGGCCCACCTCGGTCGCCTCCCACACAGCCTCTTTGCTCTATAAATGCCCCGAAATCCAAAAACCCTAGGGGAGTCGACGAAGCACAATTCCAGCCGCCGCAAGTTCCAGAAACACCAGATCCAATCTAGACACCATCACTGAGGGGTTCATCATCCTCATTGGTGCCTCTCCGATGATGCGTGAGTAGTTCATTGTAGACCTATGGGTTCGTAGTTAGTAGCTAGATGACTTCCTCTCTCTCTTTTGATTCTCAATACAATGGTCTCTTGGAGATCTATTTGCTGTAACTCTTTTTGCGGTGTGTTTGTTGGGATCCGATGAACTTTGAGTTTATGATCGGATATATTTTATCCATGAAGGTTATTTGAGCTTTTGATCTCTTATATGCATGATTACTTATAGCCTCGTATTTCTTCTTCGAATCTTTGGTTTAGTTAGGCCGACTAGATCGATTTTTCTTGCCATGGGAAGAGGTGCTTTGTGATGGGTTTGGTCGTGCGGTGTTCTTTCCAAGTGAGAGAAGGGGCAGCAAGACACGTATTGATCGTTGCCATTAAGGATAACTAGATGGGGTCTATTCCTACATGAATAGATCTTGTCTAAATCATGTCATTGTTCTTATTGCATTTCTCCATTTCTCAATGAACTTAATACACTAGATGTATGCTGGATAGCGGTCAATGTGTGGAGTAATAGTAGTAGATGCAGGCAGGAGTGGGTCTACTAATCTTGGACGTGATGCCTATATAATGATCATTGCTTGGATATTTTCGTAATTATTTGAAGTTTTATCAATTTCCCAAGAGTAATTTGTTTACTCACCGTATGCTATTTTTCTTGAGAGAACCCACTAGTGAAATCTACGGCCCCCGGTTCTATTCTTCTTCATATTTCCTTTCCGATCTATTATTTGCCCATTTTATTTTCAGATCTATATTATCAAAAACCCAAGAATACCTTGCTGCACTTTTTATTTGCATCTTTTATTTCTTGTTTTATTGAGATCTGTTTATCCAATCTGTCATAATTTTTATCCCGTCATCGTGACAATTTCTGGCACCGTTACCCGATAGGGATTGACAACCCCTTTAACACGTCAGGTTGCAAGTATTTGTTCTTTGTGTGCAGGTACCATTTACATAGTGTTGTTTGGTTCTCCTACTAGATTGATACCTTGGTTTCATAACTGAGGGAAATACCTACTGTAGTTTTGCTACATCATCCCTTCCTCTTTGGGAAATGTTGACGTAGTTCAAGCGACATCAAAAGGAATTGCCGGCGCCGTTGCCGGGGAGACATCCTCAACATCTATCAAATTCCTAATCAAAAATCTCATCTCCTTGAAATTTACATTATTTGCCATTTGCCTCTCGTTTTATTCTCCCCTACTTCGCAAGCATTTGCCGTTTTATTCGCCCTCTTTTTCGTTTGCCGTTTTCTCGTCAGATCTGCTTCTGTGTGCAATCTTGTTTGCGTAGTCACGATGACTCAAGAGAACACCAAGTTGTGTGATTTTTCCAATACCAACAAGAATGATTTTATTAGCACTCTGATTGCTCCTCCCGCCACTAGTGCGGAATCTTATGATATTAATGGCGCTTTGTTGAATCTTGTTATGAAAGATCAGTTTTCTGGTACTCGTAATGAGGATGCCGCATCCATCTTAACACATCCGTAGAATTATGCGATATACAAAAGAACAAGATGTGGACAATGATATTGTGAAGTTGAAATTATTTCAGTTTTCTTTGCGAGATCGTGCAAAAATTTGGTTTTCTTCTTTGCCTCGCAATAGTATCGACTCTAGGGATAAATGCAAAGATGTTTTCATTACTAAGTATTTTCCGCCCGCGAAAACTATTTCCATTAGAACTCAAATCATGAATTTTAAGCAACTTGAGTATGAACATGTTGCGCAAACTTGGGAAAGAAAGAAATTGATGCTAAGAAATTGTCCTGCACATGGTTTAAATCTTTGGATGATCATACAAAAATTTATACAGAAATATTTTAGATTCCGCCGCGGGTGGTACTTTTATGGAAACTACTTTGGGTGAAGCTACTAAATTGCTTGATAATATTATGGGGAATTATTCACAATGGCATACCAAAAGAGCACCTACTAGTAAAAAAGTTAATTCGATTGAAGAAATAAATTCTTTGAGTGAAAAAGTTCATGCTCTTATGAATTTGCTTTCTAATAGAAATGATCCTATTGATCTTAATGATGTGGCCTTTTCTACTTTGATTGAGCAAAATAGTGATGTCGTAGATGTGAATTTTGTCTCACAAAACAATTTTAATAACAATGCTTATAGAGGTAATATTAATCCTAGGCCTTTTCCTCGAAATTCCTCAAATAATTATGGCGGTTCCTATGGTAATCCATCTTATAATAATAATAGGAACACCTCTGATCTTGAGAATAATATTGAAGAATTTATCAATGCTCAAAAGGTTTTCAATAATACGATAGAAGAAAAGTTGAATAAGATAGATGATATGTCTAGAAGCATTGATAGAATTTCTCATGATGTAGAAAATCTCAAGATAAATTTTTTGGTGCCTAAGTTTGAGGAATCAATTAAAGCTTTGTATGTCTCTATGGATGAAAGTAAGAAAAGAACCACTATGCTTAGAGCTAAAAGAGAATTTTTAGAAAAAGCGTTTTCTAGTGATTGCTTTCATAAAAGTGATGAAGATCTTAAAGTGATTGGTGTTTCTTCTATTGATGCCTTGTTTATTAAGATTAAAATTAATGATAAAGGACCGAAGAAGACTCAAGTTTAGTTAGAAGGCGTCCCGATAATTTGGAGGGTGAAAACCTTGATGAAAAAATTGATAAAAGTGGGTTTGGAGAGGTCAAAACTTTAACTAGTGATGTGCCCACTCTTTTGGATTACAAAGACTTTAATTATGATGATTTCTCTTTGATTGATTGTATTTGTTTGTTGCAATCCATGATTAATTCACCCCATGCCTATGAACAAAATAAAGTTTTTACTATACATATCATAGATGCTGATACGTCTCCAACGTATCTATAATTTTTTATTGTTCCATGCTATTATATTACCCCTTTTGGATGTTTATGGGCCTTATTTTACACATTTATATCATTTTTGGTACTAACCTACTAACCGGAGGCCCAACCCATATTGCTGTTTTTTTGCCTATTTCAGTATTTCGAAGAAAAGGAATATCAAACGGAGTCCAAACGGAATGAAACCTTCGGGAGCGTTATTTTTGGAACAAATCTAATCCGGAGAGCTTGGAGTGCAAGTCAAGAATCCTCCGAGGGCCCCACGAGATAGGAGGGCGCCCCCCCTGTAGGGCGCGCCCCCTATCTCATGGGCCCCTCGGCGGCCACCGATGTACTTCTTCCTCCTATATATACCTACGTACCCCGAAAACATCCAGGAGCACCACGAAACACAATTTCCACCGCCGTAACCTTCTATATCCGCGAGATCCCATCTTGGAGCCCTTGTCGGCACTCTGCCGGAGGGGGAAGCAACCACGAAGGGCCTCTACATCAACATCCTTGCCCCTCCGATGAGTTGTGAGTAGTTTACCACAAACCTACTAATGAAGTCATGTACCTAGGGTAGGGTCACGGACCTATCCTAAGTACCCTCCCCAAGGACATCTTCAGAAGAAGCTGCCTTCCAGTCGACCAAGAGGGAGTCCACTCGACAGACTCGAAGACACTCGACCATGAAGACTCACTCGACTACCAGGAGATCAAGAGCCACTCTGTATCCAAACGGTCTGTAATTAAGTAGTCTTTATGGCCGTGATAACACTTATTGTAGGACGTTACCAGTAACGCCAATCCTTTATGTACTTTAAACCCTGCATAACTGAGGGCCGGAGGGGTCGGGCAGACACTATATAAGCCACCACCCTCCTCAGTGTAAAGGGTTCGCATCCCTGTAACACATACACATATAATCCAGTCGACCGCCTCCGGGCTCCGAGACGTAGGGCTGTTACTTCTTCCGAGAAGGGCCTGAACTTGTAAATCCCTTGTCTGTACAACTGCTCCATAGCTAGGATCTTGCCTCTCCATACCTACCCCCCATTCTACTGTCAGACTTAGTACCACGACAGTTGGCGCCCACCGTGGGGCAAGTGTCTTAGCGATTTTTGGAGAAGTTGCAATTGTTCCGATTGCCTTCATCATGGGGCCTGGTGGAGTTCTGGTCAAGGGCCGCGAGATCCGTCACGGCGCGCTCACCTTCATCGCCGAAGACTCCGCTTGGCTCCAGGAGGCTCCACTCGACATCGACGCGCTTCCCGTCTGCGATGCGACGCATTTTCGGGCATGTGTCCGCGACGTCCTGCTACGGCAACCGTCGACTCCGTACTGGTCGACTCCTGCGTCGTCCTCCCTCCCTGTCTCCCGCTGGCGCAAGCGCTCTGGTCGGTCGAGGCTTCAGCGGTGGGTGAGGCACGCAGTGGCTCGCCAATCGGCCACCACCCAAGTCGTGGCAATCGAGCCCGACGAATCTCTCTACGGCCTGTTCGATCTGTCGACTGATTCTGTAGAGACTGCATCCGAGTGCGACAGCAGTGATCCGGCGGCGGAGGTTCTGATGGTCAATGGGCCTCGTAGCCCTCCCGGCTTCCCTCACACCGACGGGATGGACGGGGAAGGCGACCCCGCTCAGTCCCACGAGGAATATCAACCCGAGCCGCTCACTTCTCTGCAGAGGGAAGATCTTCGTCGCTGGAACATGGATGCCCTGCACACTCCCATCGCAGGTCCCGAGGCTCGCGCCTTGGAGGAGGCACGTTTGGCCAACTTGGCTAAACGCACTCGACTGGAGAACCTCCAGCGAGCGCTCGACGAACGCGCGCGGCAACGAGTACCAGACTCCAGTCGACGTCAACTCTTTCCGCAACCAACTCAGGTATATCGAACCCCGATTTAGATCTAGCAGCTGCAGCCCGTATAGCAGAGTCGATTCTACCGTCTCAGTCGGAGGCTGGCAGAGGCTTGATGCAGATCAGGGATTTGCTCCGAGCAGCATGAGATTGGAATTCAGCTGTGTCACAGTCACGCAACAGGATTCACAGTCGATCCGTCGCTGCGAATACAGTTCAGTCGGCTCATAGCCCAAGATCGCCTCTGCGGCGTGAGGGACGTGAAGGTCGAGGTGACCAATATGGTGACCGATTCGATCGTGATGATAGGCGTCGAGTGCCCACTCCTCCCCCAAGGGGTGGGTCTTACGCTCATCGGCAGCAAGATGACAGGCGCCAGCTCAGTGTTGGGCGAAGAGCTCCGGTTGACCCCAGGGAACCAGGCTTTGACGCGAGATCCATCATCGTGCAAGGTCTGGTCGATCGGAACAGAGCTCATCGAGGTGGCCATGACAGAGATGCGCCCACTAGCAGCCGAGTCCATGTTTCAGGTCCAGAATGTTTTAGCAGGGCTATCAGAGCCGCAGTGATACCCCCCAACTTCAGGTTGGCGACCGGGGTAAGTAAGTTCACCGGTGAGTCCAAGCCTGAAACTTGGCTTGAAGACTACCGAGTGGCGGTACAGATTGGCGGCGAAAATGATGAGGTGGCTATGAAGCATTTACCACTCATGTTGGAGGGTTCGGCCAGGGCGTGGTTGAATCAGTTAGCTCCTAGCAGCATTTACACTTGGGAAGATCTTTCCCGAGTGTTCGTCAGGACATTCGAGGGAACTTGCAAGCGACCAGCCAGATTGACAGAACTGCAAGTCCGCATGCAAAAGTCGAATGAAACCCTGAGAGATTACATCCAGAGATGGATCACTTTGCATCATACCATGGAGAATGTGTCTGAAGCGTGAGAGATTACATCCAGAGATGGATCACTTCTTACTCAAAGCATGCAAAGGAGCTGCAATAGTGCTAAAGTTTTTCACAAAGCGACGATAAAAACCTGCAAGACCAAGGAAACTTCGCACTTGTTGCAAATTGGTGGGTTTGGGCCAAGTTTTAATTGCTTCAATTTTAGTTTCATCAACATGGACACCCTCGGAAGAGACAACGAAACCCAAGAAAACCACTTTGTCAACGCCAAAAGTGCATTTTTTTCAAGTTGGCATAAATACTTTCCTTTCGAAGAGTTTGCAAGACAAGCTTAACATGATCAAGATGCTCTTTCATGGTTTTGCTAAACACAAGAATATCATCGAAGTAAACCACAACAAAGATTCCAATATAAGGTCGAAGGACATGATGCATAAGACGCACAAAAGTTCCGGGAGCTTCCGACAAACCCATAGGCATAACCAACCATTCATATAAGCCAAATTTTGTTTTGAAAGCAGTTTTCCATTCATCACCCTCATGAATGCGGATTTGATAATAGCCACTTTTAAGATCAATTTTTGAGAAAAAGTTGGCTCCACTAAGTTCATCAAGCATATCATCTAAGCGAGGAATGGGATGCCTATAGCGCACGGTGATAGCATTTATAGGTCTACAATTGGAGCATAAGCGGAAACTTCCATCGGGCTTAGGCACAAGTATAACGGGAACGGCACAAGGGCTTAAGCTTTCACGTACATGACCGTTGTCGATTAGTTGTTGTACTTGCCATTGAATCTCCTTGGTTTCTTCGGGGTTGACACGGTACTGATCTTTGTTTGGAAGTGGTGCTCCGGGGATGAGGTCGATTCGATGCTCAATGCCTCGTAGAGGAGGTAGACCCGGAGGTAGCTCATCGGGGAAAACATCTTGAAATTCCTGCAAAAGAGATTGAAACACCAAAGGTAGCTCATGGGTGGTGTTAGTTTTTGGTTCTCCATCCTTGCACACAAGGACAAAGTGCATCACACTCAATGGGTTCTCACACACTTCTCTCATCTCATGTTTGGTGGCGAATAGTATGAGGTTTTTTCTCTAGGCGAAGAGGCGCTCAAATTTGGCTTGTGGATCTCACTCACTTTTTGGTGGCTCACTTTCTCACTCTTCTCTCTTTGGTTGGTGGCTTGTTTGTCGGCTATCACTTGACTAGGAGACATGGGTCGTAGGACATATTCTTTTCCTTTCATCTTGAAGCTATAGTGGTTTGTACGCCCATTGTGGTAGACACCACGGTCAAATTGCCATGGCCGACCAAGGAGGAGGTGGCAAACGGTCATTGGGACCACATCACACTCCAAAGTGTCCTCATATGCACCGATTTTGAGGGATACTTGGACCGTATGCTCAACTGTTATAGTGCCGGAGTCACTTAGCCATTGAACCTTGTAGGGTTGCGGATGCTTCTTCTTGACCAATTGAAGCTTGGAGCATAGTTCTTCGCTTGCCAAGTTGTGGCAACTACCTCCATCGATGATGACCTTGACGGATCGTCCATTGATGCCGGCCTTTGTGTGGAAGATGTTGCATCGTTGGTCTTCTTCTTGTTGATGTTGAAGTGTCAAGACCTTGGAGAAAACGAGAGCGGGGCTCGTATCTTCATCACAAAAGACTTGATCATCTTCATCCTCGTTCACGCGCCGGTGCATGGCCACTTGCTCAATAGCTTCCATTTCATCTTCACTCATTGAGTCGTATGTGCCATCGTCGTTGAGTATCATGGTGCGCTTGTTGGTGCATTCATAGGATTTGTGACCTCGGCCGCCGCAAGTGAAACACTTGAAGGAGCTTGTCTTGACGGTCTCATCGGTTGGAGTAGATGATGAAGCACGCGGCTTGAAGTTTCTTGTAGTAGGAGGAAGATGACTTGAACTTGCGGAAGTTTTCTTGTAACTTGACTTGTCGTCGTTGCTTGGAGAAAGCTTGGTTGATATCGAAGTTGGAGTAGTTATTGAAGCTTGGGTGTTGGAGAAGCCGTGTGTCTTGGAGGAGTACTTGGCGTACTTGAAGTCATCTTGCACTTGACGTTCCGCCTTTGTAGCTTGATGCACTAGCTCAATGAGGTTGGAGTAGGGTTGGAAGTCGGCGATCTTCTTGATGGGATGATTGAGTCCATTCAAGAATCGTGCCATTGTTTGCTCATCATCTTCCGTGACATTGGCTCGAATCATGGCAATCTCCATTTCCTTGTAGTATTCTTCAACACTCTTTGTTCCTTGCTTGAGGAGTTGTAGCTTCTTGAAGAGATCTCGGTTGTAGTAGGTTGGCACAAAACATGCTCGCATGACATCCTTCATTTGAGCCCAAGTGGTGATTGGAGGTTCACCTCTTGATTGTCGGCGCTCAAGGACTTGTTCCCACCATATGAGCACATAGTCTTGGAACTCAAGTGAAGCCATAGCGATCTTCTTCTCTTCCTCAAAGTTGTGCAAACAAAAGATTTTGTCGACCTTCAATGCGCATGAGAGGTACTCTTCGGGATCATTGCTTCCATTGAACTTGGGCATTGTGAACTTGAGCTTGCCATAGCATTGCTCTTCATTGTGTTGTGGGAGATGGTGATGATCACGACCTTGACGTGGAGGGTAATCATCCTCATGTTGCTCTTGGCGTGGAGGAAGTCCATTATCAACTTGCTCTTGTTGACCTTGAGGTTGGGGAGGAGCTTGATGTGCTTGTGAAGGAGCTTGTTGGGCTTGACGTTGCACACGCGGATGGTAGTTCCTCTCTTGGATTTCTTCTCGAAGGGTTTCCTCTTGATTGCGCCTTTCGTGATTGCGGTTGGCGATAGCTCGACTTGATGCTTGAAGGGCATGTTCTGCCTCAAGAGCTTGTGCTTCTCGTTGTTGTTGTTGAAGACGTAGAGCCTCGGCGTCTTGTTGCTCTTGATGTAGGCGCGCTCGTTCTTGTTCTTGTTGGCGACGAAGACATTGGCGTTCTTGAGCTTGAGCAAACGCTACTTGGTTTGATTGAGGACGAGGAACTTGTTCATCAACTTGCTCTTGGGAATGCTTGTCGTGTAGCAGGTTGCGAGATGCATGACGGTCTTGACGCGCGATTCGTCGAAGAGTGTTCGATGACGGTGTACTTGTGTCGGAGAAGGAGTCATCGGAGTGGCGACTTGAGTGGCTCCGTCTTGAGTATGAGGATGTAGAAGGAGGCCGGTTCACCAACAAAGCTCGGATCTCGTCCATTCTTGCATCGTTCTCTTTCTTGTGCACGTCGAGCTTGTTGTCGAAGAAGTCTCTTGTATGTTGCTCGGAGAGTCGCAAGTCGTTGGCGAGGTTGTCGATGCGTTCGCTCATTGCATGTTGCTCTTGATGTAGAGCTCGTTGTGCGCCAAAGAGGTGGCTCTTGGTGACGTATGATGTCATGTCGTCGTCTTGCTCGATGAAGAGTGGGTTGGTAGAAGTACTTGGCCTATCCATCGTTTCAAGCAAATTGTGAGTGTGTCGGTGTACTAAAGTAGGGGTACCTTAGTATCCCGAACTTGTGCACGGGCAGTCGCAGCGCCCCGCGGCAAGGCTTGCCGGGTGCCCGCCGAGATCCTCCGTAGTTCCTATTAATGCCATTCAAGAACAAAGTGTTTTAACTGAGAAGACAAAGCCCCAGCAAGAGGAGCTTGCCGGGAAGGATGAGGCCCCGGCAAGAAGAGCTTGCCGGGAAGGCCAACCAAGGCATTTCAAGAAACTTGCCGCGACGCGCCGCGCGTCCCGGCAAGACCCGGCAAGCGACAAGCTTCCGGGCGTGGCAAGACAATGATCGCACCTAGGTGCTTGCCGCGGCGAAGCCACCACTCTGTGCCCACGCTCCAGCGCATCCGTCGACGTGTTCCCGCAGGATCGTTCCAGGCACACGTGGCGGGAAGCTGTGCAGCCAAGCGGTGCGAGGTGGTGAGTGGAGATGACGAGAAGGCCATCGTGGTGAGCGGTGGCGCCCCTAACGGTCGCTTTTCTGCACTGTTGGGCGACGCGGATGGGCATTAAATGCTCTTGTCCCCTGCCGTCGGAGTTAGGTAGGGTGCACTGTAGAGGCAGTTGTACCAACCCCTCCTTTTACATTTGTACCCCTGTCTGCGTTGCCACCTGTCGGTGACCCCTTTAGCCTATAAAAGGAAGCCCATGCGCAACATAGAGGGGGTTCGATGGATTCAAAACCAAAACACTTCCACGCTCTCGAGCAAGAACATAATACAACCACAAAGCAGCAGTAGGAGTATTATCTCTCCGGAGAGCTCCGAAGCTGGGTAAAAATCGCTCGCGTGCTCCGCCTCGATCCGCTCTTCGTGCGCCCTCCGCTCCCTGCCGGACCGAAAGGGGCCCTGCCCCATAGGTGTTCGTTCCCCACGACATCTTTGGCGCGCCAGGTAGGGGGCGTCGAGGTTGTGTGAACCTGATCCGGTGTCCGCGCGCGCTACATTATCATCTTCATCGACATGCCACCGAAGAAGAAGGCTTCGAAGGTGGCTGGTCCGTCTGCGTCGATCCCACCACCACCGGAGCAGGCGGGTGGTGGGGTAGACACCGGCGGAGGAACAGGCGCCGACGAGGGAGCTCACAATGTTGCCAGGTCCAAGGACAAGGCTGCACAGACCTCAGCGTCCGTACACGCACCCCGCCCTTCTCAAGAGGCGCGGGATCGACAGCGTCGTGGTGCCCGCAGCACCGTACTCGCGTTGGAACAAGGCCAAGCTGCTGGATCCCGGGACGCTCAAGGCCAGCATGCACGCCAACATGTTGGCACGAGCGCGGCACGGTCGCCTGGACGGGATGTTGCTCCTTCTAACACTGTTAGAAGTTTGAGCATATCTCGCTCCTCGCGCCGTTCGCCGCCGCCACCCAAGACTCCAGAAGAAGCATTGGCCCGGGCCCAACTGCTTCTAGATTACCCTCCAGTGCCAGACAAGATCGATGATTGGAGGGCCACCATCCAGAGCCTCATCGGCTTCGCCAACGGCGACACTCCCCGGCAACCGAGCACATCGAAGCCGCGGCAAGACGCCCAGGCGCAAGCCAGTGGCGACAAGACTGGTGGGGGTGCAACCACCGTGCACTCCCTGCCCCGACGGCCGAGATCGCCAACTCGCCGGGTCAACCTCGACACTGACTCCACAGCGTCATCAGATCCGCGAGCTCGTCGTGATCAGTGCCAAGTACTTCAAGAACGACAGCAAGAGGACACTCGTACTCGAATCGAGCGTCGAAGAGAAGCGCGGTGTCAGTCAGACCAGCGCGCTGGGCCCACTGTCGACATGCATGCGCCAGGGGAACCAGGCGACCTGCCGTATGTGGGAGGTTGCCCTGCGTTCACTCGTGAGCTGCGGCAAGTCCAGTGGCCCAGCACAAAGAACTTCAAGCCAGATGTACCCGAGAAGTACGACGACAGGTTGCACCCGTCGGAGTTCCTCAGCATCTACACCATCGCGGTGCAGGCTGCCGGGGGGCGCGACGAGAAGTTCCTCGCCAACTACTTCCCGCTGGTGCTCAAGCCCAACGCCAGATCTTGGCTCATGCACTTGCCGGACAACTCCATCTCCTCATGGGCAGATCTGTGCCATCAGTTTGTCGGCGCCTTCACAGGCGGCCACAAGCCCCATGGCCAGGAGAGCGATCTTCATCTGCTCGCCCAGAAGGAAGGAGAGCCCCTGCGCAAGTACATTCAGAGATTCAGCCAGGTGCAGCGCAACATCCCAAACGTCCACCCTACTGCGGTTATCAGCGCGTTCCATCAGAACATGCGAAACCGCAGGATGAGGGAGGAGATGGCGATGTGCAAGATTAGAGACGTCAGTGAGCTATATGCCCTGGCCGATAGGTGCGCACGTGCTGAAGAGGGGAGGAAACTCCCCGGAGAGAATGCAGGAGCAGAAGGGTCTGACAGTGAGGATGCCGCCCCGGCAAGGAAAAACCGGCGGCGGAACAACAGAAAGAGGAAAGCAAAAGATGTGCTAGTCGTCGAGCAGTCCGGCAATGGAGGTGGCGCCGAGAAGGCCAAAGCTAGTAACTCCGGCGAGGCCGTGGTGGCCGCCGACAAGCAAGATGGCTCTGGCAAGCAGTACTGCAAGATCCACCGCACCAAGGGCCATGATCTCCAGACCTGCAAGAAAGTTGAGCAGCTTGTTGAACTGCAGAAAGCTGAATACGAGCGACGCGACAAGGAGAAGGCCCAAGAAGGTGGTGGAGGATCCGGCAAGAAGCGTCCCGACTGGGGGGAGCGCCGCGGCAAGGCCAAGCAGCGGCAAGGAGACAGGCCTCCCGCGGCCGCGACAAGGATGAAGACGAAGACGAAGATGAAGAGATGGATGAGGATGAGGCCGACGAGCAGGAGTTTCAGAAAGCAACAGAGGTTTTGTGCGTCGACGGCGGTGCTTCTCTGCATACTTCGCACCGCCAGCTCAAACAGTGGGTGCAGGAAGTTAATGCAGCAGAACCATCAGTTGAGTCGCGCAAGCCTCTAAAGTGGTCCAGCACGCCTATCATCTTTGATGTTGAGGATCACCCTAATCGCATAACTGCGGTCGGGTGCTTGCCTATGTTGGTTTCACCAACTATCCGCAACCTTAAGGTCACAAAGATGCTGGTTGACGGCGGGGCCGGCTTGAATCTGATCTCCTCCGCGGTACTCAAGAAGCTCCAGATCACCGACAGCGAGCTCAAAGAGACCGACACTTTCCAAGGAATCAACCCGGGAAGGAGCAAGCCGAAGGGGAAGATCACGTTGCCAGTAACATTTGGCAGCGAGCTGAACTTCAGAACAGAAAAAGTCACTTTTGACGTTGCTGATTTCCCGTTGCCCTACAATGGGATACTCGGTCGTCCAGCGCTCGCCAAGTTCATGGCAGCCTCTCACTATGCCTACAACGTGCTCAAGATGCCCGGTCCGATAAGTGTCATTTCTGTCCCTGGCGACAAGAAGGATGCCCTTATCTGTACCGACAAGATTTACCGAGAAGCAGCAGCCGCAGCAGAGCGCAAGCCACTTGCCGCTGAAGCTCCCGGGGGGAAGAAGAAGACCACCAAGTCCGGCAAGAGCTCTGATGCCCACTCCGGCAAGCGCACCTCTTCGGAGTGCTACGCTACCGCCGAGGACGCACGATTGAGCTCCACCGGCAAGTGTAAGAAGGCGAAGGCAGCTCCGCCAGAGACCAAGAAAGTGGCCGCCAAGGAGGACGACACTGGTGGTACCTTCACCATCAGTGCCACGATTGATCCTAAATAGGAAAGCGCGCTCGTTGCTTTCCTGCGGGCGAATGTCGATGTGTTTGCATGGCAACCATCTGACATCCCCGGTGTTCCCAGGGAAGTGATTGAGCACCACCTTGCCGTCTGTCCTCACACGTGGCCCGTCAAGCAGAAAGTCAGAAAACAAGCAGTGGAACGCCAAGAATTCATTGCAGAAGAGATCAAGAAATTGGAAGCAGCAGGCCTTGTCAGAGGAGTGCTCCATCCAACGTGGCTGGCCAATCCTGTAGTCGTGCGCAAGGCGAACGAGAAATGGAGGCTTTGTATTGACTTCACTGATGTTAATAAAGCTTGTCCCAAAGATCCATTTCCCTTGCCGCGCATTGACCAGATTGTCGACTCCACGGCAGGATGTGATTTGCTTTCATTTCTTGATGCATATTCAGGATATCATCAGATCTTCATGGCAGAAGAGGATGAGGAGAAAACCGCATTCATTACTCCATGTGGCACATACTGCTTTGTTCGAATGCCTTTCGGACTAAAGAATGCTGGTTCAACATTTGCAAGGGTAGTCCACGAAGCTTTTGAGCCACAGTTGCACAGAAATGTAGAAGCTTACATGGATGACATAGTGGTCAAGAGCAAAGACAGAGCAACTCTGATCCAGGATTTGGACGAGACCTTTGCAAATCTACGCAAGATCAACCTCAAACTCAACCCCGAGAAGTGTGTGTTTGGAGTCCCCTCCGGCAAGCTTCTCGGGTTCTTTGTACCTCAGCGGGGGATTGAAGCCAATCCCGACAAAGATCAAGGCCATTGAGCAGATCGAAGCACCGAAGCACGTCAAGGATGTGCGAAGGCTTGCCGGCTGCGTAGCTGCTCTCAGCAGGTTCATCTCTAAGTCCGCGGAGCGCGCCCTGCCATTTTTCAAAATATTGAAAAAGGCAGGTCTAGTGAAATGGACTCCGGAAGCGGAGGCTGTGCTCCAGGACTTGAAGAGATACCTGTCCTCCACTCCAATACTTGTCACACCTAAGCCACAAGAGAAGTTGCTGCTATATCTAGCGGCAACCAATCAAGTGGTTAGTGTTGCGTTAGTAGCGGAAAGAGAGGCGGATGATGAGCCAGCAACCACGGCAAGCGCATCCAGCGACAAGCAGGGGGCTTCCCCGACAAGCTCTGGTCCCGACAAGGATGGATCTGCACAGCCACAAGAAGAGAAACAGAAGAAAATGGTGCAGCGCCCAGTTTACTTTGTCAGTTCCCTTCTACAGGGGGCTAGATCAAGGTACTCTGGTGTGCAGAAATTGCTTTTCGGCCTTCTCATGGCCTCGAGAAAGCTGCGCCATTACTTTCAAGCACAAGAGATCACAGTTGTCACTCGCTTTCCGTTGAAGAGGATATTGCAAAATCCAGAATCAACAGGCAGGATTGTCGAGTGGGCACTGGAATTGTCAAGCTTTGGCCTCAAATTTGAGAGTACTTCAACTATCCAGAGCCGAGCATTGGCAAAATTCATAGCAGAATGGACGCCAACACCTGATGAAGAAACTCCAGAGACGAGCATCCCCGTCAAGGAAGCAAGCAAAGAATGGATCATGTACTTTGATGGTGCCTTTTCGCTCCAAGGCGCCGGTGCGGGCGTGTTACTTGTCGCACCCACCGGAGAGCACCTCAAGTACGTGGTCCAGATGCATTTTCCCAAGGAGCAAGCGACAAACAATACTGCCGAGTATGAAGGTTTGCTTGCCGGACTCAGGATTGCGGCAGACCTTGGGATCAAGAAGCTTATTGTTAGGGGTGACTCGCAGCTTGTCGTCTGCCAAGTAAACAAAGATTATCAGAGTCCGTTGATGGAAGCTTACATTGACGAAGTGAGAAAGTTGGAAGAGCATTTTGACGGCCCGCAGATGGAACATGTTCCGAGAGCCCAGAACAACGTTGCCGATGGCTTGTCAAAATGCGCTGCATTAAAGTTACCTGTGGAACCATGTATCTTTGTGCTCAAGCTAACTCAACCATCTGTAACACCATCAACTGGACAGAGCAAGAAAAGGAAGTTGGTTTCCGGTGACTACTTTCCGGCAGAGCTCCCCGAAGCCGCCGCCAAGAAGGTCCCCAAGATCAACACCAAGAGTGCTGAGGAGCAGTCTGCTCCGACAAGCCCTAGGGTTTGTTTCGTTGAAGCAGACACTCCCGACGAGTTTTGCTCCGGCAAGCTTGCCGGGGAACATCAAGCTCCGGCTGAGCCGTAGATTCTTGCCGTGGAAGCAGATGTTCCCGCAGCAGCATTTGTGCCTTTAGTCCTTGTTGTCGAGCCGCAAGCTCTGGCATGGGCGCAGCATATTGTCCATTTCCTTCAGGCAGGAGAACTTCCCGAAGAGCAAGAAGAAGCAGAGAGAGTAGCCCGGCAATCAAGTATGTATCAGTTTGTCGACGACATACTGTACAGAAGAAGATTCAACAGAGTGAAATTGAAGTGCATTCCCCGGGAAGATGGACAGGAGCTGTTGGCGGAGCTACATGGAGGCATATGTGGTCACCACATTGGCGCAAGAGCACTTGCCGGCAAAGCATTCCGGCAAGGTTTCTTTTGGCCCACAGCCCTCCAGGATGCAACTGCACAAGTAACCATGTGTGAAGCGTGCCAGTTCCATTCCAAGCGGATACACCAGCCAGCTCAAGCTCTCCAGACGATCCCTTTATCCTGGCCATTTGCGGTCTGGGGGCTCGACATCCTCGACCCCTTTCCCCGAGCTGTCGGGGGCTTTGAGTACTTGTACGTTGCAATCGACAAGTTCACAAAGTGGCCGAAAGTGGAAGCAGTGAGGAAGGTGACAGCACAGTCAGCAGTCAAGTTCTTCAGGTCGATTGTTTGCCATTTCGGAGTCCCTAAAAGGATCATCACCGACAATGGCACACAATTTACGAGCCGCACCTTCATGCAGTACGTCCAAGATCTTGGCGCCAAGGTCTGTTTCGCTTCTGTTGCTCACCCGAGAAGCAACGGTCAAGCGGAGAGGGCAAACGCTGAAGTGCTGCGCGGGCTCATGACCAGAACTTTCGACAGGCTGCACAAGTGCGGAAAGAACTGGATCGAGGAGCTGCCGGTGGTTCTTTGGTCAATCAGGACGACGCCAAATCGAGCCACTGGCCAGACACCTTTCGCTCTAGTCTATGGAGCAGAGGCAGTTCTCCCCACGGAACTCGTATACGGATCGCCTCGAGTGCTCGCTTATGATGAGCTTGAGCAAGAGCAGCTGCGCCAAGATGACGCGCTGCTCCTTGAGGAAGATCGTCTTCAGGCCGCTGTACGAGCTGCTCGATACCAGCAAGCTTTGCGCCGCTACCATAGCCGCAAAGTTAATGCCAGAAGTCTCGAGGAAGGCGACCTTGTTCTTCGGCGCGTTCAATCCGCCAAGAATTCCAACAAGTTGACGCCAAAGTGGGAAGGCCCTTATCGGGTAAAGCGAGTCACTAGGCCTGGCGCTGTCCGCCTTGAGACCGAAGATGGCTTTCCGGTGAGCAACTCCTGGAACATTGAGCATCTTCGTAAGTTTTACCCATAAGGCAGGGTTGCCGGAACCTGTTCCGGCAACCACCTTTTGTACAAGCCTTGCCGCTGTTGCATGTAACCCTTTGTGCAAAGCTGGGCGCAGATCCCGTGCATAAATAAAGATCATATGCTCCGCACATCTTGTCAAATTTCATGCTTTTTTCTTTTTTGCATGTATTATCTGACACTTTGTGCAGCACTTACCCCCGGTAAGCAATAACGAGCTTTAAGGCTCCATATCTTTATTTTCTCTTCTTTCTTTTTCTCAAGAAAAGAAGGTTCCTTCGCCCACAAGTTCACCGGGGGGAGAGGAGAAGATAATGGTGTGGACTAGGCGTCGTTGAAGGAAGTATCGCCTTGCCGGGACGCAAACGACAGAAAAGCTAAGTTGCCAAAGTTTGAGCACGATCAATTTTAAAAAAAATTAAGTTATCTTCCTTGAATGACCGCGCTTTGTATGGAAAACCTGTGCGCGGAGGAACCAACTCGTAGCTAGTTGCGCCCTTACTTTGTTTCGAGTCCGCTCAACAATTTAAGTGTGCTGCAACTAGTTGCGACAAGGTTTCTTGCCGGAAGCGACATCGCCTGCAAGCTGCTGATGTTCCGCACTCAGCGCTCGCGGCAAGGGTGCCTGCGCCGGCAAGTTCCCTGAAAGCGTAGGGTAGAAAAACATAGAAAGGAAGGAATCAAGTAAAGGAAATGACATAGCAAATACTGTCCAAGATAAAGTTATATTACAATGATAACTTGCCGCGCTCTAATAGATTGTTCCCGTAACATGTTTGGCAGCGGCAAGAAAAAGGAGAAAACACGCGGCCTAATCTATGCGGCCGCCATCAACCCTCCTGACTTCATTCACCTTGTCCACAATGGGTTCGACAAGGGCCTTGAGCTCTTCAAGATCAGCACCCGCCGGCAGCTTCTTAAGGACGTTGGTGAGGTTGAGGCCCGGATTGCGGAAGAGCACCTTCACCAACACCTTCTCCAGAACTCTGGCACAGATTGCGCGCGACTCATCAGCCAGCTGCTTTGGGATCCTTTCCCGGAGTTGCTGGAGAGCCGTCGCCACGCCCTTGAAGAACAGAGTGAGCTTGGCGCTAGGCTGGAGATTCTCGTCGGAGGAGTACCCGAAGCCCTCCAGTTCCAGCTGCGTCAGCTCCTCATCGATGACTGCGGCGATGTTGACGAGGCCCTCCGTCCAGACCTCCATGGTGTCCCTGAAGGTGTTCTGGGTCTCGGCGGCCCTCGTCAGCAGTGCCTCGTTGGCCTTGAGCTCCTCCTTCAGGTCCGCCTCCCGCTTCTTGGCGCCGTCCAGCGTCTCAGTCAGCGTGGCCAGCTTCAGCTCCAGATCAGCATTTGAATCCTTGGCGGCACTCAGCTCTTTGCCCCTCTCGAGGAGACGACCCTGCAGCTCGCCATGGGCAAGGGCGTCCTTCTCACGCTCGCGCTGGAGCACGGCAAGCTCTTCGTTCTTCGTCTTGAGGGTGGCTTCTAGCCCCGTCACCTTCACCTCCAGCTCCTTCTTGGCGGCCTCGGCAGCTGCAGCAGCATCCTTCGCTTTCTTGAGGGCCCCACCAAGTGTCTCCTCGCACGCGGCAAGCTCCTCCTCATAGCTGTCCAAGTTAACATTCCGCTGCGTCAGCTCGCCTTCTCGCACGGACATCTCCTCGGCGGCAAGCCGCCGCTGCTCTTCGACTTCAGCCTTCTCGAGGAGGAAGGCCTTCCGCGCCTCGGCAAGCTGCGCCCTCTCCTCCGCGATGGACCGGAGGGCCTCTTGGTTGCAGCTCTGGAGCTCCTCTGCATGCTTCTCTATGTCCACTCCCGCCTGCACGACAAGCGCTTCCCGAGACTCCAGCTTCGCTTGTCGAGCGCGGTAGAGCGACACCAACTTCTGGAGCAGCTGCTCCTCCTCAGACTTGCCGCTGCTGCTGCTTGGCGCGTCAACCACTGTCAGCCCAGCAGAGGCGAGCACTTCTCCGTCAAAAGCCTCTCCCTCGACCGGCGCCCTGGAGCTTGACGCCCTGGGAAGCTTGATGAAGACACCGTCGCCGGCCTTCAAGTAGGCGCTGGGCTGGGGCTCTTCGGAGCCTCGCGCTGCGTCAGCGGCGGAGGGATCGGCGGTCGACGTAGCGCCTTGCGCTCCTGTGGCCCCCGGGTCGTCAGTGCGATCGCCAGACCCCTCGCCAGCTCCTGTGCCAGCAGCCTTGGCAGCCTCTTCGTCGGCAGGATCATCAGCGCCGGCCTCTTCTTCGGTGGCAATGGCATCGTCAGTGTTGCCGCGCACGTTCTCCTCGCCGGTGGCATCGGTCTCCATCGGCTCCGTGGAGGGAGGATCTGAAGACAGGAAGAGGGGGAAAAAGTCAAGCAGATATCCAAAAAAGAAGATCAGAAGAAGAAAAACCGAAGGGAAGTTTCCTGACAAGAAGGATTACCTGTGCTGGGCTCTGTAATCATGGGCTCCACCACCGGGGGATCACTGGTCCCGTCCCTTGCCGGAGAACTGCCCCTTGTCGGGGACCTCTCCCTTGCCGGAGAGCGCTCCCTTGTCGGGGAATCATCCCTTGGCGGCGTAGTGGCAGCAGATAGCACCTCAGGGGCGGCCTCTGCTTGTTCCTGGTGAACCTGTTCTGCTCCTACACAAGGAAACCAACAATCAAGATATCAACAAGGAAAGAGCACCCATGCGCGCCCCACAACAGGAAGTGAACAAATACTTACGCTGGGGGCTGCGCTGGGGGCTGCTTCGAGGAGAGATTGCCGGGTCTGACAAGGTGGTCTCGGACGTGCCCTCTGTTGTCATAGTGGGATCATCCTCGATGACAACCACGGGGACCTTGGCCCTCTTTGCCGCTCTCTCGGCCAGAGTCCTGAAAAGGAACAAGGTTCAGAGGGAAGCAGATCAGATACAAGACAAGAAACAGCAAGAATCGAAGAAATATAAGTACAACAAGAAGAAAGTCTTACTCCTCCTCCTCTTCTTCCTCCTCGTCGGAGCTCAGCGCGGAGAGGTCGAAGCCCGGTACTCTTTCAGCGCGACGAGGCGGAGGAGTAGGCTCCCTTGGACGCTTGGCGGGAGCTGCGGCAGGATCAGAAGCGGCGGCTCGAGAGGACCCTGCTCCAGTTGCCGGCACGACATGAGATGCTTCCGCGGCAACGGTGCTTGTCGCGGTGGAGCGTGTCCCGCGGCGCGGCGGCTGTTGGCCTGCCTGCCGCCCTGCTATGTATCCGGTCCTGCGGAGGCACCTTCTTGGTTGAGTTGGGGGCTGCGCTGGGGGCTCCACCTGCGGCAAGCTCTTCTCGATCGGCAAGGCTTGCCGCCTCGGCCGCCTCTGCCTCCTCCACAGTGAACCCAAATTCACCCGCGGCGGCAGCGGCCGCCGCCTCTTCCGCGCTGGTGGTGATGCGCCGCATCTCATCATCGGTGGTGTCGCGGGTAAGGAGCCTCTGCTCATCGGCACGGACCGCTACCTCCACCAGGTCATCGAAGAATTGCTGCACGACGTTGTCGGCGGGCTCCTGCCAAGTTGGGATGATCCCGTGCGAGTCGCACTCTGGCATCATTGCATGGATGCGATCAAGCTGGGAGTTGTTGCACAATGGGACGACGCCCTGCGGCAGCCTGAACCACTCGGGATGGTTGGGGTCATGCTTGAACAGCTCCTTGAGCGTCCCATCCAACTCCAAGACAGTAAAATTAAAATTGAGGCCTGGGCGCAGCCTCATGATATCCTCCGGACCCCCGAATAGCCAGGCGGGTCTCCCCCTCTCCTGCAGAGGGGCGATGCGGCGGCGAAGAAAGTCCGCGCCAACAGCCCCTACAGTGAGCCCGGCAAGCCTGAACCGCAAGATCCGGGTGGTGGCGATCTTCGGCCTAGCATCGTCCGCCGCCAGGGCGCTCCAATCGCCGCCGCGCACTACTCGGGCTTGGTGCAAGTTGGTGAATGGCTGCAGATCCTCATCAACAATCCAACACCATTCCGCTCTCCACTCCTCCCATTTGCTACGGAGCTCCCCCTCCAGATAGACCTCCTTCATACCGGCTCTCGAGATCCAGGCGATCCCGCCAGATAAGGGCTCTCCTTTCTCGACCCGGGGCATGAAGTAGTGGTGGAAAAGGGCTACGTTTGGGTGGATTCCGACGAAGTTCTCGCAGAGATGAGCGAAAACCGCCATGGTCAGAACGGCGTTGGGGGTGAAATCGAGGAGATGGAGCCCGTATGTGTTCATGATGTCACAGAAGAAATCAGAAAAGGGCGGGCAGAGCCCGCAATAGAAGAACAGTGGGAAGAAGGGATATCCTTTTGGACACCATTTCGAAGTAGAAGCTTCGACGGAGAGTACCTGCGTGCGCGGATGCGCCTGCGTCTCCGTCGACCAAAAGAGGTAGAACCATTCCCTCAGCTCCTTCGCGGAGAGCTCAGGGGGGAAGAGTGCCCGCTCCTTCCGCAGCGCCTCAAGCCGCAGCGCCTCGGCCGACTTCGCACCCTTCCCGGTCTTCGGAGCCATGACGGAGGCGGTGGGGGAGGGCGAGGGCGTTGGCGGCGACGGGGGGCGGAGCGCTGCTCTCTTTCGGCTTGGGAAGCGGAGGGGAGCGGCGGAGATTTCTAAGGAAGGAACCGCAAGTCTTGGAACTCAAGTGAAGCCATAGCGATCTTCTTCTCTTCCTCAAAGTTGTGCAAATGAAAGATTTTGTCGACCTTCAATGCCCATGAGAGGTACTCTTCGGGATCATTGCTTCCATTGAACTTGGGCATTGTGAACTTGAGCTTGCCATAGCGTTACTCTTCATTGTGTTGTGGGCGATGGTGATGATTACGACCTTGACGTGGAGGGTAATCATCCTCATGTTGCTCTTGGCATGGAGGAAGTCCATTATGAACTTGCTCTTGTTGACCTTGAGGTTGGGGAGGAGCTTGACGTGCTTGTGAAGGAGCTTGTTGGGCTTGACGTTGCGCACGCGGATGGTAGTTCCTCTCTTGGATTTCTTCTCGAAGGGTTTCCTCTTGATTGCGCCTTTCGTGATTGCGGTTGGCGATAGCTCGACTTGATGCTTGAAGGGCACGTTCCGCCTCAAGAGCTTGTGCTTCTCGTTGTTGTTGTTGAAGACGTAGAGCCTCGGCATCTTGTTCCTCTTGATGTAGGCGCGCTCGTTCTTGTTCTTGTTGGCGACGAAGACGTTGGCGTTCTTGAGCTTGAGCAAACGCTACTTGGTTTGATTGAGGACGAGGAACTTGTTCATCAACTTGCTCTTGGGAATGCTTGTCGTGTAGCGGGTTGCGAGATGCATGACGGTCTTGACGCGCGGCTCGTCTAAGAGTGTTTGATGACGGTGTACTTGTGTCGGAGAAGCAGTCGTCGGAGTGGCGACTTGAGTGGCTCCGTCTTGAGTATGAGGATGTAGAAGGAGGCCGGTTCACCAACAAAGCTCGGATCTCGTCCATTCTTGCATCGTTCTCTTTCTTGTGCACGTCGAGCTTGTTGTCGAAGAAGTCTCTTGTACGTTGCTCGGAGAGCCGCAAGTCGTTGGCGAGGTTGTCGATGCGTTCGCTCATTGCTTGTTGCTCTTGATGTAGAGCTCGTTATGCGCCAAAGAGGTGGCTCTTGGTGACGTATGATGACATGTCGTCGTCTTGCTCGATGAAGAGTGGGTTGGTAGAAGTACTTGGCCTATCCATCATTTCAAGCAAATTGTGAGTGTGTCGGTGTACTAAAGTAGGGGTACCTTAGTATCCCAAACTTGTGCACGGGCAGTCGCAGCGCCCCGCGGCAAGGCTTGTCGGGTGCCAATCGAGATCCTCCATAGTTCCTATTAATGCCATTCAAGAACAAAGTGTTTTAACTGAGAGGACAAAGCCCCGGCAAGAGGAGCTTGCCGGGAAGGACGAGGCCCCAAGAAGAAGAGCTTGCCGGGAAGGCCAACCAAGGCATTTCAAGAAACTTGCCGCGACGCGTCGCGCGTCCCGGCAAGACCCGGCAAGCGACAAGCTTCCGGGCGCGGCAAGACAACGACCGCGGCTAGGCGCTTGCCGCGACGAAGCCACCACTCTGTGCCCACGCTCCAGCGCATCCTTCGACGTGTCACCGCAGGACCGTTCCAGGCGCACGTGGCGGGAAGCTGTGCAGCCAAGCGGTGCGAGGTGGCGGGTGGAGATGACGAGAATGCCATCGTGGCGAGCGGTGGCGCCCCTAATGATCGCTTTTCTGCACTGTTGGGCGACGCGGACGGGCATTAAATGCTCTTGTCCCCTGCCGTCGGAGTTAGGTAGGGTGCACTGTAGAGGCAGTTGTACCAACCCCTCTTTTTACATTTGTACCCCTGTCTGCGTTGCCACCGGTCGGTGACCCCTTTAGCCTATAAAAGGATGCCCATGCGCAACGTAGCGGGGGTTCGATGGATTCGAAACCAGAACACTTCCACGCTCTCGAGCAAGAACATAATACAACCACAAAGCAGTAGTAGGAGTATTATCTCTCCGGAGAGCTCCGAAGCTGGGTAAAAATCGCTCGCGTGCTCCGCCTCGATCCGTTCTTCGTGCGCGCTCCGCTCCCTGCCGGACCGAAAGGGGCCCTGCCCCATAGGTGTTCGTTCCCCACAACAGAGTGGTAGAAGGAGAAGAACTATTACCAATGTACCTTTGACCGAAGTTGAAGATGAATCAAGTTCACTCAAATGCGGACAATGAAATAGCACTATTGGTACCAATCCTTGTCGATTCTCACACCTACACAAGTAAGAGCTTTTGGTGGAGCTTGGTTAGGATGGTGGCACAAAATTAATTGTAATTGTTAGCTTGACTCAAAAATGTTGAAGAAGATTCGCAAATTCACATATGCAACAAGTAGACCAAGAAAGTAGTGGTACACGGAAACACACACGCAAATAGATAAATGGTATTGTGCAAACCAAAAGTGAGCCAAAATGTGGAATCCACGAAAATGCTCTTGTTGCACAATACTAGAGAGATGCTAGCACGATTGCACAATAGGCGGATACGGAGCTTGTGCACAACCTACTAGGCAAAAATGCAACGATCTCTATCCCAAGTATGCTATATGTATGGTATTTCGGTGCAATGATCCAAGATGATCTTATATGACAATCTTAATGTAGTATGATGCTATGCTTCTTGCTTATAAGCTCTTTGCTTATCTTTCCTCTTTGCTTAAAAGCTTGAGTGGCTCTTTCTCTCTTGAGCTCTTTTCTTATGCAAACTTGACGAACCAAGATAGCAATTGTGTATGCGATGACAACTATGTGACACACAAGTTGATTCCGAGATATGCACCACGATGGTATGTATGATATGGAGTATGCCACTAATGTGCACAAGTCACGTTGCCGGCAATACTCGATGGCTAGTCTCGATGGGTAAGCAACGCAAAATATGGTCTATGATGGTTATCAATGCAATTGCAACGTATGACAAAGATGTCGACGAGGTTACCGTCCGTAGCGAAGATGAGTAGTCGACCAAAATGAGCGTTTGTTGTTGATGTCGCACCGCGCCTAAATAGCCGAAACACAAAAGGACACGGAAATCTCACTCAAATTGTCGAACCCAAAGTCGAATGGTAGTAAGGAGGTTGTGTTGCTTGGGTTTGGCAGGTGGAAGTGGTGGTGGTTGGGGTGGGGAGGTATGTAGGTGTAGGTGGAGGTGGTGGTGGAGGGGGACTGCACAACTGCAGTTTCAGCAGAGGAAGCCGGATGATCCGGGCCAGGAGCCGGATGATCCGGGCTTGTCCGGATGATCCAGGTCAGGGTTCGGATGATCCGGGCAGGTCAATCTCGCTCGGGAACAGCTCTGGAAGAACACGAAAATGGCGAGAAATTTGACGATTTCGCGGATTTTGGATGGATTTCGAGGGGGAGAAGGTGGGGAAAAGCAAGATCCACGAGTTACACACCGAATCCACGGATCAAAATCAACAAAACATCATCAAACCAACAAATCACAAAAAATTTTGGGGCTATTTTTGGTGGGGATTTTCGGATTTAGGACGAAATCAACAAAATCAAGCTAGAAAAAGAGGGGTAGGGGCTCCAAAAACGTGATCAACGTGGCTCATGATACCATATGATGTAGGGTGGAACCCTATAGCGTTGATCTTTCACGTGTGGAGTGGATCCTACGGGGGTTAATCACGAAGAACACGCGGAAGCACAAGGGGAAACACGGGGAAAACGAGAGAGAATCACTCAACCAACAAGGAATCGATCACACAAGTGCTAGATCACCACACACATATGAGATCCACAAGATACAAAGTCAACGAAGGTAAGGATACAAAGGAACCGTTCATCTCCAAGAGGAGGCCTTGATGTTCTTCCCTAGAGAGGGGTCTTGAATCCGCTTGGGGGATCTTCTCCGAAGAGGTCCTGAGCTCCGAGGAGAAGTAACCAAGTGGATGAGCAAAGGCTCTCACACAAATATGAGCTAATCCAATGCTAAGTCTCAAAGTGAGGAGATGGGTTCCTATAAATAGAGTTGGGGGCGAAGGGGTACATGGGCTCAGCCCAACACGCGCGCACAGGCGCTGGCCGGATGATCCGGACGAGGGTCCGGATGATCCGGGCTGGTCTGGATGATCCGGGTGGAGGCCCAGATGAGCTGGATGCTCGGCTGTTGGCGGCGCAGGGCCGGATGTCCGGCTGGCGGTCCGGACGTCCGGGCAGGGTCCGGATGATCCGGGACGCGGTCCGGATGATCTGGCTTCACGGTAGAGCTTCGGGAGTCCTTGGTCGATTTAGCTGGATCATCCGGGCCGGGGTCCGGATCGTCCGGGCTCTGTCCGGATCGTCTGGGCCGCCGTCCGGATCGTCCGGCCATCCTGGTCCTTGGTGATTTTTCCTCTCCGTCTTCTCGCATGTCTTCCGCTTCCTGTTCTCCTTGCCTCCTAGCTTCTTCATGGTTGACTCCTTGGTACCTGAGTATGCATAGAGTTTCCGTTTGAGGTAGTAACCATGTCTCATGTGAATCGAAAGGGAATTGTGAGAGGAGTGATGTCACCTCGGTTTCAAGAGCTCTTGCACGTGCTCGAGTCATAGGTCCTTGTGGGGTTGGATGTGTTGATGTAGAGTCCATGGGGATGATGGAAGGATGCTCCGCATCAAAGAGGCTCGACAGATCGTCCACCGATTTAAGGCCTTTACCTTGATAAAGGGACAGTTGTACAGAGAAAGCGCGACTGGGGTCGGTCAGAAATGCATAACGCCAGAAGAAGGTCGGATAATCCTTGACGATATCCACTCGGGGACCTGTGGCCATCATGCGTCCTCTCGGGCCATCGTGGCTAAAGCATACCGAGCCGGATTTTACTGGCCAAGAGCGAATGAAATGGCAAAGGAGATAGTCGACAAGTGTGAGGGATGTCAATTTTACTCAAATATGTCACACAAGCCCGCCTCAGCTTTGAAGATCATACCACTCGTCTGGCCCTTCGCAGTATGGGGGTTGGATATGGTTGGACCTTTGAGAATAGGCAGAAGCGGTTTCACCCATATGCTGGTAGCAGTCGACAAGTTCACCAAGTGGATTGAGGCTAAACCCATCAAGAACCTTGATGCCGGCACTGCGGTCAGCTTCATCAGAGAGTTGATATTCTGATATGGAGTCCCGCACAGCATCATCACTGACAATGGGTCAAACTTCGATTCCGAGGAGTTCAAAGCGTTCTGCACATCTCAAGGCACACGAGTCGACTATGCTTCAGTCACTCATCCTCAGTCGAACGGGCAAGCAGAGCGGGCCAATGGCTTGATTCTCAAAGGTTTGAAACCCCGATTGATGCGTGATCTCAAGCATGCGGCTGGAGCATGGGTCGACGAACTTCCCTCGGTGCTTTGGGGGTTAAGGACCATGCCTAACCGGTCGACTCGAAGAACTCCGTTCTTCTTGGTCTACAGAGCTGAAGCGGTCTTGCCAAATGACCTGCTTCACAACGCCCCTCGAGTCGAGCTCTACACCGAAGGTGAAGCAGAACAAGCACGGCAGGATGCAGTCGACCTTCTAGAGGAAGAAAGGGAGATGGCTCTGATCCGATCAACCATTTACCAGCAAGACTTGCGTCGCTTCCACGCCAAAAACGTGAAGAGTCGAGCCTTTCAGGAAGGAGATTTGGTTCTCCGAGTGGACTAGCAGAAACCACACAAGCTCGCTGCTTCTTGGGAAGGTCCCTTCATTGTCACCAAGGTTCTCCACAATGGAGCATATCGTCTTTACAACGTCGAGCACAAGATCGACGAGCCCCGAGCTTGGAACGCGGAGCTACTCCGCCCCTTTTACACTTAAGTAGCCGCTCAGAAATGTAATAAAAGCACTTCTGTAGTTCATTTTTCAAAAGACAATAGTGGTATAATTTTCCCAGTGATTGTTGTCATTTTTGTTTGTTCAATAAAATTTCCCCCCTGTGGGTGGCTTAGCTGCGAATCCGTTTCGCCTAAGTGTGTAAAAAAATCCTTACCGAGTGGTGAGCCAGCCTCCCACTCGGGGGCTTAGCTGCGAATCCGTTTCGCCTAAGTACTATAAAATCCTACCGAGTGGTGAACCAGCCTCCCACTCGGGGGCTTAGCTGCAGTCCAAGTACTCGCCTAAGTTTCAATAAAATCCTACCGAGTGGTGAGCCAGCCTCCCACTCGGGGGCTTAGCTGCAGTCCAAGTACTCGCCTAAGTTTCAATAAAATCCTACCGAGTGGTGAGCCAGCCTCCCACTCGGAGGCTTAGCTGCAGCGTAGCGCTCGCCTAAGTACAAGTATAACATGCGCTCTGCAAGGTAGACGAGGTGCAGGTCAACTGCTACCCTCCTCTTCCGAGCTACGCCACAAGTATAACGTGCGCTCAGCATGGTAGACGAGATGCAGGTCGACTGCTACCCTCCTCTTCCAAGCTATGCCACAAGTATAACATGCGCTCTTCAAGGTAGACGAGGTGCAGGTCAACTGCTACCCTCCTCTTTTGAGCTACGCCACAAGTATAACGTGCGCTCTGCAAGGTAGACGAGGTGCAGGTCGACTGCTACCCTCCTCTTCCGAGCTACGCCACAAGTACAATGTACCCTCCGCAAGGAAGACGACACACAGGTCGACTGCTACTTCTCCTCCCGAGCTACGCCACAAGTATAATGTGTGCTCCGCAAGGAAGATGAGGTACAAGTCGATTGATGTCTTCTTCTGCAGAGGCACACCGCAAAAATCCTACCGAGTGGAGAGCAGACCTCCCACTCGGGGGCTTAGCTGCAGCCCAGCACTCGCCTAAGTTTTTGAAAATCCTACCGAGTGAAGAGCAGACCTCTCACTCGGGGGCTTAGCTGCAGCCCAGCGCTCGCCTAAGTTTTTGAAAATCCTACCGAGTGGAGAGCGGACCTCCCACTCGGGGGCTTAGTTGCAGCCCAGTGCTCGCCTAAGTTTTTGAAAATCCTACCGAGTGGAGAGCGTACCTCCCACTCGGGGGCTTAGCTGCAGCCCAGCGCTCGCCTAAGTTTTTGAAAATCCTACCGAGTGGAGAGCAGACCTCTCACTCGGGGGCTTAGCTGCAGCCCAGCGCTCGCCTAAGTTTTCGAAAATCCTACCGAGTGGAGAGCAGACCTCCCACTCGGGGGCTTAGCTGCAGCCCAGCGCTCGCCTAAGTTTTTGAAAATCCTACCGAGTGGAGAGCAGACCTCTCACTCGGGGGCTTAGCTGCAGTCCAGTGCTCGCCTAAGTGTGTTGAGGAACAAGTCGATTGCAGTAAACGCTTCGCCCTAGCCTGCAAAAGACACCTCAAACCAAATGCAAACATATTCAACGTCGAGTCCAAGTTCAGATAACATCTAACGGAACCGAAAGTGCTCAGGCGCTAAGCACGTTAAGGTTTATCGGTTACAAAAATCACTCGGCATACCGAGGCAAATTTAAAGTATCAAGCACAGAAGTTTTTTACCCCTCCTGCGGAGGGCTGGAAGGCGCAACAAATTCATCCAGGTCGATTCCATCTGCGATCCAAGTGGCAGCAGCGATGAAGGTCTCCATGAAAGATCGGAAATCATGCTTCTTGGTATTAGCCACCTTAAGGGCTGCCAGCTTGTCCTCTCGCGCCTCCTTGAAGTGAACACGTGCCAGAGACAGAGCAACATCCGCGCCGCACCTGGCAGAAGACTTCTTCCATTCTTGCACTCAACTTGGAACCTCGTTCAGTCGAGTCATCAGAGACTCGAGGTCGTTCTGAAGCGTCTCTCTTGGCCAGAGTGTTGTGTCGATGCGGGAAGTTGCGACCTTCAGCCTTGCGAGATAGTCGACAATAGCAGCAACGCGAGATTCAAGATGGAGCACATTCATGGCGACTTCATCTTTCATAGGAGAGTTGATGGGATCCAGGTTTATTTCCAATCGACCAGTCTCCTCTTCAAAGTTCTGGCAGAACTCTGCAAACACAACTCCAGAGTCAAGACAACAGTCTGATGGAGAAATCATAGTTAAAATGTCTAGTTGATACAAAAGATTACCTTCAAGCATGAGGAACAGCTTCTTGGCGAGTCCTCCCAGATAAGCCTCCAGATCATTCTTCTCTCCCACCAACTCACTGGCCTTGTCACTCAAGGCAATCTTGTCACTCTTCAGTCGACTAACCTCCTTGTTGGCCGCATCAAGAGCAGCTTTCAGATTGGTGTTTTCCTCTTCAAGCTTGGTGATTGAAGCCAGCTTCTCATCTGCGAGCTTGGTCTTCCCTCAAGGCGCTTTCTGCATCTCAGCCAAGTCAAGGTCTTTCTTCTTCAGAGCATCCCTCAGTTTGTCTGCAAAGTTACAGTGGGATCAGACTCTGAAACGGACGAGAGGCAAAAAGCAGTCATCGAGGTTCTCACCAAACATACCTTTTGCTTCCTCCTTCGACTTCGTGAAGTTCTCCTGGACCAGTTTCAGATCAAGCTCGAGCTGGATTTGCTTGTTCTGCAACTGAGTGTAACGAGCCGCAAGCTCACAAGATTTCTTCGGAGAATCAATCGACAAATGTCAAAGACAGTTCACTTCCAAGTGACTAAGGAAAAATCATATCGTTTCTAAGACTACAGCCGAATATAAGCATTCGACCATAGTCTTGGGGACTACACCCAGTGGGTGCACTCAGCGTGCCCCCACTAGTTCTATCAGTTAGAGTCGATCAGTCGACCAACAAGTAGTAAAAACAAAGAGAGAAAAGAGGTTATCTTCAGACTGTAGTTGACTGCCAGCAGTCGACCACAGTCTCGGGGACTACACCCAGTGGGTGCACTCAGCGTGCCCCCACCGGTCTATGAATCCATTCGACCTGATCGGATAAAGGAAAAGCTTAAGACATAAAGACTATGGTCGACTGCCAGCAGTCCACCATAGCCTTGGGGACTACACCCAGTGGGTGCACTTAGCGTGCCCCCACTAATCCAGAATTTCAATCAACACACCCAGTGGGTGTACGACAGATACTAAAATTTTCAGAGAGAAGGATTATCAGATATCATATCCTAACAGAACAGGCGGTGACCGACTGACCTGAACGTTACTCTGAAGAGCTGAACTGGCGTCATAAGCTGCCTGACTGGCGTCTCGGATTGCCTTCACTTGCTCCATCATGACCCCCGCCTGGCGTATTGCTTCCTTAGCAGTGCTGGCTTGGTCCTCTGGGACGTGGTGGGTCGAGAAAAGTGAAGGCTGAGTAGCACTCGACGACGAAGGGCGAGCACTCGTCAGCGGCACCGCAAAGGATACGGTAGGCTGAGTGATGTTGTCCCCCTCCACGACCAACGTCTCGGGTGCTGACACGTCCGGAGTCGCCTTGCCAACAGACGCTTTCCTATTCCTCCTCTGCCTCAGTGGTTCCTCGTCATCGTCGTTAGGAAGGTCAATAACGACGTTAGATGGAGCTGCAGAAAAGAATCAAAATTAGAGACAAAGAGCCAACCGACTGAATACGGAGCTACAAAGGTCATACCAGGTTTTGAAGTGACAGCATCTTCCATCTCATGATCTTCAGCCCTGACCGAGGTATCAGAAGTAGCAGCACTGCAGCTCCAGAAGTCAGTCGATCAGCTCATGAGTTAGCCAAGAATAAATTCATGTGAAACGGGAAAACTCAAGTTACACCATTACCCTGAGATAGTGGGGATCACCATCTTCATGTTCGGCAAGACCTTCGCCGGCTTCGACGGTGCCACTCGAGATTGCTTCGTAGCTTTCTCAGTCGGCACCAGAGAAGTCGTCCGAGGACGCTTGGTCGACTGTGTGACGGGCGCAACCCCCTTACCACGCTCGACTACAGGATCATGGACAAGCTTTGAGCGTCTTTCCGAACGAGGAGGTGCAACTTGCTCCTCCTCCTCCTCCTCTTCCTCCTCAACAGATTCATCATCTTCACCGTCGTCATCAGCATTCGAGTCCCACTCCTCTGGGCTTTCGCCTTCACTTCCTTCTTCCTCCTCAGTCGGCGCTTGCGCTCCATTAGGCATCGAGTACAACTCAGTGGTGGCCTGACGGACAACAAAACAAGACAAAAGTCAATCGACCAATTCGCAGCGAGACAGAATGAATAAAGCAAAATCACAACCGAGGATAAGTGGTCATACCGTGTCCGGTGTGTAGGTATGGTCGAGTGGTGGGATCCTCCTAGCCCCTCGAGGGTTATCCTTATTCCCTGTGATGGCGGCCATCCACCTCTCCAGTGTGGCATCATTGACTACTTCTGGATGGACCCGAGTGGTATCTTCGGTGCCGCAGTACAGCCACATCGGGTGGCCTCGGTATTGGAGCGGTTGGATTCGCCGTCGAAGGAAAACCTCCAGAAGGTCCATGCCAGTCACTCCGTCCCGAATGAGCTAAACTACACGTTCCATCAACATTTTTACCTGAGCCTTCTCCTCCGGGAGCACCTTCAGAGAAGACGGCTTGTTCACTCGGTCCATGGAGAATGGAGGGAGACCAGTCGACTGCCCCGGCGTCGACTCGTCCTGGCAGTAGAACCAGGTCAACTGCCACCCTCTAACCGAGTCGGGAAGGGTCATGGCTGGAAAAGTGCTCTTACTCCTCACTTGGATTCCAAGACCCCCGCACATCTAGATCACTTTAGTTCTATCATCATCTGGACTCGCCTTTTTCACCATTTGTGAGCGACAAGTGAATATGTGCTTAAAGAGACCCCAGTGTGGTCGACAACCTAGGAAGTTTTTGCACATGGACACGAAAGCGGCAAGATAGGCAATAGAATTGGGAGTGAAGTGGTGGAGTTGCGCCCCAAAGAAGTTCAGAAACCCTCCAAAGAAAAGACTCGGTGGCAGGGAGAATCCACGATCTACATGAGTGGCTAGGAGAACGCACTCACCCTCCAATGGCTACGGTTGCCACTCAGTCCCTGGAAGCCTTGCTGACCCATGAGAGATCAGTCCCTCATTGGCCAAGTCGTTGAGATCCGCCTGAGTGATGGTCGAGCGGATCCAATCCCCTTGGACCCAACCTTGCGGCAGGCGGGACCTCGACGAAAATCCGCCCCGACTGGTCGCTCCACCCTTCGCTTTCGCCATCGCCGTCGCCATCTTCACGCGCTCCAAGGCCATCGTCTTCTCCTTCACCATTGTCGCCGGTGAAGCGCGCGAGGAGTGGATGGGCGGAGGCAAAGGCGGGCGCAGCAGGCGGAGGTGAAGAAGGCAGAGAGGGGAATGGGGAGGCACTGTTCAAAAACCCTCGCCCGACGCCTTATATAGGGTCACTTCCGAGTGGCTGACAGGTAGGCCCGGGCGATCCTGTCAAATCCCGAAATAGTCGCGCACACGATACATGGCGAAAAAGGCAGCGCAGGAATCGAGGCGTCTACGCCTTATCCCATCTGAGTACCGCGGTCCACCCCGCTTCGCGCACTTCCCAAAATTCAGATCCCACAAAATCCGCTAACGGCGGAGCAATCTGTCAGACGGTAGATTTCCTACGATCCGTCACTCGGAAGTTCACCAAGTTCAAAAGTACAATCGACAGAAGAAAAGAATGGATCAAGGCGACTGAAAGAAAAGTTGATGCCATCATTAAAAAAGGTCGTAGATCCAGGATGAGACATGCTCAGAACACAAAAACATGTTGGAAAGATTATCAACTCCTTCCTCATTCAAACCTCGATCCATTCGGGGGCTAATGATGAAGTCATGTACCTAGGGTAGGGTCACGGACCTATCCTAAGTACCCTCCCCAAGGACATCTTCAGAAGAAGCTGCCTTCCAGTCGACCAAGAGGGAGTCCACTCGACAGACTCGAAGACACTCGACCATGAAGACTCACTCGACTACCAGGAGATCAAGAGCCACTCTGTATCCAAACGGTCTATAATTAAGTAGTCTTTATGGCCATGATGACACTTATCGTAGGACGTTACCAGTAACACCAATCCTTTATGTACTTTAAACCCTGCATAACTGAGGGCCGGAGGGGTCGGGCAGACACTATATAAGCCACCCCCCTCCTCAGTGTAAAGGGTTCGCATCCCTGTAACACATACACATATAATCCAGTCAACCGCCTCCGGGCTTTGAGACGTAGGGCTGTTACTTCTTCCGAGAAGGGCCTGAACTCGTAAATCCCTTGTCTGTACAACTGCTCCATAGCTAGGATCTTGCCTCTCCATACCTACCCCCATTCTACTGTCAGACTTAGTACCACGACACCTATGGGTCCATAGTTATTAGCTAGATGGCTTCTTCTCTCTTTTTGGATCTCAATACAACGTTCTCCCCCTCTCTTGTGGAGATCTATTCGATGTAATCTCTTTTTGCGGTGTGTTTGTCGAGATCCGATGAATTGTGGGTTTATGATCAAGTTTATATATGAATAATATTTGAATATTCTCCGAATTCTTTTATGTATGATTGAGTTATCTTTGCAAGTCTCTTCGAATTATCAGTTTGGTTTGGCCTACTAGATTGGTCTTTCTTGCCATGGGAGAAATGCTTAGCTTTGGGTTCAATCTTGTGGTGTTCTTGCCCAGTGACAGAAAGGGTTGCAAGACACGTATTGTATTGTTGCCATCGAGGATAACAAGATGGGGTTTATATCATATTGCATGTGTTTATCCCTCTACATCATGTCATCTTGCTTAATGCATTACTCTGTTCTTATGAACTTAATGAAGGAAATATGCCCTATAGGCAATAACAAAGTTATTATTTATTTCCTCAAATCATGATAAATGTTTATTATTCATGCTAGAATTGTATTAACCGGAAACATGATACATGCATGAATACATAGACAAACTTAATGTCACTAGTATGCCTCTACTTGACTAGCTCATTAATCAAAGATGGTTATGTTTCCTAGCCATAGACAAGTGTTGTCATTTTATTAACGGGATCACATCATTAGGAGAATGATGTAATTGACTTGACCCATTCCGTTAGCTTAGCACTTGATCGTTTAGTATGTTGCTATTGCTTTCTTCATGACTTATACAAAGTTACTATAACTATGAGATTATGCCACTCCCGTTTACCGGAGGAACACTTTGTGTTCTACCAAACATCACAACGTAACTGGGTGATTATAAAGGAGCTCTACAGGTGTCTCCAAAGGTACATGTTGAGTTGGCGTATTTCGAGATTAGGTTTTGTCACTCTGATTGTCAGAGAGGTATCTCTGGGCCCTCTCGGTAATGCACATCACTGTAAGCCTTGCAAGCAATGTGGCCAATGAGTTGGTTATGGAATGATGCATTACGTAACGAGTAAAGAGACTTGCTGGTAATGAGATTGAACTAGGTATTGAGATACCGACGATCGAATCTCGGGCAAGTAACATACCGATGACAAAGGGAACAACGTATGTTGTTATGCGGTTTGGCCGATAAAGATCTTCGTAGAATATGTAGGAGCCAATATGAGCATCCAGGTTCCGCTATTGGTTATTGACCGGAAACAGTTCTAGGTCATGTCTACATAGTTCTCGAACCCGTAGGGTCCGCACGCTTAATGTTACAATGACAGTTATATTATGAGTTTATATGTTTTGATGTACCGTAGTTTGTTCAGAGTCTTGAATGAGATTACGGACATGACGAGGAGTCTCGAAATGGTAGAGACATAAAGATTGATATATTGGACGACTATATTCGGACACCGGAAGTGTTCCGGGTGATTTTGGAGAAAACCGGAGTGCCGGAGGGGTTACCGGAACCCCCCAGGGAAGTATTGGGTCTTAGTGGGCCTGAGGGGAGAGAGAGGGCAGAAGCCCAGGAGGTGGGGCGCCCCCTCCCATGAGGAGTCCGAATTGGACTAGGGGAGGGGGGCGCGGCCCCGCTTTCCGTCTCCCTCTCCCTCTCTTTCCTTCCCCCCTCCCTCTTCCTAGTTGGACTAGGAAAGGGGAGTCCTACTCCTACTAGGAGGAGGACTCCCCCCTCCTTGGCGCGCCCCAAGGGCCGGCCGGCCTCCCCCCTTGCTCCTTTATATACGGGGGCAGGGGGCACCCCAAAGACACACAAGTTGATCTTCGTGATCGTTCCTTAGCCGTGTGCGGTGCCCCCTCCACCATATTCCACCTCGGTCATATCGTTGCGGCGCTTAGGCGAATCCCTGCATCGGTAGAACATCATCATCGTCACCACGCCATCTTGCTGACGGAACTCATCCCCGACACCCTGCTGGATCAGAGTTCAGGGATCGTCATCAAGCTGAACGTGTGCTGAAATCGGAGGTGCCGTACATTCGTCACTTGGATCGGTCGGATCGTGAAGACGTATGACTACATCAACCGCGTTGTTCTAACGCTTCCGATTTTGGTCTACGAGGGTACATGGACAACACTCTCCCCTCTCGTTGCTATGCATCACCATGATCTTGCGTGTGTGTAGGAATTTTTTTGAAATTACTACGTTCCCCAATAGTGGTATCAGAGCTAGGTTTTATGCGTAGATGTCATATGCACGAGTAGAACACAAGTGAGTTGTGGGCGACACAAGCCATACTGCTTACCAGCATGTCATACTTTGGTTCGGCGGTATTGTGAGATGAAGCGGCCCGGACCGACATTACGCGTACGCTTACGCGAGACTGGTTTCACCTTTACGAGCACTCGTGCTTAAAGGTGACTGGCGGGTGTCTGTCTCTCTCACTTTAGTTGAACCGAGTGTGGCTACGCCTGGTCCTTGCAAAGGTTAAAACAACACTAACTTGACGAACTATCGTTGTGGTTTTGATGCGTAGGTAAGAACGGTTCTTGCTCAGCCCGTAGCAGCCACGTAAAATTTGCAACAACAAAGCAGAGGACGTCTAACTTGTTTTTGCAGGGCATGTTGTGATGTGATATGGTCAAGACGTGATGCTATATTTTATTGTATGAGATGATCATGTTTTGTAACCGAAGTTATCGGCAACTGGCAGGAGCCATATGGTTGTCGCTTTATTGTATGAAATGCAAACGCCCTGTAATTGCTTTACTTTATCACTAAGCGGTAGCGATAGTCGTAGAAGCAATAGATGGAGTAAACAACAACGATGCTACGATGGAGATCAAGGTGTCGCGCCGGTGACGATGGTGATCACGACGGTGCTTCGGAGATGGAGATCACAAGCACAAGATGATGATGGCCATATCATATCTCTTATATTGATTGCATGTGATGTTTATCCTTTATACATCTTATCTTGCTTTGATTGACGGTAGCATTTTAAGATGATCTCTCACAAATTATCAAGAAGTGTTCTCCATGAGTATGCACCGTTGCGAAAGTTCTTCGTGCTGAGACACCACGTGATGATCGGGTGTGATAGGCTCTACGTTCAAATACAACGGGTGCAAACAGTTGCACACGCGGAATACTCAGGTTAAACTTGACGAGCCTAGCATATACAAATATGGCCTCAGAACACGGAGACCGAAAGGTCGAACGTGAATCATATAGTAGATATGATCAACATAGTGATGTTCACCATTGAAACTACTGCATCTCACGTGATGATCGGACATGGTTTAGTTTATTTGGATCACGTGATCACTTAGATGACTAGAGAGATGTCTGTGTAAGTGGGAGTTCTTAAGTAATATGATTAATTGAACTTAAATTTATCATGAACTTAGTACCTGATAGTATTTTGCTTGTCTATGTTTGTTGTAGGTAGATGGCTCGTGTTGTTGTTCCGTTGAATTTTAATGCATTCCTTGAGAAAGCTAAGTTGAAAGATGATGGTAGCAATTACACGGACTGGGTCCGTAACCTGAGGATTATCCTCATTGCTGCACAGAAGAATTACATCCTGGAAGCACCGCTGGGTGCCAGGCCTACTGCAGATGCAACTGACGATGTTAAGAACGTCTGGCAGAGCAAAGCTGATGACTACTCGATAGTTTAGTGTGCCATGCTTTACGGCTTGGAGCCGGGTCTTCAACGACATTTTGAACGTCATGGAGCATATGAGATGTTCCAGGAGTTGAAGTTAATATTTCAAGCAAATGCCCGGATTGAGAGATATGAAGACTCCAATAAGTTCTATAGCTGTAAGATGGAGGAGAATAGTTCTGTCAGTGAACATATACTCAAAATGTCTGGGTATAATAATCACTTGATTCAACTGGGAGTTAATCTTCCTGATGATAGTGTCATTGACAGAATTCTCCAATCACTGCCACCAAGCTACAAGAGCTTTGTGATGACCTATAATATGCAAGGGATGGCAAGACTATTCCCGAGCTCTTCGCAATGCTAAAAGCTGCGGAGGTAGAAATCAAGAATGAGCATCAAGTGTTGATGGTCAATAAGACCACCAGTTTCAAGAAAAAGGGTAAAGGGAAGAAGAAGGGGAACTTCAAGAAGAACAGCAAGCAAGTTGCTTCTCAAGAGAAGAAACCCAAATCTGGACCTAAGCCTGAGACTGAGTGCTTCAACTGGAAGCAGACTAGACACTGGAAGCGGAACTGCCCCAAGTATTTGGCGAATAAGAAGGATGGCAAAGTGAACAAAGGTATATGTGATATACATGTTATTGATGAGTACCTTACTAATGCTCGCAGTAGCACCTGGGTATTTGATACTGGTTCTGTTGCTAATATTTGCAACTCGAAATAGCGACTATGGATTAAGCGAAGATTGGCTAAGGACGAGGTGACGATGCGCATGGGAAATGGTTCCAAAGTCGATGTGATCGCGGTCGGCACGCTACCTCTACATCTACCATCGGGATTAGTTTTAGACCTAAATAATTGTTATTTGGTGCCAGCGTTGAGCACGAACATTATATCTGGATCATGTTTGATGCGAGACGGTTATTCATTTAAATCAGAGAATAATGGTTGTTCTATTTATATGAGTAATATCTTTTATGGTCATGCACCCTTGAAGAGTGGTCTATTTTTATTCAATCTCGATAGTAGTGATACACATATTCATAATGTTGAAGCCAAAAGATGCAGAGTTGATAATGATAGTGCAACTTATTTGTGGCACTGCCGTTTAGGTCATCTCGGTGTAAAGCGCATGAAGAAACTCCATACTGATGGACTTCTGGAATCACTTGATTATGAATCACTTGGTACTTGCGAACTGTGCCTCATGGGAAAGATGACTAAAACGCCGTTCTCCGAAACTATGGAGCGAGCAACTAATTTATTGGAAATCATACATACTGATGTATGTGGTCCAATGAATATTGAAGATCGCGGCGGGTGTCGTTATTTTCTCACCTTCACAGATGATTTGAGCAGATATGGGTATATATACTTGATGAAACACAAGTCTGAAACATTTGAAAAGTTCAAAGAATTTCAGAGTGAAGTGGAAAATAATCATAAATAGAAAATAAAATTTCTATGATCTGATCGTGGAGGAGAATATTTGAGTTATGAGTTTGGTCTACTTTTGAAACAATTCGAAATAGTTTCGCAGCTCACGCCACTCAGAACACCACAACGAAATGGTGTGTTCGAACGTCGTAATCGTACTTTACTAGATATGGTGCGATCTATGATGTCTCTTACTGATTTACCGCTATCGTTTTGGGGTTATGCTTTAGAGACGGCCGCATTCACATTAAATAGGGCACCATCAAAATCCATTGAGACGACGCCTTATGAACTGTGGTTTGGTAAGAAACCAAAGTTGTCGTTTCTTAAAGTTTGGGGCTGCGATGCTTATGTGAAGAAACTTCAACCAGATAAGCTCGAACCCAAATCGGAGAAATGTGTCTTCATAGGATACCAAAAAGAGACTATTGGGTACACCTTCTATCACAAATCTGAAGGCAAGATTTTCGTTGCTAAATTCGGATCCTTTCTAGAGGAGTTTCTCTCGAAAGAAGTGAGTGGGAGGAAAGTAGAATTTGATGAGGTAACTGTACCTGCTCCCTTGTTGGAAAGTAGTTCATCACAAGAACCGGTTCCTGTGACAACTACACCAATCAGTGAGGAAGCTAATGATATTGATCATGAAACTTCAGATCAAGTTACTACTGAACCTCGTAGGTCTACCAGAGTAAGATCCGCACCAGAGTGGTACGGCAATCCTATTCTGAAAGTCATGTTGCTTGACCATGGCGAACCTACGAACTATGAGGAAGCGTTGATGAGCCCAGATTCCACAAAATGGCTTGAAGCCATGAAATCTGAGATGGGATCCATGTATGAGAACAAAGTATGGACTTTGGTTGACTTGCCTAATGATCGGCAAGCCATCGAGAATAAATGGATCTTCAAGAAGAAGACTGACGCTGATGGTAATGTAACTGTCTACAAAGCTCGACTTGTTGCGAAAGGTTTTCGACAAGTTCAAGGGGTTGACTATGATGAACCCGTAGCGATGCTTAAGTCTGTCCGAATCATGTTAGCAATTGCCGCATTTTATGATTATGAAATTTGGCAAATGGATGTCAAAACTGCATTCCTGAATGGATTTCTGGAAGAAGAGTTGTATATGATGCAACCAGAAGGTTTTGTCGATCCAAAAGGTGCTAACAAAGTGTGCAAGCTCCAGCGATCCATTTATGGACTGGTGCAAGCATCTCGGAGTTGGAATAAACGCTTTGATAGTGTGATCAAAGCATATGGTTTTATACAGACTTTTGGAGAAGCATGTATTTACAAGAAAGTGAGTGGGAGCTCTGTAGCATTTCTGATATTATATGTAGATGACATATTGTTAATTGGAAATGATATAGAATTTCTGGATAGCATAAAGGGATACTTGAATAAAAGTTTCTCAATGAAAGACCTCGGTGAAGCTGCTTACATATTGGAAATCAAGATCTATAGAAATAGATATGGACGCTTAATTGGACTTTCACAAAGCACATACCTTGATAAAGTTTTGAAAAAGTTCAAAATGGATCAGGCAAAGAAAGGGTTCTTGCCTGTATTACAAGGTGTGAAGTTGAGTCAGACTCAATGCCCGACCACAGCAGAAGATAGAGAGAAAATGAAAGATGTTCCCTATGCTTCAGCCATAGGCTCTATCATGTATGCAATGTTGTGTACCAGAACTGACGTATGCTTAGCAATAAGCTTGGCAGGTAGGTACCAAAGTAATCCAGGAGTGGATCACTGGACAGCGGTCAAGAACATCCTAAAATACCTGAAAGGACTAAGGATATGTTTCTCGTTTATGGAGGTGACAAGGAGCTAGTCGTAAATGGTTACGTCGATGCAAGCTTTGACACTGATCCGGACGATTCTAAATCGCAAACCGGATACGTGTTTATATTGAACGGTGGAGCTGTCAGTTGGTGCAGTTCTAAACAAAGCGTCGTGGCGGGATCTACATGCGAAGCGGAGTACATAGCTGCTTCGGAAGCAACAAATGAAGGAGTCTACATGAAGGAGTTCATTTCCGATCTAGGTGTCATACCTAGTGCATCGGGACCAATGAAGATCTCCTGTGACAATACTGGTGCAATTGCCTTGGCAAAGGAATCCAGATTTCGCAAGAGGACCAAGCATATCAAGAGACGCTTCAATTCCATCCGGGACCAAGTCCAGGTGGGAGACATAGAGATTTGCAAGATACGTATGGATCTGAATGTTGTAGACCCGTTGACTAAGCCTCTTCCATGAGCAAAACATGATTAGCACCAAGACTCCATGGGTGTTAGAATCATTACTGTGTAATCTAGATTATTGACTCTAGTGCAAGTGGGAGATTGAAGGAAATATGCCCTAGAGGCAATAATAAAGTTCTTATTTATTTCCTCAAATTATGATAAATGTTTATTATTCATGCTAGAATTGTATTAACTGGAAACATGATACATGTGTGAATACATAGACAAATGTAATGTCACTAGTATGCCTCTACTTAACTAGCTCATTAATCAAAGATGGTTATGTTTCCTAGCCATAGACATGTGTTGTCATTTGATTAACGGGATCACATCATTAGGAGAATGATGTGATTGACTTCACCCATTCCGTTAGCTTAGGACTTGATCGTTTAGTATGTTGCTATTGCTTTCTTCATGACTTACACAAAGTTCCTATAACTATGAGATTATTCAACTCCCATTTATCGGAGGAACACTTTGTGTGCTACCAAACGTCATAACGTAACTGGGTGATTATAAAGGAGCTCTACACGTGTCTCCAAAGGTACATGTTGAGTTGGCATATTTCGAGATTAGGTTTTGTCACTCCGATTGTCGGAGAGGTATCTCTGGGACCTCTCGGTAATGCACATCACTATAAGCCTTGCAAGCAATGTGGCCAATGAGTTGGTTATGGAATGATGCATTACGTAACGAGTAAAGAGACTTCCCGGTAACGTGATTGAACTAGGTATTGAGATACCGACGATTGAATCTCGGGCAAGTAACATACCGATGACAAATGGAACAACATATGTTGTTATGCGGTTTGACCGATAAAGATCTTCGTAGAATATGTAGGAGCCAATATGAGCATCCAGGTTCCGCTATTGGTTATTGACCGGAACAGTTCTAGGTCATGTCTACATAGTTCTCGAACCCGTAGGGTCCGCACGCTTAACGTTACGATGACAGTTATATTATGAGTTTATATGTTTTGATGTACCGAAGTTTGTTCGGAGTCCCGAATGAAATTACGGACATGACGAGGAGTCTCGAAATGGTCGAGACATAAAGATGGATATATTGGACGACTATATTCGGACACCGGAAGTGTTCCGGGTGATTTCGGAGAAAACCGGAGTGTCGCAGGGGTTACCGAAACCCCACGGGGAAGTATTGGGCCTTAGTGGGCCTGAGGGGAGAGAGAGGGCAGAAGCCCAGGAGGTGGGGCGCCCCCTGCCATGAGGAGTCCGAATTAGACTAGGGGAGGGGGCGTGGCCCCGCTTTCCCTCTCCCTCTCCCTCTCTTTCCTTCCCCCCTCCCTCTTCCTAGTTGGACTAGGAAAGGGGAGTCCTACTCCTACTAGGAGGAGGACTACCCCCTCCTTGGCGCTCCCTAAGGGCCGGACGGCCTCCCCCCTTGCTCCTTTATATACGGGGGCAGGGGGCACCCCAAAGACACACAACTTGATCTTCGTGATCGTTCCTTAGCCGTGTGCGGTGCCCCCCTCCACCATATTCCACCTCGGTCATATCGTTGCGGTGCTTAGGCGAAGCCCTGCATTGGTAGAACATCATCATCGTCACCACGCCGTCGTGCTGATGGAACTCATCCCCGACACCCTGCTGGATCGGAGTCCGGGGATCGTCATCGAGCTGAACGTGTGCTGAACTCATCCTCTCGTTGCTATGCATCACCATGATCTTGCGTGTGCGTAGGATTTTTTTTGAAATTACTATGTTCCCCAACACTTAATACTCTAGATGCAGGCAGGATTCGGTCGTTGTGTGGAGTAATAGTAGTAGATGCAGGCAGGAGTCGGTCTACTTGTTATGGACGTGATGCCTATATACATGATCATGCCTAGATAATCTCATAACTATGCGCTTTTCTATCAATTGCTCGACAGTAATTTGTTCACCCGCCGTAATACTTATGCTATCTTGAGAGAAGCCTCTAGTGAAACCTATGGCCCCCGGGTCTATCTCTTATCATATTGGCTTTCAATCTACTTTATTTGCATCTTTACTTTTTGCATCTATATTATAAAATACCAAAAATATATTTATCTTATCATACTATCTTTATTAGATCTCACTTTTGCAAGTGGCCGTGAAGGGATTGACAACCCCTTTATTGCGTTGGTTGCGAGTTCTCAGTTTGTTTGTGTAGGTGCGTGGGACTTTTGAGGAGCCTCCTACTGGATTGATACCTTGGTTCTCAAAACTGAGGGAAATACTTACGCTATACTTTGCTTCATCACCCTCTCCTCTTCGAGGAAAACCAATGCAAGCTCAAGACGTAGCAAGAAGGATTTCTGGCGCCGTTGCCGGAGAGGTCTTCGCTCAAGTCAAGACATACCAAGTATCCATCACAAACCCATCTCCCTCGCATTTACATCATTTGCCATTTTCCTCTCGTTTTCCTCTCCCCCACTTCACCCTTGCCGTTTTATTCACCCTCGCTTTCCCAATCTCCTACTCTCTTTTCGCTTGCCGTTTTTCTGTTTTCTTGTGTGTTGGATTACTTGTTGCCATGGCACAAGATAATACCAATTTGTGTGACTTCTCGAATACCAATAATAATGATTTCCCTAGTACTCCAATTGCTCCTCTTAATGATGTTAAGTCTTGTGAAATCAATACCGCTTTGTTGAATCTTGTTATGAAAGATCAATTCGCCGGCCTTCCTAGTGAAGATGCCGCTACTCATCTAAACAATTTTGTTGATTTGTGTGACATGCAAAAGAAGAAAGATATGGATAACAATATTGTCAAATTGAAGTTATTTCCGTTTTCACTTAGAGATCGTGCTAAAGTTTGGTTTTCGTCTTTGCCTAAAAATAGTATTGATTCTTGGAACAAGTGCAAAGATGCTTTTATCTCTAAGTATTTTTCTCCCGCTAAGATCATCACTCTTAGGAACGATATTATGAATTTTAAACAACTTGATCATGAGCATGTTGCCCAATCTTGGGAAAGAATGAAATTGATGCTTCGCAATTGCCCTACTCATGGTTTGAATTTATGGATGATCATACAAAAATTTTATGCCGGTTTGAACTTTGCTTCTAGAAATCTCTTAGACTCAGCCGCGGGAGGCACCTTTATGGAAATCACGTTAGGAGATGCTACAAAATTGCTTGATAATATTATGGCTAATTATTCTCAATGGCACACCGAAAGATCTTCTAGTAAAAAAGTGCATGCTATAGAAGAAATCAATGTTTTGAGTGGAAATATGGATGAACTTATGAAGATGTTTGCTACTAAAAATACTCCTCTTGATCCCAATGATATGCCTTTGTCTTCCTTGATTGAGAATAATAATGAATCTATGGATGTGAATTTTGTTGGTAGGAACAGTTTTGGAAACAATGCTTATAGAGGAAATTTTAATGCTAGACTGTTCCCTAGTAATCCCTCTAATAATTATGGAAATTCCTACAATAATTCTTATGGTAATTTTAATAAGATGCCCTCTGATTTTGAGAATAGTGTGAAAGAATTTATGATTTCTCAAAAGAATTTTAATGCCTTGCTTGAAGAAAAATTGCTCAAAGTTGATGATTTGGCTAGGAACGTCGATAAACTTTCACTTGATGTTAATTCTCTTAAACTTGGATCTTCTTCTCCTAAGCACGATATCAATGAGCCTCTCGAAGTAATGAGAATTTCCATTGACGAGTGCAAGGAAAGAACCGCTAGATTGTGTGCTAAAAAAGAAAGCTTTATAAAAGTGTGTTGTTCTAGGCTTCATGAAAGTAATGATGAGGATCTTAAAGTTATTGATGCATCTCCGATTAGATCTATGTTTTGCAATATGAATTCTGATGATTATGGGAGTGATGATGAATCAATTTTGCCTAGAAGGCATCCCAAAAATTTGGAGTCTTTAGATCTTGCTGTTAAAATTGGTAAAAGTGAGATTGCAGAATCCTCAACTTCTAATAATGTTGAACCCACTATCTCGGATTTCAAGGAATTTGATTATGATAATTGTTCTTTAAAAGGGTGTATTTCCTTGTTGCAATCCGTTGTTAATTCTCCTCATGCTTATAGTCTAAATAAAGCTTTTACCAAACATATTGTTGATGCCTTGATGCAATCTTATGATGAAAAAGTTAATTTGGAAGTTTCTATACCTAGAAAACTTAATGATGAGTGGGAACCTACTATAAAGATTAAAATTAAAGATTATGAGTGTTTTGCTTTGTGTGATTTGGGTGCTAGTGTTTCCACAATTCCGAAAACTTTATGTGATATTCTAGGTTTCCATGATCTTGATGATTGCTCTTTAAATTTGCACCTTGCGAATTCCACCATTAAAAAGCCTATGGGAAGGATCAATGATGTCCTTATTATTGCAAATAGAGATTTGGTGCCCGTAGATTTTATCGTTCTTGATATAGATTGCAATCTTTCTTGCCCTATTATTCTTGGTGGACCTTTCCTTAGAACGATTGGTACGATTATTGATATGAAGGAAGGGAATATTAGATTCCAATTTCGATTAAAGAAAGGCATGGAGCACTTTCCAATAAAGAAAGTCAAATTACCTTATGAATCTATCATGCGTGCTACTTATGAATTTAGTGCCAAAGATGGCACTCGTTAGATCTATCTTTGCTTTTTATGCCTAGCTAGGGGCGTTAAACGATAGCGCTAGTTGGGATGCAACCCAATTTTTCTTTATGTTTTTTGTTTTTGCTCCTGTTTAGTAATAAATCTTGCATCTACCTTCTGGTTAGATGTGTTTTTATCTTTTAATTAGTGTTTGTGCCAAGTAGAACCTATAGGATAACCTACGATGATAGTTGATTTGATTCTGCTGAAAAACAGAAACTTTGCACGCACGAATATAATTTTGTTAATTCACAGGAACGTGATTTTGCGTTGATTCTTTTTGCTGCTGTTCAATAGACAAATTGTCCAGGACTTCCTATTTTGGTAGGACTTTTAGAGTTCCATAAGTTTGCGTTAGTTACAGATTGCTACAGACTGTTCTGTTTTTGACAGATTCTGTTTTCCGTGTGTTGTTTGCTTATTTCAATGCATCTATGGATAGTAATTCAGTCTATGAACCATAAAGAAGTTGGAATACAGTATGTTTAACACCAAAATAAATAAAGAATGAGTTCATTGCACTAACTTATATGGTGGTTTTGTTTTGTTTCACTAACGGAGCTTATAAGATTTCCTGTTGAGTTTTGTGTTGTGAAGTTTTCAAGTTTTGGGTAAAGCTTTTATGGACTATGGAATAAGGAGTGGCAAGAGCCTAAGCTTGGGGATGCCCATGGCACCCCAAGATATTCAAGGATAGCCAAAATCCTAAGCTTGGGGATGCCCCGAGAAGGCATCCCCTCTTTCGTCTTTGTTCATTGGTAACTTTACTTGGAGCTATATTTTTATTCGCTACATGATATGTGTTTTGCTTGGAGCGTCGTGTATTATATTAGTCTTTGATTTTTAGTTTACCACAATCATCCTTGCTGTACACACCTTTTGGGAGAAGCCTGTTTAATTAGAATTTGTTAGAATACTCTATGTGCTTCACCTATATCTTTTGAGCTTGATAGTTTTGCTCTAGTGCTTCACTTATATCTTTTAGAGGACGGTGGTGTCTTAATTTTGAAGAAATTGCTAGTCTCTCATGCTTCACTTATATTATTTTGAGAGTCTTTTAGAACAGCATGGTATTTGCTATTATCATAAAGTTGGTCCTAGAATGATGAGCATCCAAGATGGGTATAATAAAAACTATCATAGAAAAGTGAATTGGATGCTATGATCAATTTGATGCTTGATAATTGTTTTGAGATATGGAGGTAGTGATATTAAAGTCATGCTAGTTGGGTGATTATGAATTTAAAGAATGCTTGTGTTGAAGCTTGTGATTCCTGTAGCATGCACGTTTGGTGAACTGCTTTGTGATGAAGTTGGAGCACAATCTTATTTATTGATTGTCTTCCTTATGAGTGGTTGTCGGGGACGAGCGATGGTCTTTTCCTACCAATCTATCCCCCTAGGAGCATGCGCGTAGTACTTTGGTTTTTGATGACTTATAAATTTTTGCAACAAGTGTATGAGTTCCTTTGATTAATGTTGAGTCCATGGATTATACGCACTCTTTCACCCTTCCACCATTGCTAGCTTCTCTTGTATCATGAAATTTTCGTCGGTACCTTACACCTACCATTTACCTTCCTCAAAACAGCCACCATACCTACCTATTATGGCATTTCCATAGCCATTCCGAGATATACTGCCATGCAACTTTCCACCATTCCGTTCATAAGACACGCATTACTTTTGTCATATTGCTCTTTGCATGATCATGTAGTTGACATCGTATTTGTGGCAAGGCCACCTTCATAATTTTCATACATGTCGCTCTTGATTCATTGAATATCCCGGTACACCGCCGGAGGCATTCATATAGAGTCATATCTTGTTCTAGCTTTGAGTTGTAAATCCATAAAAGTGTGATGATCTTCATTATTAGAGCATTTTCCTAGTGAGGAAAGGATGATGAAGACTATGATTCCCTCACAAGTCGGGATGAGACTTCAGACTTTACAAAAGAAAAAAAAGAGAAAGGCAAAAAAAAGAGAAAGGCCAAAAAGAAAAAAAGGAAAAAAATGAGAGAAAAAGAGAGAAGGGACAATGCTACTATCTCTTTTTCCACACTTGTGCTTCAAAATAGCACCATGATCTTCATGATAGAGAGTCTCATATGTTGTCACTTTCATATACTAGTGGGAATTTTTCATTAAAGAACTTGGCTTGTATATTCCAATGATGGGCTTCCTCAAAAGTGCCCTAGGTCTTAGTGAGCAAGCAAGTTGGATGCACCCCACTTAGTTTCTTTTGTTGAGCTTTCATATATTTATAGCTCTAGTCCATCCGCTGCATGGCAATCCCTACTCACTCACATTGATATCTATTAATGGGCATCTCCATAGCCCGTTGATACGCCTAGTTGATGTGAGACTATCTTCTCCTTTTTTTGTCTTCTCCACAACCACCCTTCTATTCCACATATAGTGCTATGTCCATGGCTCGCGCTCATGTATTGCGTGAAAGTCGAAAAAGTTTGAGATTATTAAAGTATGAAACAATTGCTTGGCTTGTCATCGGGGTTGTGCATGATTAAATACTTTGTGTGATGAAGATAGAGCATAGCCAGACTATATGATTTTGTAGGGATAACTTTCTTTAGCCATGCTATTTTGAGAAGACATGATTACTTTGATTAGTATGCTTGATGTATTACTATTTCTTATGTCAAAATGAAATTTTATTTTGTATTCATTTGGATCTGAACATTCATGCCACAATAAAGAAAATTACATTCTGAATTATGCTAGGTAGCATTCCACATCAAAAATTTCTTTTTTATCATTTACCTACTCGAGGATGAGCAGGAATTAAGCTTGGGGATGCTTGATACTTCTCCGACGTATCTATAATTTTTGATTGTTCCATGCTATTATATTACCCCTTTTGGATGTTTATGGGCTTTATTTTACACATTTATATCATTTTTGGGACTAACCTACTAACCGGAGGCCCGGCCCATATTGCTGTTTTTTTGCCTATTTCAGTATTTCGAAGAAAAGGAATATCAAACGGAGTCCAAACGGAATGAAACCTTCGAGAGCGTTATTTTTGGAACAAATCTGATCCGGAGAGCTTGGAGTGCAAGTCAAGAAGCCTCCGAGGGCCCCACGAGATAGTAGGGCGTGCCCCCCTGTAGGGCACGCCCCCTGTCTCGTGGGCCCCTCGGGCGGCCACCGACGTACTTCTTCCTCCTATATATACCTACGTACCCTGAAAACATCCAGGAGCACCACAAAACACAATTTCCACCGCCGTAACCTTCTGTATCCGCAAGATCCCATCTTGGAGCCCTTGCTGGCACTCTGCCGGAGGGGGAAGCAACCACGGAGGGCCTATACATCAACATCCTTGCCCCTCCGATGAGTTGTGAGTAGTTTACCACAGACCTACGGGTTCATAGTTATTAGCTAGATGGCTTCTTCTCTCTTTTTGGATCTCAATACAATGTTCTCCCCCTCTCTTGTGGAGATCTATTCGATGTAATCTCTTTTTGCGGTGTGTTTGTCGAGATCCGATGAATTGTGGGTTTATGATCAAGTTTATCTATGAATAATATTTGAGTCTTCTCTGAATTCTTTTATGTATGATTGAGTTATCTTTGGAAGTCTCTTCAAATTATCAGTTTGGTTTGGCCTACTAGATTGGTCTTTCTTGCCATGGGAGAAGTTCTTAGCTTTGGGTTCAATCTTGTGGTGTTCTTACCCAGTGACAGAAAGGGTTGCAAGACACATATTGTATTGTTGCCATCGAGGATAACAAGATGGGGTTTATATCATATTGCATGTGTTCATCCCTCTACATCATGTCATCTTGCTTAATGCGTTACTCTGTTCTTATGAACTTAATACTCTAGATGCAGGCAGGAGTCGGTCGACATGTGGAGTAATAGTAGTACATGCAGGCAGGAGTCAGTCTAATTGTTATGGACGTGATGCCTATATACGTGATCATGCCTAGATAATCTCATAACTATGCGCTTTTCTATCAATTGCTCGACAGTAATTTGTTCACCCACCGTAATACTTATGCTATCTTGAGAGAAGCCTCTAGTGAAACCTATGGCCCCTGGGTCTATCTCTTATCATATTTGCTTTCAATCTACTTTATTCGCATCTTTACTTTTTGCATCTATATTATAAAATACGAAAAATATATTTATCTTATCATACTATCTTTATTAGATCTCACTTTCGCAAGTGGCCGTGAAGGGATTGACAACCCCTTTATTGCGTTGGTTGCGAGTTCTCAGTTTGTTTGTGTAGGTGCGTGGGACTTTTGAGGAGACTCCTACTGGATTGATACCTTGGTTCTCAAAACTGAGGGAAATACTTACGCTACACTTTGCTGCATCACCCTCTCCTCTTCGAGGAAAACCAACGCAAGCTGAAGACGTAGTAGATGCCACGGTGAAAGCTTTGGAAGAAAAGTTGGAATTAGAGATGTCAATTCCTAGAAAATTACATGATGAATGGGAACCCACCATCAAAGTCAAGACAAAAAATTATGAGTGTTTTGCTTTATGTGTTTGGTTGCTGGTGTTTCCACAATTCCGAAATCTTTATGTGATGTTTTTGGTCTTACCAATATTGAAGAGTTTTCTTTAAATTTGCACTTGGCGATTCTACTATTAAAAAGCCTATGGGAAGAATTAATGATGTTCTTATTCTTGCAAATAGGAATTATGTGCCCATAGATTCATTGTTCTTGATATTGATCGCAATCCGTCTTGTACAATTATACTTGGTAGACCATTTTTACGTACTAATGGTGTTGTGATTGATATGAAAGAAGGCATTATTAAATTTCAATATTCACTAAGAAAGGGAATGTAACACTTCCCTAGAACAAGAATTAAGCCATCATATGAATCAATCATGAGGGCATCTTATGTAAACATGACAATACTTGAATCTATGCTTTATGCCTAGCTAGGGGCGTAAAATGATAGCGGTTGTTGGGAGGCAACCCAATTAATAAAATGTATTTTTTTTCTTTTGTTCTTTCTGTTATTGCATGTTTGCACAATTATGCCTCTATTATGATTGTGGTTTTTATGTTTTATTTAATATTTGGGCCAAGCAAAGCCTTTGGGATCATGTTGGGTGGTAGTTGATTTGATCTTGTTGGAAAACAAAAACTTTTGTGCCCAGTAAAACAATTTTAGAAATTCATAGAAAAATGATTTTGCTCTAAATTTTTTACACAAGATTGATATACAAATTGCCTATGGTTTTCTAATTTTCATAATTTTGGGAGTTACAAAAGTGTACGAAGTTTTCAGATTGCTACAGACTGTTCTTTTTGTTTGACAGAGTCTCTTTTCGTTGCATTGTGTGCTTATTTTGATGAATCTGTGGGTTGTATCGGGGGTATGAGCCGTAGAAAAGTTGGAATATAGTAGATTTGATGCAATAATAAAATATGAATGGGTTTTCAACAGTACTTTGAGTGGTGATTTGCTTTCTTAAACCAACGGATCTCACGAAGGTTTTGGTAAGTTTTGTGTGATCGAAGTTTTCAAGTTTTGGGTGAGATCACGACGGATGAAGGAATAAGGAGTAAGAGGAGCCTAAGCTTGGGGATGCCCATGGCACCCCATGGTAATATTCAAGGAGAAACAAGCAACTAAGCTTGGGGATGCCCCAAGTGGCACCCCTCTTTCTTCTAACAACCATCGGTATTTTACTTGGAGCTATATTTTTATTCGTCACATATCATGAGTTTTGCTTGGAGCGTCTTGTATTATATGAGTCTTTGCTTGTTTTGCTTTTTGTTTTGTGTCAAGTATCCTTGCTGAACACACCTATTTGAGAGAGCCAAAATTATTCTATGATTTGTTAGAATTGCTGTATATGCTTCACTTAAATTTTTTGAGCTATGGAATTGCTCTAGTGCTTCACTTATATCTTTTTGAGCACGGTGTGCTTTAATACTTTTGAAGAAATGCTCTCATGCTTCACTTCGATATATTTGAGAGTAGTAATTTTTGAAGAAACTCTCTCATGCTTCACTTATATTATTTTGAGAGACGAAATTTTAATGCTCATGTTCTTCACTTAGATTTGTTTGAGCTTGTCAAAAAGCAACTGCAACATATGAAACTAGTCCCAAAGTGATAGATATTCAAGAGGGATATAATAAGAACTTTCATGAAGATCATTGGACAAATTAGACTTGATTCTTTATAATAGTTTTGCGATATGACGATAGTGATATGTGAGTCATGTTGATGAGTAATTGTGCTTTAGTAAAAATATTAGTGTTAAGGTTTGTGATTCCCTATGCAAGCACGAAAGTCAATAGTTATGCAATGAAATTACATCCTACTTCGGTGCACTCTTTAGTGTTACTTATGCTTAATGCTCGCATATGAGATTTTATGTTTCTTGGTTGGATGCTTCTCAATCTTTTTGCTAGCCTTCACTTGTACTAACTAGGAATACTACTTGTTCATCCAAAATCCTTAAACCCAGTTTTGCCATATGGGTCCACTAACCTATATGTGGTATTTCCATGCCGTTCTAAGAAAATTTGTATGTGCCATCTCTAATCTTCAAATAAATTTCCTTTTTGTGTGCTTGTACCGCTCATGAAATGGTAGGGGTGGCTGATATTTTTCCATGCTAGATGTGTTATTCTCAAGATGAGTGTTTATTCACTTGTCATTGCACGAGAGTAAGGAAAAGGTATTAGGGATGCCCAGTCCCGAAATGAAAGATTAATTTACTTTATGTTATCAAATAATAAATTCCTTGGAAGTGTTGGTATGGACGGCACCCGTGGATACGGCTAGCTGTGGAATGTGAAAGTATGGTGGAAAAAGGAGTAAACTTTATTTTCTGTTTGAGAACCACCTAGGATATAGCATGGAAAGTATTGGGAACTACTCGACCGTTTTTGTTAACAGGAAAAGCATGCAACCCTAAATGTTTTATCTCTATTTCTTTTGCTTTGAGCTCTGGCACCTCTACAAATCCCTACTTCCCTCTACGAAGGGCCATATTTACTTTATGCTATTTCTATTTTGAGTCTCCATCTTCTCTTATAAAGCACCATGTAAGGGGCACTATGATCATGTGTTTCCTGAATGGATCAATGATTGAGCATAATGGGATAGGGATAACTTGCTTTAGTGTTGATATTTTGAAAGACATGGTTGCTTGTTGATATGCTTGAGTATTGAAATCTTCATGTCAAAACTAGACTATTGCTTTGAACCATATAAAAGTCCAAATGTCCATGCTACAAAAGAAAAGAATATGTGATGAACATGTTAGGCATCATTCTACATCAAAAATTCTGTTTTTATCATTTACCTACTCAAGGACGAGTAGGAATTAAGCTTGGGGATGCTGATACGTCTCTAACGTATCTATAATATTTGCTTGTTCCATGTTGTTATATTATCATTCTTGGATGTTTTACAATCATTTTATAGCAACTTTATATCAATTTTTGGGACTAACCTATTGACATAGTGCCCTGTGCCAGTTGCTGTTTTTTGCTTTTTTTTATTTCGCAGAAAATCAATACCAAATGGAGTCCAAACACAACGAAACTTTTTGGAGATTTTTTCTGGACCAGAAGACACCTGTTGGGCCAGAGAAGTACCAGAGGGGGGCTCCGAGGAGAGCACAACCCACCTTGGTGCGCCTGGGGGCCCAGGCGCGCCCTGGTGGATTGTGCCCACCTCGGCTGCCTCCCGCACCGCCTTGATACGTCTCCATCGTATCTACTTTTCCAAACTCTTTTGCCCTTGTTTTGAACTCTAACTTGCATGATTTGAATAAAACTAACTTGGACTGACATTTTTTCAGAAGAATTACCTTGGTGTTATTTTTGTGCAGAAATAAAAGTTCTCGGGTTGACCTGGAAATTTACGGAGAATATTTTTGGAATAAATAAAAAAATTAATGAAAGAATCAACTAGAGGGGACCCACCACGTGTCCACAAGGGTGGAGGCCCCCCCTGGGGCGCTGTAATGCCCGGATAATTATGCTACAGTAATCCCCTACTAATGTTGTCATGTCATCTCTTACTGTTGCTAATCCTCACAGGCTTTCAAACATCTTTCAAATTTCAAATCCAATTTAAAGTCAGGATTCAAATTTTTTCTAACATACAAACAAAAAAATGTTCAAGTTGTTACAAATAATCATTTGGTAATATTAGTGGAGAAATCATCTTTTTGCAAATTGTTTAAGTGCCTTAAAATAAAAGAAAATAGAAATGTTTTTAAAAGAAAAATAAAACAAAAATAAGAAAAGGGCCACACCCCTCCCCCTCCCATGGGCCTCTCGGCCCAGCTGGCCACTAGCCGGCCCATCCCCGCACCAATCTGGCCTACAAGGCCACCCCGACCCAAACCCTAGCGCTAACCACCCCCACTCCCCCATGACTCGCTCCCTCTGACCCTCCCCCGATCCAGATCAGGGGAAGCGCCCCCGGTGCTCGCGCCGGCCCCGCGACCGCGGCCAGCCCCGAGCCGGTGCCCCGCCACCTCGCCGATGCCGCTGCCCTGCCGTCGTCCTCCTCGCCCTCCTCTCCTTCACGCGACACCCGCCTGACACCGCGGCCTCGCCTCGTCGTTGACCTGACGCCGTCGCCCATCGTCACCGCCAACCCGTTGCCGTCCCGTCGTCGACCGTCGCCGCCCTGAGCTCCGGCGCCTCCCCGACTCCTCCTCGCGCCCACTAATGCACAAATACAGGGCTCAGTGAGCCCCCCCCTCATCTGGTTTCCCTTCTCTCCCTGGGTCGAAATGGTCACCGCCGTCCCAGCCCGCGGTCGGCGCGCACCGCGCATTGCTCGCACTCGACCGCGCCGCTCGCGACCCGTGGCCGTGCCACCGTCGCCTCCTACTGCTGCGAGCTGCTACAGACGTCGCCTTCGTCGCTCCCCACCAAGCTCGCCTGCCGCGCACGTGTAGCCCCCCTGTGCTCGCCTCCACCTGTCGTGACCGACCAGCGAGCCTCGCCCCGCCGCGCCGGGCTACGGCCTCCGCCGGCGCTCCCTGTTACCCCGTGCGGGTGCACGGGCCCCCACGCCCGCAGCTCCCGTAACCCCTGCGCCCGTTAACTCGCGTGGCCTCCTGGGCCACTTACAAGTGGGGCTCGCCCATGTTAAAAAAAGAACAAAAAGAATATGTATAAATAAAATAAAAATAATTTAATTAATTAATTAATCCTGTTATTTAACACAAATTAATTATGTTTAATTAACCTAATTGCATATTAGTCTAATTAAACTTGTTTAGTTAAATGTGCCTATGACAAACAGGACCCACTGCCCTGTTTGACCAGTCCGACGTCATGATGATGTCATGCTGATGCAATAACCCCATTTTAGATTTAATAATAATTTCAGAAAAAGTTTAAACCTTTGAAAAATCATATAAACTAAACCGTAGCTCGGAAGAAAAACTTTTCTACATGAAAGTTGCTCAGAACGGCGAGACGAATCCGAATATGCGGTCTGTTCGCCCGCCACACATCCCTAGCATAGCAAACATGCAACTTTTCCCCTCTGGTTCATCTGTCTGACAGACGTCCGGAACCGGGAAAACTTTCCCGGATGTTCCCCCGTTCACCAGTACCACCTAGCGCTGCGTTAGAACACTTCTAGCCTCGCTTATTGTCTTGTTATGCACTTGTCTGCTATGTATTTATTGTTTCCTCCCCCTCTTCTCTCCGGTAGACCCCGAGACCGATGCTGATGTCCCTGTGATCGACTACGTCGACGACGACCCTCCTTCTTGTCTGAGCAACCAGGCAAGCCCCCCCTTTGATCATCCCGATATCGCCCATTCCATTCTCTCATGCTTGCATTAGATTTTGCTACTGTATTTGATTGCTCCTATTCTGATGCATAGCCTGCTTTTGTACCTGCTTATTGTTGCCTACCTGCTTATCCTAAACTACTTAGTATAGGTTGGCTAGTGATCCATCAGTGACCCCCACTTGTCCTTGTTGCCCCTGCTTCATCATCGATGCCTCGATCGACATGATCGATGACCAGAGCCTGACACCTCACATCACATCACGCCCCTTTTGTTGCTCGACTCTGCAGAGCTACTATCGAGTGCCGAGGGTGATCCCTCATAACGCACTCCTAATGAGATCTCTGTAGTGTAGCTATTTGGTCGTGGTCATCGAGGGTGATTTCCTCCTTCGCCATTCCCAGTACGGCTCTGTCGTGCAACCCCTCAAGTGTGAACCTCGAGGGTGGTTCCTCTTACGTTCACCTTGATGATTACATTGAGTGGAATCCTCCGAGAGTGATTCCTTGTGTTTTCCCCTTGATGTTTGGACACACGGTTACCTTGACATTACTTGAGACCTTTGGGAAAGTCGGGCAGGCCCGGAGAGCACCCGCAAGATGGTTACGAGGCACGGCCGGGAAGTCTGGCAGCCCTCGAGTGGGCTGGGCTTGCCCTTGCCATATTTCCTCGAGACGGGGCGACGGGGTCAGCTTATCGTGAGTCTCTGCTCGTCTCCGCGATCTAATAATACACTATGGTTTGGGTATTTGTTTTGAATTGGCCTTTGGCCTTTTCGCACCAACTACCACGCGAGAATAGTTATGGGCCTCGACGTCGTGGTATCAGCCGAAGCTTTGTCAAACATCCAGTTCAACATTGTGGCACGGTCGGATCGTGACATCCACTACACGGGTGGTGCTGGTATCCACCCTGCACACAACGATCCGGAGTGCAACGGGCGATGGGCCCAGACCCCGGAGTGCTTAGGATGTAGACCGGCGGGGACCTCTCTGCTGAGCCTAGGTCGGGCTGTGACGTGTTGATCTTCCGAGGCCGGCCATTGCCCCCAGAAAGGTGTGTCCGGCCAGAGTGATCGAGCGTGTTGGAAAACGTGGTGCACCCCTATAGGGAAGATCTTTATTCGAATACCGTGTCCACAGTAATGGACGTTCAGACTTATATCTTGATCTAATACAACTAGAAATGGATACTTAAGTTATATGGCTCCAGGATTGCTTTCTCGCAGGGAGTCGAGAAAGGATCTCTGGGCGTTATTGTTACAACATGCTTGTTAATTATAAACTGCTATTCTTTACTCTTCTACATGCTGCAAGATGCTCGGAGCTGCATGAAGATGCTAGTCTTCGATAGGCTAGGCCTTTCCCCCCCTCTATTCTGGCATTCTGCAGTTCAGTCCACAGATACAAACCTTCTATTTGATTACAATGCATACTTAGTATAGATCTGATGCTTGCGAGTACTTTGGATGAGTACTCATGGTTGCTTTGCTACCCCTTTTCCCCCTTCTTCCTTCTTTCCGGTTGATGCAACCATATGGTGGATCCTTGGAGCTAGATGCCACCGCTGACGGATACTACTACATGGAGGCCACCGAAGACCAGGAGTAGTTAGGAGGTCCCAGGCAGGAGGCCTTGCCTCTTCGATCGTGTTGCTTTTGTGCTAGCCTTCTTAAGGCAGTCTTGTCTAACTTATGTCTGTACTCGGATATTGTTGCTTCCGCTGACTCTCTTATGTATCGAGCTATGTATTCAAGCCCTCGAGGCCCTTGGCTTGTAATATAAAGCTTGTATTAATTTATTTGTGTCTAGAGCTATGTTGTGATATCTTCCCGTGAGTCCCTGATCTTGATCGTACACTTTTGCGTGTATGATTAGTGTACGGTCGAATCGGGGGCGTCACAAGTTGGTATCAGAGCCGACTGCCTGTAGGATCCCCCTTTCCAACTCCTTGGCCGAAGTTGAGGTTAGTTTTGAAAGACGGTTTTACTAACATGGCTGTGTGGCTTATGGGCCCACGTCGCCATTGGGTGGTATTAGGATCTTTTACTCCTCGACCTTTACTCTGGGACTTTGATCTCTCTTCTATTCGGGTTAAATGGTTTTGCTAACTCTACCCTAGATTCTCGTGATCACATCAACCCGGAGATTTGTATCTTGCCTTTCTTGAATTCAGAGCCAGGATCTGCTTCACTTTGTTCACGGGCTGCAGAAATCCTTCATATCGAGGGCACCCTGCATCGTCCCCTGCAGATTCCTCGCTCTACTGGTTTTCTCCGACGATGATGTAGCCTTTGCTATGTCTCGTTGTTGTATCCTTCCATCGCGTGCATGTGTGCCGCCTAGTATGTCTAGGATGATTCTCTTGTCCGAACTCCTACTAACAACGTGTAATTGGCTCTGTATATGTATATGTAAGTCTTTAATGACTACTGCTTTGTACATACTACGCCTTTACTCATTGTTCAAGTTACGTCATGAATGACTCCATACACCTGCCCCCCCCTGTTAAATTGCTTCCTGATGTTTTACCAGGATGGCTGACGATGCTCCACCTCCACCCTATATGGCCGCAACGATGCAGCAGTTTGAGCTGAATCGTCAATTTATGAATGGAGTAATGGCTCAGTTTCCAAACCAGAATGCTCATCAACAGCCTGCCCCAATAACACTGCAAGAATTCGTGCGCCTCAATCTGTCCATTTTCCGCAACTCCACTAATCCTATGGATGCTGATGATTGGCTTCGTGACATCCTGTTTGAGATGGAGTCAGCTAATGTTGCCCGTGCCAGTTACGTCACCTTTGCGACATTCCACTTGAAAGGTCCAGCTGCTCAATGGTGGGAAAGCCATAGCGGTATGCTGCCTGCAGAGACTGTAACCACTTGGTAGGAATTTCAGTTAGCATTCCGTGCACGACACATTCCTCAAGGTCTGATGGACCAGAAGAAGAAGGAGTTCTGCAAACTCTCACAAGGCCCAATGACTGTGGATGAATATCAAAGGAAATTCCTTGAATTATCTCGCTATGTTGCAGATGACATCTGTACTGATGCTCGCAAGCAGGAGAAATTTCGTGAAGGACTGCATGCTGATATAAAGCTCACACTTTTTGCTCATGATTGTGCAGACTTTGTGACGCTTGTCGGCCAAGCTTTTCGAACTGAAACTGGTCTTACTGAGTACCAAGAGTCGCTCAAGCATACTCGAGATGTTGGCTCATCCTCTAGTCAGCCTGCTCAGAAACGACGAGTCTGGATCCCACACAATGTTCATCACCGACCTGCTCCAACACGAAGGCCGTCTTATGTGGCACCTCGTCTGCCTCCGCCGCTGAGACAACTAACGATTCAGGGTGGACAGCTAGAGCACCTTACCCTCGATTATCACCAGGGTCAGTCTCAAGATGCACCACGTCTTCCTGTTGGCCGTAAGAAGAGTTGTCGAAACCACCGGTTCAAAAACTGTAATATCATACCACCTGCTGTTGTACTTGGCCATGCCAATCATGTCGATGCTGATAAGGCTCAGGAGGAACTGACTATCGTACTGGGAACTCTCTCTGTTAATTCGGTACCAGCCTCTGTCCTCTTTGATTCAGGAGCTTCGCATGCTTTTGTGTCCCAACAATTTGCTCAGTCACATGAGTTATACCTGGAAAAATAACCCACTCCTCTAATGGTTCAGTCCCCGGGATCCAAGTGGCAAACCTCAATGGTAAACCCTCGCAACCAAATCGAGATTGGAGGTCTACTTTTTCCGGCTTCTCTCATGGTGCTTGGGCCTTCCAACATAGACATCATCCTTGGTATGGATTGGTTGACAGCTCATAATGCTTTGATTGAATGTGCTACCAAGACAGTCTAGCTCACTCACCCTTCTGGCCAGATAGTCCAATACTCAGCCCGAGCAGCTCAGGATGCCGAGAACCAGATATATGTTCTGAATGCATTGAATGCTTCACCTCTTGAGGGAATAGAGAACATTCCAGTTGTTTGTGATTTCAAAGATGTCTTCCCAGAAGAACTTCCAGGAATACCCCCTGCTAGAGCTGTTGAATTCGTCATAGACTTGAAATCGGGCACAACTCCTATTGCCAAGCGACCCTACAAGATGCCACCACATGAGCTCCTTGAACTTAAGGAGGAAATCGACAAATCTCTTCACAAGGGTTTCATTCATCCAAGTTCATCTGCTTGGGGAGCACCTTCTCTCTTTGTCAGGAAGAAGGATGGAACTAATCGTTTGGTCCAAGATTACCGACCTATCAACCAGGCAACAATTCAAAACAAGTATCCGCTTCCCAGAATCAATGATCTATATGACCAACTTGCTGGTTCCTCAGTATTCTCTAAACTTGATTTGAGGTTGGGTTACCACCAAATTCGGGTTCGTGAAGAGGATATTGCCAAGACTGCTTTTGTGAATCGCTATGGTTCATACGAATACACCGTCATGTCTTTCGGCTTGACCAATACTCCAGCGACATTCTCTCATCTGATGAACTATATATTCATGGAATACCTCGACAAGTTCGTCGTAGTTTATCTGGATGATATCCTTGTATACTCCAAGAACAAAGAGGAACATGCTGAACACCTTCGACTTGTTTTGGAAAAGCTTCGAGAACATCAACTCTATGCAAAGTATTCTAAATGTGAATTCTGGCTTCCTGAGGTGACCTACCTTGGGCATGTCATCTCTAAGGATGGTATTGCTGTCAACCCAGAGCGAGTTCAGGCTATTCTCGATTGGACTCCTCCGAAGAATGTCAAACAAGTCAGAAGTTTTCTCGGACTCGCCAGCTATTGCCGTAGATTTGTCGAGAACTTCTCCAAAATTGCCAAGCCCCTGACTGGTCTGCTTCACAAGGGCGTCAAGTTTGATTGGACAGAAAAGTGTCAGGAAAGTTTCCAGACACTCAAAGACAAGCTGACTTCTGCCCCAGTGCTTGCTCCGCCAGATACTAAGAAGGACTTCGTCATTTACTGCGATGCTTCACGACAAGGATTAGGCTGTGTCCTAATGCAAGAGCGTAGGGTGATTGCTTATGCCTCTCGTCAATTGCGCCCTCACGAAGAGAACTACCCAGTTCATGACCTCGAGCTTGCTACTGTCGTACATGCACTAAAACAGTGGCGACATTACCTTCCCGGTAATCGTTGTGAGATCTTCACCAACCATCAAAGTCTGAAGTATCTGTTTACCCAGCCAGACCTGAACCTCCGTCAGCAGAGATGGATGGAGATGGTAGCAGATTTTGACTTGGGTATTTCCTATACACCAGGCAAGGCTAATGTAAGGGCTGATGCTCTGAGCCGCAAGTCATATTGCAATCACCTCGAGGTTCGAAAAGTTCACCCCTCGCTTGTTGAAGAATTCAGAAAGCTGAACCTCCATATTGTTCCTCCTGGTGCACTTGCACCCCCTCCCCCAGAGTTTCAAAAGATGAATCTTCGTGTTGTTCCTCAGGGTTCTCTAAATACCCTTGCTGTCGTGCCAGATCTCGTGGGCGATATCAAGACTATTCAACAATATGACTCTGAAGTCGAGAAGATTAAACGCTATCTCTCAGAAGGAAAGCCCTCATTCTTCACTATTGCCGATGATGGCGCCTTGTACTTCAAGGGCCGCCTAGTGGTACCATGTACGAGTGAAAACCTGAATCTGACTCCAAGGGTTATGAAAGAAGCTCATGACACTCCATTGTCTATTCATCCCGGTAGCACCAAGATGTACCAAGACATTCGTCAAAGATTTTGGTGGTCAAACATGAAGCAAGACATTGCTCGCTATGTTGTTGAATGTGACATTTGTCATCGTATCAAAGCAGAACATCAAGGGCCTGCTGGAACTCTGCAACCTATCTCTATTCCTGAATGGAAATGGGACCATGTTGAAATGGACTTCGTCACTGGATTCCCCAAATCGCAGAAGGGTAATGATGCTATTCTAGTAGTCATTGACCGGCTTTCTAAAGTTGCACACTTTCTGGCCGTCAAAGAAACGATCACTGCTAGCCAGCTGGCAACTCTCTACATGTCCAGAATTGTTTCACTTCACGGTATTCCGCTGGTAATCAGCTCAGACCGTGGCAGCTTATTCACTTCAAGATTCTGGGCAAGTTTCCAAGAAGCTATGGGAACTCATTTGTCATTCAGCACCGCTTTTCACCCCGAGTCTCAGGGACAAGTTGAATGCGTCAATCAAGTTCTCGAAGACATGCTTCGAGCTTGTGTCATTTCGTTTGGCAAGAAATGGGAGGAATCTCTCCCGTATGCCGAGTTCTCCTACAACAATAGCTATCAAGCTAGTCTGAAGATGGGCCCCTTTGAAGTGTTATATGGACGAAAGTGTCGAACCCCTCTGAACTGGTCAGAAGCTGGGAACGTCCACTCTTCGGTCCGGATATTATCCAGCACGCCGAAGAACAAGTCAGCGTCATTCGCGAGAATCTCAAGACTGCTCAGTCACGTCAAAAGAGTAATTATGACCGTCATCACAAAGATATGGTCTATCAACCGGGCAAAAATGCTTATCTTCGAGTCACACCAATGAAGGGTGCACACCGCTTCGGGATCAAGGGCAAGCTAGCTCCTCGCTATGTTGGTCCAATCACTATTCTCGAAAGGCGTGGAAAAGTGGCATACCAGTTGGAACTACCGTCAAACCTTTCTCAGGTTCACGATGTGTTCCACATGTCACAACTCCGTCGCTGCTTCAAGGACCCAATCCGAGCAGTGGATCATGAAGTGCTCAAGTTGCAACAGGAACTCTCCTATAAAGAGCATCCGGTCCGCATTCTCGACCAAGCTGAACGCCGCACACGTCAGAAGGCGATCAAGTTCCTCAAGGTCCAGTGGTTGCATCACTCTGAAGAAGAAGCCACCTGGGAACGCGAGGATCGCCTGCGTGATGAATACCCTGCTTTGTTTCCTTCTACCTCCTAAATCTCGGGGCGAGATTTCTTGTAGTGGAGCAGAATTGTAACGCCCGGATAATTATGCTACAGTAATCCCCTACTAATGTTGCCATGTCATCGCTCTTACTGTTGCTAATCCTCACAGGCTTTCAAACATCTTTCAAATTTCAAATCCAATTTAAAGTCAGGATTCAAATTTTTTCTAACATACAAACAAAAAAATGTTCAAGTTGTTGCAAATAATCATTTGGTAATATTAGTGGAGAAATCATCTTTTTGCAAATTGTTTAAGTGCCTTAAAATAAAAGAAAACAGAAATGTTTTTAAAAGAAAAGCAAAACAAAAATAAGAAAAGGGCCACACCCCTCCCCCTCCCATGGGCCTCTCGGCCCAGCTGGCCACTACCCGGCCCATCCCCGCACCAATCTGGCCTACAAGGCCACCCCGACCCTAACCCTAGCGCTAACCACCCCCACTCCCCCATGACTCGCTCCCTCTTACCCTCCCCCGATCCAGATCAGGGGCAGCGCCCCCGGTGCTCGCGCCGGCCCCGCGACCGCGGCCAGCCTCGAGCCGGTGCCCCGCCACCTCGCCAATGCCGGTGCCCTGCCGTCATCCTCCTCGCCCTCCTCTCCTTCGTGCGACGCCCGCCTAACATCGCGGCCTCGCCTCGTCGTCGACCTGACGCCGTCGCCCATCGTCACCGCCAACCCGTCGCCGTCCCGTCGTCGACCGCCGCCGCCCTGAGCTCCGGCGCCTCCCTGACTCCTCCTCGCGCCCACTAATGCACAACTACAGGGCCCGGTGAGGCCCACCTCCTCTGGTTTCCCTTCTCTCCCTGGGTCGCCATGGTCACCGCCGTCCCAGCCCGCGGTCGGCGCGCTCCGGTCGCGCCCGTTGCGCGCGCACCGCGCGTTGCTCGCACTCGACTGCGCCGCTCGCTACCCGAGGCCGCGTCACCGTCGCCTCCTACTGCTGCGAGCTGCTATAGACGCCGCCTTCGTCGCTCCCCACCAAGCTCGCCTGCCGCGCACGTGTAGCCCCCCTGTGCTCGCCTCCACCTGTCGCGACCGGCCGGCAAGCCTCGCCCCGCCGCGCCGGGCTACGGCCTCCGCCGGCGCTCCCTGTTGCCCCGTTCGGGTGCACGGGTGCCCACGCCCGCAGCTCCCATAACCCCTGCGCCCGTTAACCCGCGTTGCCTCCTGGGCCACTTACAAGTGGGGCTCGCCCCTGTTAAAAAAAGAACAAAAAGAATATGTATAAATAAAATAAAAATAATTTAATTAATTAATTAATCCTGTTAATTAACACAAATTAATTATGTTTAATTAAGCTAATTGCATATTAGTCTAATGAAACTTGTTTAGTTACATGTCCCTATGACAAACGGGCCCCACTACCCTGTTTGACCAGTCAACGATCAGTGTTGACCGCTGACGTCGTGATGACGTCATGCTGATGCAATAACCCCATTTTAGATTTAATAATAATTTCAGAAAAAGTTTAAACCTTTGAAAAATCATATAAACTAAACCGTAGCTCGGATGAAAAACTTTTCTACATGAAAGTTGCTCAGAACGGCGAGACGAATCCGAATACGCGGTCTGTTCGCCCGCCACACATCCGTAGCATAGCAAACATGCAACTTTTCCCCTCCGGTTCATCTGTTTGACAAACGTCCGGAACCGGGAAAACTTTCTCGGATGTTCCCCCCTTCGCCAGTACCACCTAGCGCTGCATTAGAACACTTCTAGCCTCGCTTATTGTCTTGTTATGCACTTGTCTGCTATGTATTTACTATTGCTTCCCCCTCTTCTCTCCGGTAGACCCCGAGACCGATGCTAATGTCCCTGTGATCGACTACGTCGACGACGACCCTCCTTCTTGTCTGAGCAACCAGGCAAGCCCCCCCCTTTGATCATCCCGATATCGCCCATTCCATTCTCTCATGCTTGCATTAGATTTTGCTACTGTATTTGATTGCTCCTATTCTGATGCATAGCCTGCTTTTGTACCTGCTTATTGTTACCTACCTGCTTATCCTAAACTGCTTAGTATAGGTTGGCTTGTGATCCATCAGTGACCCCCACTTGTCCTTGTTGCCCCTGCTTCATCATCGATGCCTAGATCGACGTGATCGATGACTAGAGCCTGACACCTCACATCACATCACGCCCCTTTTGTTGCTCGACTCTGCAGAGCTACTATCGAGCGCCGAGGGTGATCCCTCATAACGCACTCCTGATGTGATCTCTGTAGTGTAGCTATTTGGTCATGGTCATCGAGGGTGATTTCCTCCTTCGCCATTCCCGGTACGGCTTTGTCGTGCAACCCTCAAGTGTGAACCTCGAGGGTGGTTCCTCTTACGTTCACCTTGATGATTAAATCGAGTGGAATCCTCTGAGGGTGATTCCTTGGGTTTTCCCCTTGATGTTTGGACACACGGTTACCTTGACATTACTTGAGACCTTTGGGAAAGTCGGGCGGGCCCGGAGAGCACCCGCAAGATGGTTACGAGGCACGGCCGGGAAGTCTGGCAGCCCTCGAGTGGACCGGGCTTGCCCTTGCCATATTTCCTTGAGACGGGGCGATGGGGTCACCTTATCGTGAGTCTCTGCTCGTCTCCACGAGCTAATAATACACTATGGTTTGGGTATTTGTTCTGAATTGGCCTTTGGCCTTTTCGCACCAACCACCACGCGAGAATAGTTATGGGCCTCGACGTCGTGGTATCAGCCGAAGCTTTGTCAGACGTCCAGTTCAGCATTGTGGCACGGTCGGATCGTGCCATCCACTACACGGGTGGTGCTGGTATCCACCCTGCACACAACAATCTGGAGTGCAACGGGCGATGGGCCCAGACCCCGGAGTGCTTAGGATGTAGACCGGCGGGGACCTCTCTGCTGAGCCTAGGTCGGGCTACGACGTGTTGATCTTCCAAGGCCGGGCATTGCCCCCAAAAAGGTGTGTCCGGCCAGAGTGATCGAGCGTGTTGGAAAATGTGGTGCACCCCTGCAGGGAAGATCTTTATTCGAATACCGTGTCCACGGTAATGGACGTTGAGACTTATATCTTGATCTAATACAACTAGAAATGGATACTTAAGTTATATGGCTCCGGGATTGCTTTCTAGCAGGGAGTCAAGAAAGGATCTCTGGGCGTTATTGTTACAACATGCTTGTTAATTATAAACTGCTATTCTTTACTCTTCTACATGCTGCAAGATGCTCGGAGCTGTGTGAAGATGCTAGTCTTCGATAGGCTAGGCCTTTCCCCCCTCTATTCTGGCATTCTGCAGTTCAGTCCAGAGATACAAACCTTCCATTTGATAACAGTGCATACTTAGTATAGATCTGATGCTTGCGAGTACTTTGGATGAGTACTCGCGGTTGCTTTGCTACCCCTTTTCCCCCTTCTTTCTTCTTTCCGGTTGATGCAACCAGATGGTGGATCCTTGGAGCTAGATGCCACTGCCGATGGATACTACTACATGGAGGCCACCGAAGACCAGGAGTAGTTAGGAGATCCCAGGCAGGAGGCCTTGCCTCTTCGATCGTACTCAGATATTGTTGCTTCCGCTGAATCTCTTGTGTATCGAGCTATGTATTCAAGCCCTCGAGGCCCCTGGCTTGTAATATAAAGCTTGTATTAATTTATTTGTGTCTAGAGTTGTGTTGTGATATCTTCCCGTGAGTCCCTGATCTTGATCGTACACATTTGCGTGTATGATTAGTGTACGGTCGAATCGGGGGCATCACAGGCGCGCCCCCTGCCTTGTGGGTCCCCTAGACCTCCTCCGACCCTAACTCCAACTCTATATATTCATGTTCGGGGAGAAAATATCAGAGAGAAGGATTCATCGCGTTTTATGATACAGAGCCGCCGCCGCCTCCTGTTCTTCATTGGGAGGGCTGATCTGGAGTACGTCTAGGGCTCCGGAGAGGGGTATCCTCGCCATCATCATCATCAACCTTCCTCCATCACCAATTTCATGATGCTCACCGCCGTGCGTGAGTAATTCCATCATAGGCTTGCTGGACGGTGATGGGTTGGAAGAGATTTATCATGTAATCGAGTTAGTTTTATTAGTCTTTGATCCCTAGTATCCACTATGTTCCGAGATTGATGTTCCTATGACTTTGCTATGCTTAATGCTTGTCAGTAGGGCCCGAGTGCCATGAATTCAGATCTGAACCCTTTATGTTTCCATGAATATATTTGTGTTCTTGATTCGATCTTGCAAGTTGTAGACACCTCTTATGAGTTATGATCCACATACCCAAGGTGACAATAATTGGGATTCATTTCGGTGATTACCGTAGTTTGAGGAGTTCATGTATTTGCTAATTCTTTGTTTTGGTTCTCTATTAAAAGGAGGACTTAATATCTCTTAGTTTCCATTAGGACCCCATTGCCACGGGAGGGTAGGACAAAATATGTCATACAAGTTCTTTTCCATAAGCACGCGTGACTATATTCGAAATACATGCCTACATTATATTGATGAATTGGAGCAAGTTCTGTGTCACCCTAGGTTATAACTGTTGCATGATGAATGCCACCCGACATAATTATCCATCATTGATCCAGTGCCTACGAGCTTTTCACATATTGATCCTTGCTACGTTTTTCCATTGCCACTTTTACAATTGCTATAAAAACTGCTATTGTTACTTTTGCCACCGTTACCTCTACTTCCATAATACTTTGCTACTAAATACTTTCCTTCAGATATTAAGTCTTTCAAGTGTGGTTGAATTGACAACTCAGCTGCTAATACTTGAGAATATTTTTTTGGCTCCCCTTGTGTCGAATCAATAAATTTGGGTTGAATACTCTACCCTAGAAAACTGTTGCGATCCCCTATACTTGTGGGTTATCAAGATCTTTTTCTGACGCCATTGCCAGGGAGCATAGCTCCATTCTCTAAGTCACTTGGGATTTATATCTGTTGATCACTATGAAGAATTTGAAAGATACTAGAACCAAGATTTTCCCCTCTACTACGAGGAGAGGTAAGGAACTACCATCTAGCTCTGCACTTTATTCACCTTCTATTTTGAGTAAGCTTGCGACACCTATATCTGCTATTGATTTTGATATGTCGCATGTTATTGACGATGCTACTTCTGCTATGAATGATGCTTATGATGCTACTACTTTGCTTGATAAAATTATGACACTGGGTGAATTACTTAATGAACATCTTGCTAGAGTTAGAACTATTGATTATGCTAAAGATGATGATATTTCTGAAGCTGATGAAATTATTGGAAGTGAAAACTTTGAAACACCTGATAAGGCTAGCTCTCCTAGATATGAACTTCCTATTATGCCTGAGGGTTATGTTATGGATGGAGAGGTAGCTAGGGACTTTCTTGCTTGTAAGGCTAGAGATGATCTTAAGAAATTATTATGCAAGTGGAAAGAAAAATCTTTGAATGCTAGAATGCAATATGATCCTAAGTTTGCTACTTCGCCTATATTTGTTACTGAGAAGGATTGTGAATTCTCTGTCAATCCTGAGTTAATTACTTTGGTTGAATCTGATCTTTCCATGGTTATGAATCTGAAACTGTTGTGGCACATCTTACTAAATTGAATGATATAGCCACCCTATTTTCTCATGAGGAAAAAAATTCACTATTACTATATTCTTAAATTGTTTCCTTTCTCCTTAAAGGGTGATGCTAAGTTATGGTTTAATTCTCTTGCTCCTGGTTGTGTGCGTAGTCCCCAAGATATGATTTACTACTTCTCTGAAAAATATTTCCCTGCTCATAAGAAACAAGCCGCTTTAAAGGAAATATTTAAATTTGTGCAAATTAAAGAAGAGAGTCTCCCACAAGCTTGGGGGAGGCTTCTCCAATTACTTAATGCTTTGCCTGATCATCCTCTTAAGAAAATGAAATAATTGATATAATGGACTAAGCGATGCCTCTAGGGACCACCTAAATAGTTGTGTTGGTTGTATTTTCAGGGAACAAAGTGTTGAGCAACCTGAATTGCTATTGAATAATATACTGAGTAATGATAATGATTGGACACTTCCTGAACCAATTCCTAAGCCAACTCCGAAGAAGAGAGGTATTCTATTTCTCGGTCCTGAAGATATACAAGAGGCAAAGAAATCTATGAAAGAAAAAGGTATTAAAGCTGAAGATGTTAAGAATTTACCACCTATTGAAGAAATACATGGTCTTGATTACCCGACACAGGTAGTAGAGGTAAATTCTCTCTATAGATTTGAAGGCGACATTCCTCATAATAAGTCTGCTAGTCAATGCTTGGATGAGTTTGATAATTTTATTGGTAAACAAGAAAATTTCAATGCTTATGTTAGTAGACAATTGAAACATAATGCTTACATGCTTGACTGCTTGGGTGACTACATGAGTACAACTGTTAGTGATCTTAAGATTATTAGTAATCATGCTTCCATGGTTAAAGCTCAAGTAGAACAAGTACTAAGGCACATGATGATTTGCTCAATGAGTTGAATAGTAAGAACAATGATAATGTTGTTAAGGTTATGACTAGACGTGGTAAGATGACCCAGGAACCTTTGTATCCCGAAGGCCATCCTAAGAGAATTGAGCAAGATTCTTAGAGAATTAATACTGATGCACCTAGTCCTTCTAGTAATAAAAAGAATAAGAAAACTGACAGGACTTTGCATGCTTCTAGCGAACCTACTATAGATACATCTGAGAATCCAAATGATATTTCTATTTCTGATGCTGAAACACAATCTGGTGATGAACATGAACCTAGTGCTAATGTTAATGATGATGTTCATGTGGATGCTCAACATAGTATGATAATGATGTGGAGGTAGAACCTGCTGTTGATCTTGATAACCCACAACCTAAGAATAAATGTTATGATAAGAGAGACTTCGTTGCTATGAAGCATGGTAAAGAAAGAGAACCATGGGTTCAAAAGCCCATGCCCTTTCCTCCTAAACCATCCAAGAAAAGGATGAAGATGATTTTGAGCGCTTTGTTGAAATGCTTAGACCTGTCTTTTTGCGTACGCATTTGACTGACATTCTGAAAATGTCCCCTTATGCTAAGTATAGGAAAGATATTGTTACAAATAAAAGAAAGATACCGGAAGTTGGAATTTCCACTATGCTTGCTAATTACATTTTCAAGCATGGAATACCAAAGAAACTAGGAGACCCAGGAATACCAACTATACCATGCTCCATTAAAAGAAACTATGTTATAACTGCTTTGTGTGATTTGGGAGTCGGTGTATAGTTATGCCTTTCTCTTTATATAGTAGACTTGAATTGAATAAGCTGACACCTACTGAAATCTCTTTGCAAATGGCTGATAAATCAACTGCTTTATCCATCAGTATTTGTGAGGATGTGCCTATCGTAGTTGCAAACGTTAATATTTTAACGGACTTTATTATTCTTGATATTCTCGAGGACGACAGTATGTCGATCATCCTTCGTAGACCCTTTTTGAATAATGCAGGGGCTGTTATTGATTGCAACAAGGGCAATGTCACTTTTCATGTTAATGGTAATGATCATACGGTACACTTTCCGAAGAAACAACCTCAAGTGAATAACATCAATTCTATTGGAAAAATTTCGACTATTGCTATTGGAGGTTTTGAATTCCCTCTTCCTACTGTCAAAAAGAAATATGATATTCGTATTTTTGGGGACGTGCATATCCCCATTGAGGTAACCTAGTGTTATTCGAAAATTCTCCGTTTTCATGTTACTCGAATGAAGTTTGTTAATAAGACTTGATCAACCTTGTTAATGGATTCCTTTTGATGGGCATGAGATGGATGAATTTAGAAAGCACAACTTTCTGTACCTACTTTTTACTTTCTATTATCTTGAATAAATAAAGAAAAAATAGTATTATCTATTTGTTTTCTGAATTATCCGTGCAATAAAAAATGTCCCGAAATAAAGGTTCTCCAAATTCCTTGAAAATTTTGTATGATTTTTATGGAATATTTAAAGATTTTTGGCACTGAGAACACACCAAGGGCTGCACCTATGGACCACAAGGGTGGAGGGCGTGCCCCCTGCCTCGTGGGTCCCCCACACTTATTCCAGCAGCCATCCACTTCGTCTTCCTCCAGAAAAAATCGTCCTGTTGCTCAAACCCGTGTTCTTGCTCATTTTGCTGCCATTTTTCGAGCTCCTTGTGCAAAGCTCCATTTGCAAAATTGTTTTGGGGGATTGTTCTTTGGTATGTGACCCCTCCAACGGTCTAATTAGTTTTTGTTCTCGCGCTTTATGTATTGCAAATTTTTGTTGCTGTGGTGACCTTGTTCTTGAGCTTGCATGTCAAATTTATATGGTCCAAAGTAGTTTTGATGCATGATATTGCCTCTAGACACTTGTAGGAGTAGTTGCTATCAATCTTGTTGAGTTTGGTTCACTTTTATTTTGAGTCACTAAGAATTTCAGAAATTTTCAGAGAAAGGAAATGATGAAGAGGTGGTTGAGAGGCTCGTCAAGCCGGGGTTCAAAGGAAAATGAAAATGAAGAGAAGAAGAAGCCCAAGTACACCCTTCCTCGCACCTCGGAGGTTCGGCCGTGTGAATGGTCAAGTGATGCATTCTTGGGGGCTGCCGGAATTTATGAGGAATTCTATTATTTGGTTGAGAATGCAGGCATCACCGACTTCCTCCACAATAAGTGTGATCAATATATCCTACTCACTAATACCTTCGTGCAAAATTTTCAGTTTCATGCTAGGAAATCACCACCTACGGTAGAGTTTTATTTATATGATGATCATAAGGAGATGATGCTTTATGATTTTTGCGAGGTTTGCAAATTACCTTATGATGGGCAGCGTCAATGAACCACGTCCTAGGGATTGGAAGATTTTATTGATGAAGTTACCGTAGGGGAAAAGAGAGGAGTGTCGGAAGCGAGAGTGGCTAGTTTGTATTTCCCGTTTTGTGCTATTACTCATTATTTGCCGGGGGATGCTTAATTGGTCAGTGGGAGAGTGGAGGCCTCAGTGCCCCAGACCTCGCTATCTTGTGCCATGCTTTACTTCGTGATAGAACTTCAAAACCGGCGTCCTGGACTAGGGGGTGTCAGGATAGCTGAACTATCATCATCGGCCGGACTCCAAAGCTATGAAGATACAAGATTGAAGACTTCGTCCCATGTCTGGATGGGACTTTCCTTGGCATGGAAGGCAAGCTTGGCGATATGGATATGTAGATCTCCTACCATTTTAATCGACTCTGTGTAACCCTAGCCCTCTCCGGTGTCTATATGAACCGGAGGGTTTTAGTCCATAGGACAGAACAACAATCATACCATAGGCTAGCTTCTAGGGTTTAGCCTCCTTGATCTCGTGGTAGATCCACTCTTGTACTACCCATATCATCAATATCAATCAAGCAGGAGTAGGGTTTTACCTCCATCGAGAGGGCCCGAACCTGGGTAAAAACATCGTGTCCCTTGTCTCCTGTTACCATCCACCTAGACGCACAGTTCGGGAACCCCTACCCGAGATCCGACGGTTTTGACACTGACATTGGTGTTTTTGTTGGGGAACGTTGCAGAAAATTAAAATTTTTCCTACGGTTTCACCAAGATACATCTATGAGTTCATCTAAGCAACGAGTCAAGGGAGTGAGTTTGCATCTACATACCATTTGTAGATCGCGTGCGGAAGCGTTCAAGGGAAGGGTGATGATGGAGTCGTACTCGACGTGATTCAGATCACCGATGACCAAGTGCTGAACGGACAGCACCTCCGCGTTCAACACACGTACGGGACGGACGACGTCTCCTCCGTCTTGATCCAGCAAGGAGGAAGGAGAGGTTGAGGAAGATTGCTCCAACGGCAGCACGACGGCGTGGTGGTGTTGGTGCAGCAGTACTCCGATAGGGCTTCGCCAAGCACGTAACGGAGGAGGAGAGGTGTTGGGGAGGGGAGGGGCTGCGCCTTGGGTTGTGTCCAGCAGCCCTCCCCTCACCCCTCTATTTATAGGGGAAGGGGCAAGGGGGGCCGACCCCTCTAGATGGGATCTAGAGGGGGGGCGGCCAGGGAGGGGGGACTTGCCCCCCAAGCAAGGGGGGCGCCCCTTCTAGGGTTCCCCCCCCCCCCAACCCTAGGCGCATGGGCCCAAGGGGGGGCGCCCAGCCGTCCAGGGGCTGGTTCCCTGCCCCTTGCGGCCCATGTGGCCCTCCGAGAGGGGTGGCCCCTCCCGGTGGACCCCCAGAACCTCTCTGGTGGCCCCGGTACAATACCGATATGCCCCCCGAAACTTTCCGGTGTCCGCATGACAACTTCCCATATATAAAACTTCACCTCCGGACCATTCCGGAACTCCTCGTGACATCCGGGATCTCATCCGGGACTCCAAACAACATTTGGTAATCACATACAAGTCTTCCTAATAACCCTAGCGTCACTGAACCTTAAGTGTGTAGACCCTACGGGTTCGGGAGACATGCAGACATGACCGACATGACTCTCCGGTCAATAACCAACAGCGGGATCTGGATACCCATGTTGGCTCCCACATGTTCCACGATGATTTCATCGGTTGAACCACGATGTCGAGGATTCGATCAAACCCCGTATACAATTCCCTTTGTCAATCGGTACGTTACTTGCCCGAGACTCGATCGTCGGTATCCCAATACCTCGTTCAGTCTCATTACCGGCAAGTCACTTTACTCGAACCCTAATGCATGATCCCGTGACCAACCACTTGGTCACTTTGAGCTCATTATGATGATGCATTACCGAGTGGGCCCAGTGATACAGTTATAGCATGAATAAAGACAATTATCATGAACAAGGGAATATAATAATAATCCTTTTATTATTGCCTCTAGGGCATATTTCCAACAGTCTCCCACTTGCACTAGAGTCAATAATCTAGTTACATTGTGATGAATCGAACACCCATAGAGTTCTGGTGTTGATCATGTTTTTCTCGCGAGAGAGGTTTAGTCAACGGATCTGCGACATTCAGATCCGTATGTACTTTGCAAATATCTATGTCTCCATCTTGAACATTTTCACGGATGGAGTTGAAACGACGCTTGCTGTGCCTGGTCTTCTTGTGAAACCTGGGCTCCTTGGCAAGGGCAATAGCTCCAGTGTTGTCACAGAAGAGTTTGATCGGCCTCGACGCATTGGGTATGACTCCTAGGTCGGTGATGAACTCCTTCACCCAAATTGCTTCATGCGCTGCCTCCGAGGCTGCCATGTACTCCGCTTCACATGTAGATCCCGCCACGACGCTCTGCTTGCAGCTGCACCAGCTTACTGCTCCACCATTCAACATATACACGTATCCGGTTTGTGACTTAGAGTCATCCAGATCTGTGTCGAAGCTAGCGTCGACGTAACCCTTTACGACGAGCTCTTCGTCACCTCCATAAACGAGAAACATGTCCTTTGTCCTTTTCAGGTACTTCAGGATATTCTTGACCGCTGTCCAGTGTTCCTTGCCGGGATTACTTTGGTACCTTCCTACCAAACTTACGGCAAGGTTTACATCAGGTCTGGTACACAACATGGCATACATAATAGATCCTATGGTTGAAGCATAGGGGATGACACTCATCTCTTCTTTATCTTTTGCCGTGGTCGGGAATTGAGCCGAGCTCAATCTCACACCTTGCAACACAGGCAAGAACCCCTTCTTGGACTGATCCATTTTGAACTTCTTCAAAATCTTATCAAGGTATGTGCTTTGTGAAAGACCTATGAGGCGTCTCGATCTATCTCTATAGATCTTGATGCCTAATATATAAGCAGCTTCTCCAAGGTCCTTCATTGAAAAACACTTATTCAAGTAGGCCTTAATGCTGTCCAGAAGTTCTATATCATTTCCCATCAAGAGTATGTCATCTACATATAATATGAGAAATGCTATAGAGCTCCCACTCACTTTCTTGTAAACGCAGGCTTCTCCATAAGTCTGCATAAACCCAAACGCTTTGATCATCTCATCAAAGCGAATGTTCCAACTCCGAGATGCTTGCACCAGCCCATAAATGGATCGCTGGAGCTTGCATACTTTGTTAGCGTTCTTAGGATCGACAAAACCTTCCGGCTGCATCATATACAGCTCTTCCTTAAGATGTCCGTTAAGGAATGCCGTTTTGACGTCCATCTGCCATATCTCATAATCATACTATGCGGCAATTGCTAACATGATTCGGACGGACTTCAGCTTCGCTACGGGAGAGAATGTCTCGTCGTAGTCAATCCCTTGAACTTGTCGATAACCCTTAGCGACAAGTCGAGCTTTATAGATGGTAACATTTCCATCCGCGTCCGTCTTCTTCTTAAAGATCCATTTGTTTTCTATCGCTCGCCGATCATCGGGCAAGTCTGTCAAAGTCCATACTTTGTTTTCATACATGGATTCTATCTCGGATTTCATGGCTTCAAGCCATTTGTTGGAATCTGGGCCCACCATCGCTTCTTCATAGTTCGAAGGTTCACCGTTGTCCAACAACATGATTTCCAGGACAGGGTTGCCGTACCACTCTGGTGCGGAACGTGTCCTTGTGGACCTACGAAGTTCAGTAGCAACTTGATCCGAAGTACTTTGATCATCATCATTATTTTCCTCTTCAGTTGGTGTAGGCATCACAGGAACATTTTCCTGAGCTGCACTACTTTCCCGTTCGAGAGGTAGTACTTCATCGAGTTCTACTTTCCTCCCACTTACTTCTTTCGAGAGAAACTCTTTTTCCAGAAAGGATCCGTTCTTGGCAACAAAGATCTTGCCCTCGGATCTTAAGTAGAAGGTATACCCAATCGTTTCCTTAGGGTATCCTATGAAGACGCATTTTTCCGACTTGGGTTCGAGCTTTTCAGGTTGAAGTTTCTTGACATAAGCATCGCATCCCCAAACTTTTAGAAACGACAGCTTAGGTTTCTTCCCAAACCATAATTCATACGGTGTCGTCTCAACGGATTTAGACGGTGCCCTATTTAAAGTGAATGTAGCTGTCTCTAGAGCGTATCCCCAAAATGATAGCGGTAAATCGGTAAGAGACATCATAGACCGCACCATATCCAATAGAGTGCGATTACGACGTTCGGACACACCGTTACGCTGAGGTGTTCCAGGCGGCGTGAGTTGTGAAACGATTCCACATTTCCTTAAGTGTGTACCAAATTCATGACTTAAATATTCTCCTCCACGATCTGATCGTAGGAATTTTATCTTTCGGTCACGTTGATTCTCTACCTCACTCTGAAATTCTTTGAACTTTTCAAAGGTCTCAGACTTGTGTTTCATTAAGTAGACATACCCATATCTACTCAAGTCATCAGTGAGAGTGAGAACATAACGATATCCTCCGCGAGCCTCAACGCTCATTGGACCGCACACATCGGTATGTATGATTTCCAACAAGTTGGTTGCTCGCTCCATTGTTCCGGAGAACGGAGTCTTGGTCATTTTGCCCATGAGGCATGGTTCGCATGTGTCAAATGATTCATAATCGAGAGACTCTAAAAGTCCATCAGCATGGAGCTTCTTCATGCGCTTGACACCAATGTGACCAAGGCGGCAGTGCCACAAGTATGTGGGACTATCGTTATCAACTTTACATCTTTTGGTATTCACACTATGAATATGTGTAATATTACGCTCGAGATTCATTAAGAATAAACCATTGACCATCGGGGCATGACCATAAAACATATCTCTCATATAAATAGAACAACCATTATTCTCGGATTTAAATGAGTAGCCATCTCGTATCAAACGAGATCCAGATACAATGTTCATGCTCAAACTTGGCACCAAATAACAATTATTAAGGTTTATAACTAATCCCGTAGGTAAATGTAGAGGTAGCGTGCCGACGGCGATCACATCGACCTTGGAACCATTCCCGACGCGCATCGTCACCTCGTCCTTCGCCAGTCTCCGCTTATTCCGCAGCTCCTGCTGTGAGTTACAAATATGAGCAACGGCACCGGTATCAAATACCCAGGAGTTACTACGAGTACTGGTAAGGTACACATCAATTACATGTATATCAAATATACCTTTGGTGTTGCCGGCCTTCTTATCCGCTAAGTATTTGGGGCAGTTCCGCTTCCAGTGACCCTTCCCCTTGCAATAAAAGCACTCAGTCTCAGGCTTGGGTCCATTCTTTGACTTCTTCCCGGCAACTGGCTTACCGGGCGCGGCAACATCCTTGCCGTCCTTCTTGAAGTTCTTCTTGCCCTTGCCCTTCTTGAACTTAGTGGTCTTATTGACCATCAACACTTGATGTTCTTTCTTGATTTCAACCTCTGCTGACTTCAGCATTGAAAATACTTCAGGAATGGTCTTCACCATCCCCTGCATATTGTAGTTCATCACAAAGCTCTTGTAGCTTGGTGGGAGTGACTGAAGGATTCTGTAAATGACCGCCTCATCAGGGAGGTTAATGTCCAGCTGGGTCAGACGGTTGTGCAACCCAGACATTTTGAGTATGTGCTCACTGACAGAACTGTTTTCCTCCATCTTACAACTATAGAACTTGTCGGAGACTTCATATCTCTCGACCTGGGCATGAGCTTGGAAAACTAGTTTCAGCTCCTCGAACATCTCATATGCTCCGTGATGCTCAAAACGCTTTTGGAGCCCCGGTTCTAAGCTGTAAAGCATGCCGCACTGAACGAGGGAGTAATCATCAGCGCGAGACTGCCAAGCGTTCATAACGTCTTGGTTCTCTGGGACGGGAGCGTCACCTAGCGGTCCTTCTAGGACATATTGTTTCCTGGCAGCTATGAGGATGATCCTCAGGTTCCGGACCCAGTCCGTATAGTTCCTGCCATCATCTTTCAGCTTGGTTTTCTCTAGGAACGCGTTGAAGTTCATGTTGACATGAGCGTTGGCCATTTGATCTACAAGACATATTTGCAAAGGTTTTAGACTAAGTTCATGATAATTAAGTTCATCTAATCAAATTATTACAATGAACTCCCACTCAGATTAGACATCCCTCTAGTCATCTAAGTGTTACACGATCCGAGTCGACTAGGCCGTGTCCGATCATCACGTGAGACGGACTAGTCATCATCGGTGAACATCTTCATGTTGATCATATCTTCCATACGACTCGTCTTCGACCTTTCGGTCTCTGTGTTCCGAGGCCATGTCTGTACATGCTAGGCTCGTCAAGTTAACCCTAAGTTTTTTGCATGTGTAAAACTGTCTTACACCCGTTGTATGTGAACGTAAGGATCTATCACACCCGATCATCACGTGGTGCTTCGAAACGACGAACTTTAGCAACGGTGCACAGTTAGGGGGGAACACTTCTTGAAATTGTTGTAAGGGATCATCTTATTTACTACCGTCGTTCTAAGTAAACAAGATGCATAAACATAATAAACATCACATGCAATTATATAGTAGTGACATGATATGGCCAATATCATATAGCTCCATTGATCTCCATCTTCGGGGCTCCATGATCATCTTGTCACCGGCATGACACCATGATCTCCATCATCATGATCTCCATCATCGTGTCTTCATGAAGTTGTCACGCCAATGACTACTTCTACTTCTATGGCTAACGCGTTTAGCAATAAAGTAAAGTAATTTACATGGCGTTCTTCAATGACACGCAGGTCATACAAAAAATAAAGACAACTCCTATGGCTCCTGCCGGTTGTCATACTCATCGACATGCAAGTCGTGATTCCTATTACAAGAACATGATCTCATACATCACAATATATCATTCATCATTCATCACAACTTCTGGCCATATCACATCACATGACAATTGCTGCAAAAACAAGCTAGACGTCCTCTAATTGTTGTTGCATCTTTTACGTGGCTGCAATTGGGTTCTAGAAAGAAAGTTTTCTTACCTACGAATAACCACAACATGATTTTGTCAACTTCTATTTACCCTTCATAAGGACCCTTTTCATCGAATCCGCTCCAACTAAAGTGGGAGAGATAGACACCCGCCAGCCACCTTATGCAACTAGTGCATGTCTGTCGGTGGAACCGGTCTCACGTAAGCGTACGTGTAAGGTTGGTCCGGGCCGCTTCATCCCACAATACCACTGAAGCAAGAAAAGACTAGTAGTGGCAAGCAAGTTGACAAGATCTACACCCACAACAAAATTGTGTTCTACTCGTGCAATGGAGAACTACACATAGACCTAGCTCATGATGCCACTGTTGGGGAACGTTGCAGAAAATTAAATTTTTTCCTACGGTTTCACCAAGATCCATCTATGAGTTCATCTAAGCAACGACTCAAGGGAGTGAGTTTGCATCTACATACCACTTGTAGATCGCGTGCGGAAGCGTTCAAGGGAAGGGTGATGATGGAGTCGTACTCGCCGTGATTCAGATCACCGATGACCAAGTGCTGAACGGACAGCACCACCTGCGTTCAACACACGTACGGGACGGACGACGTCTCCTCCGTCTTGATCCAGCAAGGAGGAAGGAGAGGTTGAGGAAGATTGCTCCAACAGCAGCACGACGGCATGGTGGTGTTGGTGCAGCAGTACTCCGACAGGGCTTCGCCAAGCACGTAACGGAGGAGGAGAGGTGTTGGGGAGGGGAGGGGATGCGCCTTGGGTTGTGTCCAGCAGCCCTCCCCTCACCCCTCTATTTATAGGGGAAGGGGCAAGGGGGACCGACCCCTCTAGATGGGATCTAGAGGGGGGCGGCGGCCAGGGAGGGGGGACTTGCCCCCCAAGCAAGGGGGGTGCCCCTTCTAGGGTTTCCCCCCCCCCCAACCCTAGGCGCATGGGCCCAAGGGGGGGCACGCCCAGCCCTCCAGGGGCTGGTTCCCTGCCCCTTGCGGCCCATGTGGCCCTCCGAGAGGGGTGGCCCCTCCCGGTGGACCCCCGGAACCTCTCCGGTGGCCCCGGTACAATACCGATATGCCCCCCAAAACTTTCCGGTGGCCGCATGACAACTTCCCATATATAAAACTTCACCTCCGGACCATTCCGGAACTCCTCGTGACATCCAGGATCTCATACGGGACTCCGAACAACATTCGGTAATCACATACAAGTCTTCCTAATAACCCTAGCGTCACCGAACCTTAAGTGTGTAGACCCTACGGGTTCGGGAGACATGCAGACATGACCGACACGACTCTCCGGTCAATAACCAACAGCGGGATCTGGATACCCATGTTGGCTCCCACATGTTCCACGATGATTTCATCGGTTGAACCACGATGTCTAGGATTTGATCAAACCCCGTATACAATTCCCTTTGTCAATCGGTACGTTACTTGCCCGAGACTCGATCATCGGTATCCCAATACCTCGTTCAGTCTCGTTACCGGCAACTCACTTTACTCGTACCCTAATGCATGATCCCGTGACCAACCACTTGGTCCCTTTGATCTCATTATGATGATGCATTACCGAGTGGGCCCAGAGATACCTCTCCATCATACGGAGTGACAAATCCCAGTCTCGATCCGTGTCAACCCAACAGACACTTTCGGAGATACCTGTAGTGCACCTTTATAGTCACCCAATTTTGGTACACCCAAAGCACTCCTACGGTATCCGGGAGTTACACGATCTCATGGTCTAAGGAAGAGATACTTGACATTGGAAAAGCTCTAGCAAACGAACTACACAATCTTGTGCTATGCTTAGGATTGGGTCTTGTCCATCACATCATTCTCCTAATGATGTGATCCCGTTATCAACGACATCCAATGTCCATAGCCAGGAAACCATGACTATCTGTTGATCAACGAGCTAGTCAACTAGAGGCTTACTAGGGACATATTATAGTCTATGTATTCACACGTGTATTACGATTTCCGGATGATACAGTTATAGCATGAATAAAGACAATTATCATGAACAAGGAAATATAATAATAATCCTTTTATTATTGCCTCTAGGGCATATTTCCAACAGCTTTCATTGAGAGTTCGTCTGTGTCGTCACCGATAGGCTCGATGGCTCCTTCGATCATCAACAACAACGACGCAGTCCAGGGTGAGACTTTTCTCCCCGGACAGATCTTCGTATTCAGCGGCTTTGCACTGCGGGCCAATTCGCTTGGCCATCTGGAGCAGATCGAAAGCTACGCCCCTGGGCGTCAGGTCAGATTTGGAAGTCTGAACTTCACGGCTGACATCCGCGGAGACTTGATCTTCGATTGATTCGAGCCACAGCCGAGCGCGCCGCACTATCACGATGGGCATGATTTAGCTCTGCTGCCGGACAGTGCCCTGGAGGCCGCACACGAGTCCGCTCTGACCCTTAATTCGGAGCCGGCTGCGCAGATCGAGGACGGGTGGCTAGACACCGCCTCGGGAGCTGCAACCTCTACGGCGATGGAGCCGAATACTGACCTTGTCCCTTGTGAAGCTCGTGACTCCGAGGTGCCGGACTCCTCTCCGGACTCCGAACCTCCCATGCCCCCTCCAATCGAATCCGATTGGGCCCGATCATGGAGTTCACCGTTGCGGACATCTTTGAACACTCACCTTTTGGCGAGGTCCTGAATTCGCTAAAATATCTCTCATTATCAGGAGAGCCCTGGCCGGACTGCGGTCAGGACGGTTGGGATGCGGACGATGAAGAAATTCAAAGCCCACCCACCACCCACTTAGTAGCCACTGTCGACAATCTAACCGACATGCTAGACTTCGACTCCGAAGACATCGACGGTATGGACGACGATGCCGGAGATGACCAAGAACCAGCACCTACTGGGCACTGGAAAGCCACCTCGTCATATGACATATACATGGTGGATATCCCAAAGAATGGGAATGGCGAGGGAACAGCGGAGGAAGACCCCTCCAAGAAACAGCCTAAGCGCCAGCGTCAGCGGCGCCGCTCTAAATCCCGCCACAGCAAGAATGGAGATTCCGGCACCGGAGATAACAACACCCTAGACAGTGCCGAAGACAACCCCTCCAGCAAGATTCAGCACAGTCGGACGGAGAAGCCATCCCTCATGAGAGAGCGGCAGACGAAGAGGTAGAGGATGATAATTACATGCCTCCCTCCGGAGACGAGGCAAGCCTCGATGACGACGAATTCGTCGTGCCTGAGGATCCCGTCGAACAAGAGCATTTCAAACGCAGGCTTATGGCCACGGCAAGCAGCCTCAAGAATAAGCAGCAACAGCTTAGAGTTGATCAAGATCTACTAGCCGACAGATGGACTGAAGTCCTTGCGGCCGAAGAGCATGAACTCAAACGGCCCTCCAAAAGCTACCCCAAATGCAAGCTGCTCCCCTGATTAGAGGAGGAGGCATATAAACCTGCATCACCAGCACACAATACGGCTGACCGACCACCTCATGGCCGCGACAGAGAGGCCTCTAGGCCCTCCACTAGAACCGTACCCCAGCATCGCTCGAAAAGAACAAAGCCACAGAGGAACGCTCCGGACTTGCGAGATATATTGGAGGATAAGGCAAGACAATCAAGACTGATCTACGGATCGCGTGGGCGCCCCATGATACGCGACGACATCCGTTGCGCCGGACACAGCAAGTCCGGCCGGGCCGAACAAAGTAGACAAAGCTCGTTTGAGCTACGTCGTGATATAGCCCAATACAGAGGCGCCGCACACCCACTATGCTTCACAGATGAAGTAATGGATCATCAAATCCCCGAAGGGTTTAAACCCATGAATATTGAATCCTATGATGGCACAACAGACCCTGCAGTTTGGATCGAAGACTATCTCCTTCATATCCACATGGCCCGCGGTGATGATCTCCACGCCATCAAATACCTCCCACTCAAGCTTAAAGGACCAGCTCGGCATTGGCTTAACAGCTTGCCAGCAGAATCAATTGGGTGTTGGGAAGACCTGGAAGCCGCATTCCTTGATAACTTCCAGGGCACATATGTGCGACCATCAGACGCTGACGACCTAAGCCATATAATTCAGCACCCAGACGAATCGGCCAGACAATTCTGGACACGGTTCTTAACTAAGAAAAATCAAATCGTCGACTGTCCAGATGCGGAGGCCCTCGCGGCCTTCAAACATAATGTCACATCCTAGCTAGCCATGCATTAGAGTGTTGCATCATGTTTCCTCTTTCATCAGAAACTTGAAATGGGGATCTGTGAAACCCTCAGAATCATTTTGAAAATGATCCAAATAAAAATTTCTCCAAAAAGGTCCAAGAAAATGCTCATGTTGCTCTCTGAAAATATTGGACAGAGATAAAAATCAAACCAATATTTTTAAGAGCTCATAGGTATTTATTTTGGGCATTTGGAATTAATGCATAAATATTTGCATTGGAAATATATTAATTATATATATTAATATATGTCCAAATATTATGCCAATTATAAAGGAGCTCTGGAATAATATATATAGCTCCTGCAAAAATTGGCATAAGTTAAATAAATGATTTAATATATTATTTAAATCAAAACAAATGTCAGAAATTAGAAAACAGAAAAAAAGATAAAAGGGAGAAGCTTACCTGGGCTCCTCCACTGTGCGGCCCAGCCAGCTGGCTGGCCCAGCCAGCAGCCGGCCCAGCCCACCTCCCTCCTCTGTCGTCTTCGTCCCGACAGAGGGAGGGGAGTGTGGCCGGCGCGCGCGCGCCACCGCGCCACGCCACCTCTCTCCCTGCCTGCCTGCCCTCCCCTCCTCGCCTCGATGCCCTGGACGACGCCACGCCTCCCCCCTGCTCTCTCTCACTCTTCCCGGCTCTTCCCTTCTCTCCCTCGCTCTCTCTCTCACATGGCCGAACACCACCGTCGCCGCCATTCGCCATAGCCGCCATCTCCGGCCACCCCTCGCTCCCCCGACCAGCTCAGAAGCTCCGCCACGACCCCCTCTTCCTCCCCACCGCTCCACAGCTCCCCGGAAGCCCTGCATCGCCGCCACGTCGCCGTTCCCCTCTTCGGGCTCCGACCATCGTCGCCGTCGAATTCGTCGTCTCCAGCGCGTCCCCGAGCCCGCTAACCATCCCTGCAACTCCGCGGTGAGCCCCCGGATCGTTTCCCCCTTCTCCCCTGGTCTCTCCCGACCTCTAGGCCCTAGCCCCACCTTGGCCGAGAGCTCCACGCCGCCGGCGATGTCGCCGTCGTGGCCACGGTCACCGTAGCGCCCAACCGAGCACACTATCGTGCTCCACGCCTCACTAGGAGCACGCAGCACGCACCAACGCCTCCCCAAACCCCCTGCAACGCCGATTCCGACCGCACCCGAACTCCGGCGGCCGCAGCCGAGCTCGCCGCCGTCGACTCCGGCCACCCCAGGCCCAGCCACGACCACCGTCCGACGCGCCGTCGAGCTAGCTATCCAACGCACCTAGCCCACGCCGTTTGGAGCACCACAGAGGAAACCCGAGGCCCCTGTACGCCGCGGACCTCGCCGGCGACTAACCGCCGGCGGGTTTGACTTGTCCGACCTGAGGTTTGACCCCCCCAGGGTCACTGACGCGTGGGCCCCATCGGCCAGGTGGTCAGTTAGTGCTAATTACCGTTAGTCAACCCCCCCTGACACTGACAGTGGGCCCCAGCGCCACTAATCCCTAATTAAGATTAATTTAAACCTGTTAAACCCCCCTTGTCACTGACATGTGGCCCCCACATGTCAGGTTTGACCCCAGCCAGCCACAGTTGACCACTGACGTCATGCTGACGTCATGCTGGCGCAATAATTATAATTTCTGGAATTAATTTAAATCAGGAAATTCCAGAATATAATTTAAACTTCAAAAATTCATAACTTTTATTCTGTAACTCCAAATTGGACAAATTATATATGAAAAATGATCAGAAAAATCCAATCTATCCATCTGTACTATTTTCATGCATGACCAAACAAGTTAAATTAATGTTTTAAGCAGAACAAGGAAAAGCACTTTAAAAGGCCATGTTTGAGTTTGAAATTTGAATCTTTGATTCAAATTTGTTCAAACCCTTCTGGTTTTAGTTGCATTAGCCCAACACACTCATATTGCCATGTTTCATGCATGCATCATATTGTTGCACATTGTTTGGTGATGTTTGCGTATCGATGTCCTTTGCGACAGGTTCTGCCCCCGAGGAGTACCGTGATTACCCTAACGAAGAATCATATCCGTGCATCGAACCATCAGGCAAGCAACCAACCATTTGATCATATCGATACAATTCCATGTTCTCGCTCCTGCTCTCTTTTACTGCATTAAGACAACGCGTTTCAAACTGCTGTGTGCTACGGTAGATGAACCCATTTCCTCTGCATGACCTGTCATTGCCACAGTAACTAGATGAAACCCACTAGCATGTGTAGGAGTTGATTGAGCCATATGTATGTGTTGTTCCTACCTTGCTATGCCTGCTATGCTTAGAGTCGTGTCAGGTCTGGTTCATCTGGGTGATGGGCTAGAGTGAAATGATTATGTCGGTAATGAGAGTGGTGTGGTGAACACGATTTGGTAAAGGTATCGATGAGAGGCCATGTAGGAGTACATGGTGGGTTGTTTCATTGAAGCCGACCTTAAGCACTGAGATCTGTATATGTGATTTAAGATACAGCTACTACCATGCATTGGGCCCTGAAATATGACCCCGCTCGACTTCTTATTCACCCTAGCCCTCTGTCCAGGAGTTGCACGTAGTTTCTGGTGTTTGTAGCCTACTGGAGGCCGTGGACAGCGCTGACCGTAGGGGTGGGCTGTGATGCGGTAGGTACGTGGCACGGTGTACCGAATACCCGTTAGGTATCTCGGGAACCCTGTTCACATCGTTCGGGGCCGTATGGGAAACCTCGGCCGGACTCCCTGCGGATGGAACCTGAATAGGCGATAAACCTGGACTAGAGGCTTAAGTGTTTAGGTAGGTCGTGGTCTACACCCACGTCGGCTTTCGCTTGAAGTCTGCCGAGCACATGTCGTGTGCAGACGCTAAGTGGTGGAAACATGTATGAAGAAGTACACCCCTGCAGGGTTATCATAATCTATTCGAATAGCCGCGTCCGCGGTAAAGGACTACTTGGTTGCCGATACAGTTCATAGACAAGTAAATGGAAACTACTAAAAGCCTCAAGATAAGTGTGAGTGCCGAGGATGGCTCTTCCGTAGGAAGACGGAGGTGGGTCCTCGGTAGTGTATTGAAGTGGTGAGTAGTGGACTCGTGTGCGCAAAACCATTTCAAGTTGAAGTATCGTAGGATAGCCTAGCCAAGAGTCAAAGCTGGCTTGCTGCAATAACTCCACCAACCCTTCTTGATAATATGCATGTATGTAGGACCTGATGTAAGTCTTGCTGAGTACCTTTGTACTCATGTTGCTATAATCTACATTTTTTACAGAAGACGCTGCAACCCCTTCTGATGGGTTCTATGTAGACGTTGACATCAACGAGTAGGCTAAAGACCCAGGTGGTGATCCTGAGCTTGTGATGGACCACGTAGTATAGCTAGGCTTTCCAAGCCTCTTTTATTTTACTAGTTGTCTGTACTCAGACAATGTACTTCCGCTGCTGGTTTGTATGACTGTATGACTTGTATGTTGGGTCGTGAGACCCGTACCTTTGTGTATGATATGTATGGCTCCCTGAGCCTTAAATAAAGTACTTGTGTCGTAGAGTCATGTTGTGATGCTTCGTTGTATTTGCACATATCGAGCATATTGTGTGTATGATTGAAATGCTTGGTATGTGTGGGATCTGACTATCTAGTTGTTTATCTTTAGTAGCCTCTCTTACCGGGAAATGTCTCCTAGTGTTACCGCTGGCCATGGTAGCTTGCTACTGCTCTGGAACACTTAGGCTGGCCGGCATGTGTCCTTCTTCGTTCCTGTGTCTGTCCCTTCGGGGAAATGTCACGCTTTGAGTACCGGAGTCCTGTTAGCCCGCTACAGCCCGGTTTACCGGAGTCCTGCTAGCCCAGTGCTACAGCCCGGACCCACTTGCTGATGACCGACACGTTCGAAGCTGGGTCATGGATGCCTGTCCCTGTAAGTCTGTGCCACTTTGGGTTTACGACTAGTCATGTCAGCCCGGGCTCTTTATCATATGGATGCTAGCGACACTATCATATACGTGAGCCAAAAGGCGCAAACGGTCCCGGGAAAAGGTAAGACGACACCCGTGGGGATACCGTGCGTGAGGCCGCAAAGTGATATGAGGTGTTACCGGCTAGATCGATGTGACATCGAGTCGGGGTCCTGACAGCGTTGGCATCAGAGCCGGACTGCCTGTAGGTTCTCCAAGCCAAACTGGTCGATGTTGAGTCTAGAAATTCTTTAGTTATATGTAGGGGAATTGTTTGTGGGTTGGAACGTAAGGCTCTTTTACTCCTTTATCTTATGACATTCTGATCTGAGTCAGTCCATTCTTCCACCGGGGGTTAAGGAATTAGGATCTGTTCTCTCTATCAGGATCACGAGTTACTAATCAGTAGTACCTTATAAGTTGATGGATTCAAGCCTAGTTCAGTTCTACTACCACCTTATGTTGTTAGAATGGTTTCAGAACTTTGATATGATGATGTTGAGTGTGTACGAAATCCTTTGTCAAATGTCTCAAAATCCTTTTTGAGCATTTACAGCTGTTATGCTGCCGAAATTTTGCTAGAAGTTCTAATGCCTTTGCATTATGATTGTGCTTTCAGATGGCCACTCGCGACCTCAATCAAGTGGTTCGCCTGACTCGATGCCTAGATGTACCCGGCCATACTGCCAAGTTGGTCAGGGTAATGACTGAGGCTGGATACCGTTGGTATCCTGAGTACACGGTCGAAGAGCAATTCCGAGACTTTAATCAAAGCCAGTATCTCTGCACTGTCAGGATATTTCCATCTTATCCTGGATCCACCGAGCCTCTTCACTGCTCCTATGGACTCGGGGTTACTATTGAGATGGCTGTGCAGGACGCCGCCTACTCTATGATGACCATTATGCGAGTCAGATCTGGTTTATTTCAGGACTCTGATTTCCGGTATATGCCAGGATCACTTCCGGGAGCACAAGGGTATCTCCAGGCTATTTATGCTGACCCCACTCAGGAGGATTCACGGACTCGCACCACTGCTGAGATGCTCGAGGATAAGGACCGTGAAAATCGGGCCTTGAGGTTAGAGCTCTTCAATACCCGTGCTGACCACTGGGCCACTTTGACTCGGTTCGCACCGGCGGTGCAAGCTGGATATTCAGATATGCGCGATCTCTATCCTGTGAGATCTGCTCTGCCGGACGTGATGGTTTGGCGTGATGTAGGAGGCATCACCCCACCTCGCGGTCCCCGCAGGCCACCGTCTGTTGTTCCAAGGCCTCATCCTAGCCCCTATGGTCCACAAGCTCCGCGAGACCGTCTGTTTCCGGATGATCATGTTGAACTTCCAGGCTATGGAGGCGACTTCTACGAGGACTACTACGGATCGGTCTGAGTTAGCGGTAGTATCACTAGTTCGCACTAGCTGTGTCGTCTATCGTCCCGTGTGACTCGTGGGATATGACCTAGTTTGTACTCTTTCCAGAGGTGTAGAAAAATAATGTATAGGAGCTTGGGATGCCTCCGATGAGATGTAATCCTATTTTCACCGTATTGGTACTTTGTTTGGTCTTGTACTAAACCCTGTATGGTGTGTATGACGATGGAATAAAAGAAGCAGTTTCTGTATCTACCATGTCATACGGATGATCATCTTGCATTCCGAGTTATTCCTTACATTATGTATCCTATGTCGGAATTTTATCATTCTGACTAAATCATTGTCTTGTTTACCTAGGATGGTCAACACGCGCACTAACCCTGCTCCTCAAGAGCAGGCCGAAGGCAGTGAAGTCAGGGATGCAAATCTGCCTCATCCTCCTTCACTAGCCGAGGTTATGATGGAAGCTGAGAGAAACAAGCGGGAGACCAACCGTTTGTTGGAGCGTATTGAACAGAACACAGCACACCATCAGAGGACTAACGTGGTGTCACTCAGTGATTTTATCAAATTACGTCCATCCACGTTCCACCACTCCGTCGAGCCTCTCGACGCTGATGACTGGCTTCGCAGTATCTCTCACAAACTGCGTTCCGCGCTGGTAGCGGAGGCTGACAAGGTCACCTTTGCTGCATATCATCTTGAAGGCCCCGCCAGTCTATGGTGGGAGAATTATGGAGCTATGCGCCCAGCAGACCATGTCACTACTTGGGCTGAATTCAGCGAGGCTTTCCGTGAACATCACATTCCGGAAGGTCTCATGGACCGTAAACGTGAGGAATTCTGCAATTTCACCCAAGGCCGACTTTCTGTGGATGTTTATAGCAGGGAGTTTGGTAATCTCGCACGATATGCAACCGAGGAAGTTTCTACTAACGCCAAGAAGCAAGCAAGGTTCCGTAAGGGACTTAGTCCTGAGCTTCGCCGCGACCTCCGTCTGCATGAGTGCACATCTTTTCAGAAACTTGTCAATAAAGCCATCAGTGCTGAAACTGGTCAGACTGACTATGACGCAACACGCAAGCATGGCCGTGATATGGGTTCCTCATCCGGTGCTGGTCCTCAGAAGCGCCGCGTGTGGGTGCCCAACACCGCCCTGCCACCCAGGTTCACACCGAGGCCATCTTTCCAGGCGCCTCGCCCTGTTCAACAGTCTGCACCGGCCAAGCCCTATGGGGGTCCATCTAACAATGCTCCTCCACGTACCAGTTCCGTGACTTGTTTCAAGTGTGGGGCATCTGGTCACTATATGCGTGAGTGTCCCCAGACCAACCCCAATCAATCTGCTAAAACTGTTGGCCGTGGCAAGCCGACAGGGAAAGTGTTTCATGCTAAACCGGTCACCGCTTCACGTGGTCATGTCAACTGTATCTCCGCCAAAGAAGCTCAAGAGGATCCCAACGTCGTTCTCGGTACGCTTCTTGTTAATTGCCACCCGGCATCTGTTCTTTTCGATACAGGAGCCTCTCATTCTTTTATATCCGAAAATTATGCTCGTTTGCATAACGTTGCATTCTGTGACATGCCAACCTCTATGGTAATTCAAACTCCGGGATCCAAATGGCAAACTTCTAGAGTAAGCCATGGAAATGAAATCCAAGTCGACAGACTTGTTTTTCTCGCATCTTTGATAGCCCTTAAATCTTCAGATATTAATATCATTTTGGGTATGGACTGGATGTCAGCTCATCAAGCCAAAATTGATTGCTTCTCTAGGACTGTTCAACTCACCCATCCTTCGGGGAAGATAGTCAATGTCTTGACCCGAATAGCCAAGCGACAATTATATTCTCTTAACGCCAGCCCTTTGCCAGACCTTGAGGACATTCCGGTAGTCCGTGACTTCCCGGATGTTTTTCCAGAGGAATTGCCAGGTGTTCCACCTGACAGGGATGTTGAGTTCGTAATCGACCTCATCCCCGGAACTGTTCCGATTGCTAGAAGACCTTATAAGATGGCACCACTAGAACTAGCCGAGCTTAAGAAACAACTCGATGAATCCTTGAAAAAGGGTTTCATCCGCCCTAGTTCCTCTCCGTGGGCTTGCCCCGTCCTATTCGTTAAGAAGAAGGATGGTACGGACCGGATGGTTGTAGATTACCGACCTGTCAATTTGGTCACAATCAAGAACAAACATCCACTTCCCAGGATCAACGATCTGTATGATCAGCTCGCTGGATCCTCAGTCTTCTCCAAGATGGATTTGAGGTTGGGCTACCATCAAATCAAAATCAGAAACGGGGACATTCCTAAAACGGCCTTTGTTACTCGTTATGGCCAATACGAGTACACCGTCATGTCCTTTGGTTTAACCAACGCTCCAGCCACTTTTTCTCGGTTAATGAACTCAATCTTCATGGAGTATTTGGATAAATTCGTCGTAGTTTATCTCGATGATATACTCATCTACTCCAAGAACGAGGAAGAACATGCCGAACATTTAAGGCTAGTGTTGAAGAAACTACGAGAGCATCGCCTTTATGCCAAATTTTCTAAATGTGAATTCTGGCTGTCAGAAGTGACCTATCTGGGTCATGTAATATCTGGTAGAGGTATTGCTGTTAACCCTGAGCGAGTTCAAGCCGTCCTTAATTGCACTCCACCCGAATCGATCAAGCAAGTTCGGAGTTTTCTAGGCTTAGCGAGCTATTGTCGTCGCTTTGTTGAGAACTTCTCCAAAGTTGCCAAACCCCTAACCGAACTCCTCAAGAAAGATAAGAAGTTCGAATGGACTCCACAATGTGAGCACAGCTTTCAGGAACTGAAAAGACGCCTGACCTCTGCTCCCGTACTGGTACCGCCAGATTTTTCCAAGGACTTTGTTATCTACTGCGACGCCTCGCGACAAGGACTAGGTTGCATTCTTATGCAAGATCGACACGTAATTGCTTACGCTTCACGGCAATTGCACCCACATGAGGAGAATTATCCTACTCATGATCTAGAGCTTGCAGCCGTAGTCTATGCACTTAAGACCTGGCGACATTACCTCCTCGGTAACCGTTGCGAAATATTCACCGATCACCAAAGTCTGAAGTACATCTTCACCCAACCGGATCTGAATCTCAGGCAAAGACGTTGGGTTGAATTGATCACAGACTTCAACTTAGGAATAACCTACACCCCAGGGAAAGCCAACGTCATGGCTGATGCGCTAAGTCGTAAATCTTATTGTAACAACCTGATGTTACAACAAAGTCAACCGCTCCTCCATGAGGAATTTCGGAAGCTTAACCTTCACATTGTACCTCAAGGTTTTCTTTCCACCTTGGTAGCAAAACCTACTCTTACGGATCAAATCATCGCTGCCCAAAGGCGAGATAAGGGAATATCTAAAATCAAAGAGAACATTGCTAGCGGAGGTGCTAGTTGTTTCTCCACAAATGATCATGGTGTTGTGTACTTTGAGAACCGTCTAGTGGTTCCCAAGAACCAGCATCTACGGCAGTTGATCCTTAAAGAAGCTCATGAATCTCCTCTCACCATTCATCCCGGTAGTACTAAGATGTATCAGGACCTACGCCAGAGGTTCTGGTGGACTAGGATGAAGAGAGAAATTGCTTCGTATATTGCTAACTGCGACGTCTGTCGTCGTGTAAAAGCAGAGCACCAATAGCCTGCTGGCACCCTTCAACCTTTAGCTATTCCTGAATGGAAATGGGATAAAATTGGTATGGATTTCATTACCGGTTTTCCCAGGACCAAGAGAGGGGATAATGCTATTTTCGTCGTGGTCGATCGTCTTTCCAAAGTAGCTCATTTCTTACCTGTTCGTGAGAGTATAACCGCTAGTCAGCTGGCAGATTTGTACATCTCCCGAATAGTGTCTCTCCATGGGGTTCCTTTGGAAATTAACTCGGATCGAGGAAGTCTTTTCACCTCTCGATTTTGGGAAAGTTTCCAAAATGCTATGGGGACTCGTCTCTCCTTTAGCACCGCCTTCCACCCTCAGTCGAGTGGTCAAGTGGAACGCGTCAACCAGATTCTAGAAGACATGCTTCGAGCCTCTGTTATCTCATTCGGAATGGATTGGGAGAAGTGTCTTCCATTTGCCGAATTCGCTTACAACAACAGCTATCAATCTAGCTTGGGTAAAGCCCCTTTTGAAGTTCTCTATGGACGACGGTGTCGAACACCCCTTAACTGGTCAGAGACCGGGGAAAGACAATTCTTTGGCCCGGACATGATTCAGGAAGCAGAAGAACAAGTTCGCATCGTTCATGAAAACTTGAAAACAGCCCAATCTCGTCAAAAGAGTCAATATGACCGAAAACATAAGGCTATAACTTTCGAGGTTGACGAGAAGGCTTATCTTCGGGTCACCCCTCTGAAGGGAACCCATCGTTTCGGTATCAAAGGCAAATTGGCTCCTCGTTACATTGGACCTTTTCGCATTCTCGCCAAACGAGGAGAAGTTGCCTACCAGTTGGAACTACCTCCGCACCTCTCCAGAGTCCACGATGTCTTCCACGTTTCTCAACTCAGGCGTTGCTTCTCGGATCCTATCCGTGAAGTGGACCACGAAACGCTTGATCTCCAAGATAATCTTACATATCGAGAGTACCCCATTCGTATCCTCGATCAGGCCGAACGTACCACCCGACGCCAGAATATCAAGTTTCTCAAAGTTCAATGGTCGCACCATTCGGAAGATGAAGCAACCTGGGAAAGGGAGGATCGTCTTCGACTCGAGTATCCTGCCTTCTTCCCGGAGGAACCCAAATCTCGGGACGAGATTCTTTTGAGTGGGGGTGAGTTGTCACATCCTAGCTAGCCATGCATTAGAGTGTTGCATCATGTTTCCTCTTTCATCAGAAACTTGAAATGGGGATCTGTGAAACCCTCAGAATCATTTTGAAAATGCTCCAAATAAAAATTTCTCCAAAAAGGTCCAAGAAAATGCTCATGTTGCTCTCTGAAAATATTGGACAGAGATAAAAATCAAACCAATATTTTTAAGAGCTCATAGGTATTTATTTTGGGCATTTGGAATTAATGCATAAATATTTGCATTGGAAATATATTAATTATATATATTAATATATGTCCAAATATTATGCCAATTATAAAGGAGCTCTGGAATAATATATATAGCTCCTGCAAAAATTGGCATAAGTTAAATAAATGATTTAATATATTATTTAAATCAAAACAAATGTCAGAAATTAGAAAACAGAAAAAAAAGATAAAAGGGAGAAGCTTACCTGGGCTCCTCCACTGTGCGGCCCAGCCAGCTGGCTGGCCCAGCCAGCAGCCGGCCCAGCCCACCTCCCTCCTCTGTCGTCTTCGTCCCGACAGAGGGAGGGGAGTGTGGCCGGCGCGCGCGCGCGCCACCGCGCCACGCCACCTCTCTCCCTGCCTGCCTGCCCTCCCCTCCTCGCCTCGATGCCCTGGACGACGCCACGCCTCCCCCCCTGCTCTCTCTCACTCTTCCCGGCTCTTCCCTTCTCTCCCTCGCTCTCTCTCTCACACGGCCGAACACCACCATCGCCGCCGTTCGCCATAGCCGCCATCTCCGGCCACCCCTCGCTCCCCCGACCAGCTCAGAAGCTCCGCCACGACCCCCTCTTCCTCCCCACCGCTCCACAGCTCCCCGGAAGCCCTGCATCGCCGCCACGTCGCCGTTCCCCTCTTCGGGCTCCGACCATCGTCGTCGTCGAATTCATCGTCTCCAGCGCGTCCCCGAGCCCGCTAACCATCCCTGCAGCTCCGCGGTGAGCCCCCGGATCATTTCCCCCTTCTCCCCTGGTCTCTCCCGACCTCTAGGCCCTAGCCCCACCTTGGCCGAGAGCTCCACGCCGCCGGCGATGTCGCCGTCGTGGCCACGGTCACCGTAGCGCCCAACCGAGCACACTATCGTGCTCCACGCCTCACTAGGAGCACGCAGCACGCACCAACGCCTCCCCAAACCCCCTGCAACGCCGATTCCGACCGCACCCGAACTCCGGCGGCCGCAGCCGAGCTCGCCGCCGTCGACTCCGGCCACCCCAGGCCCAGCCACGACCACCGTCCGACGCGCCGTCGAGCTAGCTATCCAACGCACCTAGCCGCACGCCGTTTGGAGCACCACAAAGGAAACCCGAGGCCCCTGTACGCCGCGGACCTCGCCGGCGACTAACCGCCGGCGGGTTTGACTTGTCCGACCTGAGGTTTGACCCCCCCAGGGTCACTGACGCGTGGGCCCCATCGGCCAGGTGGTCAGTTAGTGCTAATTACCGTTAGTCAACCCCCCCTGACACTGACAGTGGGCCCCAGCGCCACTAATCCCTAATTAAGATTAATTTAAACCTGTTAAACCCCCCTGTCACTGACATGTGGCCCCCACACGTTAGGTTTGACCCCAGCCAGCCGCAGTTGACCACTGACGTCATGCTGACGTCATGCTGGCGCAATAATTATAATTTCTGGAATTAATTTAAATCAGGAAATTCCAGAATATAATTTAAACTTCAAAAATTCATAACTTTTATTCTGTAACTCCAAATTGGACAAATTATATATGAAAAATGATCAGAAAAATCCAATCTATCCATCTGTACTATTTTCATGCATGACCAAACAAGTTAAATTAATGTTTTAAGCAGAACAAGGAAAAGCACTTTAAAAGGCCATGTTTGAGTTTGAAATTTGAATCTTTGATTCAAATTTGTTCAAACCCTTCTGGTTTTAGTTGCATTAGCCCAACACACTCATATTGCCATGTTTCATGCATGCATCATATTGTTGCACATTGTTTGGTGATGTTTGCGTATCGATGTCCTTTGCGACAGGTTCTGCCCCCGAGGAGTACCGTGATTACCCTAACGAAGAATCATATCCGTGCATCGAACCATCAGGCAAGCAACCAACCATTTGATCATATCGATACAATCCCATGTTCTCGCTCCTGCTCTCTTTTACTGCATTAAGACAACACGTTTCAAACTGCTGTGTGCTACGGTAGATGAACCCATTTCCTCTGCATGACCTGTCATTGCCACAGTAACTAGATCAAACCCACTAGCATGTGTAGGAGTTGATTGAGCCATATGTATGTGTTGTTCCTACCTTGCTATACCTGCTATGCTTAGAGTCGTGTCAGGTCTGGTTCATCTGGGTGATGGGCTAGAGTGAAATGATTATGTCGGTAATGAGAGTGGTGTGGTGAACACGATTTGGTAAAGGTATCGATGAGAGGCCATGTAGGAGTACATGGTGGGTTGTTTCATTGAAGCCGACCTTAAGCACTGAGATCTGTATATGTGATTTAAGATACAGCTACTACCATGCATTGGGCCCTGAAATATGACCCCGCTCGACTTCTTATTCACCCTAGCCCTCTGTCCAGGAGTTGCACGTAGTTTCTGGTGTTTGTAGCCTACTGGAGGCCGTGGACAGCGCTGACCGTAGGGGTGGGCTGTGATGCGGTAGGTACGTGGCACGGTGTACCGAATACCCGTTAGGTATCTCGGGAACCCTGTTCACATCGTTCGGGGCCGTATGGGAAACCTCGGCCGGACTCCCTGCGGATGGAACCTGAATAGGCGATAAACCTGGACTAGAGGCTTAAGTGTTTAGGTAGGTCGTGGTCTACACCCACGTCGGCTTTCGCTTGAAGTCTGCCGAGCACATGTCGTGTGCAGACGCTAAGTGGTGGAAACATGTATGAAGAAGTACACCCCTGCAGGGTTATCATAATCTATTCGAATAGCCGCGTCCGCGGTAAAGGACTACTTGGTTGCCGATACAGTTCATAGACAAGTAAATGGAAACTACTAAAAGCCTCAAGATAAGTGTGAGTGCCGAGGATGGCTCTTCCGTAGGAAGACGGAGGTGGGTCCTCGGTAGTGTATTGAAGTGGTGAGTAGTGGACTCGTGTGCGCAAAACCATTTCAAGTTGAAGTATCGTAGGATAGCCTAGCCAAGAGTCAAAGCTGGCTTGCTGCAATAACTCCACCAACCCTTCTTGATAATATGCATGTATGTAGGACCTGATGTAAGTCTTGCTGAGTACCTTTGTACTCATGTTGCTATAATCTACATTTTTTACAGAAGACGCTGCAACCCCTTCTGATGGGTTCTATGTAGACGTTGACATCAACGAGTAGGCTAAAGACCCAGGTGGTGATCCTGAGATTGTGATGGACCACGTAGTATAGCTAGGCTTTCCAAGCCTCTTTTATTTTACTAGTTGTCTGTACTCAGACAATGTACTTCCGCTGCTGGTTTGTATGACTGTATGACTTGTATGTTGGGTCGTGAGACCCGTACCTTTGTGTATGATATGTATGGCTCCCTGAGCCTTAAATAAAGTACTTGTGTCGTAGAGTCATGTTGTGATGCTTCGTTGTATTTGCACATATCGAGCATATTGTGTGTATGATTGAAATGCTTGGTATGTGTGGGATCTGACTATCTAGTTGTTTATCTTTAGTAGCCTCTCTTACCGGGAAATGTCTCCTAGTGTTACCGCTGAGCCATGGTAGCTTGCTACTGCTCTGGAACACTTAGGCTGGCCGGCATGTGTCCTTCTTCGTTCCTGTGTCTGTCCCTTCGGGGAAATGTCACGCTTTGAGTACCGGAGTCCTGTTAGCCCGCTACAGCCCGGTTTACCGGAGTCCTGCTAGCCCAGTGCTACAGCCCGGACCCACTTGCTGATGACCGACACGTTCGAAGCTGGGTCATGGATGCCTGTCCCTGTAAGTCTGTGCCACTTTGGGTTTACGACTAGTCATGTCAGCCCGGGCTCTTTATCATATGGATGCTAGCGACACTATCATATACGTGAGCCAAAAGGCGCAAACGGTCCCGGGAAAAGGTAAGACGACACCCGTGGGGATACCGTGCGTGAGGCCGCAAAGTGATATGAGGTGTTACCGGCTAGATCGATGTGACATCGAGTCGGGGTCCTGACACATAACATCTGCGACGAGTGGCTTGCCCGACACCTGGGACAGGAAAAGCCGAAATCCATGACAGCCCTCACATCACTCATGACCCGCTTCTGCGCGGGAGAGGACAGCTGGCTAGCCCGCAGCAACAACCTTAGCAAAAATTCTGGCAGTCCGGATACCAAGGACCGCAACGGGAGGTCGCATCACCACAAGCACAAACGCCGCATTAATGGCGACAATACTAAGGATACGACAGTCAATGCCGGATTCAGAGGCTCCAAACCCGGTCAGCGGAAAAAGCCATTCAAAAGAACTACTCCGGGTCCGTCCAATTTGGACCGAATACTCGACCGCTCGTGCCAGATACACGGCACCCCCGAAAAGCCAGCTAATCACACCAACAAGGACTGTTGGGTATTCAAGCAGGCAGGCAAGCTAATTGCCGAAAACAATGACAAGGGGCTGCATAGCGATGACGAGGAAGAGACACGACCGCCGAACAATAGAGGACAGAAGGGTTTCCCCCCACAAGTGCGGACGGTGAACATGATATACGCAACCCACATACCCAAGAGGGAGCGGAAGCGTGCACTCAGGGACGTATACACGATGGAGCCAGTCGCCCCGAAGTTCAAGCCATGGTCCTCCTGCCCAATCACTTTTGATCGAAGGGACCACCCCACCAGCATCCGCCACGGCGGATTCGCCGCATTGGTTTTAGACCCAATCGTCGATGGATTTCACCTCACCAGAGTCCTGATGGACGGCGGCAGCAGCCTGAACCTGCTTTATCAGGATACAGTGCGCAAGATGGGCATAGACCCCTCAAGGATTAAACCCACAAAGACGACCTTCAAAGGCATCATACCAGGTGTAGAGGCTAATTGTACAGGATCAATTACACTGGAAGTGGTCTTCGGATCCCCGGACAACTTCCGAAGCAAGGAGTTAATCTTCGACATAGTTCCGTTCCGCAGCGGCTATCATGCTCTGCTCGGACGGACCGCGTTTGCAAAGTTCAACGCGGTGCCGCACTACGCATACCTCAAGCTCAAGATGCCAGGCCCTCGAGGAGTCATCACGGTCAACGGAAACACGGAACGCTCTCTCCGAACGGAGGAACATACAGCGGCTCTCGCGGCAGAAGCACAGTGCAGCCTCTTAGGGAAATTCTTGTGTCCAGCCGTTAAGCGACCGGACACGGCTAAACGCGCCCGGAGTAATATACAACAAGACCACCTGGCATGTTCCGAGCACGCGTAGCAATGCGTCCCCAACCCCAGCCCTTGCAAAATTGCAAGACTGGTCCTTCGCATACATCATTACGCTCTGGAGATACCATGGGCATAGGGGGAGCGGCACGACCACGACAGGCCCAGAATGCGGATTAACCACACCAGGGGCTCCCAAGTGTGTCATTCTTTTTTTTCCTTTTTCTTTTTTTCTTACCCACAGGACTCCGTTCACCAGAGGCCCTGTCTGGCAGTAGACCCGCTGAACTCACGATGCAACAGCCGGCGAAGGAGAAAGGCTACGACGAGTATCCAGGTGGTCTCCATTACGAGCATTAAATCTGTTTTATACACCATTCCGCAGCCTACCCCTGGAAGGGGACATGTTTAATAGTCCCAGCCCTTGCTTACCGCACTATTTGTATCGTTCTGCATTCATGGCAGTATTGCTTGAATAAACAATGCATCGCTTTTTTGCTTATAATTGCATTCATTTCTTATACATATGTTCACTTATGACATGTTGCATCCGTACACTTTGGTACGGCTAAATACACCAGGGGCTTAAGTTCCCCACATTATGGTGTGACAAGTCCGAACACTTTCACAAATGCGGCACCCCGAACTTATAGCATTATATGCATCGGCTCCGAATCATGTCTTGGGTCAATAGTTGGGTTTGCCCGGATCCCATGTTTTGGTACCTTACGTTCCGTTGTATCGGCTAAGGTAGCGCTGGGAGAACCACTGCGATTGCGCCCCAGTTGAGTTGGGCGAGCGCCTCAATGGAGAAAGCTAAAACTGACCATCATGATGAGGCGAGAGCCGGTCGCTGTTCGAGAGGTTTTTTCGAGTCCCTAAAGACTTATGCCGCTTAGAGCGAGGAACCGGCCTTGTCCGGTCCAGGCGTCGATAGCGCCCCGAATTCGGCCTTCCGAACACTAGGGGCTTCGCCGAAATTTAAAATTATAGAATTCTATGGCTAAGTGAGAGTGTTCAAGCACTATAAGTCTGGTTGCCTTGTTCGTTGTGTTGAACGCCTCCCTAGATGGACCCAAAAATGGGAACAAGAGCGCTCAAGTTTATCCCGAACACCCCAGCACTCGTGGCATGGGGGCTGAAGCCGACGACTTTCCATCTCTCAGATTTGATAAACGGCCGCACAGAAGGTAATATTTTAAATTAACAAGCGTTGCTTAGCGCATACGAACTAAGTTTTCGGCGCACAGGATAACACAATGCGAGTCTACTCAAATATTACATCTTTGGAGCACTCACCCGCAATAATGCGGGCACCCTTCAGGACACCCTTATAATACATCTCGGGTGTGCGATACTCCTTGCCCAGCGGTGGCGCGTCCGTCACAAGCTTCTCAGCACCCATCCTGCCCCAGTGCACTTTAGCACGGGCAAGGGCCCGACGGGCACCTTCAATGCAGGCGGAGTGCTTGACGACTTCAACCCAGGGACATGCATCCACCAGCCGCTGCACCAGGCCGAAGTAGCTCCCAGGGATGGCCTCTTTGGGCCATAGCCGAACTATAATGCCCTGATGGCCTGTTCGGCCACTTTGTGGAGCTCGACCAGCTGCTTCATTTGGTCGCTAAGGGGCACCGGATGTCCGGCCTCAGCATACTGAGACCAGAATACCTTCTCCGTCGAGCTCCCCTCCTCGGCTCTGTAGAAAGCGGCAGCATCGGACACGCTGCGGGGCAGATCTACGAAAGCTCCTGGAGAGCTCCGAATTTGGGTAAGTAACAGGTAATTCACTTTAACATGCTTGCTTTGCATGAAGAATGCCTTACCCGCCGCTATTTTCTTCAAATCCTTGATTTCCTGGAGGGCCTTGTGGGCATCGGCCTTAGCGGCTTTTACACTCTCAAGAGCCGACGCAAGCTCGGACTCTCGAGTCTTCGAGTCACGCTCCAAACTCTCGTGCTTTTCCACGAGAGCCTGGAGCTCTTGCTGTACCTCCGCCACACGCGCCTCCTGCTTCTCTCGCTCGGCTCGTTCCGCGGCCGCATTGCGTTCGGCCACGGACACCGCCTCCTTCAGGGTTGCCACCTTGTTCGTGGCCCCTGGAATACCCATGTTATCCTTGTTATTTCTCTTGAAACCAAATCCTTTTATGTAAGGTACAACTTTAATACGGTGTTACTCACCTTCCTTGTCCTCGAGCTGCTTCTTGGCACGGCCCAGCTTGCTCTCGGACCGCTCGAGGCTCTGCTTCAAGGTATTGACCTTCGCAATCAGTGCGGCCGAGGTTAGCAGCGCAGCCTGCATTCCCATATGGACATATTTTTTAAGACTCCTGCATATATCTTTTTAGATCCTCAGTCCAGCTTTTGTTTCCGAACACCGAACCGAGCATCAGGGGCTACTGTCTATGCGGTATTATATTACATATCTTAAAATTCTTACCTCAAAGCCTGTTAGAAGGCTGCTGCAGGCCTCGGTCAGCCCGCTCTTGCCGAGGTGAACCTTCTGAATCACCGCACTCATGACAATGCGGTGTTCTTCTTCAATGGAAGCGCCGTTGAGCGCCTCCAGCAAGTTATCCGGCGCCTCCGGTTGGATGGAGGCCGCCGGTGTCGCAATCTTGCCCTTCTTACGAACGGGCTGCCGCCGGACTCCGGAACCACTGCAGGTTCCGGTGCGGAGTCCGGTGCAAAGTCCGGGAGGTTGCCCTGCGGCACCTCCGAGGCCTCCTCCTCCTGGTGGGTCCCTTCCCGGGATCCCGCCTCGGCTTCGTCAGCATCACCGGGGGTGGAGGTGGTCGGAAGAGAATCCATATCCGACGTGCCCAAGGACCCGCTCTACGAAGCGGGAAGATCGTCCTTGGGCGGACTACAGGGTTGTATGCGGCATTAGAAAGACACCATGCGACAAAAAGAAAAATTATAAATCATCTAGGAGTCCGGATACTTACGATCTCGCCAGGGGCTTGGCCCTTGAGGGCCACTCCTCGTCGCCGTCGCCGACACTGGTGGAACAGTCCGGGGGAAGGGTCCTTCCCTTCTTGGACCCTTCGGCCTCCCTCGTTGGGGAGGCCTTCCTCTTCTTCTCTCCCCCCGCTGGGGGAGAGGCCTCTTTCTTCTCCTCCTCGTCCTCGTGGGAGGAGTCCGCCTCGGAGTCATGGGACGATGAGTCCGATACCACCTGACGCCGGGAACTCCTTCGGGTTCCCGTGGCCTTCTTCTTGGCCTTCTTCTCCGTCACTACGTAAAGTGCCGGGACCAGCAGCCCTGTCAAACGGGCATCCGCTGGGTCTTCTGGAAGGGGATCCGGACAGTTAACCTGTCCGGACGTCGCCTGCCAGGCCTGTTAAAGGTATTGGGAGTTTAGATCCCGCATAAAGTCAAAACATGAAAAGCAAGTGTCCCATAAAGGATAACATGGCTTACCTCGCCAGCTGGATGCTGCGAGCTGAATCCGCGATCTTCGATAGCGGATGCCAGAGCTTCGGCGCCCTTGAACAGCACCCTCCAGGCATCTTCGTATGTAGTGTCGAAGAGCCCGCTCAAGGTCCGGTGCTGTGCCGGATCAAACTCCCACAAATTGAAGTCCCGTTGCTGGCAGGGGAGAATCCGGCAGACGAGCATGACCTGGATCACGTTGACAAGCTTGAGGTTCTTGTTCACCAGGGTTTGGAGACAGGACTGGAGTCCGGTCAGCTCTTCCGAACTACCCCATAGCAGGCCCTTCTCTTTCTAGGAGGTGAGCTGCATGGGGATGCCAGATCTGAATTCGGGGGCCGCTGCCCATTTAGGGTCACACGGCTCGGTGATGTAGAACCACCCCGATTGCCACCCTTTGATGGATTCCACGAAGGCGCCCTCGAGCCAAGTGACGTTGGGCATTTTGCCCACCATGGAGCCTCCGCACTCCGCTTGGCTGCCCGTCACAACCTTCGGCTTGACATTGAAGGTCTTTATCCACAAGCCGAAGTGGGGTTGCATGTAGAGGAAGGCCTCGCACACGACGATAAACGCCGAGATATTGAGGATGAAATTTGGGGCCAGATCGTGGAAATCCAGGCCGTAGTAGAACATGAGCCCCCGGACAAAGGGGTGGAGTGGGAAGCCCAGTCTGCGGAGGAAATGGGGAAGGAATACCACCCTCTCATGGGGCCTGGGGGTGGGGATGGGCTGCCCCTCGTCGGGGAGCCAGTGTGCGATGTCGCTGGACAGATATCCGGCGCTGCGCAGCTTCTTGATGTGCCCCTCCGTAATGGAGGAGGCCATCCACTTGCCTCCCGCTCCAGACATGGCTGGAGAAGGTCGAGGTGAGATGTGCGGACTTGGGCGCTGGAGCTCGAGTGCGCGGAGATGGATAAGCAAAGGAGGAAGAAGGCGTAGGTAAAAAGGTGGATCCTTATCCCCTTATATATGGGCGGACGAAACTATGCGTCCCCGCCGGCCTGGTAAAACTCGCTTATCTCCCAAGCGCCACAATCAATGGCGCGGTTGGGTTACCCACGTCCGTATTGATGGGAATCCCGGAATAAGGGGAACACGATCTCTGCTTCGACAAGACGTGCCAAGGAAACCGCTTCGCTAAACGCGCTGAGGTGGTATAATAAAAACGATTCGAGTAAAAGCTTGGTTGTGGTGTGACGTCACGCCACAAAATACGTCAGCAGATTGAACTTGTGTAAATATTATTCTCTCTACGGTGGTATGTGGAATTTATTTTGCAGAGCCGGACACTATCCTGGTGTTCACAATCTTCTATAAACTATTCAGAGGAGGAACCCGCCTTGCAATGCCGAAGACAATATGCGCGCCGGACTCATCATCATTGAATCCTGGTTCAGGGGCTACTGAGGGAGTCCTGGACTAGGGGGTGTCCGGATAGCCGAACTATCATCATCGGTCGGACTCCAAAGCTATGAAGATACAAGATTGAAGACTTCGTCCCGTGTCCGGATGGGACTTTCCTTGGCGTGGAAGGCAAGCTTGGCGATACGGATATGTAGATCTCCTACCATTGTAACCGACTCTGTAACCCTAGCCCTCTCAGGTGTCTATATAAACCGGAGGGTTTTAGTCCATAGGACAGAACAGCAATCATACCATAGGCTAGCTTCTAGGGTTTAGCCTCCTTGATCTCGTGGTAGATCCAATCTTGTACTACCCATATCATCAATATCAATCAAGCAGGAGTAGGGTTTTACCTCCATCGAGAGGGCCCGAACCTGGGTAAAAACATCGTGTCCCATGTCTCCTGTTACCATCCGCCTAGACGCACAGTTCGGGACCCCCTACCCGAGATCCGCCAGTTTTGACACCGACATTGGTGCTTTCATTGAGAGTTCCTCTGTGTCGTCACCGATAGGATCGATGGCTCCTTCGATCATCAACAACAACGACGCGGTCCAGGGTGAGACTTTTCTTCCCGGACAGATCTTCGTATTCGGCGGCTTTGCACTGCGGGCCAATTCGCTTGGCCATCTGGAGCAGATCGAAAGCTACGCCCCTGGCCGTTAGGTCAGATTTGGAAGTCCGAACTTCACGGCTGACATCCGCGGAGACTTGATCTTTGATAGATTCGAGCCATAGCCGAGCGCGCCGCACTGTCACGATGGGCATGATTTAGCTCTGCTGCCGGACAGTGCCCTGGAGGCCGCACACGAGTCCGCTCCGACCCTTAATTCGGAGCCGGCTGCGCAGATCGGGGACGGGTGGCTAGACACCGCCTCGGGGGTTGCAACCTCTATGGCTATGGAGCCGAATACGGACCTTGTCCCTTGTGAAGCTCGTGACTCCGAGGTTTCGGACTCCTTGCCGAACTCCGAACCTCCCGCGCCCCTTCCAATCGAATCCGATTGGGCGCCGATCATGGAGTTCACCGCTGCGGACGTCTTTCAACACTCACTTTTCGGTGACATCCTGAATTCGCTAAAGTATCTCTCGTTATCAGGAGAGCCCTGGCCGGACTGCGGTCAGGACGGTTGGGATGCGGATGACGAAGAAATTCAAAGCCCACCCACCACCCACTTAGTAGCCACTGTCGACGATCTAACCGACATGCTAGACTTCGACTCCGAAGATATTGACGGTATCGACGACGATGCCGGAGACGACCAAGAACCAGCGCCTACTGGGCACTGGAAAGCCACCTTGTCATATGACATATACATGGTGGATATCCCAAAGAATGGGAATGGTGAGGGAACAGCGGAGGAAGACACCTCCAAGAAACAGCCTAAGCGTCGGCGTCAGGGCGCCGCTCTAAATCCCGCCACAGCAAGAATGGAGATTCCGGTACCGGAGATAATAACACCCCAGACAGTGCCGAAGACTGAAGGAAATATGCCCTAGAGGCAATAATAAAGTTATTATTTATTTCCTCATATCATGATAAATGTTTATTATTCATGCTAGAATTGTATTAACCGGAAACATGATACATGTGTGAATGCATAGACAAACATATAGTCACTAGTATGCCTCTACTTGACTAGCTCATTAATCAAAGATGGTTATGTTTCCTAACCATAGACATGTGTTGTCATTTGATTAATGGGATCACATCATTAGGAGAATGATGTGATTGACATGACCCATTCCGTTAGCCTAGCACTTGATCTTTTATTATATTGCTATTGCTTTCTTCATGACTTATACATGTTCCTGTAACTATGAGAATTATGCAACTCCCGTTTACCGGAGGAACACTTTGGGTACTACCAAACGTCACAACATAAGTGGGTGATTATAAAGGAGAACTACAGGTGTCTCCGAAGGTACATGTTGAGTTGGCGTATTTCGAGATTAGGTTTTGTCACTCCGATTGTCGGAGAGGTATCTCTGGGCCCTCTCGGTAATGCACATCACTATAAGCCTTGCAAGCAATGTGACCAATGAGTTGGTTACGGAATGATGCATTATGTAACGAGTAAAGAGACTTGCCGGTAATGAGATTGAACTAGGTGTTGGATACCGACGATCGAATCTCGGGCAAGTAACATACCAATGACAAAGGGAACAATGTATGTTGTTATGCGGTTTGACCGATAAAGATCTTCGTAGAATATGTAGGAACCAATATGGGCATCCAGGTTCCGCTATTGGTTATTGACCGAGAATAGTTCTAGGCCATGTCTACATAGTTCTCGAACCCGTAGGGTCCGCACGCTTAACGTTACGATGACAGTTTTATTATGAGTTTATAAGTTTTGATGTACCGAAGTTTGTTCGGAGTCCCGGATGTGATCATGGACATGACGAGGAGTCTCGAAATGGTCGAGACATAAAGATTGTATATTGGACGACTATATTCGGACACCGGAAGTGTTCCGGGTGATTTCGGAGAAAACCGGAGTGCCGGAGGGGTTACCGGAACCCCCCGGGGAAGTATTGGGCCTTAGTGGGCCTGAGGGGAGAGAGAGGGCAGCAGCCCAGGAGGTGGCGCGCCCCCTCCCATGGGGAGTCCGAATTGGACTAGGGGAGGGGCGCGGCCCCTCTTTCCCTCTCCCTCTCCCTCTCTTTCCTTCCCCCTTCCTCCTTCCTAGTTGGACTAGGAAAGGGGAGTCCTACTCCCACTAGGAGGAGGACTCCCCCCTCCTTGGCGCGCCCCAAGGGCCGGCCGGCCTCCCCCCTTGCTCCTTTATATACGGGGGCGGGGGGCACCCCATAGACACACAAGTTGATCTACGGATCGTTCCTTAGCCGTGTGCGGTGCCCCCCTCCACCATATTCCACCTCAGTCATATCGTCGTGGAGTTTAGGCGAAGCCCTGCGCCGGTAGAACATCATCATCGTCACCACACTGTTGTGCTGACGGAACTCATCTCCGGAGCTTTGCTGGATTGGAGCCTGGAGATCGTCATCGAGCTGAAAGTGTGCTGAACTCGGAGGTGCCGTATGTTCGGTGCTTGGATCGGTCGGATCGTGAAGACGTACGACTACATCAACCGCGTTGTGCTAACGCTTCCTTTTACGGTCTACGAGGGTACGTGGACAACACTCTCCCCTCTCGTTGCTATGCCATCACCATGATCTTGCATGTGCGTAGGAAATTTTTTGAAATTACTACGTTCCCCAACAAAGACAACCCCCTCCAGCAAGATTCAGCACAGGAGGATGGAGAAGCCAGCCCTCATGAGAGAGCGACAGACGAAGAGGTAGAGGACGATAATTACATGCCTCCCTTCGGAGATGAGGCAAGCCTCAACGACGACGAATTCGTCGTGCCTGAGGATCCCGTCGAACAAGAGCATTTTAAATGCAGGCTTATGGCCACGGCAAGCAGCCTCAAGAAAAAGCAGCAACAGCTTAGAGCTGATCAAGATCTACTAGCCGACAGATGGACTGAAGTCCTTGCGGCCGAAGAGCATGAACTCGAATGCCCCTCCAAAAGCTACCCCAAATGCAAGCTGCTCCCCCGATTAGAGGAGGAGGCATATAAACCTGCATCACCAGGACACAATACGGCTCACCGACCACCTCGTGGCCGCGACAGAGAGGCCTCTAGGCCCTCCACTAGAACCGTACCCCGGCATCGCTCGAAAAGCACAAAGCCACAGGGGAACGCTCCGGACTTGCGAGATATATTGGAGGATAAGGCAAGACAATCAAGATCGATCTACGGATCGCGTGGGCGCCCCATGATACGCGATGACATCCATCGCGCCGGACACAGCAAGTCCGGCCGGGCCTAACACAGTAGACAAAGCTTGTTTGAGCTATGTCGTGATATAGCCCAATACAGAGGCGCCGCACACCCACTATGCTTCACAGATGAAGTAATGGATCATCAAATCCCCGAAGGGTTTAAACCCGTGAATATTGAATCCTATGATGGCACAACAGACCCCGCGGTTTGGATCAAAGACTATCTCCTTCATATCCACATGGCCCGCGGTGATGATCTTCACGCCATCAAATACCTCCCACTCAAACTTAAAGGACTAGCTCGGCATTGGCTTAACAGCTTGGCAGCAGAATCAATTGGGTGTTGGGAAGACCTAGAAGCCGCATTCCTTGATAACTTCCAGGGCACGTATGTGCGACCACCAGACGCTGATGACCTAAGCCATATAATTCAGCAGCCAGACGAATCGGCCAGACAATTCTGGACACGGTTCTTAACTAAGAAAAATCAAATCGTCGACTATCCGGATGCGGAGGCCCTCGCGGCCTTCAAACATAACATCCGCGACGAGTGGCTTGCGCGGCACCTGGGACAGGAAAAGCCGAAATCCATAGCAGCCCTCACATCACTCATGACCCGCTTCTGCGCGGGAGAGGACAGCTGGCTAGCCCGCAGCAACAACCTCAGCAAAAATTCTGGCAGTCCGAATACCAAGGACCGCAACGGCAGGTCGCGTCGCAACAAGCACAAACGCCGCATTAACGGCGATATTACTGAGGATACGGCACTCAATGCCGGATTCAGAGGCTCCAAACTCGGTCAGCGGAAAAAGCCATTCAAAAGAACTACTCCGGGTCCGTGCAATTTGGACCGAATACTCGACCGCTCGTGCCAGATACACGGCACCCCCGAAAAGCCAGCTAATTACACCAACAAGGACTGTTGGGTATTCAAGCAGGCAGGCAAGCTAATTGCCGAAAACAATGACAAGGGGCTGCATAGCGATGACGAGGAAGAGACCCGACCATCGAACAATAGAGGACAGAAGGGTTTCCCCCCACAAGTGCGGACGGTGAACATGATATACGCAACCCACATACCCAAGAGGGAGCGGAAGCGTGCACTCAGGGATGTATATGCGATGGAGCCAGTCACCCCGAAGTTCAACCCATGGTCCTCCTGCCCGATCACTTTTGATCGAAGGGACCACCCCACCAGCATCCGCCACGGCGGATTCGCCGCATTGGTTTTAGACCCAATTGTCGATGGATTTCACCTCACCAGAGTCCTGATGGACGGCGGCAGCAGCCTGAACCTGCTTTATCAGGATACAGTGCGCAAGGTGGGCATAGACCCCTCAAGGATTAAACCCACAAAGACGACCTTCAAAGGCATCATACCAGGTGTAGAGGCTAATTGTACAGGCTCAATTACACTGGAAGTGGTCTTCGGATTCCCGGACAACTTCCAAAGCGAGGAGTTAATCTTCGACATAGTTCCGTTCCGCAGCGGCTATCATGCTCTGCTCGGACGGACCGCGTTTGCAAAGTTCAACACGGTGTCGCACTACGCATACCTCAAGCTCAAAATGCCAGGCCCTCGAGGATTCATCACGGTCAACAGAAACACGGAATGCTCTCTCCGAACGGAGGAACATACAGCGGCTCTCGCGGCAGAAGCACAGTGCAGCCTCTTAAGGCAATTCTTGAGTCCGGCCGTTAAGCGACCGGACACGGCTAAACGCGCCCGGAGTAACCTACAACAAGACCACCTGACACGTTCCGAGCACGCGTAGCAATGCGGCCCCAACCCCAGCCCTTGCAAAATTGCAAGACTGGTCTTCGCGTACATCATTACACTCTAGAGATACCATGGGCATAGGGGGAGGGGCACGACCACGACAGGCCCAGAATGCGGCTTAACCACACCAGGGGCTCCCAAGTGTGTCATTCTTTTTTCTTTTTATTTTTTTTCTTACCCACAGGACTCCGTTCACCAGAGGCGCTGTCCGGCAGTAGACCTGCCGAACTCACGATGCAACAGCCGGGGAAGGAGAAAGGCTATGACGAGTATCCAGGTGGTCTCCATTACGAGCATTAAATCTGTTTTATACACCATTCCGCAGCCTACCCCTGGAGGGGGACATGTTTAATAGTCCCATCCCTTGCTTACCGCACTATTTGTATCGTTCTGCATTCATGGCAGTATTGATTGAATAAACAATGCATCACTTTTTTGCTTGTTATTGCATTCATTTCTTATACATATGTTCATTTATGACATGTTGCATCCGTACACTTTGGTACGGCTAAATACACCAGGGGCTTAAGTTCCCCACATTATGGTGTGACAAGTCCGAACACTTTCACAAGTGCGGCACCCCGAACTTATAGCATTATATGCATCGGCTCCGAATCATGTCTTGGGTCAATAGTTGGGTTTGCCTGGCTCCCATGTTTTGGTACCTTACGTTCCGTTGTATCGGCTAAGGTAGCGCTGGGAGAACCACTGCAATTGCGCCCCAGTTGAGCTGGGCGAGCGCCTCAGTGGAGAAAGCTAAAACTGACCGTCATGATGAGGCGAGAGTCGGTCGCTGTTCGAGAGGTTTTTTCGAGTCCCTAAAGACTTATGCCGCTTAGAGCGAGGAACTGGCCTTGTCCGGTCCAGGAGTGGATAGCGCCCCGAAAGCAGCCTTCCGAACACTAGGGGCTTCGTCGAAATTTAAAATTATAGAATTCTATGGCTAAGTGAGAGTGTTCAAGCACTATAAGTCCGGTTGCCTAGTTCGTTGTGTTGAACGCCTCCCTAGATGGACCCAAAAATGGGAACAAGAGCGCTCAAGTTTATCCCGAACACCCCAGCACTCGTGGCATGGGGGCTGAAGCCGACGACTTTCCATCTCTCAGATTTGATAAACGGCCGCATAGAAGGTAATATTTTAAATTAACAAGCGTTGCTTAGCGCATAAGAACAAAGTTTTCGGCGCGCAGGATAACACAATGCGAGTCTACTCAAATATTACATCTTTGGAGCACTCACCCGCAATAATGCGGGCACCCTTCAGGACACCCTTATAATACATCTCGGGTGTGCGATACTCCTTGCCCGGCGGTGGCGCGTCCATCACAGGCTTCTCAGCATCCATCCTGCCCCAGTGCAATTTAGCACGGGCAAGGGCCCGATGGGCACCTTCAATGCAGGCGGAGTGCTTGACGACTTCAACCCAGGGACACACATCCACCAGCCGCCGCACCAGGCCAAAGTAGCTCCCAGGCATGGCCTCTTTGGGCCATAGCCGAACTATAAGGCCCTTCATGGCCTGTTCGGCCACTTTGTGGAGCTCGACCAGCTGCTTCAGCTGGTCGCTAAGGGGCACCGGATGTCCGGCCTCAGCATACTGAGACCAGAATACCTTCTCCGTCGAGCTCCCCTCCTCGGCTCTGTAGAGAGTGGCAACATCGGACACGCTGCGGGGCAGATCTGCGAACGCTCCTGGAGAGCTCCGAATTTGGGTAAGTAACAGGTAATTCACTTTAACATGCTTGCTTTGCATGAAGAATGCCTTACCCGCCGCTATTTTCTACAAATCCTCGACTTCCTGGAGGGCCTTGTGGGCATCGGCCTTAGCGACTTTGGCACTCTCAAGAGCCGACGCAAGCTCGGACTCTCGAGTCTTCGAGTCACACTCCAAACTCTCGTACTTTTCCACGAGAGCCTGGAGCTCTTAATGTACCTCCGCCACCCGCGCCTCCTGCTTCTCTCGCTCGGCTCGTTCCGCGGCCGCATTGCGTTCGGCCGCGGACACCGCCTCCTTCAGGGTTGCCACCTCATTCGTGGCCCCAGGAGTACCCACGTTATCCTTATTGTTTCTCTTGCAACCAAATCCTTTTCTGTAAGGTACAACTTTAATATGGTGTTACTCACCTTCCTTGTCCTCGAGCTGCTTCTTGGCACGGCCGAGCTCGCTCTCGAACCGCTCGAGGCTCTGCTTCAAGGTATTGACCTCCGCAGTCAGTGCGGCAGAGGTCAGCAGCGCAGCCTGCATTCCCATATGGACATATTTTTTAAGACTCCTGTGTATATCTTTTTAGATCCTCAGTCCGGCTTTTTTTTACGAACACCGAACCGAGCATCAGGGGCTACTGTCTATGCGGTATTATATTACATATCTTAAAATTCTTACCTCAAAGCCTGTTAGAAGGCTGCTGCAGGCCTCGGTCAGCCCGCTCTTGGCGAGCTGAACCTTCTGAATCACCGCACTCATGACAGTGCGGTGTTCTTCTTTGATGGAAGCGCCGTTGAGCGCCTCTAGCAAGTTATCAGGCGCCTCCGATTGGACGGAGGCCGCCGGTGTCACAGTCTTGCCCTTCTTACGAAGGGGCCACCCGCCGGACTCCGGAACCACTGCAGGTTCCGGTGCGGAGTCCGGTGCAAAGTCCGGGAGGTTGCCCTGCGGCACCTCCGGGGCCTCCTCCTCCTGGTGGGTCCCTTCCCGGGATCCCACCTCGGCGTCGTCAGCATCACGGGGGGTGGAGGCGGTCGGAAGAGAATCCATATCCGACGTGCCCAAGGACCCGCTCGATGAAGCGGGAAGATCGTCCTTGGGTGGACTACAGGGTTGTATGCGGCATTAGAAAGACACCATGCGACAAAAAGAAAAATTATAAATCATCTAGGAGTCCGGATACTTACGATCTCGCCAGGGGCTTGGCCCTTGAGGGCCACTCCTCGTCGCTGTCGCCGACGTTGGCAGAACAGTCCGGGGGAAGGGTCCTTCCCTTCTTGGACCCTTCGGCCTCCCTCGTTGGGGAGGCCTTCCTCTTCTTCTCTCCCCCCGCTAGGGGAGAGACCTCTTTCTTCTCCTCCTCGTCCTCGTGGGGGGAGTCCACCTCGGAGTCATCGGACGATGAGTCCGATACCACCTGACGTCGGGAACTCCTTCGGGTTCCCGTGGCCTTCTTCTTGGCCTTCTTCTCCGGCACTACGTAAAGTGCCGGGACCAGCAGCCCTGTCAAACGGGCATCCGCTGGGTCTTCTGGAAGGGGAGCCGGACAGTTAACCTGTCCGGACGTCGCCTGCCAGGCCTGTTAAAGGTATTGGGAGTTTAGATCCCGCATAAAGTCAAAACATGAAAAGCAAGTGTCCCATAAAGGATAACATGGCTTACCTCACCAGCTGGATGCTGCAAGCTGAATCCAAGATCTTCGGTAGCGGATGCGGGAGCTTCGGCGCCCTTGAACAGCACCCTCCAGGCATCTTCGTATGTAGTGTCGAAGAGCCCGCTCAAGGTCCGGTGCTGTGCCGGATCAAACTCCCACAAATTGAAGTCCCGTTGCTGGCAGGGGAGAATCCGGCGGACGAGCATGACCTGGATCACGTTGACAAGCTTGAGCTTCTTGTTCACCAGGGTTTGGAGACAGGACTGGAGTCCGGTCAGCTCTTCCGAACTACCCCATAGCAGGCCCTTCTCTTTCCAGGAGGTGAGCCGCATGGGGATGCCAGATCTGAATTCAGGGGCCGCTGCCCATTTAGGGTCACACGGCTCAGTGATGTAGAACCACCCCGATTGCCACCCTTTGATGGATTCCACGAAGGCGCCCTCGAGCCAAGTGACGTTGGGAATTTTGCCCACCATGGCGCCTCCGCACTCTGCTTGGCTGACCTTCACAACTTTCGGCTTGACATTGAGGGTCTTTAGCCACAAGCTGAAGTGGGGCTGGATGCAGAGGAAGACCTCGCACACGACGATAAACGCCGAGATATTGAGGATGAAATTTGGGGCCAGATCGTCGAAATCTAGGCCGTAGTAGAACATGAGCCCCCAGACAAAGGGGTGGAGTGGGAAGCCCAGTCCGCGGAGGAAGTGGGGAAGGAATACCACCCTCTCATGGGGCCTGGGGGTGGGGATGGGCTGCCCCTCGTCAGGGAGCCGGTGCGCGATGTTGCTGGACAGATATTCGGCGCTGTGCAGCTTCTTGATGTGCCCCTCCGTAACGGAGGAGGCCATCCACTTGCCTCCCGCTCCGGACATGGCTGGAGAAGGTCGAGGTGAGATGTGCAGACTTGGGCGCTGGAGCTCGAGTGCGCGGAGATGGATAAGCAAAGGAGGAAGAAGGCGTAGGTAAAAAGGTGGATCCTTATCCCCTTATATATGGGCGGACGAAACTGTGTGTCCCCACCGGCCTGGTAAAACTCGCTTATCTCCCAAGCGCCACAATCAATGGCGCGGTTGGGTTACCCACGTCCATATTGATGGGAATCCCAGAATAAGGGGAACACGATCTCTGCTTCGACAAGACGTGCCAAGGAAACCGCTTCGCTAAACGCGCTGAGGTGGTATAATAAAAACGATTCAAGTAAAAGCTTGGTTGTGGTGTGACGTCACGCCACAAAATACGTCAGCAGATTGAACTTGTGTAAATATTATTCTCTCTACGGTGGTATGTGGAATTTATTTTGCAGAGCCAGACACTATCCTGGTGTTCACAATCTTCTATAAACTATTCGGAGGAGGAACCCGCCTTGCAATGCCGAAGACAATATGCGCGCCGGACTCGTCATCATTGAAGCCTGGTTCAGGGGCTAGTGAGGGAGTCCTGGACTAGGGGGTGTCCGGATAGCCGAACTATCATCATCGGCCGGACTCCAAAGCTACGAAGACACAAGATTGAAGACTCCGTCTCATGTTCGGATGGGACTTTCCTTGGCTTGGAAGGCAAGCTTGGCGATACGGATATGTAGATCTCCTACCATTGTAACCGACTCTGTGTAACCCTAGCCCTCTTCGGTGTCTATATAAACCGAAGGGTTTTAGTCCATAGGACAGAACAACAATCATACCATAGGCTAGCTTCTAGGGTTTAGCCTCCTTGATCTCGTGGTAGATCCACTCTTGTACTACCCATATCATCAATATCAATCAAGCAGGAGCAGGGTTTACCTCCATCGAGAGGGCCCGAACCTGGGTAAAAACATCGTGTCCCTTGTCTCCTGTTACCATCCGCCTAGACGCACAGTTCGGGACCCCCTACCCGAGATCCGCCGGTTTTGACACCGACACTCATTATTTGCCGGGAGATGTTTAATTGGTCAGTGGGAGAGTGGAGGCCTCAGTGCCCCAAACCTCGCTATCTTGTGCCATGCTTTACTTCGTGATAGAACTTTTAGTTTGGGCGCTATTGTTGCTCGACGTGTGAGTTTAAACCGTTCAAGGGGTCCTATCTTTGGGGGGTATCTATGCTTCATGCCTTGCTAAACGTTTCGAGATACTTATTAGGCATGATGAGGAAGAGGAGATGCTGCTACCCACTAGATACTTAGACTATAACAGTATGGTAGCGCATGATTTTATTAGTGATGATAAGGACAAGAGACTCATCTATAACCTGGTATTCAGCCAAAAGACTTGTCAGATTATTACTTTCCTGCACCTTCTTTGTTCGATATTCATTCAGGCAGGTACCTCGTTTTGCTTGAGGACATTTCCTGAGCCAGAACCATCACCTGATCCGTATGAGGAGTCTATTTATCAATAGGAGCCACAGGAGCTTGCTAACCAGTGGAACCCTCAGGATCCTCCTCAATACCCAGGAGAGGGCTACTTTGATCCATGGGCATATACCAACTTAGGCCAAAAGCTTAAGCTTGGGGGAGTACGTATTTCTCACTGACATTACATTCATGTTCACACACTCATTTCAGTTGTCGGTGTTCATACTTTTTAATTGTATTATCCATGTTAGTTTATATCTTTTTCTCGCTTTCTTCTTGTGTGTTTGAAAAACTTTGAGAAAAATCCAAAAAAGTAGTTGTAGCTTATTTTTAAGTTTTCCTTCCTTGTTTAGTAGTAGTATTAAAGAAAACCCAAAAAGATTTTTCGTTCTTCTTTTTCTGGTTGGGAGCTTTTCCGTGTAAGTAGTTTTCTTGTTTTACTTTCTTCATTAAAACAAAAACTTCAAAATATTTTAGTGTGTTTCTTTGAAATTCCTTTTCCTTTCTTTGGGTCGAAAGGAGAAGACCACGATGAAAATGATGAGTGGCTCTCATATGCATTATTGTTGATCTAACAAAGAGCCATATTACCTTGTCTTCTCCTTTGATTAAATGCTTGTAGATTCCAACTTAGTCCAATGCATGTGCACGCTTATTATTATTCACACTGTTCGGTCGTGCAAGTGAAAGGCAATAATGAGATATGTGATGAAATGATCGGGATGAGGAAAAGCCGGTATGAACTCGACCTATTTTGTTTTTGTATATATGATTAGTTCATCGTTCTTGATTCATCCTGTTCTGAATGAAACATGTTTGCAATAACAATTAGAGATTATAGTTACTCGTGCCATGCTTAATTAGCTAGGAGTTTATAATGGTTTACCTTGCGTGCAAACATGCTTCTAAAATGGTTGTGATGTAGTATGATAGGATGGTATCCTCCTTTGAATGATTCGAGTGGCTTGACTTGGCACATCTTCACGCATGTAGTTGAAACAAAATCAACATAGCCTCCACGATATTTATGTTCGTGGTGATTTATATCCTACTCATGCTTGCACTCAATGTTGGTTAATCTCAATGCATGTTTATGACTGTTGTCTCTCTCTGGTTGGTCACTCCTCAATCTTTTGCTAGCCTTCACTTGTACTAAGCAGGAATACTGCATGTGCATCCACTTCCATAAACCCAAAGTTGTTCCATATGAGTCCACCATACCTACATATATGCGGTATTTACCTGTCGTTCCAAGTAAATTTGCATGTTCCAAACTCTAAACCTTCAAATAATAATCTATTTTGTATGCCCGAATCGCTCATGTAGCGACTGGGGGCTGTCAGTATCTTCCATGCTAGGTGGGCTATTCTCACGATGAGTGTTGATTCACTTGTCATTCAAGAGAAAGTGGTTGGTAATCGAAATGCCCAGTTCCATGCTCAAAATCAAATCAAAATATACCTTCAAACAAAACTCCCCCAGGACTATTGTTGGTATGGATGGTACCCGTTGTTTTGGACCAGCCATGGAGTGTGATTGTTGGTCGAGGGGGAGTAAAAACTTTACCATTCTGTTTGGGAACCGCCTATATGTATCTAGTATGGAAGATACCGAGATCTCTTGGTTGTTATGTTGAAATGAAAGCATACCGCTCAAAATTATATTCATCTCTGTTTTAAAACTCGAGCTTTGACACGTCTGCAAATCCCTACTTCCCTCTGCGAAGGGCCTATCTAGTTACTTTTATTATTGAGTCATCGTCCTCTTATAAAAAGCACCAGTTAGAGAGCACCACTGTCATTTGTATGCTTTACTATTAATTGATATTGAGTACGATTGTGACTGGATCTCTTTTACCATGAATTACAATGTCTAGTTAGTCCTTGATCTTCAGGGGTGCTCTGCATTTATGTTTTGCGGTCTCAGAAAGGGCTAGCGAGATACCATTTTATTATATCATTTCATGATTGTTTTGAAAAAGTGTTGTCATTCGAGATCAATATGAGAAAAGCATAGGCATTGGATCAGCGATGGATATTTGTATTGGATGACATTTATCATATAACAGTCACAACCTAGAGCGATACACAATATCTCCAATTCATCAATATATTGTAGGCATGTATTCCGTATATAGTCATACGTGCTTATAATAAGAACTTTCATGCCATCTTTTGTCCTACCCTCCCATGGCAGCAGGGTCCATAAGGAAACTAAGGGATATTAAGGCCACATTTTAATAGAGAACTGAAACTAAGCATTATAATGGTGAATACATGAACTACTGGAATTACAGTCATTCCCGGAGAGTATCCCAATTAATGCACTTTGGGGTCTACGGATCAGAACAACAATGCATATAAAAAGCAGATAGGATTAAGAACTCAAATATATTCATCAAAACATAGAGGGTTCAGATCTGAAATCATGGCACTCGGGCCCTAGTGACAAGCATTAAGCATAGCAAAGTCATAGCAATATCAGTCTCAAAACATAGTGGATACTAGGGATGCCCCAACAAATTGACTCAATTACATGACAAATCTCATCCAACTCCATCATTGTCTAGCAAGCTTGTGAAGGAATTACTCACTCCCGGTGGTGAGCATCATGGAATTGTTGAAGGAGAAGGGTTGATGATGAAGACGATGACGAATCCCCCTCTCCGAAGCCCCAAATGGACTCCAGATCTGTCCTCCCAATGAAGAACAGGAGGTGGCGGCGGCTCCATATCGCAAAACACGATGAAACTTTCTCTTTGATTTTTTTCTCCGTGAGACAGTACCTATATAGTCAGAGTTAGGAAAAACAGAGGCTTGTGGGACCCACGAGCTCACAAGGCACGCCTTGGGGGTGGGCGCACCCCCCAGCTCATGGCTCCTAGGTGGCCCCCTCCAGTAGTTCTCTTCGCCAATATTTTTTATATATTCTGGAAATAATCTTCATAAAGTTTCAGCCCAATCCGAGAACTTTTATTTCTGCACAAAAATAAAACCATGACAATTCTGCTAAAAAACAACGTCAATCCGGGTTAGTTTCATTCAAATCATGCAAGTTATTGTCCAAAACAAGAGCAAAACTGTTTGGAAAAGTAGATACGTTTGGGACGTATCGGCATAACAAAAAATAGTGCCTACGAACATATTGTCACCATAAAAAGCAATATCAAGTGTGTCATCGTCATCACTTGAATCATAAAGATTATCATATTTCTCTTTTATGACTTCTTCATGAGTAGAGGAGCTAAAAATATCTTGCTCATCAAACTCATCATCCCCAAGCTTAGCACAATTGACATTCATAGAATTCATACTGATATCATTGCAATCATGCTTTCATTCAAGGAATTCTTACCAATGACTTTATAGAATTCTTTTTTTAACACTTCATAACAATTTTCATATTCATGATTTTCAAGAAACCTTCATAAAGATAAATAAGCGCACTAGATTCCATTTTTCGTTTCAGAACTTATAGCAATAGCATTTTCATCACTAGCAGTTGGTTTATCATAATTAGAATTTTTGAAAAGTCCAGCTAGTCTTGAAGGATCCATATTTTTTTAGCAAGCGAAGATGCAAGCAAAAGAAGTCAAATGCCAACTAGGCAAGAAAAAAAAGCAAAAGTAAAGTGTTTGTGCAAATGCACCTGATTTGGTAGACGGCGACTCGCTGGCAATGGCGCCAGAAATTATTATGCTACTCCCGCAAGGGTTGTTCAATTTCCCCGAAGAGGAAGGTTGATGTAGAACGGCTGCAGATAGTATTTCCCTCTGTTAAGAACCAAGATTTATTGAACCAATAGGAGTCACTAAGCTAACAACTTTAGCAATACCTGCAGACAAAAAAATAATATACTTGCACCCAACAAAGCCAAAGGGGGTTGTCACTCCCCTTGTTCTTGCTACTACATGATGAAAAGCAAATAGTGATAGGGCATGGTTAACAAATTACTATTGGGCAATTGATAGAATAGCACAAATTATAACTATGTTCATTCATGGCATAATCTCACATAGGCATTGCGTCCATGACAAGTAGACCATTAATCCAGTTGCATATAGTATGATTACTCCACCCCAAGACCGCTAGCTAGCATGCATCTCAAAGTATTAAGTTCAGAGTAATGCAATAAGAAAGATGACATAATGTAGATAGGAAGAGATCGATCAATATGACCAAACCTCGTGTTTTTATCCTTAGGGGCAACGATACAATATGTGCCTTTCACCCTTTTGTCACCGGACAAGATCACAAGAAGATTGAACCCACTGCTATGCACCACTCCCTCTAAATATCTACTCATCTATCCTGGCCAAATAAAACTCATAGATCGGAAAGCACAAATAGCTATAAAATTATGCAAGAGAGAAACTTCAAAAGATATAAGTTCAATGAACAATCTGATCATAAATCCACAATTCATCGGATCCCAACAAACATGACCCAACAATTACATTGAATAGATGTCCAAATAGATCCTTGTATTGAAGAGAGAGAGAGAGAGAGAGAGAGAGAGGGTGAGAGAGTTATCTAGATACTATTATGGACCCATAGGTCCTGAAAGAACTAATCACACATCATCATGGAGGAACCAAGGTTGATGAAGATGGCCTCCCCCTCCGGTAGAGTGCCCGAGCAAGGTTCCAAATGGAATATCATCGGAACAGAGGATTGCGACTGCGCTAAAATTGTTTTAGGTCTTGCTTCAAGGATTTTAGAATATGTGGGAATTTATAGGCCAAGAATTAGGGCAAACGGAGCTGCGACGGGCCCACGAGCCAGGGCGGTGCGCCCCTGCCTTGTGCGGCCCTCGTGGGTCTTCTTGTTCATCAAAGCTTCTAGGGTCTCTTATATTCTAGAAAAATGTTAAAAAGTTTCGTCGTGTTTGGACTTCTATAGGTATGGATTTTCTAAAAAACCCCAAAACATGCAAAAACAGGAACTGACACTGGGCACTAATTTAATTGGTTAGTCCAGAAAAGCAATATAAAAGATATAGAAAGCATACAAAAGTGATAATATAATGGCATTTAACAATCAAAAATTACATATATGTTTGGGATGTATCAAGCGACATTGTAAGAGTATTTTCAATCATTCATCTTGAAGTACCGTCTACAATGTTTTATGTGTGTGATTTATTCACGTTGTACGAGTAGTCTCTTGGGTTAAGGGCCAAGGCATAGTCTCGCAGCCAATGTACTCGCGCATCGGGATGGTTGGTTTACTTTAAAGTAATGCTATTTCTATGTTTTATGCAATTGATTTGTTTCTTGTCTCTACCTTGTTCTAGGAACCCGCAGGTACCCGGGATACCAAGGCTTGATTAAGGAGAGGTTACGTGTAGACAGGAGCGGAAGGCTATGTCTAACATCGGTGATAGTAAAATTAGTACGGTAGCCAAAAACTATTCTCTAGGGTGTAAACAATGTAGTCATTAAAGTCCAATGTGTTGGTATGGTTTAATTCTTAATAATCAATAACCCCATGAGACGGTAAGGGCCTTGGATGGATAATAGAACCATGGTGCAGCTTCATGTCGGTGGTGGAATTATTTGGACGCATCTCCGCCAAACAACATGTTAACTACAATATGTAACGGTGTCTATCTGAGCCATGTTGAATGCATAGATAGGGTCACAAGTGCAAGTATATGATTGCAGGTAAAACCTTAAGCCCTAACCTAATTTTCTTATTATTGTTTCTTCCTTTAAATTATGTGTTTTTTGCCCAAGAAGCTGGAACTATTCTATTTACATGTGCTTGCAAAAATCACCTTTTCTTTACCAAACCTTTCCGTGGGTTTGATAACCTAGGGTCACCTCTTGAGAAAAAGCAAACTATGTAAAAGTGAATCGAAAGTAACCAAGTAGCTCGACCTTGTGGTTCATAGATTTCTCAATCATTTGCATGTGTTGCATCCTCCTTCTTAGTTAATATTGGATGGTTCATCATGTGAGTACCATGGGTTTATGCTTAGCGTCAAAATGCGCCTTAGGTTATTAAAAATAGAGTATGTATGTGCATGTTATGGTGTCTTCATTGCATATGTTTGTGATCTTTCATAGGGTCGGACATTCTGGGCTGTTTTCGACCTTGAGCCTTTTCAGTTGGGGTCGGAGTCTTCAGGCCATTAGGCCGGACACTCCAGAAGTGCTTTAAAAACTACCCAATGGGCATGTTTGGGTTGCCCATGTTTATAGAACTCATCTTACCCATGGTTCTAAAGCTTTTGGATATAAGATTTCCCCATTCTTGTGAGCTTCTCCCACCTCCCTCAAATCCCTAATATACCCTATAAGTGAGGGACATTGGTGGTGGATCTAGGAGTCGTTTGTTGACCTCCACCGTTATTCCTCTCCTCTCCCATCCATTCATAGCATAAGTTGCTTTGGGTGAGATTTGTAAGAGGGGTTGTTCGAGTGAGAATTTGTGAGCTTGTTACTCTTACAAGCCATTGCCTCCTAGATGGTTTGGTAGATTTGGCTCAGTGACCTCTTCATGGAGTTTGTGAAGAGGAATGAATTGCTCCGTTCAGATTGTGAAGTGGTTGTAGAGCTTGCCATATCTAGCGTGGATGAAGAAGCTAGCCATAGTAAAGGGGATCACATACTTGGTTTGTTGAGGCTCTCGGTTGGTCTTTGCGGGTTGTTTGGTGGTCCTCCGGCTCCACAAAAATGATTGGAGTAGCGGTGGATACTAGTATAGGGGAACGTGCTATGCAATAAAAATTGTATGCTACACGATCACACCCAAGAATACTATGAAGATGTCGGGTAATGATCAAACTCAAAAGCTAGAAGACTAGCGGAAGAAGTGAACAAGTTGGTGTAGAACGACGATTTCCACGTCTAGGTTATACCCCCCAGCCGCGAGAATTTTGCCAATAGGATTCGTCGATCTAGAGCCGACGTAGACGACCCCTCCGAGGTATCCACACGTTTCGAAGTAGTAATCCGTCATCATTCTGACGTCCAGCAAGAAGCGATCCGAGAAAACTAGAGTGAAAGAGCCTAGCGGCGTTCCCATATAATTAAGAGTCTAATCTAATTAGACCAACCAGACCAGGATTAGAGCCCATCCAATTAGAAATATAATCTGTTAGACCAATTAGATCGAGTTGAGCTTGGAGCTATGTGGGAGAGATCCCCTTAGGATTGGCATGCCTTTAGGGGGAGAGGTTAGTCCTCCTAGTTTGGTCGAACTAGGAAGGAAGGATTCCCCCTAGTCCAATTCGTCCCCCTTACCATCTTATGGGGCGCCTCACTTTCGGCCCAAAAGGCCCACTAGGGGCTACCTAGTTCGGCCTGAGTCGGACGTAAGCGGTCGCCACCACACTTCTTCGGCCCATCGAGCCTAGATCTAGCATGCACCAACGAAGGGAGGTTGCGCTCCCGATGCCCGCTCACCACGCCACCACCACAGGCAACATCCTGGTTGTGACGTCGCCTCAACCATCGGCAGCTCTGCGGTCCGCACAAAGTCATTGGCACACCTCCCACTACCTACCCCATGAGCACCGAGAAGGAAAAGCCTACTGCTGCCATCCGTTGGGAGCGTCTTTGCCATCCTTGCATCTTTCGGCGGCACTGAGGGAGCGACGAAGGGCGGGGGGGGGGGGGGGGGAGTGGTTCTCAGGTGGCCACTGAGGGAGCGACGCGAGTGACATGTGGGTTGTATGGTCAATTGGGTTGCCTTCTTTGTGAAAAGTATTTTCATACTCCCTCCGTTCCAAAATAAGTGTCTCAACTTTGTACTAGCTCTAGTACAAATTGTACTAAGCTTAACACACTTATTTTGGAATGGAGGGAGTACTATATATAAATAATTTGATGTTGCAGGCATTAATATTTTTTTATAAATTTAATCAAACTTAAAAAAGTCCGACTCGGCACAAGTCTAGAACCTCAACTAACTTAAAACCAAAGGTATATATGCCAATTGGTATCTTTGCGGTGGCATGTAACTGAATTCCACCCCACTCGGTTTAGAAAAAAGGCAAATCTCCCTGGTAAAAACATAACATTCAAGACGTGTATGTCATTTCCGGGCATACTGTTGATGATGCAGTTGTTGAATTTTATATTCTTGAAAGGGCAGCTGTGTAAAAATTGGCATGGCTTTCAGAGCATCTCCAATGACTCTGTTATCTATGAAAAAACCCGGTCATTTACGAATATTGAGAAAAAACCACTCTTCAGAAGCCCCCGTAAAACTAAAATAATTTTAATAGATCCTGTAAACTAGACATAATTTTCCTTCAAGTTTATCTTCCCGTAAAATTTTGATGGGCAAGAAACCGCCTGAAACTTCATGCCCTCAGTCGCCGACCGCCGTCAGAATGTCACGTCCTACCGTAGCTCGCTGCCGCCACGCGCCACCGCACTACCACACCATCACCACTCGCTGCCGCCCCGCCCCGCCGTATCTCGCCACGCGTCGTCCCGTGCCGCGGCAACACCACAACGCCATGCACCGCTAGTCGTAGCTCGCCGGGCTATCGCCACTTGTCGCTGCTCCACCCCGCTGCCACGAACCGACCCGCCATGACCCCGGTGCGCCATCGCCCTGCCTCGCCGTCACGCGCAACCGCTCCACCCCGCCGCTCGGCGCCATGCCGCAGCTCTCTGCTGCTCGTCCGTGATACTAACTTGCGAGCCCTAGGTTTGTTTAATGACAAATAAAACAAAATCCAAATTTGAGGGAAAAAGGTTCACGGGAACTGAAAGAAGTAGCGCTCAGACAATTTTTCCTAAATTACACAGCCATCCAGTAAAACCATTCTTATGGGAAGTTTTTAGGGAAGCCGTTGGAGTTGCTCTTAGGTAAATCCCTTGATATTCAGCGTGAAGTGAAGTGATGTACAACTTGGGCCGTATGTTTATCGAAAAAAGCTTTCGCCCCGTTTTATAAATAAAGCAACCACCAAGCACAAAGTATCAAAGTCACAACAACACACCTCACACACTCACTCAAAGCCACCGCAGGCACGGTCCAACACAGCACAAACACACAGACAAAGAGACCCAAGTTCCACTGGGGACACAGCATAACAAGCCCAACACAAGCACACGGAACCAGTTTAGATCTTCGTTGCCATCGCCATCGCCGTATGTTTCAACAACACTGGACCCTGCGCGTGAAATTTGACGCAAATTTGTGGCCATGTTTTCACGTGCATGTAAACAACCATCAGCATGTACCAATTGCGGGGTACATGCTTTCGACCTATCGTGGAATTTGACGGATGCTTTCGACTTTCTAGTCGAACCGCACTGCATCTTACCCATAGTGCACCGTACCGGTGGGAAAACCCATTTTCCCGAGGGATAGCATTTTTCAACACGAAAGTAAAGAGCACATGTCACTGCATGTGTTGAATCTGATTCACCGTTGTGTGTCAACTTATTAAGGATTTCACTGACCTGTCACGGTAGAAATAAACGGGAAGAATACTTGTGGGGGAGCGATGATCCAATCGACTCGCAGCAGAGCTAACCGTTTCATTAGCTGAAGACAATGACAGCGTCCTTGGGAGGAAGCACCAGGGAGGCAAAGGCTTATCAGGCATCAAAATGGTTGATTCCGCCCAGGCCAATGGTCAACTCTAACGTGCTTGTGAGCTTATTGCATGCGTACATCAGTGTACTTGAATTTTCATCTGAGGAGTAAATGTAGGCATAAGGAAACTGACTGGCACTTTCATTGTGCAAAATACTGGAATGATCCTGGCTCTGGTGTACCACTTTCCAAAACTTGGCAAAAGACATTCCATTCAATAGACCTTCCAGGGCGCTTCATGCGCGGCAGCTTCATCAAGGCAAACGTAGCCGGCCCCTATGACTTAGCAAGAGCTAAGGGCATCTACAACGACCCCGCGTAAATTTCCTCCCACATCCGTTCACGGACAAGAGAACCAGTCCGCGAACACGGATGCAGAGGCAGCCATCCAACCATAGCCTCATACGTTTCGAACATTTTTTTTAACAAACGGGATGTAATTCATGCAAACTCGGCTGAATTTCATACAAACCGGACGAAATAGTTACATTTTGAATATATTTTCAACTAAAAACGAAACAGACTAGTCTACATCGGCACTGCAGGTCTCCAATGTTGTCCCCATGACCGGCAACGGTGAGCCCCGGAGGTATACGCTTCAGCGAAAAGGACGGCTCGTTTTTCCACCGCTCATCAGAGTGGAACCACCGCCTGATGCTTCAGCTAGAGGGGAAGGGTCCCTACGCTTCACGGACCAAAGTTGGATCTTGGGTAAGTGGACGACGGTGGCCGATGAGAGGGCAAGACACCGGCTGTGTACGTCGGCGGTGCCTCGGCGATGGCCTTCCTGGAACCCAAGAGGCAGCGGCCTCCCATGTTCTACTTCTTCTCGATGATGGCGGCGGGCGCGGACGTGCGGGCAGCCACCTCGTCACCATACGCGCAACCATCTTCTTTCTCTGCGTGCATGGCGCGGATACGCGCGTCGACGGCGGATGGCGCGGTCGTAGGCACTACAGGCGCAGTACAACGCGGTGGCGTCGTCGACAGCGATGATGCCCGTGCCGGCGTGCTCCCGGCCATGCCGGGATGGAGCAGCGAGTTGCCTCGTTCGTATCCGGCGGGCTCGACGGGCCACCCAGCCGGCTTTTATGTAGGAGAGCTGCTCTTCCGGATCGTCGTATGCCATCAAAAGAGTGGAGAAAATGATGGAAGGAGGAGATGGAGAGCGGCGGAGTGGTACGATTCTTGCCTGGCGTCTGGCCTCGTTTAAATAGAGGGCGGGCGTGAGGAGCTTGCCCGGCGTTGCATTTAATTTTGACCCGCTTGTGAACGGACGTGTGGCTGGAGTAGGTTTCCCGACTTCCACACGGGTTTAATGGAGGCGTTTGAATGCGGCGAGGAGGCATGTTCAGCCGGGCATGCAGCGGGCGGCGCCCTCGGCCGGGCGCACCACTTCAATGGCAGAGGCAGTGAGAGGTCGCGTCCGCCCTGAGCCGCCGTCAATGTGGAGCGACGCGCTCTACAGCGGCATAAATACGGGCAGCCGGGCGATGAGACGGAAGCGCGCGCGGGCGGGAGAGGGGTTTTTGGTGGGTTAGCACAGTCAGAAGTGGGAGTGACAGTGGTCCGGACTCCCGCAAAACCTCCCCACATTTGTCTCCGGTTTGCAGGAGAAAAGGTGTCTGGACAACGCTGTGGACCAATACAGGACCGCGTTCGATGGTTTCTGTGGTCCGGACTGATAAGGGAAGTTTGCGGGTCGGTGTTGGAGATGCCCTAATATCCACTATACAGAGCACATCTGATGGCTCTACTATGTTTAGTACCTTTTTCATGTTTTTTTAGCACAGTACAGACGCGGCTCGTATATACGTGCATACACTCACCCTTATGAAGGCAAACACGCATATCCTGTCCCTATGAGCACCACTGAGACACTGAACCGACACATCATCTTGTGATTGACGAAGTCACCATAGGTGTCGCGTAATAGACGGAAATGTCTCCTTGATGGGCTGGGGATAGCACTGTCTTCCTAAGCATCCAACCACAAGTTGGTTCATAGTACTTTTTTCATGATAATACACGTCGCATTCATAAAATAAAGATTAGAAGCAAAATAAACATCGACCTAACAAAATGAGACAATAGAACTTTAGCCTTTGCATAAAGAACATTGTTAAAAAGAAAAATTATAATCAAGATCGAAGAATTCTCTGAGCTTGACGCCAATATCCATCACCCCTTTCGACACCACCGCAGCAACTACTACTTTTGTTGCTCAGCTTTGGAGGGATCCAACACTTATAGATATCTACCTTATACTTGGTCTATTGAAATCACATAGAACAGTACTGGCTATTCTATTAGATTTGCGGGATGCTAGTATGTTAGTTTGTACAGGTAATCAACAACTATGGCAAGAAAATATAGGTAAATAACAGTTGTGGATGGATACGTATGTATGATCTGAGTTTTATCCATTGTCATCTTATCACTCGACATAAATCTAATGTACTACCCCCCCCCCCCCCCCCACCCCCGCGTTGTATTGGGGGTTAAAGTTGACCTTTGGTTTAACAACAAAAGTATAAGTTATATACCACACAAATAGTATCATTGAAGCAAAATAAGACATAGACTAGTGGTGGAAAGGGGCTGATGCCTTCCCACCCCCTTAGGTTCAAGTCATGGTACTTGCAATTTGGGTTTGTTGCACTAATTATAATAATAAGGGTCTCCCTTGCAGTCTTTCAATAAAAAATAGTATCATCGAATATCTTCTTCGAATATGAAGCCAACAATATAAGTTTGTGACATACAATGCATAATTTGATAGTCAAATCTAGATCAAAATTAGGCACAAAATACGATGTGAACAACAAACCAGGATGGAGTTAATAAGCCGTAGACCAGATTGTGCCGAGCGCAACCAATCTCCCTCATCTTGCTTTTTACTCCACACAACGAGTGTCCAAATTAGAAGAACCAGGTACATGGCTCATGTATCTGCTAAGAGTTTAGATTATTGGAGTCAAAACACTTATGGGAAAACCAATTTAGTGTAGATTCAAACAAATAAGTGAGAATAAAATTCAGAGAAAATGATGCTTTAGTTCCTTGAAGATTTCAGTTCAATTCTTTAGGTCCTGTAAGATTTCAGTTAAATAGTATAAAAGAGTCAGCCTTGGTAAGAGCAAGTTGTCAGATTTCGGGTTCCGGCAGACCCTTGAGGTTCGAACACTGGGATGCACACGGAGATTTCGCCCTCTACCTACCTGCTCCTCGCCGCCTCGCTAGGATCTAAACTACGGAAGGAACAACACAAAAGACACAGACTTTTTACTGGTTCAGGCCACCATGGCGGTGTAATACCCTACTCTAGTGTGTGGTGTGGTGGATTGCCTCTTGGGCTGATGATGAACAATACAAGGAAGAACAGCCTCGCGAGGGTCTGTTCTTGGCTGGTGCGATGAACTGCTAGGAGGAGTTCAGTCGCTCTCTCTACTGGTTTCTTGGTGAGGATTCTCGATGCCTCTACCCTGGGGGTGGCTAGTCCTATTTATAGGCAAAGACCCTGGGCCTCTTCCCAAATATTGAGCGGGAAGGGCGCCAACAATTGGCCATTTTGAAGGGAAACATCTGGTACACTTATCCTGACTAAAGTTGGTCCTCGCCTGTCAAAGGCTCTGATGGTGATGCCTGCTTGGGCTCCACAATGACTTCCTTCCTGCCGTTGGGCTGGTCTTGGTCTTGTTGCACCGAAGTGGATGCCTTTGCTTGATGCTCTCGCCTGCGCTTGCTCCCTTTGCACCGAAGAGGAAAGGAGGACAGTGTGCGGGCTGGCGCCCGACTGGTGCCCTTGGTCGTCATGGCTTGCGTCATGGGCACCTCGCGAGGTACCCCGCCTCGAACTCTCCGCCTCCTCGTGAGCCAGCCTGATGAGACCGTGCCTGAGGAAGCTCCTTGTCGTCCGTCCCGCGAGGCTTGGCCCCTCGCTAGGGTCTTGAGCTTGTGTTGATGAAGATGGGCCGTGCTGGGCCCCCTTTTGAGTCACGCCCCAGGCCGCAGGCAGGCAAGTCTGGGGACCCCCGTTCCCAGAACACCGACAGTAGCCCCCGGGCCCAAGGCACGCCCGGACTTGGTCGAGCAGAGAGGCGAAAGGGAAAGTGCGAAGTGCCGCGGGCCCTAACAGCCTGCGGCCTTGGGCGCCGCGTGGCGGTTGATTGGACGCGGGTGTCTCCACTTCCCCATGACGCCTCGGCAACTGCACGAATTGACAAGTCCCTGCATGCAAAGCAAGTCATGATTACCTGCGTTCGTGGAGGTCGGCGGTTGGCCTCCTCTGGCTTTAAGTACGGCACGTCGCGTGCCCTTCCGGTTTATCCCCTCTTGCTTCTCCTTCTTCTTCATGGCTCCGTCAAGGAAGTTCTCGGCCGCAGAGAAAGGAAAGACCCGCCAGGTTGAGCCTGCCTCTCCCCCGCCCAAGCGCGGTCGAGGCCGCCCTCGCAAACACCCTGTGGCCTCCACAGCGGCTCCCCGCGGTCGCGCAGGTGACTCCCCGCGCGGTGACGGACGGCTGGCCACGGCCGGGGGCGTGCTTCGGCCGTGCGACCCCCTAGGTCATGCTTCCACACTGCGGAGGTGCTGCCGGAGTTCGTTGCGTGGGCGGCGGAGCCGACTAGCACCCGGCTTCAGCTCCCTCGCTTCCTCCTAGGTGAGCTCCCGGCTGGCGCCCCGGGCGGCCTCTGGCTCCAGGCAGATGGCTGCTGCAGCCGGGCCTCATGGGCCTCGCTGGAGGTCTCCGCAGCCGGGAGCCTGGCCTTGACCCGCGGCCGGAAGACGTTTGCCCGCGCGCGTGGCCTGAGCCGTCGGTGCACCCTGCACTTCAAGTTCGACGGCGACGCCACCCTCTACGTGAGGGTGTTTGGGGAAGATGGTCGCCGCGCAGGGTGCTGCCCTAAAGACGACGACCGCGGCCGGGGACCCAGCCCCGGCGAGGACGGAGAGGACAGCGCGCGCGTGGTTGGCGGCACCCAGGGTTCCTCAAGCTTCACTGGTTCTTCTTCAGGCAGCGACTCTTCTAGCAGCGGCCGCGGTCAGCCTCCACGCCGTCGTGCCTGCTTGGAGGGTGGTAGCGGGTCTGCCCGCCGTCGCGCCTCGGTGAAGTGCGAGAGGGAGTCCGCCTGAGCTCCGGAGGCGGCTCGAGTCTTCCCTGAGGGCCGATGTAGGGCGAGTCGCGCCTGATTTGTTCTTTCTTTTCCTTTTTCCTGCGTAAAAAGACAGTAGTGTGGGGCCCCGTGGGGGCGTGTTTGGATTACCGTTGTTAATCATCGCACCATTTCCGTTATTTTGGTATTGTTCCTTCCGGGCGCATGCCCGCGCGTAGGTAATTCCCAGCCTCAGCCATGAGGGCGCCCGACCCAGGTGTTGTATTCGTGTCGCGGTGCCCATGAGGCACGGACTGGAGGGGTGCTCCTGTAGCGGACCCGGGTTATGAAACCTTGAACGATAAGGACAGAAACACTCGCGAGGGCGCTCGGGCTGCCCCCTCGCGAGACCTTGCGCAAGAGAAATCGAGGCAAGAGGGCGAAATTTGAAGAGCCATAAGTCAAAAGACGGCGATAGTTTCAATAAAACTTCAAATGAGAATGAACTAGCCAACTGCAGAAAGCAAATGAAAAAGCCGCGTCCGGCACCTAGTCTAGTCTTCGACGTCTTCTCACCAACGCGGAGCTAAGTGCTGCCACTGGGCGTGGGAGGGAGCCCTAGGGCCTGAGGCTGGCGCTCCTGAGACTCCGGGGCGTGTACATCCCCAACTCATTATTACGTGAGAGTGTCACAGGCGGCGAGCTTCACAGGCGCTGGCCTTCTTCATAGGCTCCGGGCCTTTCTTCGGGGAAGCAAGCTTCACGGGCATTGGCCCTCTTCACAGGCTCCGGGCCTTTTCCAAAACACGACAGCTTCACAGGCACTTGCCTTCTTCACAGGCTCTGGGCCTTTTCCAAAAAGATGATCTTCACAGGCATTCGCCTTCTTCACAGGCTCTGGGCCTTTTCCAAAAAGATGATCTTCACAGGCATTCACCTTCTTCACAGGCTCTGGGCCTTTTTAGGGGTAAAACCTCCGGCGGTGCTGGATGTTCCACGCATTCTGGACTGGCACCCCCTCCTGGGTCTCCAAGCGCGTGGAGCCGGGCCTGGAAACATGAACAACCTTGAATGGGCCCTCCCACATGGGAGAGAGCTTATGCAGTCCCTCCCTGGAGAGAACCCGCCTGAGCACGAGGTCCCCTACCTCAAGAGTCCTGGGGCGGATGTTGCGGCAGTGGTATCGCCGCAGTGCTTGTTGGTATCTCGCCGCTCGCAACGCGGCTTCTCGGCGACGCTCCTCCCCCAGCACGAGGTCCATCCCCCGCATAGCGTCCTGCTGCGCTTCGTCGAACGTCAGGACCCGTGCGGAACGATGCTTGACCTCGTGAGGGAGGACCGCTTCAGCTCCATAGACCAAGAAGAACGGGGTCTCTCGAGTCGGCTTGGTTGCGGTCGTGCGGATGGACCACAACACGGACTGAAGCTCATCGTACCAACCTCTGTCGCAGGCTTCCAGCTTCTTCTTGAATGTTCTGGTCTTGAGGCCCCTCGGGACCTCCGCGTTGGCCCACTCGGCCTGGCCATTGCTTCGGGGGTGCGCCACTGAAGCGTAGCATATCTGCGTTCCAAGGTTAGCACAGTATGTTTTGAAGAGGTTACTGGTGAACTGCGAACCGTCGTCGGTGATGATGCGGTTCGGCACCCCGAATCGGCTCACGATGCCCTTGATGAACTTGACCGCTGAACCTGCAGGGATGGTGCGGACGGCTTCCACTTCGGCCCACTTGGTGAACTTGTCCACGGCGACGTAGAGGTAGCGATAGCCCCCCGGCGCTCGAGGGAACGGGCCCAGGATATCCAGCCCCCAGACTGCGAATGGCCACGAAAGGGGTATAGTTTGCAGACCTCCTGCCGGCTGATGGATCTGCTTGGCATGGAATTGGCAGGCTTCGCAAGCCTTCACTAGTTCGACAGCGTCATTGAGCGCAGTAGGCCAATAGAAGTCGCTGCGGAATGCCTTGCCCACTAGGGTCTGTGATGACGAGTGGTGCCCACAGTCTCCACCGTGTATATCCGCCAGCAACTCTTTCCCTTGCTCCCTGGATATCCACCGTAGGGACACATCATTTGGTCGCTTCCGGTAGAGTTCTCCATCCCTGATACAGTACGCTGTGGCTTGCCGCGCCACACGCCCCGCTTCCCCCTCCTTCTCCGGCAGGGTCCCTTGCGTTAAGTAACTCCGGAGCTCTGTGATCCAGCACCCCCCCTGAGGCTCCATTGTCAGGAGCAGGCGCGTTCCTGAGGCTGGGCCACAGACCGCGGCACCCGAGGCAGGTGGCTGGGGGAGCTCCTCCTGAGGCTGCGTCGTGTTTGATAGTGATGGCATGGCCGAGCGCTTGAAGATCCGCTCCTCGAAGACGCCAGGCTCCTGAGGTAACCGCCTGGACGCTCGTTTGGCGATGTCATCGGCCTCCTGATTGGTGCCATGGGGCACATGCTGCAACTCCAACTCCCAGAACTGCTTTTCCATCCTGCGGACCTCCGCAAGGTAGGCCTCCATGTGCTCATCTTTTGGCTCGTACACTTTGTTGGAGAAGTTGACGAGGAGCTGCGAATCGCCCTTGATGGTAGGGTGCTTTACCCCTAGGGCAGCCGTAGCCTTCAAGCCTGCTATTAGACCTTCATACTCCGCTATGTTGTTGGAGACCTTTTCACATTGCTGGAAACAGAGCTGCACGGCGTAATAGAGCTTGTCCTGAGTGGGAGATATGAGCACCACGCCAGCCCCAGCGCCATGCCTAGAGAACGCCCCGTCGAAGTACATGACTCAGCCTTCTGGTGCCTCGCTTCCCAGGGAGAGGGATCGATCCTCGTCGGCCTTGAGGCCCGGTGCCTCCATCCATTCGGCCACGAAATCCGCTAGCGCGGCCCCCTTGATGACTCTGGTCGTGCTGAATTCGAGCTAAAACGCTTGCAGTTCAATGTTCCACTCGGCGACCCTTCCGGCTGAGTTAGGGCTCCTGAGCACCCTTTCCAAGGGGTACGCCGAGACAACCTTGATAGGGTGACCTTGAAAGTAGTGCCGCAACTTGCGTGAGGCCACCAGTAGCGTGAGGAGGAGTTTCTGAGGCATGGGGTACCGTGCCCTCGCATCCCGCAACACCGTGCTGACGAAGTACACTGGGTGCTCGACGAGGCTTGGAGCGTCGGTGCTGGTGGCGTCCTCCGGAGGCCGTGGCGCCTTCTGAGGCGGTGGAGCCTCCAAAAGCTGGTTGCCTGGGAGAAGGGCCTCTTCTGCTCCCAGTGCGCTCCCCTGCGGCGGCTGATCCTTCTCAGCCGTGGTAGTGATCTCTGCGAGTCCTTCTTGGTCCTGCTTTCCCTTGACACGGGTAGCTGCCGCGGCCTTGGTCCGACGCTCCTCTCTGACCGCCACCAGAGCTGCACTGGCGGAGTAGGGAGTGGCGGCAAGGTAGAGCACCAAGGGCTCTTGAGGGCGTGGGGCCACCATCACCGGAGGGCTGGTTAGGTATCTCTTGAGATCTTGGAACGCCTTGTCGGCCTCTTTAGTCCATTCAAAGGGCCCCTTTTTCTTCATCAGCTGGAAGAAAGGCAGCGCTCGCTCCCCTAACCTGGAGATGAAGCGCCCTAGCGCAGTCACGTGCCCCGTGAGCTTCTGCATCTCTTTGAGGGTCTTTGGCGGGCTCATGTCCTCGACCGCCTTGAACTTTTCTGGGTTGGCCTCGATGCCTCAGTGGGACACGAGGAAGCCCAAGAGCTTGCCCGAGGGGACTCCAAACACACACTTCTCCGGGTTGAGCCACAGGTTCACTGCGTTGAGGCTTGCGAAGGTTTCCTCCAGGTCTTGTATCAGGGTCTTGGCCTCGCGAGACTTCACCACAATGTCGTCGACGTAAGCTTCCACATTCTTCCCGAGTTGCAGGCCCAAGGTGATGTGCATGAGCCGCTGAAAGGTTGCCCCCGCGTTGTGCAGTCCGAACGGCATGCATGTATAGTAGTACACCCCACACGGGGTTAGGAAGGCCGTCTTCTCCACGTCTTCCACCACCATCTTGATCTGGTGATACCCAGAGAAGGCATCCAAGAAGCATAATAGGTCGCACTCAACGCTGGAATCGACGATCTGATCGATGCGAGGGAGCGGGAATGGATCTTGCGGGCATGCTTTGTTGAGGTTGGTGAAGTCGACACACATGCGTTCCTTCCCTCCCTTCTTTGGCACAACCACAGGGTTGGCCAACCAATCTGGATATCGAACCTCGTGAATGACCCCCGCGGCTTCTAGCTTGCGAGTCTCCTAGACGATGAAGGCCTGCTTTTCAGTAGACTGCCGCCTTGCTTTCTGCTTCACGGGGCGCATGTTGGGGCACACGTTGAGGTGGTGCTCGATTACGCCCCGTGGGATCCCTGCCAACTGATCGGGCTCCCAGGCGAATACCTTCTTGTATGCGCGCAGGAACTTGACCAGGGCTTCCTCATGCTCGTGTCCGAGGTTGGTGCCTATGGTGAAAGTGGCGTTAGTGGACCCGTCCTCGTCGACGGGTATCTGCTTGGTCTCCGCCTTGTCTTGGGTGAACAACTGTTTCTTCTTTGTTGGTGCAGCCCCCCTGGGCTCGGGGGTCCCTGCATCGGTGGGCTATGCTGAGGCTGCCGTCTTGAAGGCGAGCTTAAGTGCTCGCAGCGCATCCCCGGTGTCCCCAAGCACGGTGAGGACACCGCTACTCCCAGGCATCTTCATAAGGTTGTACGCCGGGTGAGTCGCGGCCATGAATTGGGCCAGTGCTGGATAGCCGAGGATGGCGTTGTAGGGGAGGCCGATGGGGCGATATCAAAATCGACCAGCTCCATGCGGAAGTTGTCGTAGGTGCCGAAAGTTATTGGGAGCCGGATCTGTCCCAAGGAGCTGGATGACCCGCCCCCGACGCCCGAGAAGGGCCGGCTGGGCTGCAGCCGCTCCCGGGGTATGCGGAGGAGGTTGAAGGCCTCAACTGAGAGCACGCTGAGGCCCGTTCCGCCGTCGATGAGAGTCCTGGTGACGGCCACCTGGCATATGGTGGGGGTGCATAGCATGGGGAGCGCACCCGAGCAGGCCGAGTTGGAGGGGTGGTCCTCCGAGCTGAAGGCCAGACTGGCCTGTGGCTCCGACCGATTCGGGGGAGCCCCCTGCCGCGTGGAGGCGGCGCCGACCCGGCGGACGAATGGCTTGACGTGGTGACTGGAGGGCGGCGCCTGCGAGCCGCCCAAGAGGGCCGCGATGACCGGGGGCGCCGGCGCGGCATGATGGGCGAGGAAGAGGCCGCGCAGCTCTTCCCAAGAGGCCATGGAGGCCGCCGGCAGGAAGGCCAACGGATCGGTCGCGCTGTTGTAGTGCGGCGGCGTCGTCGGCTTGAACTTGTCCGGCCACCGCACCCGTTGCAAGGCTGGGGCCAGGGCTCGGAGCCCCCTGGCCCCAGCGCTGGCGCTGGCAACCGGAGCGGGCGGCGTGCTGCCCATCACGAGGCAGGTCACGACGATGGCGGAGAGGAAAACTCCGGTGCACCCCCTACCTGGCACGCCAAATGTCGGATTTCGAGTTCCGGCAGACCCTTGAGGTTCGAACACTGGGGTCCGCGCAGAGATTTCGCCCCCTACCTACCTGCTCCTCGCCGCCTCGCTAGGATCTAAACTACGGAAGGAACAACACAAGAGACACAGAGTTTATACTGGTTCAGGCCACCATGGTGGTGTAATACCCTACTCCAGTGTGTGGTGTGGTGGATTGCCTCTTGGGCTGATGATGAACAATACAAGGAAGAACAGCCTCGCGAGGGTCTGTTCTTGGCTGGTGCGATGAACTTCTAGGAGGAGTTCAGTCGCTCTCTCTACTGGTTTCTTGGTGAGGATTCCCTATGCCTCTACCCTGGGGGTGGCTAGTCCTATTTATAGGCAAAGGCCCTGGGCCTCTTCCCAAATATTGAGCGGGAAGGGCGCCAACAATTGGCCATTTTGAAGGGGAACATCTGTTACACTTATCCTGACTAAAGTTGGTCCTCGCCTGTCAAAGCCTCTGGTGGTGACGCCTGCTTGGGCTCCACAATGACTTCCTTCCTGCCGTTGGGCTGGCCTTGGTCTTGTTGCACCGAAGTGGATGCCTTTGCTTGATGCTCTTGCCTGCGCTTGCTCCCTTTGCACCAAAGAGGAAAGGAGGACACTGCGCGGGCTGGCGCCCGACTGGTGCCCTTGGTCGTCATCGCTTGCGTCATGGGCACCTCGCGAGGTACCCCGCCTTGAACTCTCCGCCTCCTCGTGAGCCAGCCTGATGAGACCGTGCCTGAGGAAGCTCCTTGTCGTCCGCCCCGTGAGGCTTGGCCCCTCGCGAGGGTCTTGAGCTTGTGTTGATGAAGATGGGCCGTGATGGGCCCCCTTTTGAGCCACGCCGCAGGCCGCAGATAGGCAAGTCTGGGGACCCCCGTTCCCAGAACGCCGACACAAGTTACATCATTTTCTCCTTCTTTCGTAAACATGTAGAAGCAATACTAAGCAAATGATAGCCATTAGACACGTTTTGTGAAGTGGAGGCTAAGTTATGTTTCTAACTTAGGCTACATTTGGTTGAGTTGTGGATTCTGAAAAAGTTGTTATGAGCTATGAGAAAGCTGATGTGAAATTCCAGCTGCACAAAAGTTAGGAGTTGTTTGGTTGAGACAATTGTGAAACTGCAGATTAGTTGTGAATTTTTCGTAATGTCCATGGAGCCTAAGTGAATATGTTTATATTCTAATTGACCATAAAGTAGTGATATGTACATTGGTAGAAACTAAATGACCAAAGAAGAATTATGACAACTATAAATGAGCTTGTTTTTATAACATTTGGCCTCAACGCCACCTACTAGACCAATTTCTTCAGAAAATGAAGATAGCCACATTACTCCGTATGGCATAGAAACTAAATAAAATCGTCAAGATGCCCCATCTAAAAAGATGGATGAAGATATTGTCATTCGGGATATTGCTACTCGAGTGGTATCATCGCCTTAGCCTGTAAGGACTGAATAAGTTGTAGGTGAAGAAAGTGAGGATGTGGATATTGGAGATGCCCCAACTCTAAGAATTCATGATGAGTATTAAGCTCAAAAACACCCAAATTATCCTCTCCACACCACACCTCTTGTTCTCCATAGTAGCCCTTTAGCCTTGTGGAAATTCAAATTGAATCTAATAAGCCTCAGTCCCTACTACAATGGCTTTGCAAGGCTCATCGCTTCCTACATCTTGTTGGTTAACATTCCTAAAGAAGCTCACCTTGTCTTCACTTTAGAAGAACAAGAGATATCAACTGCATCAGTTTCAGAAGAAAATGTGAAGGAAATATGCACTGGAGGCAATACTAAATATTATTATTATTTTTCATGTTTGTAGTTATGTTTATGTTCTATCCAAGAGGCTCAGCGGAAAACTCATGTGCATGCGTGAAATAATAAACAGTAAAATAGATTCCTAATCTCGCCTATAAGACTAGCACAAGTTTTGCATGATGGTTCGATTTTTCTGATCATGGGCATAAGTTAGTATGCCAACAATTTTGTGGATACGACATATATAATACATTATGCTACCTAATTTTAGAGCCCTCCCATTCAATTGAGGTGTTACAATTAGATTTGGTTCACGATTTTGACCAAGTCAACGATTTCCCAAGGAGCTTTCTCATTCAATTAGGTAATCAGTGTTTGATTTGATTAACGATTTTTCTAGGTCAATGGTTTCATCCATATACTATATCACTAAGCTCCCTAGGATTGGAGGCCTCACAATCAATTCAGGTCTCCAATTGAAATTTGATCACCCAATTTTAACCGGGTTAACAATTTCTCAAAACTCTCTCGTTCAAGTTTTTATACAATATACTATGCTTCCTAACTTTTAAAGCTTCACAATTAATTAAGACATCAATTTAGAATTGGGTCACCCAATTTTGATCGGGTCAACAAGGTGTTCAATTTTGGATTTGGTTTACGATTTTGATCGGGCTAACGATTTTTCAAATCAATCAGCAGCAACCGGCCTATAAAAACAAATCAACCCCTCACGGACTTCCATCACCCAGAAGAAAGCGTCACCATGTGATGCTATAGCATGAATATAGTACATGCAACAACCAATGCAAAAATTTCCCCACATAAATATGGGTTAATTAGCGGATAACTCAGAACCACACTACGAAAGGCCCACCAAATAACCGCACTATAAATAAACATTAAACACACACTGGTACGCGTCGATACAAACAGTTTTAAACCCCTTTCCGCGACGGCATTCGGAACCGTCGCCTAGTGAGTGTGGGCGATTAGGGGTTCCTTCGCACACGACCCAGAAACCGTCAGGGATGTGCCCTCCTGGAACACACACTAGGCAAAATGAGGTCGTGTGCGACCGGCGAGCGAGCAAATACGGTTATACGTACAGTAGTGCTCAAAAAATACAACTATATAGGCAAAATCATTTCCGGTCGTAAGTTCATCCCACACAATCAGTCCCCGTGAAATGTTTCCGTTCGTCATACATCCCACATAATCGCTGCAGGGAAAACATTTTCGTTCGTAGGTACATCACACACAATTTTCCCCGTAAAATCGTTTGTGATGGCCTTCCCATCGCACACAATATTAATAATTTTATCGTTTGCATTATTGAATGCATCACACACGGTGCATGGACGAAACTGCGTGCGTTGCCTTAGGTCATCGCCCATGGTATTTTCTCAATAACCGTTTGCAATAGCAAAAACCAATTAGCAGGCTAATTGCCTTATTATTAATAATCCATTTATTAATCTAATGGACATTCATATTAAACACATAATATATTTCATTCCCATATTAAGGAAGCAGGATTTCATAATTGAAATACATCAGAGTACAACATGATATAGCTTCAGCACTCACCTACCTCATTACACAACTGCACCAGCTCCAAGTTTCACGTGCAACATCTAGAACCTTTCGAAATTAGCATCATAGATGGTACATAGACAAATGCATCTCATAGGGAAGACTGCTGAAGCGGAAGGCGAATATTGAGCATGCATTGATGTTGAAGGTCTTTGCAACTTTAGGCCAGTGCATGTGGATGATTGACCGTCCATCCTTCATCCTCTTCAGGAACACTTCAATATTGAACCATGAGTGTTGTATGAAAACCTTCCTCGCTTCCTGTCCATACAGGTGGTTTGAGAGGTAATCATCAGTGAACTGTTTTGGAAAGACCTGAAAATAAGGATGTGCATAAATATCTTCTCTATATTGGAAATGGGGCAAAGGAATAAAAAAGACAAGGTATAATAGTATACAATAACAGAATGCAGCCACAACAATTGAACATCGCATTGAAGAATTGAACCAAGCAGTTAACTAAACACCACAACAAATGAACCAACCGTTAACTAAGCACCACATTGCACAAATATAACATACTCCTAATAGAAGATCAGATAGTTAACCAAACCAAGCATGCTTAATAACTTGGAAATATAGCAATTGTATTTGTTTCTCATGTATTTAGTACAACCAAATTCGATTTATTTCTCACATGGTATACAATTACAGAATGCAACCACAACAATTGAACATCGCATTGAAGAATTGAACCAAGCAGTTAACTAAACACCACAACAAATGAACCAACCGTTAACTGACCACCACATTGCACAAATATAACATACTCCTAATAGAAGATCGGACAGTTAACCAAACCAAGCATGCTTAACAACTTGAAAATATAGCAATTGTATTTGTTTCTCATGTATTTAGTACAGCCAAATTCGATTTGTTTCTCACATGGTATACAATAACAGAATGCACACACAACAATTGAACATCGCATTGCGGAATTGAACCAAACAGGTAACTAAACACCATAACAAATGAACCAAACGTTAACTGAGCACCACATTGCATAATATAACATGCTCCTAACAGAAGATCAGGCAGTTAACAAAACCAAGCATGCTTGACAACTTGGAAAATTGCACCCTAAATAATTGAACCAAACAGTTAATTGAACACCACATTGCACGACATATAGAACATATACACTAGAGCAGAAGATTGCATGGTAAAAGTAGATAGCACAATTCATTAAAATTTGTTAAGGAAAGTCAGTAGCTAGCAAACTGAACATGGGTCCTTATAGTGAGCTAATAAGACAAGCTACTCATTATCGGAGATATCGATGACGATTGGCTCCTTAGACATGGAAGAGGGTGAGACCTCCGCATCGTGGGTGCCCTCGTTATAGTGGTGAGTTGCCTGAGCCACTCCGGGCACCAACCCGTTGGCTCTCGAGATGAGGTAAGCACGTGCACGCTGAGAAAACACCTCATAGTCTTTGTTGAAGGCAGCGACGGTGGCCTCGAGAAAACGCCATGAACTGTCGTTTAAAGTAGCCAACCGCGCTGCGGCGTCGGCACACGAGGCGTCGATGGTGGCCTCGACAGCGAGGTGCTCCTCCAAGATCTGGGGGTCGGCACGAATGGCAGCCATCGCGACCTCATCCGCGCGTGCGGCTGCGATTTGCTTCTCCGCTGCCAAATGCTCCTTGAGATCCTGGCTATACTACGTGCACCATTCCTTAGGATGGCGCTTATTTGGTGGAGGGGTCGGTGATTTGGGTGGAAGGTGTCGCGCTCGCGCCGGCGGTCGGGGCATGTGGGATGTGGAAGGAGGAGGAGGATGGGGTTCGGGTGTGGATTACCTACCTGGATAGGCGAGGCCGAGCAGCGTGAAGGAGGGTCACCGGCGAGGAGGCGGCGCTGCAAGCAAGGAGTGAAGGTTTAAACTTGGAAAGGAAGGCGGAAACAGGGGAAATGTGGCTTTTGGTAAGGCGGAGGGGCGGGGAGGTAGATATTTTCACGAAAGCTGAAAATTTGAAATCGCTTCAGCGAAAAAACTGGTGTGCAAAGTGTCATCAGACACGGTCCCTTATTCAGAGCGGGTTGTGGACTGTAGCCAACGAACCTTCTCGAGTAAGCCATAGGCGTACTATACACTAACGGTGCACCAGGATATTTTGTACTGCATCTCACATGGTTCGTGATAATCCACTGTGTGGGATCTACTTGATTTTTCATCTTGATTTGAATTACATAATGGGGTCACAGCTGCAGGGGATGGTGTTTGAATTGCTAGAACTTCTATCTGTAGTGAACATGCAACTATAGGTGTGCCGTCAAAAAATTTGGAATTATTTAGGGCTCGTTTGGACATTTTTATACGGTAACTTGGTTTTCTAGGAATTTTAGGTGCACAATTCAAAATTAAACCACATGCACATGCTCCGGTGCACCAAAATGGGTTGTAAAATGATATATGTGTCCATGGATTGATGCTTACGTCCCATTCAAGAAATGGGGATTAAATTCAAACACCATGGCACCCTGGCTCTCCGGAAAATGTTGAGGTGCTTGCTTTTGTAATTCTAGTAAATACAAAACTCGTCTAAAATTCATGAACCTTGGCATGCTATCATGGAACGACATCAAGATGTTGGGGTAAAAAAATGTTGTCCCATTTGGGCCAGGTTATGGTATAAGCTTCTCGCAAAGCAGAGCTTCTCTCACAACAAGCATGATGGTTTCGGTAGGGAACGTTTCACCTTTCTAGACGAAACAATATCCGTTGCATCTTCTCGATTTCAATTTTTTTCCTAGTGTCAACATAGAACAACAGGGGTGTTGTGTCAATTTTTGGGATTTTTCGGGGTTCGCTTGGACATTTTATACATTAACTGAGTTTTCTATGCATTCATGTGCATAATTCAAATTTGAACTACATGCACACATATGCCCTAATGCATATAAATTGGTTGAAAATTCAAATATGTGTCCTTAGTTGCATGCTAAATTAGGTCCCATGCAAGAAATGCGAATGAATGTCAAATACCCTACCACCGTCACTCGGCCGCAAACATTGAGATATATACCTGGTTTTTAAATTGTAGTAAATCCAAAGCTCGTCTGAAATTCATGAAACTTGGCATGCTGTCATAGAGCGGCATCAACATGCCGTGGTAAATTTTTTGTCCCATTTGGGGCAGGTTTGGGGATATGCTTCTCACAAACCAGAGCTTCTCACAACAAGCCCGATGGTTTTGGTAGGGAACATTTCACCTTTCTGGACGAAACGAGATGCATTGCCTCTTCTCGGTTTCAATTTTTTTTCCTAGTGTCAGCATAGAATAACAGGGGTGTTGCGTCAATTTTTGGGATTTTTGGGGGTTCGCTTGGACATTTTTATACATCAACTGAGTTTTCTATGCATTCATATGCATAATGCAAATTTGAACTACATGCACACATATGCTCTAATGCATATAAATTGGTTGAAAATTCAAATCTGTGTCCTTGGTTGCATGCTTAATTAGGTCCCATGCAAGAAATGAGAATGAATGTCAAACACCCTGCCACCGTCACTCGGCCGCAAACATTGAGATATATATACCTGGTTTTTAAATTCTAGTAAATCCAAAGCTCGTCTGAAATTCATGAAACTTGGCATGCTGTCATGGAGCGGCATCAACATGTCGTGGTTAATTTTTTGTCCCATTTGGGGCAGGTTTGGGGATATGCTTCTCACAAACCAGAGCTTCTCACAACAAGCCCGATGGTTTCGGTAGGGAACGTTTCACCTTCCTGGACGAAACGATATGCATTGCCTCTTCTTGATTTCAATTTTTTTCCTAGTGTCAACATAAAACAACAGGGGTGTTGTGTCAACTTTTGGGATATTTGGGGGTTCTCTTGGACATTTTTATACATTAACTGAGTTTTCTATGCATTCATGTGCATAATTCAAATTTGAACTATACATGCAAGAAATGAGAATGAATGTCATCAAACAGCCTGCCACCGTCACTCGGCTGCAAACATTGAGATACCTGGTTTTTAAATTCTAGTATAAATCCAAAGCTCGTCTGAAATTCATGAAACTTGGAATGTATGCTATCATGGAGCGGCATCAACATGTTGTGGTAAAAATGTTTGTCCTATTTGGGGCAGGTTTGGGGATATGCTTCTCACAAACCAGAGCTTCTCACAACAATCTTGATGGTTTCGGTGCGGAACGTCCCACCTTTGGGGACAAAACGATACCCATTGCCTCTTATTGCTTTGAAATTTTTTCTCGTGTCAACATAGAACAACAGGAGTGTTATGTCAATTTTGGGATTTTTTAGGGTTCGTTTGGACATTTTTATGCATTAATTGAGTTTTTCAATGCATTTATGTGTATAATTCAAATTTTAACAATTCACGTGACGCCATGTGTCTTGGTTTTAAGGGATATAGGTTTCAATGGCTCTTGATCACAAACATTTTAGAAAGAACACCCGTATGCAAAGTGAGAGTAGGATTTGTGCATCTTTTTAATGCAAACGGTTGTTTTGGATGACCCGTGTGCAACCACTTTACAAAGAATTTGGTAAGATTTGCATCTGTTATATTGGGTATGTTGCCATTTGTCAAACTGTAAAGATTGTCATTTGTTGATCTAGTAACATTGTCATTTGTCAACCTTGTAACACCGCGATTTGTCAAAATATGAAGCTAAAAATCACTAGCAGTATCTAATTTTTGTAACTAAAATTCAGTAATTAAGTATAGATGGAGGCAAGGAGGCGTGTTCAGCCGGGCGTGCAGCAGGCGACGCAGTTCCTGATACGGCTTTAATGTAGATGAGGGAGAGGGTAGCGGTTCTCGAAATGTTGAACGGCCAATGATGCATCCTCCTTCAATTAGCATCATGAATGCACGAGGGAAGTAATGGGAGGAGGACTAGGAAAGAGGCAGCACGATGTGAATGCAACGCAGGTTGCACTCATAAAGGCGCCCCTCCATTCCAATGCATCTACCACATCGTATGCACCTAAGCATTTGCCTAAGCACCTACACTAAGCGCAAAAGTGCTCACTCCAAACCCATGGCGGCGATGCGTGCGAGTGGCCAGCGGCTGTGCCAGACGGTCCACAACGCCGGCCTACGGCATGGCACCAAGGATCGTCTCCAGACGGTGTTGGCGATCGCGGAGCGCTCTGCTCGCGTCCCTCCGTGCATGCTCTGCTAGCGGTTGGGCCTGCGCACGATCATGTCGGGGGCCCCATATGCAAGCGGTTGCACCGCGTGCGTTGTCACGCGATATAGTTACGTGCGGCATGATGGAGTTATGCGCTGTGAGTTAGAACTGCCATCAGGACGTGCCGTCTAGCCTCCCCTTTAATTCCCGTGGCCATTATAGCCTTAGTCTCTTCAACCTTTCGATCGCGCCCCACAACACAACAAGCACACCCACGACGACACATAGAGAGGGGATGTCTAGCGGCGCTCCAATGGAGTTCGGTGAGCATAAAGTGGAGACCCACACGAGGAAGGCGGATCTCTCGATGGTGTACACCATCGACCCGGCCGTGGTGGACGACTACACCAACACCGTTGAGCAGTTGCTTGCTGTCGACAAGTACAAGGTGGTCGGAATTGACCTCCTTTACACCGACGGTAGTCCCGGCATAGACCAGAAGGTTGTCGTTGCCCAGTTGTGCGTGCGCCATGATGTCCTCATCTACCACTACTGCATGGCCAGAGAGCCTTGCGACCGTTTCAACAGGTTTGTCAACAGCACCGACTACAAGTTCGTGAAGGAAATATGCCCTAGAGGCAATAATAAAGTTATTATTTATTTCCTTAGTTCACGATAAATTTTTATTATTCATGCTAGAATTGTATTAACCGGAAACTTAGTACATGTGTGAATACATAGACAAAACACATAGTCCCTAGTATGCCTCTACTTGACTAGCTCGTTAATCAAAGATGGTTATGTTTACTCACCATATACATGTGTTGTCATTTGATGAACGGGATCACATCATTATGAGAATGATATGACGGACATGACCCATCTGTGAGCTTAGCATTATGATTGTGTTAGTTTCATTGCTACTGCTTTCTTCATGACTTATACAAGTTCCTCAGACTATGAGATTATGCAGCTCCCGAATACCGGAGGAACACTTTGTGTGCTACCAAACGTCACAACATAAATGGGTGATTATAAAGGTGCTCTATAGGTGTCTCCAAAGGTGTTTGTTGGGTTGGCATAGATCGAGATTAGGATTTGTCACTCTGTGTTTCGGAGAGGTATCTCTGGGCCCTCTCGGTAATACTCATCACTATAAGCCTTGCAAGCATTGTGACTAATGAGTTAGTTGCAGGATGAAGTATTACGGAATGAGTAAACAGACTTGCCGGTGACGATATTGAACTAGGTATTGAGATACCAACGATCGAATCTCGGGCAAGTAACATACCGATGACAAAGGGAACAACGTATCTTGTTATGCGGTTTGACCAATAAAGATCTTCGTAGAATATGTAGGAACCAATATGAGCATCCAGGTTCCGCTATTGGTTATTGACCGGAGACATGTCTCGGTCATGTCTACATAGTTCTTGAACCCGTAGGGTCCGCACGCTTAACGTTCAATGATGATTGGTATTATGAGTTTATGTGTTTTGATGTACCGAGGCATGATGTGATATAAATTGTTGTATGAGATGATCATGTTTTGTAACACAGTTATCGGCAACTGGTAGGAGCCATATGGTTGTTGCTTTATTGTATGCAATGCAATCGCCATGTAATTGTTTTACTTTATCACTAAGCAGTAGTGATAGTCGTAGTAACAATAGTTGGCGAGACGACAACGATGCTACGATGGAGATCAAGGTGTCGTGCCGGTGACGTTGGAGATCATGACAATGCTTTGGTGATGGAGATCATGAGCACAAGATGATGATGGCCATATCATGTCACATATTTTGATTGCATGTGATGTTTATCCTTTATGCATCTTATTTTGCTTAGAACGTCGGTAGCATTATAAGATGATCCCTTACTAAATTTCAAGGTACAAGTGTTCTCCCTGAGTATGCACTGTTTCTATAGTTCGTCGTGCCGAGACACCATGTGATGATCGGGTGTAATAAGCTCTATGTTCACATACAACGGGTGCAAGCCAGTTTTGCACACGCAGAATACTCGGGTTAAACTTAACAAGCCTAGCATATGCAGATATGGCCTCGGAACACTGAGACCGAAAGGTCGAGCGTGAATCATATAGTAGATATGATCAACATAGTGATGTTCACCATTGAAAACTACTCCATCTCACGTGATGATCGGACATGGTTTAGTTGATTTGGATCACGTGATCACTTAGATGATTAGAGGGATGTCTATCTAAATGGGAGTTCTTAAGTAATATGATTAATTGAACTTTAATTAATCATGAACTTAGTACCTGATAGTATTTTTGCATGTCTATGTTGTTGTAGATCGATGGCCCGTGCTACCGTTCCTTTGAATTTTAATGCGTTCCTAGAGAAAGCTAAGTTGAAAGATGATGGCAGCAACTACACGGACTGGGTCCGTAACTTGAGGATTATCCTCATTGCTGCACAGAAGAATTATGTCCTGGAAGCACCATTGGGTGCCAGGCCTGCTGCAGATGCTACTAATTACGTTAAGAACGACTGGCAGAGCAAAGCTAATGACTACTCGATAGTTCAGTGTGCCATGCTTTATGGCTTAGAATCAGGACTTCAAAGATGTTTTGAACGAGATGGAGCATATGAGATGTTCCAAGAGCTGAAGTTAATCTTTCAAGCAAATGCCCGAGTTGAGAGATATGAAGTCTCCAACAAGTTCTACAGCTACAAAATGGAGGAGAATAGTTCTGTCAGTGAACACATACTCAAAATGTCTGGGTATCATAATCACTTGACTCAGCTGGGAGTTGATCTTCCAGTTGATTGTGTCATTGACAGAGTTCTTCAATCACTGCCACCAAGCTATAAAGGCTTCGTGATGAACTATAATATGCAAGGGATGGACAAGACTATTCCCGAGCTCTTCACAATGCTAAAGGCCGTGGAGGTAGAAATCAAAACGGAGCATCAAGTGTTGATGGTCAATAAGACCACTAGTTTCAAGAAAAATGGCAAAGGGAAGAAAGGGAACTTCAAGAAGAACGGCAAAAAGATTGTTGCTCAAGAGAAGAAACCCAAGTCTGGACCTAAGCCTGAAACTGAGTGCTTCTACTGCAAAGGGACTGGTAACTGGAAGCGGAACTGCCCCAAGTATTTGGCGGATAAGAAGGATGGCAAAGTGAAAGGTATATTTGATATACATGTTATTGATGTGTACTTAACTAATGCTCGCAGTAGCGCCTGGGTATTTGATACTGGTTCTGTTGCTCATATTTGTGATACGTCTCCAACGTATCTACAATTTTTTATTGTTCCATGCTATTATATTACCCCTTTTGGATGTTTATGGGCTTTATTTTACACATTTATATCATTTTTGGGACTAACCTACTAACCGGAGGCCCAGCCCATATTGCTGTTTTTTTTACATATTTCAGTATTTCGAAGAAAAGGAATATCAAACGGAGTCAAACGGAATGAAACCTTCGGGAGCGTGATTTTTGGAACAAACCTGATCCGGAGAGCTTGGAGTGCAAGTCAAGAAGCTTCCGAGGGCCCCATGAGATAGCCCCCCCTGTAGGGCGTGCCCCCTATCTCGTGGGCCCCTCGGGCAGCCACCGACGTACTTCTTCCTCCTATATATACCTATGTACCCCGAAAACATCCAGGGGCACCACGAAGCACAATTTCCACCGCCGTAACCTTCTATATCCGCGAGATCTCATCTTGGAGCCTTCGCCGGCACTCTGCCGGAGGGGGAATCGACCATGGAGGGCTTCTACATCAACATCCTTGCCCCTCCGATGAGTTGTGAGTAGTTTACCACAGACCTACGGGTCCATAGTTATTAGCTAGATGGCTTCTTCTCTCTTTTTGGATCTCAATAATGTTCTCCCCCTCTCTTGTGGAGATCTCTTCGATGTATACTTTTTTTGCGGTGTGTTCGTCAAGATCCGATGAATTGTGGGTTTATGATCAAGTTTATCTATGAATAATATTTGAATCTTCTCTGAATTCTTTTATGTATGATTGAGTTATCTTTGCAAGTCTCTTCGAATTATCAGTTTGGTTTGGCCTACTAGATTGATCTTTCTTGCCATGGGAGAAGTGCTTAGCTTTGGGTTCAATCTTGCGATGTCCTTACCCAGTGACAGAAAGGGATGCAAGGCACGTATTGTATTGTTGCCATCGAGGATAACAAGATGGGGTTTATATCATATTGCATGTGTTTATCCCTCTACATCATGTCATCTTGCTTAATGCGTTACTCTGTTCTTATGAACTTAATACTCTAGATGCAGGCAGGAGTCGGTCGATGTGTGGAGTAATAGTAGTAGATGCAGGCAGGAGTTGGTCTACTTGTTATGGACGTGATGCCTATATACATGATCATGCCTAGATAATCTCATAACTATGCGCTTTTCTATCAATTGCTCGATAGTAATTTGTTCACCCACCGTAATACTTATGCTATCTTGAGAGAAGCCTCTAGTGAAACCTATGGCCCCGGGTCTATCTCTTATCATATTTGCTTTCAATCTACTTTTATTAGCATCTTTACTTTTTGCATTTATATTACAAAATACCAAAAATATATTTATCTTATCATACTATCTTTATTAGATAACACTTTTGCAAGTGGCCGTGAAGGGATTGACACCCCCTTTATTGCGTTGGTTGCGAGTTCTCAGTTTGTTTGTGTAGGTGCGTGGGACTTTTGAGGAGCCTCCTACTGGATTTGATACCTTGGTTCTCAAAACTGAGGGAATACTTACGCTACACTTTGCTGCATCACCCTCTCCTCTTCGAGGAAAACCAACGCAAGCTCAAGACGTAGCAAGAAGTATTTCTGGTGTCGTTGCCGGGGAGGTCTTCGCTCAAGTCAAGACATACCAAGTACCCATCACAAACCCATCTCCCTCGCATTTACATTATTTACCATTTGCCTCTCATTTTCCTCTCCCCCACTTCACCCTTGTCGTTTTATTCGCCCTCTCTTTCCCAATCTCCTCCTCTCTTTTCGCTTGCCGTTTTTCTGTTTGCTTGTGTGTTGGATTACTTGTTGCCATGGCGCAAGATAATACCGAATTGTGTGACTTCTCGAATACCAATAATAATGATTTCCTTAGTACTCCGTTTTCTCCTCTTAATGATGTTGAGTCTTGTGAAATCAATACCGCTTTGCTGAATCTTGTTATGAAAGATCAATTCGCCGGCCTTCCTAGTGAAGATGCCGCTACTCATCTAAACAATTTTGTTGATTTGTGTGATATGCAAAAGAAGAAAGATACGGATAACAATATTGTCAAATTGAAGTTATTTCCGTTTTCACTTAGAGATCATGCTAAAGTTTGGTTTTCTTCTTTGCCTAAAAATAATATTGATTCTTGGAACAAGTGCAAAGATGCTTTTATCTCTAAGTATTTTCCTCCCGCTAAGATCATCACTCTTAGGAACGATATTATGAATTTTAAACAACTTGATCATGAGCATGTTGCCCAATCTTGGGAAAGAATGAAATTGATGATTCGCAATTGCCCTACTCATGGTTTGAATTTATGGATGATCATACAAAATTTTTATGCCGGGTTGAACTTTTCTTCTAGAAATCTCTTAGATTCGGCCGCGGGAGGCACATTTATGGAAATCACATTAGGAGATGCTACAAAATTGCTTGATAACATTATGGCTAATTATTCTCAATGGCACACCGAAAGATCTTCTAGTAAAAAAGTGCATGCTATAGAAGAAATCAATGTTTTGAGTGGAAAGATGGATGAACTTATGAAGATGTTTACTACTAAAAATACTCCTCTTGATCCCAATGATATGCCTTTGTCTTCCTTGATTGAGAATAATAATGAATCTATGGATGTGAATTTTGTTGGTAGGAATAGTTTTGGAAACAATGCTTATAGAGGAAATTTTAATGCTAGACCATTCCCTAGTAATTCCTCTAATAATTATGGAAATTCCTACAATAATTATTATGGTATTTTTAATAAGATGCCCTCTGATTTTGAGAATAGTGTGAAAGAATTTATGATTTCTCAAAAGAATTTTAATGCTTTGCTTGAAGAAAAATTGCTCATGGATGATGATTTGGCTAGGAACGTTGATAGACTTTCGCTTGATGTTAATTCTCTTAAACTTGGATCTTCTTCTCCTAAGCATGATATCAATGAGTATCTCAAAGTAATGAGAATTTCCATCGACGAGTGCAAGGAAAGAACCGCTAGATTGCGTGCTAAAAAAGAAAGCTTTATAAAAGCGTGTTCTTCTAGTTTCCGTGAAAATAATGATGAGGATCTTAAATTTATTGATGCGTCTCCGATTAGATCTATGTTTTCCAATATGAATTTTGATGATTATGGGAGTGATGATGAATCAACATTGCCTAGAAGGCGTCCCAAAAATTCAGAGTCTTTAGATCTTAATGCTAAATTTGGTAAAAGTGAGATTGGAGAATCCTCTACTTCTAATAATATTGAACCTTCCATCTCGGATTTCAAGGAATTTGATTATGATAATTGTTCTTTAAAAGGGTGTATTTCCTTGTTGTAATCCGTTGTTAATTCTCCTCATGCTTATAGTCAAAACAAAGCTTTTACCAAACATATTGTTGATGCCTTGATGCAATCTTATGATGAAAAACTTAATTTGGAAGTTTCTATACCTAGAAAACTTAATGATGAGTGGGAACCTACTATAAAGATTAGAATTAAAGATTATGAGTGTTTTTCTTTGTGTGATTTGGGTGCTAGTGTTTCCACGATTCCGAAAACTTTATGTGATATTCTAGATTTCCATGATCTTGATGATTGCTCTTTAAATTTGCACCTTGCGGATTCCACCATTAAAAAGCCTGTGGGAAGGATCAATGATGTTCTTATTGTTGCAAATAGAAATTTGGTGCCCGTAGATTTTATCATTCTTGATATAGATTGCAATCTTTCTTGCCCTATTATTCTTGGTAGACCTTTCCTTAGAACGATTGGTGCGATTATTGATATGAAGGAAGGGAACATTAGATTCCAATTTCTCTTAAAGAAAGGCATGGAGCACTTTCCAAGAAAGAAAGTCAAATTACCTTATGAATCTATCATGCGTGCTACTTATGAATTTAGTGCCAAAGATGGCACTCGTTAGATCTATCTTTGCTTTTTATGCCTAGCTAGGGGCGTTAAACGATAGCGCTAGTTGAGAGGCAACCCAATTTTCTTTATGTTTTTTTGCTTTTGCTCCTGTTTAGTAATAAATCTTGCATATACCTTCTATTTAGATGTGTTTTTATCTTTTAATTAGTGTTTGTGCCAAGTAGAACCTATAGGATAACCTACAATGATAGTTGATTTGATTCTGCTGAAAAACAGAAACTTTGCGCGCACGAATATAATTTTTTTAAATCACAGACACGTGCTTTTGCGTTGATTCTTTTTGATGCTGTTCAATAAACAAATTTTCCAGTACTTCCTATTTTGGTAGGATTTTTAGAGTTCCACAAGTTTGCGTTAGTTACAGATTGCTACAGACTGTTCTGTTTTTGACAGATTCTGTTTTTCGTGTGTTGTTTGCTTATTTCAATGCATCTATGGCTAGTGATTCAGTCTATGAACCATAAAGAAGTTGGAATACAGTAGGTTTAACACCAAATTAAATAAAGAATTATTTCATTGCAGTACCCTATGTGGTGGTTTTGTTTTCTTTCACTAACGGAGCTTATAAGATTTCCTGTTGAGTTTTGTGTTGTGAAGTTTTCAAGTTTTGGGTAAAGCTTTTATGGACTATGGAATAAAGGGTGGCAAGAGCCTAAGCTTGGGGATGCCCATGGAACCCCAAGATATTCAAGGATAGCCAAAAGCCTAAGCTTGGGGATGTCCCGGGAAGGCATCCCCTCTTTCGTCTTCGTTCATTGGTAACTTTACTTGGAGCTATATTTTATTCGCTACATGATATGTGTTTTGCTTGGAGCGTCATGTATTATATTAGTCTTTGCTTTTTAGTTTACCACAATCATCCTTGCTGTACACACCTTTTGGGAGAAGCCTATTTGATTAGAATTTGCTAGAATACTCTATGTGCTTCACTTATATCTTTTGAGCTTGATAGTTTTTGCTCTAGTGCTTCACTTATATCTTTTAGAGCACGGTGGTGTCTTAATTTTGAAGAAATTGCTAGTCTCTCATGCTTCACTTATATTGTTTTGAGAGTCTTTTATAACAGCATGGTATTTGCTATCATCATAAAGTTGGTCCTAGAATGATGAGCATCCAAGTTGGGTATAATAAAAACTATCATAGGAAGTGAATTGGATGCTATGATCAATTTGATACTTGATAATTGTTTTGAGATATGGAGGTAGTGATATTAAAGTCATGCTAGTTGGGTGATTATGAATTTAAAGAACGCTTGTTCTGAAATTAGCAAGTCCTGTAGCATGCACGTATGGTTAAAGTTGTGTAACAAATTTGAAACATGAAGTGTACCTGGTTTGTGCATCCTTATGAGTGGCGGTCGAGGACGAGCGATGGTCTTTTCCTACCAATCTATCCCCCTAGGAGCATCCGCATAGTACTTGAATTTTTGATGACTTCTAAATTTTTGCAATAAGTATATGAGTTCTTTTGACTAATGTTGAGTCCATGGATTATACACACTTTTACCTTTCCGCCTTTGCTAGCCTCTTCGGTACCGTGCATTGCCCTTTCTCACCTTGAGAGTTGGTGCAAACTTCATCGGTGCATCCAAACCCCGTGATACGATACGCTCTATCACACATAAATCTCCTTATATCTTCCTCAAAACAGCCACTATCCCTACCTATTATGGCATTTCCATAGCCATTCCGAGATATATTGCCATGCAACTTTCTACCGTTCCACTCATCATCATCATGACATACTTTACTTTTGTCATATTGCCATTGCATGATCATGTAGTTGACATCATATTTGTGGCAAAGCCACCATGCATTATTTTTCATACATGTCACTCTTGATTCATTGCACCATCCCGGTACACCGCCGGAGGCATTCATATAGAGTCATATTTTGTTCTAGTTTCGAGTTGTAGTTCTTATGTTGTAATCAATAGAAGTGTGATGATCATCATTATTAGAACATTGCCCAAAGAAAAAGAAAGAAAGAAAAGAGAAAGGCCAAAAGAAAAAAAAGGCCCAAAAAAGGAAAAAGAAAAAGAAAAAAAGAAAATAAACAAAAAGGGCAATGTTACTATCTCTTTTTCCACACTTGTGCTTCAAAGTAGCACCTTGTTCTTCATGTAGTGAGTCTCATATATTGTGCTTCAAAGTAGCACCATGTTTTTCATATAGCGAGTCTCATAAGTTGTCTTTTCATACTAGTGGGAATTTTTCATTATAGAACTTGGCTTGTATATTCCTACGATGGGCTTCCTCAAATGCCCTAGGTCTTCGTGAGCAAGCAAGTTGGATGCACACCCACTAGTTTTCTTTTGTTGAGCATTCATTTATAGCTCTAGTGCATCGGTTGCATGGCAATCCCTACTCCTCATGTTGACATCAATTGATGGGCATCTCCATAGCCCTTGATTATCCTCGTCAATGTGAGACTTTCTCCTTTTTGTCTTCTCCACACAATCCTCATCATCATATTCTATTCCACCCATAGTGCTATATCCATGGCTCACGCTCATGTATTGCGTGAAGGTTGAATTTTTTTTGAGATTATTTAAGTATGAAACAATTGCTTGGCTTGTCATCGGGGGTATAAAAGTTGGGAACATCTTTGTGTGACGAAAATGAAGCATAGCCTAACTATATGATTTTGTAGGGATGAACTTTCTTTTGCCACGTTCTTTTGAGAAGACATGATTACTTTGATTAGTATGCTTGAAGTGTTACTATTTCTTTTATCAATATGAACTTTTATTTTGTATTCATTTGGATCTGGACATTCATGCCACAATAAAGAAAATTACATTATGAATTATGCTAGGTAGCATCCCACATCAAAAATTCTCTTTTTATCATTTACCTACTCGAGGACGAGCAGGAATTAAGCTTGGGGATGCTTGATATGTCTCGAACGTATCTATAATTTTTGATTCTTGCATGCTATTATATTACCCCTTTTGGATGTTTATGGGCTTTATTTTACACATTTATATCATTTTTGGGACTAACCTACTAACCGGAGGCCCAGCCCATATTACTGTTTTTTTGCCTATTTCAGTATTTCGAAGAAAAGGAATATCAAACGGAGTCCAAACGGAATGAAACCTTCGGGAGCGTGATTTTTGGAACGAACCTGGTCCGGAGAGCTTGGAGTGCAAGTCAAGAAGCTTTCGAGGGCCCGCGAGATAGGGGGCCACACCCCGCCCCCCTGTAGAGCGCGCCCCCTGTCTCATGGGCCCCTCGGGCGGCCATCGACGTACTTCTTCCTCCTATATATACCTACGTATCCCGAAAACATCCAGGGGCACCACGAAACACAATTTCCACCACCGTAAGCTTCTATATCCGCGAGATCTCATCTTGGAGCCTTCGCCGGCACTCTGCCGGAGGGGGAATCGACCATGGAGGGCTTCTACATCAACATCCTTGCCCCTCCGATGAGTTGTGAGTAGTTTACCACAGACCTACGGGTCCATAGTTATTAGCTAGATGGCTTCTTCTCTCTTTTTGGATCTCAATACAATGTTCTCCCCCTCTCCTTTGGAGATCTATTCGATGTAAACTCTTTTTGCGGTGTGTTTGTCGAGACCCGATGAATTGTGGGTTTATGATCAAGTTTATCTATGAATAATATTTGAATCTTCTCTGAATTCTTTTATGTATGATTGAGTTATCTTTGCAAGTCTCTTTGAATTATCAGTTTGGTTTGGCCTACTAGATTGATCTTTCTTGCCATGGGAGAAGTGCTTAGCTTTGGGTTCAATCTTGCGATGTCCTTACCTAGTGACAGAAAGGGATGCAAGGCACGTATTGTATTGTTGCCATCGAGGATAACAAGATGGGGTTTATATCATATTGCATGTGTTTATCCCTCTACATCATGTCATCTTGCTTAATGCGTTACTCTATTCTTATGAACCTAATACTCTAGATGCAAGCAGGAGTCGGTCGATGTGTGGAGTGATAGTAGTAGATGCAGGCAGGAGTCGGTCTACTTGTTATGGACGTGACGCTTATATACATGATCATGCCTAGATAATCTCATAACTATGCGATTTTCTATCAATTGCTCGACAGTAATTTGTTCACCCACCGTAATACTTATGCTATCTTGAGAGAAGCCTCTAGTGAAACCTATGGCCCCGGGTCTATCTCTTATCATATTTGCTTTCAATCTACTTTTATTTGCATCTTTACTTTTTGCATTTATATTACAAAGTACCAAAAATATATTTATCTTATCATACTATCTTTATTAGATCTCACTTTTGCAAGTGGCCGTGAAGGGATTGACAACCCCTTTATTGCGTTGGTTGCGAGTTCTCAGTTTGTTGGTGTAGGTGCGTGGGACTTTTGAGGAGCCTCCTACTGGATTGATACCTTGGTTCTCAAAACTGAGGGAAATACTTATGCTACACTTTGCTGCATCACCCTCTCCTCTTCGAGAAAAACCAACGCTAGCTCAAGACGTAGCAATTTGCAACTCGAAACAGGGGCTACGGATTAAGAGAATATTGGCTAAGGACGAGGTGACAATGCGCGTGGGAAATGGTTCCAAAGTCGATATAATCGTGGTCGGCATGCTACCTCTACATCTACCATCGGGATTAGTTTTAGACCTGAATAATTGTTATTTGGCGCCAACGTTCAGCATGAACATTATATCTGGATCTTGTTTAATGTGAGACGGTTATTCATTTAAATCAGAGAATAATGGTTGTTCTATCTATATGAGTAATATCTTTTATGGTGATGCACCCCTGCTGAGTGGTCTATTTTTGTTGAATCTACACATATTCATAGTGTTGAAGCCAAAAGATTGAAGTTTAATAATGATAGTGCATATTATTTGTGGCACTGCCGTTTGGGTCATATCGATGTAAAGCGCATGAAGAAACTCCATACTGATGGACTTTTGGAATCACTTGATTATGAATCACTTGGTGCTTGCAAACCGTGCCTTATGGGCAAGATGACTAAAACTCCGTTCTTCGGAACAATGGAATGAGCTACTAACTTGTTGGAAATAAAACATACCGATGTATGTGGTCCAATGAGTATTGATGCTCGTGATGGGTATCGCTATTTTCTTATCTTCACAGATGATTTGAACAGATATGGTTATATCTACTTAATGAAGCATAAGTTTGAAACATTTGAAAAGTTCAAAGAATTTCAGGGTGAAGTGGAAAATCATCGTAACAAGGAAATAAAGTCTCTACGATCTGATCGCGGAGGAGAATATTTGAGTTACGAGTTTAGTCTTCATTTGAAACAACATGGGATAGCTTCACAATTAACGCCACCTGGAACACCGCAGTGAAATGGTGTGTCCGAATGTCGTAACCATACTTTATTTGATATGGTGTGATCTATGATGTCTCTTATTGATTTACCGCTATCGTTTTGGGGTTATGCTCTAGAGATTGCTGCATTCACTTTAAATAGGGCACCATCAAAATCCGTTGAGACGACGCCTTATGAACTGTGGTTTGGTAAGAAACCAAAGTTGTCGTTTCTTAAAGTTTGGGGCTGCGATGCTTATGTGAAAAAGCTTCAACCTGATAAGCTCGAACCCAAATCGGAGAAGTGCGTCTTCATAGGATACCCAAAGGAAACTGTTGGGCACACCTTCTATCACAGATCCGAAGGCAAAATCTTTATTGCTAAGAATGGATCCTTTCTAGAGAAGGAGTTTCTCTCGAAAGAAGTGAGTGGGAGGAAAGTAGAACTTGATGAGGTAACTGGACCTTCTTCCTTATTGGAAAGTAGTTCATCACAGAAATCAGTTCCCGCGATTCCTACACCAATTACTGAGGAAGCTAATGATGATGATCATGAAGCTTTAGATCAAGTTACTTCGAACCTCGTAGGTCTTCCAGAGTAAAATCCGCACCAGAGTGGTACGATAATCCTGTTCTGGAAGTCATGTTACTAGACCATGATGAACCTATGAACTATGAGGAAGTGATGATGAGCCCATTCCGTGAAATGGCTTGAGGCCATGAAATCTGAGATGGGATCCATGTATGAGAACAAAGTGTGGACTTTGGTGGACTTGCCCGATGATCGGCAAGCCATAGAAAATAAATGGATCTTTAAGAAGAAGACCGAAGCAGACGGTAATGTTACAGTTTACAAAGCTCGACTTGTTGCAAAAGGTTTTCGACAAGTTCAAGGAGTTGACTACGATGAGACTTTCTCACCCGTAGCGATGGTTAAGTCTGTCCGAATCATGTTAGCAATTGCTGCATTTTATGATTATGAAATTTGGCAAATGGATGTCAAAACTGCATTCCTGAATGGATTTCTAGAAGAAGAGTTGTATACGATGCAATCGGAAGGTTTTGTCGATCCAAAGGGTGCTAACAAAGTGTGCAAGCTCCAGCGATCCATTTATGGACTGGTGCAAGCCTCTTGGAGTTGGAATAAATGCTTTGATAGTGTGATCAAAGCATATGGTTTTATATAGACTTTTGGGGAAGTCTGTATTTACAAGAAAGTGAGTGGGAGCTCTGTAGCATTTCTAATCTTATATGTAGATGACATATTATTGATTGGAAATGATATAGAATTTCTGGATAGCATAAAGGGATACCTGAATAAGAGTTTTTCTATGAAAGAACTCGGAGAAGCTGCTTACATATTGGGCATCAAGATCTATAGAGATAGATCAAGACGCTTAATTGGACTTTCACAAAGCACATACCTTGATAAAGTTTTGAAGAAGTTTAAAATGGATCAGTCAAAGAAAGGGTTCTTGCCTGTGTTACAAGGTGTGAAGTTGAGTCAGACTCAATGCCCGACCATTGCAGAAGATAGAGAGAAAATGAAAGTCATTCCCTATGCTTCAGCCATAGGTTCTATCATGTATGCAATCTTGTGTACCTAACCTGATGTATGTCTTGCTATAAGCATAGCATGGAGGTACCAAAGTAATCCCGGAGTGGAGCACTGGACAACGGTCAAGAACATCCTGAAACACCAGAAAAGGACTAAGGATATGTTTCTCGTTTACGGAGGTGAAAAGAGCTCGTCGTGAACAGTTACGTCGATGCAAGCTTTGGCACTGATCCGGATGACTCTAAGTCGCAAATCGGATACGTATTTTTATTGAATGGAGGAGCTGTCAGTTGGTGCAGTTCCAAGCAGAGCGTCGTGGCAGGATCTACGCGTGAAGCGGAGTACATTGCTACTTCGGAAGCAGCGAATGAAGGAGTTTGGATGAAGGAGTTCATATCCGATCTAGGTGTCATACCTAGTGCATCGGGTCCAATGAAAATCTTTTGTGACAATACTGGTGCAATTGCCTTAGCAAAGGAATCCAGATTTCACAAGAGAACCAAGCACATGAAGAGACGCTTCAATTCCATCCGTCATCAAGTGTCGGAAGGGGACATAGAGATTTTCAAGATACACACGGATCAGAATGTTGCAGACCCGTTGACTAAGCCTCTCTCATGAGCAAAACATGATCAACACCAAAGCTCCATGGGTGTTTGAATCATTACTATGTAATCTAGATTATTGTCTCTAGTGAAAGTGGGAGACTGAAGGAAATATACCCTAGAGGCAATAATAAAGTTATTATTTATTTCCTTAATTCATGATAAATGTTTATTATTCATGCTAGAATTGTATTAACCAGAAACTTAGTACATGTCTGAATACATAAACAAAACATATAGTCCCTAGTATGCCTCTACTTGACTAGCTCGTTAATCAAAGATGGTTATGTTTCCTAACCATAGACATGTGTTGTCATTTGATGAACGGGATCACATCATTAGGAGAATGATATGATGGACATGACCCATCCGATAGCTTAGCATTATGATCATGTTAGTTTCATTGCTACTGCTTTCTTCATGACTTATACAAGTTCCTCAGACTATGAGATTATGCAACTCCCGAATACCGGAGGAACACTTTGTGTGCTACCAAACGTCACAACGCAAATGGGTGATTATAAAGGTGCTCTACAGGTGTCTCTAAAGGTGTTTGTTGGGTTGGCATAGATGGAGATTAGGATTTGTCACTCCGTGTTTCGGAGAGGTATTTCTGGGCCCTCTCGGTAATACTCATCACTATAAGCCTTGCAAGCATTGTGACTAATGAGTTAGTTGCGGGATGAAGTATTACGGAACGAGTAAAGAGACACGCCGATAATGATATTGAACTAGGTATTGAGATACCGATGATCGAATCCCGGGCAAGTAACATACCGATGACAAAGGGAACAACGTATGTTGTTATGCGGTTTGACCGATAAAGATCTTCGTAGAATATGTAGGAACCAACATGAGCATCCAGGTTCCTCTATTGGTTATTGACCGGAGACGTGTCTCGGTCATGTCTACATAGTTCTCGAACCCGTAGGGTCCGCACGCTTAACGTTCGATGACGATTGGTATTATGAGTTTATGTGTTTTGATATACCGAAGATAGTTCGGAGTTCCAGATGTGACCACGGACATGATGAGGAGTCTCAAAATGGTCGAGACATAAAGATTGATATATTGGATGACTATATTCGGACACCGGAAGTGTTCAGGAGAAGTTTCGGATATAATCGGAGTGCCGGAAGGGTCATCGGAACCACCGGAGAAGTAATGGGCCTTATTGGGCCTAATGGAGAGAGAGGGGCGGCCAGGGGCTGGCCGCGCCCCCCATGGGCCTAGTCCAAATTGGACTAGGGGGAGGGGCGGCGCCCCCTCCTTCCTTCTCCTCCCCCTCCTTCCTTCTTCTCCTAGTAGGACGAGGAAAAGGGGGAGTCCTACTCCTAGTAGGAGGAGGATTCCTCCCCCCTTGGCGCGCCCTAGCGGGCTGGCCGGCCTCCACCTTGCTCCTTTATATACGGGGGCGGTGGGGCACCCTAGAACACACAAGTTGACAATTGTTTAGCCGTGTGCGGTGCCCCCCTCCACAGTTACACACCTCGGTCCTATCGTCGTAGTGCTTAGGCGAAGCCCTGTGCCGGTAACTTCATCATCGCCGTCACCACGCCGTCATGTTGATGAAACTCTCCCTCGGCCTCAACTGGATCAAGAGTACAAGGGACATCTCCGAGCTGAATGTGTGCTGAACGCGGAGGTGCCGTACGTTCGGTGCTTGGATCGGTTGGATCGCGAAGACGTTCGACTACATCAACCGCGTTAACTAAATGCTTCCGCTTTCGGTCTACGAGGGTACGTGGACACACTCTCCCCTCTCGCTACTATACATCACATAGATAGATCTTGCGTGATCGTAGGAATTTTTTTGAAATTACCGCGTACCCCAACAGTTTGCCACGGTGGAAACCACCGATGATGTAAAAGCGCTCAGTGTTACGGGATTGTCCTGCGAGAACCTTGTCAAAATCCGTGTCCACTACAGGGTCTAGGGCAGCATGAAGGACTCCCTGGTTGAACTCGCCTCGGCCATCATCGACCCCTACTACGAAAAGATGAAGCAGGATGCCCAGAGAACAAGTGTCGTATCCTGGCACAGGGCCTGGATGCAGCGACTGGATGAACCTCACCTCAGGTTCGCGGCCAAGAGCGTGTACACATGCTTCGAGATGTACAGGCGGATCGTTGACATGAGGAAGTGCCTCGTTACCCAAATCGACAAGCCCGGATTGAGCCACAAGCAAAGCAACCGTCACAAGAAGTAGATGATGATCAGATGATCGTTTATGCTAGTTAATCATGCATGTAATATATAGTTTACTTTATTGATGTGTGGAAGTGTCATGTGTGTAGTAGCCACCTATGAAATTATGCATGTAATAGTTTACTTTGGTGTGTGCAAATGCCATGGTTGTAGTAGCCACCTATATAATTGGATGTTTAATTTGGTTAATCATGCATGTAATATAATGTTGTTGTTCTGTATGCAATCCCATCGCACAACACACACGTCTTATTAGCAACAATCGTCTGTGTTATTATTGGTCTTCACACATATTTATGATTACAGACCTGTTTGCTGCGTATCACACACATCTTGTTATATTGAACCGTTTACGTTTTCTTGTCTCAACACAAACAGTTCATCCACGTGAACCGCATATGCCGTATATCGCGCACACCTTGATTTGGCTGACCATTTCCTTTGTGTCGCCTAATCACAAATAGTTCATCATAGTGAACCGTATGTTGTTTATCGCACACACCTTCATCTGGCTGCCCGTTTCTTTTATTGCTCCTCATCGCAAACGGTTAATTGCACTGAACCGTATGCCCTACATCACACACGGAACTAAAATCTGAACCGTATTTGATGCATCCGTCATCGCAAACGTTTTGCACCTTTTTTGACGGTTTTTTACACCATCATTTGCGATTAATGCATCGCACACAGTTTTGTCAAAGGGTCTCTGGTCGTAGTATCGCGTTAGCAACATCCTGCAGTAGTGACACTTCATCATCCCCAACACCGGCCAAACTAAATATTCCATCAGTGCCAAAATATAAGGGGTATTATTTTTTTGCAAATTCAAATTTCTTTAACTTTGACCAAGTTTAGAGCAAAAAGTATGACATCCACAATATTAATAATGTGAAAATTCATTTCATGATTGAATCTAATAACACCGATTTGATATTATGAATTTTGATATATTTCTCTACAAATTTGATGAAACTTAAAGAAGTTTGACTTAAAAATACACACCATATATTTTGAAATAGGGTGAGTAAAGAAATTTAAGAATCCCAACAACGTTAATGGCGCAGCAAAGCACGCCCAACCCTTCTAGTAAATACATCATGCTCCCTAATTTTTAAGGTCTCATAATCAATTGAGGTCTCAATTTAGAATTAGGTCATTCGATTTTGACCAGGTCAAAAATTTCTAAGGAGCTTTCTCATCTGATTCTTTTAATTCAATATGCTTCTACAAATACAATATGCTCCCTAATACTATGCTCCTTAATTGTTAAGGCCTCACAATCAATTGAGGTTTGTAATCTAAAATTGGGTCATTCATTTTTTACCCTATCAACAATTTTTCAAGGTGCTCTCTCATTCAATTCTTTTAGTTCATGATGCTCGTTAATTTTTTAGGTTTTCCATTCGATTGAGGTATTCAGGATTTGGTTCATGATTTTGACCTGATCAGCGATTTTTCAAATCAATCGGCAACAAAGGGTCTATAAAAACATATCAACCCCGCGGACCCTCTCACAACCTAGAAAAAAAAGAAGCGTCAACATGTGATACGGTAGCACAAATATAGTACATGCAGACATCGTCGAAGAAAATTTCTCCACATAGGTATGGCTTGATTAGCAGATAACACAAAATCACACCATGAAAGACCCACCAAAACACCGCATTATATATAGAAAGAAAAACACACTCCATGATCTCGCCCACTCACAAAACCAAAAACTCTCCCAGTTCTAAAATATAAGGTGTACTTTTTTAAAAAAGTTAAATTTCTTAAACTTTGATCAAGTTTAGAGCCAAAAACATCATCATCAACAATACTAAATTAATAAATTATCAAAATTCATTTCATGATGAATCTAATGATACTAAATTAATATTATGGATATTGATATATTTCTCAACAAATTTGTCAAACTTAAAGAGGTTTGACTTTTCAAAAAACTAATACACCTTATATTTTAAAACAAAGGGAGTGAAAATATGAAAAAACCAACGATACCAACAGCACGGAAAAGCGCGCACAACCTTTCTAGTGTTAGAAGAACCATTGTGCTGACCAAACTCAATTGAATGTTATACTATGAGATCCTTTCGTCATAAGTTAATAGTTAATAACACAGTAAAGTTAAGGTTTGCATGATTCTTAAGACCATAACAGTATCGAGTTCCTTCATACCAAATGATGCACTTTGTAGTTTGTCAAACGTCAACCATAATAGGGTGATCATAATGACAGTTTATGAGTTTATTGGAAAAGTGCGACAAGGAACTAGGTAGCTCAAGACTGGGATTTGCTCCTCCGACAATGAAGAGACATTCTGTGGGCCCTCTCGGTGTCACAATATCCATGTCTGGCTAGACACAGTGCGTGCGATTGATCATGGGGTGCCTTGCTCGATTCGTCCTATTTGGTGTTGCTTTGCTCGACATGTGGTCATGTGGTGGTCCTTGACGGAATACTCCTTAGGAGTGAGTTCTCGTCACCCAGACTAATGTTGACACATGATCTCTCCCGCGCCGAAAGTGATCCAATCGGACGCATTATATCATCGGTATACGTGCGGGTTGTCCGCAAACTCTCATATTGATAACGGGAGAGTATGCGGGCTCTCGGAAGCGCATGTTCATCACATAGGACGCAGCCCACTCTGGATCACATTTTCTCTTCTCTCTCTCTCTCTTCATTTTCCACCTGTCACATGCAAGTGACTGAACATATAAGAGAGAAAATAAGAAGCATGGTTGCATGCATGAATAAATAAGGGCTCAAAACAAAGACACCGGATACTGACCGGCGTGTCCCTGGATGTTTAGGGGATCAGATTTGCTAAAGCCTGTGTGTAGATGCTCGTATCCATATTTGTTAGCATGCCTTGGTGTCCATTTCTTAAACATGTTGTCCATAGAGCTTACTTAACTTCCTAGCTACTCCAGTTCTTTACGCCAATAACGGAACGGGTCATCTGGTCCATATAATTTGTGTGTAGGACAAAATATATGACGACTCTGCTCTTGTGTGTGTGACGACCTACAAACCTTAACATCGCGGCGCGCGGCCCCGTAGCAGCATAAATACCGGCCGGCGGCACCGTTCCACTTCGTGCACTCCACAGAACGGAGACTCCACGCCACGCCCGCGAGTTACTACCGACCGTGTTCGCGTGCGGCACGGTGATTAGGCCGTAACGAGATCCTACTGTATTAATTAACCGGCTAATTAGATTTACCCCTACAGTAAATAGGGAGCGTCCCACCCTGTGTGTCCGTCGTGTCTATATATCACCGCCGTAACCACTAGCGACAGCCGAGCTCCAGGCCATGGCGCCTGCCGCGTTCGACGCCGAGGCCGGCGGCCCGGCGATCGTGGCCGCGGCAGGCAACGACGCGCACAAGCCCGCCCCCGGGGCCGGGGCCGACGCCGACGCCGGCGCCGCCTTCGTGCTCGAATCCAAAGGTACCCGGCCTGCCCCGCCCCGCCCTCCCGCGCTTCTCCGGCAATGCGGGGCCCTGCTGATTCGATTTTAATCGCTTATGGCAGGGACGTGGTGGCACGCGGGTTTCCACCTGACGACGGCGATCGTGGGGCCGACGGTGCTGACGCTGCCGTACGCGCTGCGGGGGATGGGCTGGGCTCTCGGCATCACCACGCTCTCCCTCATCGCCGCCGTCACCTTCTACGAGTACTCCCTCATGTCCCGCGTGCTCGACCACTGCGAGGCGCGCGGCCGCAGGCACATCCGCTTCCGCGAGCTCGCCGCCGACGTCCTCGGTAATCAACCCGCGCGCCGACCTGCCTCACCATACATCTCCTCCTTGTGTTCGCTGCAATGCCCTTACGCCCACTACGAGTGACAGACGATGCGTCTCGACCCATCTTCTGACTTTGCGTTTGTGTGCACGGCAATACGGCATGAGGCAGTACCCACTGTGTTTTGCTGTTGCCTGTTGCTGTCGTTCGTAGTCCTCCCATTAATCTGGATGCGTGTCTTGGTGAATTTGTGCTGGGAGAGAGAGACGTGTGATTAATTATGATTCGTTTTTGGGTGGATGTGTTTGGTGTGCAGGCTCCGGCTGGATGTTTTACTTCGTGGTGATTGTGCAGACGGCCATCAATACAGGGGTTAGCATCGGTTCCATCTTGCTGGCGGCCGATTGCATCGAGGTGAGCCCTGCGTATCCTCCAAGAACCACTGAATTTAACTGTAAATTTCATTAGCCTGTTATGTATGCTTTGTTTGTTGTTCTCTAGTTAGTTTCATGTCGTCTTCGTCCTGGACATAAATAGTTGGAGTTGCCTATATAATACTCTGCAAACTAGGAATACCCACAGACGAGAGGGTTGCGGTCCCAAATGTACAAGGTCATTCATTTCATTCTTGCGTGGATTTGTCATACTACCATACGCACTTATGCAGCATGAGGCGCTGCATATTCTGGCCTAACTGCAGACTCTGCTGTGCTGTCGCCTCCGCATTTGAGGATTTTTTTCTTTTTTTTTTGGAAAAGGAGGAATACCCCCGATCCGGATTTGAGTATTGCTTTCTCTCATCCATTGCTGCAGCTATTGCATCCGCACGCAGACACCAGTTCGATAAGGGATACTCAGTGCTGAGTTGACATTAGTACATTAGTAAGAAAGCTTCTCCTTGAGGCCAGTGCTTGGGAGGATTCAAAATACTCCCTCCGTCCCAAAATAAGTGTCTCAACTTTGTACTAGCTATAGTACAAATTTGTACTAAGCTCAAGACACTTATTTTGAAACGGAGGGAGTATGTAATTAATGTTTGATTGGTATTGCTCGTGGGTGTTTGTGCAAGTATGCAGTATGTCTCAGTCTGTCAGTCATGTATCCAGTAGCAGTATCTTGCATATCTGATGTCGTTATTCTGAAGTCTGAACCGTGGAGACACTATGATTGATCCTTTAGCAGTTTTCTTGAAGCATGGGAACACATGGTTTCCCACTCATTTGTTTCAAATATCCTGATGTTAATAGTATGGCTGAAACCAGTGTTCACATTAGTAAAACAACAGTGAAGTAGCTCATGTGTCATTTCCAAGTGCTTGTTGTCCTGGGCTCCTGGCTTTGGAGGTCTGAACATATATAAATATATAAGTTGTGTGCTAGCTCTGAATTGCGCACTATTTATGCCTCCCTGTCAAGATTACAGTGCCTTTTTTTCTGACATTTAAAGGCTGCAGGGGAAGGAGATATTTCAATCTTTTCGTGTCTCTTGACTTGAATTCTGAATATTTGAGTATATGGACCAAGTTCAAGTAGAACAGAAATTAATTGGCAACAAACTGAATATTATGCTTTCTTTGATAGGAAGGAGTTCACTGGCCGACTTACTAGTTTCTACATTTTTTAAAAGCAAAGACAATTGGAACTAATATGTACAACCAGTGAAGTTGGGTCAACAGACTTATGTCTGCTGTCACAGATATTGACTAAAAAAAATGCTTTCTGTTCTCTGCTCATATCGTCAGTTTCATAAACTGATCGTTATTATGGACAAACAGATCATGTATTCGAGCCTTGCTCCCGATGGTCCCCTAAAACTGTACCACTTCATCATCATCGTGGCTGTGGTGCTGGCCTTCCTCTCCCAACTACCATCGTTCCACTCGCTGCGGCACATCAACTTGGTCTCACTACTCCTAAGCTTGGGCTACACCATCCTTGTGTCTGCTGCTTGCATTCGTGCAGGTATTATTGCGTGAGCTCTCCTTACTACACTTCCTCTGTCCATTCCTGATACGTTTCACGTAAGATTTAAGAGAATTATTATATGTTGTGGATTTAGGAACTAGATTCCTGAAACACTTAGGCTGGCATATCAGAGGAATAAGATGCTATAATCTTTCATGGTATTTCATAGATGTATAAGCTAGGTCGTTATAGAAACTGCTCTTTACAGCTATATCTTTGCAGTGATTCTTTGATGTACGCCATTGGAATAAACTCATATGCAAAGACACATCGACACCGCAGCACCATGGAGTCATTAGCTGTGACATTCCTCTACAAAACGCATTAGTGGTTGTTAAGGTAGCACTGATTCCCCAGCAGCCGTAGCATTACAAACTAACCCAGACTAGTCTGTGTTCGCAAAACCCAGATTAGTCTGTAAAGTGATCAATAGTGCCTCAGTAGCCACATGATAGTAATCAGTGTGTTCAGTAATTTGCGGTTTTCACTATTGAGAACTACAATGGTCCTTTCCAACAATTGAATCATGTGACTGAAAACTAAATGACACCTAAGCAGTGTTTGCTTTTGTAGTTGTCATCATGTCATGATGAATCTCCATTAGTCAGCAATTACAAATTATTGTACTTAAATTGACGATTTTGTCACCATTCAGCTCTATTTCAGAACTCAGTAGACAAGATGACCTTCTAGATTTATCTGAAATTTTTTCTTTCCATTAAGACTTATTTCCCACGGGTCGATTACAGCATATATCGAATTTATGTTACTCCCTCTGTAAACTAATATAAGAGCGTTTAGATCACTACTTTAGTGATCTAAATGCTCTTATATTAGTTTACGAAGGGAGTACTTCATAACTATGATTCCGATTTTAGGCACAAACCAAACAACGGGGTCGAGATATTGATGTGATCAATTCCAAAGTAAAACCGAATTTGTCTGCTGGATTCTTTCGGCCCACAATTGAGTTAAAATACTCGTCGTTATAAACTTATCGAGCATCTCTCTGTCAGAAATTCTAATTTAGTTTGTGGTGAAGTTCCATAACAAAAGAAGAATATAATCGTCTGTACAAGTAGGAAAAGTATGTTCATGCAAGCATAGTCCATTTCAGGTTTTTGTGCTCTGCCATACGGTATTTAATTTGTTACCATTCTTGACAGGTTTGTCGAAAAACGCTCCAGCCAAGGACTACTCTCTAAGCTCATCCAAGTCAGAGCAGACCTTCAATGCCTTCCTCTCCATTTCCATCCTGGCATCTGTTTTCGGCAATGGCATACTGCCTTTTTTTTTTGAGAATCTCACAAAGCTTTATTACTGAATCATAATGTTCATAGGTACAAAAAGAAGATCGCCGGGTTGTCCTAGCCAAGTGTGTCGGCCAAACCCTAAAGATAACGCATGCTTTGCGAGATTATGGGCCTCCGTATTGGAGGTCCTATACTCATGAGTAAACGAACATGAAATAAAGGTAGTTGCTCTAGTCTTGATTTCCTCGACAATGGCTCCAAATTCTGCTGAGCTTCCCTGTCTGATTGCATCTACCACCACCTTGCAATCGGAGGCAACAAGTAAATGGTTGATATAGAGATCTTCTGAAAGTGCTAATGCCTCCCGAACAGCTAGTGCTTCTAGCACTTGGGGGTTGTGCAGTCCTCTGAAAACGAGAGCTGACGCTCCCATGAACAAACCTCTCTCATCCCTGCAAACCACACCAACTGCGCCAAACGTACCTGGGCGTGACACGGCCGCGTCCACATTGAGTTTGTAGTAATCTGTTGGTGGTGGAATCCACGTACGGGGTCGTGGTACTGCTATCCCATGTGCTTCCTCCTTCTTCTTCTTCAAAAACTCTATGTCTGATAAGTAAGCTTTGATGAAGTTGTCAGTGGCAAACGGAGTCTGGTATATATCCTCATGTATAGCTTTCCGTCTTGCACTCCAAATCGCCCATAAAGTAACAATCATCAACTGAAATTGCTCCGGTGGAAGAGAGTCATTCATGGCAAAGAGCCACAGCCGTGCGTCAGGTTCTGAGGTTGCCCACATGTGCTCGACCATCTCGGCTTCTGAAAGTGCCCACACACACCTAGACACATTACACTCCAGCAAAGAATGCCGCCAGCTATCCTGCCCTCCGCATAGGGAGCAAGCACTCGTAGTGGCCATATGACGATGGTTTAGGACATCTCTCGTAGGGAGTGAGTGTTGCGCCAATCGCCAAGTGAAAAAGCGCAGTTTCGGTGGCACTGACATGTTCCATAGCGAGTTCCACCCCCTCATCTCATGTTCAGAGTTGGAAGGATCCTCCCTTTCCTCCAGCCATGCCTCGCGCCCAATCTTGATCTTGACAATCATCTTATAAGCTGACCGTACAGAAAAATGCCCCCTTGGATCATCATTCCATCCCCAGAAATCGTCCACACGCCGTGTACAGAGCGGTATTTGCAAGATCGCCTCCACATCAATGGGTATGAACACCTGTCTAAGCAAGTCCTCTCGCCACGCAGCTCTAGTGTGGTCGATCAGATCAGAAACCAGTTGCGGTGGGTCAGCAACTAAGGAGGCCACCGGCTTCATCATTCCGTCCCTTGGGATCCAACTATGTTGCCATATCTTCGTGGTAGTTCCATCACCAATACGCCGGATAGCTCCTTGGGTGATAATATCTCTCCCATCAAGTATAGATCGCCACACCTGAGAAGGATGTGGACCTAGTTGAGCTTCAAGGACTGTACATTGTGGAAAATATGATGCTTTAAGGATTTGTGCACTAAGAGAGGAGGGATCATTCAATAATCTCCAAATTTGCCGAGACAAAAGTGCCAAGTTAAAGATTTCTATATCCCGAAAGCCAAGTCCTCCCAAACTTTTCGGTCGGGTCATCAAATCCCAAGCTACCCAACATGGTTTCCTCTTGCCTCTCTTGCCCCCCCACCAAAATTGACGAATGAGTGACATAATGCTTCCACAAAGGCCTCAAGGTAATCTGAAGCAAGACATCGAAAAAACTGGTAAAGCTTGAGCCACAGATTTTATGAGAACCTCCTTTCCTGCCACTGATAAAAGTTTCTCCATCCATCCCTTTATCCTTTCCCAAACTCTGTCTCGTAAATATTTGAAGGTGCCATTTTTGGACTGTCCAACATCGGTCGGCAGACCCAAATACTTTTCACTCAAAGACTCATTCTGCACATTAAGTATATTCTTTATCTCCACCCTAAGGGTCTCCGGGCATCCCTTACTGAAAAATATGGACGATTTATCATAGTTTACCCTTTGGCCCGAAGCCAAGCAATATGCATCAAGTAGGTTTGAAACCTCATTTGCCCCCTGGACACTAGACTTGAAAAGCAGCAGGCTGTCATCTGCAAACAAAAGGTGGTTCACTACCGGAGCCGTGGGCGCCACCTTTATGCCACCGAGCACTAATGACTGAGAACTGTGTTTTAAAAGGCACGAAAGGCCCTCCGCTGCAATCAAGAATAAGTAAGGGGAAATAGGATCTCCCTGCCTGATACCCCTGGAAGGTGAGAAGCTCTCTAATCTTTCTCCATTAAACAAGACCGAGAATGAAACAGAAGTGATCATGCTCATAACTGTATGGATTCAATCTGGTGCAAAGCCAAGCTTAGCCATAATTGCCTTTAGATAAGGCCACTCTAGTCTGTCATATGCCTTCATCATATCAAGCTTAAGTGCACAAAAGTTGTTTGTCTTGGATCTGTTTCTCTTCATGAAGTGCAAACATTCATACGCACAAATAATATTATCCGTGATCAACCTCCCGGGAACAAAGGCTGATTGCTCCTTTGAGATAATATCTGGCAATATCAACTTCAATCTACTCGACACCACTTTAGAAGCTATTTTATAAATCACATTGCAAAGGCTGATAGGCCTAAACTGGGTAAGTAGAGTGGGATTTTGTACCTTGGGTATCAACACGAGTACCGTATCATTAATGCTTGCAGCAGTCTCCTCTCCAAGGACGATCCGAAGCACCACTTTAGTTACTTCATCCCCACAAATGTCCCAGTGGCGCTGATAGAAGTGTGCAGGAAAACCATCTGGCCCCGGTGCCTTCGTAGGAAACATCTGAAACAGGGCCTGCTTAACTTCCTCATTTTTGTAAGGAGCGCAAAGCGAAGCATTCATCTCTGGTGTCACTTTCCGAGACACATGTTGTAATACATCATCTACCCCCTGTACACCTTCCGTCGTGTACAAGGTTTTATAGAAATCTGTCACAAGTTGTTTCATCTCAGCCTTGTCCTCTACTCTTATACCCATCGCATTGTGTAGAGCTCGAATCATATTCTTCCTACGCCGCATATTTGCTCTCATGTGAAAAAATTTTGTGTTGCGATCACCCGAAGTCAGCCACTGTATGCGCGATCTTTGTCTCCACATTAACTCCTCCCTATGATAGAGCTCAACCAGTCGTTCATTCAACTTTTGCTCAAGGTGATTTGGAGCAGTCCTAGACGGAACACTCCGAAGCCTCTCTAGCTCCGCTTTTGCCTTCTTGATCTCCTTCCTAACACTTCCAAAAGTTGCATCCTCCCATGCCGAGAGGTTCTTTGACAGAAGCTCCAATTTTCTGCGAATCCCCTCAACTCCTTGATCCGCTTGCAGTTCGCTCCATCCTGAGCTGATAGTGTCACGCCATGATTCATGTGACTCCCACATCACTTCGTACCGGAAACTCGGTTTAGGGCGTGGTAAAACCTCTTCAAACTGTACGAGTATTGGTCCATGATCCGAGGACGCCGAAGTTAAGTTTGTAACCTTGGCCATAGGGAAAAGCGCCGCCCAATCAGCTGTGGCCATCGCTCTGTCAAGCCTCACGCGGGTGTAGGATCCCCCGGTCACTTTTTTCTCAAAGGTCCAAAATCTGCCATGATAGCCCAAGTCCATCAACATGCAAACGTCAACCGCATCCCGGAAACCTTGTATTTGTGCATTACTCCGATTAGCAGCTCCCTCATGTTCATCCGGACGTAAAACTTCGTTAAAATCGCCCAAACACAGCCAAGGGAGGTTGCTAAAAGACGCCAACCCCTTTAGGAGATCCCATGTTTGGTGTCTCAGTTGTGTCTGGGCCTCGCCATACACGCATGTCAACCTCCATGGGTCTTTCCCTTCCTCTACCACCTTTGCATCAATATGATAAACAGAATCACCCAAGATCTCAACATTTATTGTATTATTCCAAAAAATCCCTATTCCTCCACTTCTTCCTTGACTATCTATCGCATAGGCATTATCATAGCCCAAAGTGTTAGCTAAAGCTTCTACACGTGCACCCTTTACTTGAGTTTCAACAATACACAGCACGGTAGGGGTAAATTTCTTCGCAAAGTCGCGAAGCTCACGAACTGTCGCGGCTTTACCCGCGCCGCGACAGTTCCAACAAAATGAACTCATTGCGTCCGGCGGCACTCCTCGGAGGAGCCCGCCGATCCATCATACTGGTCCTTGCCACGTTCCACTCCATCTGTCACCATACTCGGTGTCCCTGCATCAGACAGCTCCTTAAACAGGTCTCCTTTATTGCCAACATCTTTCTTCCGTCGCTTCACCTCTTTCCTTGGAGACACATATATAGGCGGCATCGGTGGAACCCCGTCCGGCTTTCCAGAGATTACAAGAGCTGTAGAGCTCACTGGGACCACGTCCCCTTCTCCATCATCGCTCGACTGAACTGTCTCTGGATGGTTCTTGTCCGAAGATTGCCTCTTGTTACTTGCCACCACTACCCCCAGCGTTGCAGCAGTTGGTTCCTCGATCATACCCTTGGGCTCGCTTGACCCCGATACTTCTGTGGTCATTGCATTGTCCTCTCCTTCATCCTGCCTCCCCGCCTCCTTGCGAGGTTCATTCTGATATGCATTGAAGCGCCAACTTTGATTGGGGTTATACTGCTCTCGCCCCCTACCTCTTCCTCCTGCATTCCTTGGGCCGCCTCGTCCCCTCTGGTTACCAAAACCACCTCTGCCAGGTTGCCTGAAGCGAATATTGTCAGCCAGAACAAAGTCACCCCACTCAAACTTTGTCTCATCATGAATACCATCACCACACTCCTCGTGCCAATGCCCGCATTCACCACAGTTAAAGCAAAAGACAGGTAATTTCTCGTATTTTACTTGATATCTAACTCGTTCATCCCCCTTCTTTCCAGTGACAAACCTCTTAATTTTTGCGTTGATATCGATTTTCACCCTCACCCGGACAAATTCACCAAAGAAACCTGCCGGTAGCTTGAGCTGCACTTCTTCCACCTCGCCAATTCGCGATGCCATCCCCCTGGCTGCGGGCTCGATCAAAAAGTTGTCAGGTAAACGATGGATTTGCGCCCAAACTGCCAACTTATCCAACTTGATGCTATCAGGGTTTTTGAACCCATCATACTCCACCAAAATCACTGCTTGGTCTCTGAAAAGCCATGGCCCCTCTAGCATGGCCTTATTCCAATCCCCTAGACAACCAAACTGCGCTGTGAACAAGTTGTCCTTCACCTTCCTCCAGACCACCGTTTTCGCTGGATTCCAGGCTGCACGCATGTCCCCATAAAGAGCATTAGGGCTGAAAGTCCTTGTAGTGTGTACCGTGGCTATGGCTAGCCACTTCGCCGGCGCCCCCAGATCCGGTAACTCCTCCTCCCACACGAAATCATCATCTTCCTCCTGCAAATTCAACCTGGCTAGCAGCTCCTCCGTCGTCTCCTTGCCATGCCGCCCCTGTGAGCTTGATCCCGACGCCATGAACCGAGCAGTCTAGTCGCCGCCAACGAAAACCCTAGATCGATCTGCCAGAGAAACCACTATAACCAAGGCCGGGTAAGGTCACGAGGGGCCTCCCTTGATCAGCCCGAGTCTAGGGGATCACCAGCAATGGCATACTGCCTGAAATCCAGGTATATGACCAAGGCCCAAACTGTGCGGATGACGCCAAGCATACTGGGCCATGTAATTATCATGAGGCACCGGGCTCTTTCTTCATCGAGTCATTCAAATTACAGGCCTATCATACAAACCTCATAGTGGGCCTATTTTTGAACTCGGATTTGCAGGCTACCTTGGCGCCGCCGGCCGCCGGAAAGATGATGAAGGCTCTGGTGATGTGCTACTCCGTCATAGGCTTCACCTTCTACCTCCCGTCGATCACCGGGTACTGGGCGTTCGGCAGCCAGGTCCAGTCCAACATCCTCAAGAGCCTCATGCCGGACTCGGGGCCGGCCCTCGCGCCGACCTGGCTGCTGGGCCTCGCCGTTCTCTTCGTCCTCCTCCAGCTCCTAGCCATCGGCCTCGTGTACTCCCAGGTGGCATACGAGATCATGGAGAAGAACTCAGCGGACGCGACGCAGGGCAAGTTCTCGCGCCGGAACCTGGTGCCCCGGCTGCTGCTGCGGACGCTTTACCTGGCCTTCTGCGCGCTCATGGCCGCCATGCTGCCCTTCTTTGGTGACATTGTCGGCGTGGTCGGCGCCGTAGGGTTCATTCCACTCGACTTTGTCCTCCCCGTCATCATGTACAACATCGCGCTTGCGCCGCCGAGGAGGTCCACGCTGTACATCGCCAACACGGTCATCATGGTCGTCTTCACTGGCGTCGGGGCCATCGGCGCCTTCGCCTCTATACGGAAGCTCGTGCTAGACGCCGGCCAGTTTAAACTCTTCAGCAACAACGTAGTCGACTGAAGTACGCACAACTATGTAGAGTCTAGTTTGTTAGGTGATTAGCCCTTGATTTCTTGAGGTATAGGCGTATAGCTCAGTAATTAAGCTTTGTTCCTCCCCTTTTACATATAGGAGTAGTAGTTATTTTTTTTTTTGAACTTAGGAGTAGTAGTTATTAATTTACACGTACGCACGCATGCATCCGTCCAGTGTACACCAGCATAGTACCCCTTCGTTACATAATGTAGTAATGTAGTGTATCCAGATCCACTATACTAAACATATAAAATATGAAAATATGTCTCGTGATATATTTAATGGCATGTATTTGATATTCTAGATGTAGATATTTTTTCTCTGTAAGTCTGATCAAAATGAGTAGAAATTATTTTTAAAAAGTCTATATGCACTACCCATTATGAAATGGAGGCACTTTTTTTTGGAAAAGGAGGCTCACCCCCGGCCTCTGCATCTGAAAGATGCATGCATCCATCTTATTAAAAAGTTCGAGTAAAACAAAACTAAATGGAGGCATTTCTGGTAACGTAAAAGCAATGTGTTACAAAAAGAACATGCAAGTGGTAAAACATGACCACAAATGACTTGACAATAATTTTAGGCCTTGATAAACCTTAGGTCCTACTTGAGGGAAATTTACTGTTGTCCTACAAAACACTGTGCTCGGAGGCCCAACAGGGTTTATAAGAATAATGTTGCGTAGTAGACATCACGAAGTAAACTGAAGTTTGAAATATCAACCAAACATTGTCGCTTCTTGCTGAACGAGTCTATGCATCAGTGGAAGTGGCACACCTCGTCCTGGGCATCTTTCGGCCGATGGCTAGATCATGGGAGAACGCAGCTGCTTCAGCGTCCTTTGGGCCTACAACACAAACCACTGTGCACGCTCCAACTACTTGTCAGGCACCTACTTCAAGGTCCCTCCAAGAATGGGGTGTCGCCCAAGAAAACGACCAATACTGCACATGTCTCGGCGGGCTCCCCAAAGGAGCGCCGCCAGGCGCAATGAGTCTCTTCTGTTGGAACTGTCGCGGAGCGGGCAAATACGCAACAGTTCAAGAGCTTCGGTTTCGCGAGGCAATTTGTCCCTTTTGTGTTTTGTATAGTTAAAACCCTACTTTCGCAAGTTAGAGTGGAAAACTTAGCAAGCACATTAGGTTTCGATAATTGTTATGCAGTGAGTTGCTCTGGAAGGAGTGGTGGTGGTGGAATAATAGAATAAAAGTTGAGATTTTTGGTTATTCAGAGTACCATATTGATGCACATGTAACTTTACCTGATGCTGAGCCATGGCGGTTTACCTGCATATACGGTGAAGCTAATGTGAGTCAAAGGGGAAGAACGTGGGATCTTCTACTGTCCCTAGCATCATAAAGCGATCGACCATGGGTGTGCATAGGCAACTTCAACGAGGTCCTCAGACTCGATGAACACGACGGGGTCGGAAATAGATGTGTGGCATAAGTCATTGACTTCTGTGACGCCACAGATGTTTGTGGGCTAGTTGATCCTGGATATTCAGGGAATAAATGGACTTTGGAGAAGAGGGTAACCGGGGGCAGCTATACCCGTGTCCGTTTGGATCGTGCCCTGGCCACTGGAAATTGGTGCAATCTGTTTCCTGATGCAATACTAGCTCACAAGACAGTTTCAACTTCAGATCACAACGCAATATTGTTACAGCTCCGGACGACCGATATGCAGCTGCAACATGCCAAGCCCTTCAGATATGAGCTCATGTGGGAGGCTCACGATGGTTTTCAGGAGACAGTAGAACAACACTGGCGGGGTCCGGGATAAATACTGTTGACGGGATCAAAGCAAAGCTGAAAAATCTTTCTAACACGCTCATTCGATGGAATTGGAACACGTTCAGCAATGTACGAGCAGAGATCAAACGCCTGAAGGATGAACTTGAGAGTTTACAGGCGGATCCAGCAAGGACCGGACCTTCACATCCAGAGATTAAAATCCAGGGTCGTTTGCTTGAGCTATACCATCAGGAGGTGGTAATGTGGCGATAGAGGGCACGTATTAACTGGCTAGCGGCTGGTGATAAAAATACTAAGTTTTTCCATTTACGAGCTAGTAGACGGCACCTCAAGAACAAGATCAAACACTTGATGCGTCAAGATGAGACCACAGTCGATGAAGCCTTGGAAATGTAAGGAATGGTAAATGATTTTTATCAAAATCTTTTTACATCTGAAGGTACGTCCAACATGCATAAGGTGCTAGACGTGGTTCCACGTAAGGTTACAGATGCCATGAATGCCCAGTTGACTGCTGAGTACACTAAAGAGGAGATAAAATTGGCATTATTTCAAATGGCACCAACGAAAGCACCAGGCTCAGATGAGTACCCAGCACATTTCTTTCAGAGGCACGGGGTAATGTGTGGGGAGGAGATTACTTTGCTTATTATGCAGATACTCAAAGGTGAACATGATGTAGAGGACTTAAATGACACAATCCTATTCCTGATCCCGAAGGTAACCAATCCAACTCTTCTCACAGAGTTCAGACCGATCAGTCTTTGCAATGTTATTTATAAAATTGCTTCGAAGGTTTTGGCTAATAGACTGAAATTACTCTTTCCTGAGATCATATCCAAGGAGCAGTCGGCCTTTGTCTCTGGACGTTTAATAACTGATAACATTATCTCTGCATATGAGTGCCTTCATTTCATGGAAAGCAACAGAACAAAGAAGAACAATTTTTGTGCTCTCAAGCTAGATATGATGAAAGCATATGACCTTTTGGAGTGGGATTATCTACAGGCCATCATGTCTAAGCTGGGGTTTGCACCAGCATGGATTGCTTCGGTTATGAGGATGGTAAGTTCAGTAAGTTTGTCAGTTTTATTTAATGGGAAAAGACTCGAGGAGTTGAAACTTTCAAGAGGTATTCGCTAGGGAGATCCAGTCTCACCCTACCTATTCTTGTTGCCAGCAGAGGGCCTTTCGTGCCTCATAAAAAGCCAGAATCTGTCATCTCAAATCAGTGGAATTAAAGTGACAGAGTCGGCTCCACCGGTGAGTCACCTACTCTTCGCAGATGACAACATGTAGTTCGTCAAGGCTAGTAGTGAGGGTGCTAGTTTGGTCATGTCTTTGTTGGATACTTATTGCAGTGCATCTGGTCAGAAATTTAATATGGCCAAGTCCTCGGTCTTCTTTAGTAAGGGATGCCCTCAAAATATTTGAGTTGAGATGAAACATATACTGAATATAACAAATGAAAGCTTATCAAAAAAATATCTTGGTATGCCCACTAACGTCGGCAGCGGTAAGAATGGAGCTTTGAAGTACTTAAAGGAAAGAGTCTGGAGCAAGGTCAAAGGGTGGATAGAAAAATCTTATCATATGGTGGAAAGGAGGTGCTTATAAAATCCGTAGCCCAAGCAATTCCGGTTTATTCCATGTCATGTTTTAAACTCCCTCGAGGTTTGTGTGAACACATCAACTCCATCATTCAGAAATTTTGGTGGGGAAGTAGACGGGGAGAAAGGAAAATTGCTTGGGTCTCTCATGGGAAGTAATGACCAGACCTAAGTACCAGGGGGACTCGGTTTTTGCGACATTGATCCCTGCTCGCAAGACAAGCATGGCGCATTTTGCAATCCCCTAACACCCTCAGTGCAACAATTCTAAAGGCTCGGTATTTTCCAAACATAGAATTTCTTCAAGCCGAACTTGGCAGCAAACCCTCTCATATTTGGAGGGCAATTTTAGAAGGTAAAGAAACACTTACTCAAGGCCTCATTAGGCGTATTGGAGATGGCTCCAAGACCAACATCTGGCAACAGAATTGGTTACCAAGAGAACATGCTAGGCGGCCGTTTGTGTGTTTGTCACAGAATAAGCCACAATTGGTTTCCGAGCTTATGATACCGAATACAGCAACTTGGAACCGGGAACTAATTAGTACTACTTTCCTCCCTACCGACATGGAACTCATTCTGAATATTCCTATTAGTACAAGACAACATGAGGATCTCTGGGCGTGGTCACATTACAAAAAGGGCGAGTTCTTTGTGTGCTTGGCCTATAAGATGATCGTCTTGACGAAGCTGTGTCCGGAGGCCTGGATGGATGGCAGTGCAGGCTCTTCTGACACTTTGAAAGAGAATTGCAGCTGGTCCAAGCTTTGAAAATGAATGTCCCATCCAAGGTGAAGGTATTTCTATGGAGGCTTGCCTAATGCTCCCTCCCTACAGCAGATGTGAGGCACCTTCACCATATGTCCACTACTTCAAGCTGCACATTATGTGGGGCAGATGACTCATGGATGCACTCACTCCTCCTCTGTTCCATGGCTCGATGCGTGTGGGCGCTATCTGATGCAGAGCTCGTGGAACATATGCTAGATACAGCGGAGCCAGACCCGAAAAATTGGATCTTTGAAATGTCAGAATCAATATCACATGTGGAGTCCACTAGACTGGTGGTGATGTTATGGGTGATCTGGAATGCACGCCAGAAGTTGATTCATGAGGGCGAACATCAAAGTACAATGTCCACTCATCAGTTTGTCGGGAAATGTTGCATGGAAAACAAAAAAAATCTACGCACACGCAAGATCTATCTATGGAGATGCATAGAAACGAAGGGGGAGAGTGTGTCTACGTACCCTCGTAGACCGTAAGTAGAAGCGTTTAACACGCGGTTGATGTAGTCGAACTTCTTCGCGCTCCAACCGATCAAGTACCAAATGTACGACACCTCTGCGTTCTTCACACATTCATCTCGGTGACTGATAACCCGCAAGTATACGGGATAGTTGTAGCCTCTTTCAATAAGTAAGAGTGTCGAACCGAACGAGGAGCTAAAGGTAGAACAAATACTCTCTCAAGTCCTATCGACCACTGATACGACTCTACGCACGCTTGACGTTCTCTTTACCTAGAACAAGTATGAAACTAGAAGTACTTTGTAGGTGTGATAGGATAGGTTTGCAAGATAATAAAGAACACGTAAATAAAAGCTAGGGGCTGTTTAGATAAAAAAGCAATAAAGTAAATATAGCGAGTGTGGAAAAGTGGTGGTAGGAGTTGTGGAATTGCCCCTAAGCAATTGACTACGTTACTAGACCGGTAATCACTATTGCAATTCTATTTGAGGGAGAGGCATAAGCTAACATACTTTCTCTACTTGGATCATATGCACTTATGATTGGAACTCTAGCAAGCATCCACAAATACTAAAGATTAATTAAGGTAAAACCCAACCATAGCATTAAAGTATCAAGTCCCCTTTATCCCATAAGCAACAATCCCCTTACTCGGATTTGTGTTTCAGTCACTCACGCAACCCACTATAAGTGAATCATGAACGCATTGCAACACCCTACAGCGGGAATCCCTCACGCTTGCGCGACATGGAGGGCACCATAGGACAGCACCAATAATAAAACATACAACTCAAACCAATCATAGCAATTCATCAATCACCGATAGGACAATGAAAATCTACTCAGACATCATAGGATGGCAACACATCATTGGAAAATAATATGAAGCATAAAGCACCATGTTCAAGTAGAGGGTACAGCGGGTTGCGGGAGAGTGGACCGCTGAATATAGATGGGGGAAGGTGATGGAGATGTCGGTGAAGATGGCGGAGGTGTTGGTGAAGATCGCGGTGATGATGATGGCCCCCGGCGGCGTTCTGGTGCCACCGGAAGCAAGGGGGGAGAGAGCCCCCCTTCTTCTTCTTCTTCGTCTTCTTCTTCTTCTTCCTTGACCTTCTCCCTAGATGGGAGAAGGGTTTCCCCTCTGGTCCTTGGCTCCCATGGCGTGGGAGGGGCGAGAGCCCCTCCGAGATTGGATCTATCTCTCTGTTTCTGCGTTCTCAGATTCTACCCCTTCACTGTTTCTTTAATATCCGGAGATCCGTAACTCCGATTGGGGTGAATCTTTCGCCCAGATTTTTCTCGTAAAATTAGCTTTCTTGCGGCAAAAGAAGAGCGTAAACCGCCTTACGGGTGGCCCATGAGAGTCCAGGGCGCGCCCAGGGGGGAGGGCGCGCCCCCTGTCTCGTGGCCACCCCGGGCACCGTTTCGCGTTGATTTTACTTCCCAAAAATCATAAATATTCCAAAAACAATCTCCGTCCGTTTTTATCCCGTTTGGACTCCGTTTGATATTGGGTTTCTGCGAAACAAAAAACATGCAACATACAGGAACTGGCGCTGGGCACTTATGTTAGTCCCAAAAATAATATAAAAAGTTGCCAAAGGTATATGAAAGTTGAAGAATATTGGCATGGAACAATCAAAAATTATAGATACGACGGAGACGTATCAGCATCCCCAAGCTTAATTCCTGCTCTTCCTCGAGTAGGTAAATGATAAAAAAGATAATTTTTGATGTGGAATGCTACCTAGCATAATCTTGATCATATGTCTAATCATGGCATGAATATTAAGACACGAGTGATTCAAAGCAATAGTCTATTATTTGACATAAAAACAATAATACTTCGAGCGTACCAATAAAGCAATCATGTCTTTTCAAAACAACATGGCCAAAGAAAGTTATCCCTACAAAATCATATAGTCTGGCTGTTGCTCTATCTTCATCACACAAAGTATTTAATCATGCACAACCCCGATGACAAGCCAAGCAATTGTTTCATACTTTAATAATCTCAAACTTTTTCAACTTTCACGTAATACATGAGCGTGAGCCATGGACATAGCACTATAAGTGGAATAGAATATGATGGTGGAGGTTATGTGGAGAAGACAAAAAAGGGAGAAAGTCTCACATCAACTAGGCATATCAACGGGCTATGGAGATGCCCATCAATAGATATCAATGTGAGTGAGTAGGGATTGTCATGCAACAGATGCACCAGAGCTATAAGTGTATGAAAGCTCAAACTGAAAACTAAGTGGGTGTGCATCCAACTTGCTTGCTCATGAAGACCTCGGGCATTTGAGGAAGCCCATCATCGGAATATACAAGCCAAGTTCTATAATGAAAATTCCCACTAGTATATGAAAGTGAAAGCATAGGAGACTCTCTCTATGAAGAACATGGTGCTACTTTGAAGCACAAGTGTGGTAAAAGGATAGTAGCATTGCCCCTTCTCTCTTTTTGTCTCAGTCATTTTTTTTCTTTTTTTCTTTTTTTTCCTCCCCCCCTTTTTTTGTGGGCTTCTTTGGCCTCCTTTTTATTAATTTAGGCTTCTTTGGCCTCTTTTATTTTTCATAAAGTCCGGAGTCTCATCCCGACTTGTGGGGGAATCATAGTCTCCATCATCCTTTCCTTACTGGGACAATGCTCTAATAATGATGATCATCACACTTTTATTTACTTACAACTCAATATCTAGAACAAAGATATGACTCTATATGAATGCCTCCGGCGGTGTACCGGGATGTGCAATGATCTAGTGTAGCAATGACATCAAAAAACGGACAAGCCATGAAAACATCATGCTAGCTATCTTACGATCATGCAAGGCAATATGACAATGAATTCTCAAGTCATGTATGTGATGATGATGGAAGTTGCATGGCAATATATCTCGGAATGGCTATGGAAATGCCATGATAGGTAGGTATGGTGGCTGTTTTGAGGAAGACATAAGGAGGCTTATGTGTGACAGAGCGTATTATATCACGGGGTTTGGATGCATCGGCGAAGTTTGCACCAACTCTCGAGGTGAGAAAGGGCAATGCACGGTACCGAAGAGGCTAGCAATGATGGAAGGGTGAGAGTGCGTATAATCCATGGACTCAACATTAGTCATAAAGAACTCACATACTTATTGCAAAAAAATCTACAAGCCATTGAAAACAAAGTACTACGAGCATGCTCCTATGGGGATAGATTGGTGGGAAAAGACCATCGCTCGTCCCCGACCGCCACTCATAAGGAAGACAATCAATAAATAAAATTGTGCTCCAACTTCATCACAAAGCGGTTCACCATACATGCATGCTACGGGTATCACAAACCTCAACACAAGTATTTCTACTAATCCACAACCACCCACCAGCATGACTCTAATATCACCACCTTTATATCGCAAAACTATTGCAAGGAATCAAACATATCATATTCAGCGATCTACAAGTTTATGTAGGATTTTATGACTAACCATGTGAATGACCAATTCATGTCATCTCTCTAAATAGATATAAGTGAAGCAAAAGAGTTTAATTCTTTCTAAAAAAAGGTATGCCCATGCTCTAACAAATATAAGTGAAGCAAAAGAGCATTCTACAAATGGCGGCTGTCTATGTAAAGGGAAACAGGCAATCCAAACTTCAAATGATATAAGTGAAGCACATGAAGCATTCTATAAAGCCATACTCAAAAGATTTAAGTGAAGCGCAATGAGCATTCTATAAATAAACCAAGTACTATCTCATACCAGCATGGTGCATAAAACAAAAGTGAAAACTAAATGCAGAAGACGCTCCAAGACTTGCACATATCGCACGAACGAAACGAATACGAAAACATACCGATACTTGTTGAAGAAAGAGGGGATGCCTTCCGGGCATCCCCAAGCTTAGACGCTTGAGTCTCCTTGAATATTTACTTGGGGTGCCTTGGGCATCCCCAAGATTGAGCTCTTGCCTCTCTTCCTTTTCCTCATATCGAGACCTCCTCGTTTAGACACTTCATCCACACAAAACTTCAACAGAAAACTCGGTAAGATCCGTTAGTATAATAAAGCAAATCACCACTCTAAGTGCTGTTGCAAACCAATTCATATTTTGTTTTTGCATTTTGTCTACTGTAATATAACTTTTCCATGGCTTAATCCACTAATATAAATTGATAGATTCATCAAAACAAGCAAACTATGCATCAAAAACAGAATCTGTCAAAAACAGAACAGTCTGTAGCAATCTGAACATCCACCATACTTCTGTTACCCCAAAAATTCTACCAAAATTAGGAAAAATAAACAAGTTGTATAGCAAGACAGTACAAAAAGAATCAGAACCGTTTGACGTTTCAGTTAAAAATGTAAAATCGCGCACTACAGCCAAAGTTTCTGTCCTGCACCGTACAAACCAACAAGCATTGTAAACATCCTAAAGGCAAACCTTAGCACATTATTTTTATAATACAATGGAATTATACAAGGGGATAATTTTTCTTTTGATGAAAAGTTTCTGTAATCAAGATTCACAAAGTTTCCGTGAGCATGAACAAAGTTCAAGGCTAGCTCCCACTTCAACAATGCTTTGTCTTTCTCACTTTCACTTTCCTTTTTGAAAAGTTTTAGGGTTCCCCTCTTTATTTTTTTGTTTTTTAAACTATATGAAAGCACTCAACAGAAATAAATGACTCTCTAAAACTTCCGGGTTGTCTCCCTGGCAGCGCTTTCTTTAAAGTCATTAAGCTAGGCATTTAGTGCTCAAGTAATGAATCCACCCGGATCCCAAGGTATATCAAAACCAATTTTACTTAACAATGATTTGTAATTTAGTAGTGATCACAAAGTAACATATATCATGCAACAACGAAGTCTAACTCTCTTCCTATGCATTGGCATGTCATAAAAGAACACTTCATGCACACCAAGTAAAGGCCAATGCATAGTATAAGCAGTTTCTTGCAATTCTATCGTGTTGGAAACATAAAGAGGCGGAGATGTAGTTCCTCTCTCATAATAATTGCAAGTAGGAGTAGCAAGCACATGCATATTATATATATCAAAATCATCATGTGCAACGGTAAAAGGCAACCCATCAATATAATCCTTACTAAGCACAAACTTCTCCGATATAGTGTAGTCGGGAGAATTCAAAAAGATAATAGGACTATCATGCGTGGGTGCAATAGCAAAAATTTCATGTTTAACATAAGGGACTATAGCAAGTTCATCTCCATAAGCATAATTCATATTGGCATCTTGGCCACAAGCATAGCAAGCATCATCAAAAAGGGATATTTCAAACGAATTCAAGGGATCATAGCAATCATCATAGCAATCATCCTTCGGTAAGCACGAAGGGGAATTAAATAATGTATGAGTTGGAGGGTTACTCTCATTAGAAGGTGGGCACGGGTAGCTAATCCACTCTTCCTCCTTTTGTTCTTCGCTCTCCTCATCATATTTTTCATCCAATGAGCTCACTGTTTCATCAATTTCTTCTTCCATAGCTTCCTGCAAAATATTATTCTCTTCTTGGACAGCAGAGACTTTCTCAATAAATGCATTAATATTGTAATTGTATTCATAATTTTCATAGCAATATCTAAGTATAGCAAGATTTTCTGGTCTATAAGCTGAATCATCAAAATCATCAAACGCTTTAAACATAGATTCAACCTCATAAGCACCCATAAAAGCAAAAAATTCTTCTATTTGTTCCACATCATAGTAATCAAAGATACCATTAACATAAGAAGCTAAGGTTTCATTATCATTGAATTTCCATGAAAAGGGAAGGTGTGGAGACTTCATGCTAGAGCAGCAAGTATAATCATGCATCAAGCATAGTTGCCTAGCATACCACTTCAATAGTAGAATTTGATCCCATAATAGTTTCCCTTTTTGTGTCAAGCGATAATCACTAGTATTCACGTTGATCCAATGTTACTCCCATAACATAATTGAGTTGGGTTTTCTCAGGATTATCAAAGTAGTACATAATATCTTGAACATAACGAGCATCGAGGGTTTTAGGAGGTTCCCCATCTCCATGAGTAGCAAGTACACCTAATGTTTTTGGTATTTCGTGTTCCATATCCATAACTAAAGATAGAGAACAACTAAGAACAGCAAATAAAAATTACTTAGTGATAAAGCAAACAAGCACACACGAGTTCACCCCATGCTATGACTCCCCGGCAACGGCGCCAGAAAAAGGTCTTGATAACCCGCAAGTATACGGGATAGTTGTAGCCTCTTTCGATAAGTAAGAGCGTCGAACCCAACGAGGAGCTAAAGGTAGAACAAATACTCTCTCAAGTCCTATCGGCCACTGATACGACTCTACGCACGCTTGACGTTCGCTTTACCTAGAACAAGTATGAAACTAGAAGTACTTTGTAGGTGTGATAGGATAGGTTTGCAAGATAATAAAGAACGCGTAAATAAAAGCTAGGGCTGTTTAGATAAAAAAGCAATAAAGTAAATATAGCGAGTGTGGAAAAGTGGTGGTAGGAGTTGTGGAATTGCCCCTAAGCAATTGACTACGTTACTAGACCGGTAATCACTATTGCAATTCTATTTGAGGGAGAGGCATAAGCTAACATACTTTCTCTACTTGGATCATATGCACTTATGATTGGAACTCTAGCATGCATCTGCAAATACTAAAGATTCATTAAGGTAAAACCCAGCCATAGCATTAAAGTATCAAGTCCCCTTTATCCCATACGCAACAATCCCCTTACTCGGGTTTGTGTTTCAGTCACTCACGCAACCCACTATAAGCGAATCATGAACACATTGCAACACCCTACAGAGGTAATCCCTCACGCTTGCGCGACACGGAGGGCACCATAGGAAAGCACCAATAATAAAACATACAACTCAAACCAATCATAGCAATTCATCAATCACCGATAGGACAACCAAAATCTACTCAGACATCATAGGATGGCAACACATCATTGGAAAATATTATGAAGCATAAAGCACCATGTTCAAGTAGAGGGTACAGAGGGTTGAGGGAGAGTGGACCGTTGAATATAGATGGTGGAAGGTGATGGAGATGTTGGTGAAGATGGCGGAGGTGTTGGTGAAGATCGCGGTGATGATGATGGCCCCCGGCGGCGTTCCGTTGCCACCAGAAGCAAGGGGGAGAGATCCCCCTTCTTCTTCTTCTTCCTTGACCTTCTCCCTAGATGGGAGAAGGTTTGCCCCTCTGGTCCTTGGCTCCCATGGCGTGGGAGGGGCGAGAGCCCCTCCGAGATTGGATCTATCTCTCTGTTTCTGCGTTCTCAGATTCTACCCCTTCACCGTTTCTTTAATATCCGGAGATCCGTAACTCCGATTGGGGTGAATCTTTCACCCAGATTTTTCTCGTAAAATTAGCTTTCTTGCGGCAAAAGAAGAGCGTCAACCGCCTTACGGGTGGCCCACGAGAGTCCAGGGCGCGCCCAGGGGGGAGGGCGCGCCCCCTTGTCTCGTGGCCACCCCGGACACCGTTTCGCGGTTATTTTACTTCCCAAAAATCATAAATATTCCAAAAACAATCTCTGTCCGTTTTTATCCTGTTTGGACTCCATTTGATATTGGGTTTCTGCGAAACAAAAAACATGCAACAGACAGGAACTGGCACTGGGGCCCTAGTGACAAGCATTAAGCATAGCAAAGTCATAGCAACATATATTCATGAAAAGATAATAGGTTCAGATCTGAAATCATGGCACTCGGGTCCTAGTGACAAGCATTAAACATAGCAAAGTCATAGCAACATCAATCTCAGAACATAGCGGATACTAGGGATCAAACCCTAACAAAACTAACTTGATTACATGGTAAATCTCATCCAACCCATCGCCGTCCAGCAAGCCTATGATGGAATTACTCATGCACGGCGGTGATTGATACGTCTCGAACGTATCTACTTTTCTAAACACTTTTGCCCTTGTTTTGGACTCTAAATTGCATGATTTGAATGAAACTAACCCGGACTAAGGCTGTTTTCAGCAGAACTGCCATGATCTTGTTTTATGTGTAGAAAAGAAAAGTTCTCGGAATGTCCTGGAAATCCACAGAGGCACTTTTTGGATTTAATTAGAATTTTTGGTGAAAGAATTAATGCCAGAGGGCCCACAACCTGTCCACGAGATAGGAGGGTGCCGCCCCTCCTAGGGCGCGGCCTCCTATCTCGTGGGCCCCTGGACCTCCACCGACGTCAACTCCAACTCCATATATTCACGTTCGGGGAAAAAATCAGAGAGAAAGTTTCATCGCGTTTTATGACATGGAGCCGCCGCCAAGCCCTAATCTCTCTTGGGAGGGCTGATCTGGAGTCCGTTCGGGGCTCCGGAGAGGGGAATTCATCGCCGTCATCATCATCAACCATCCTCCATCACCAATTTCATGATGCTCACCGCCGTGCGTGAGTAATTCCATCGTAGGCTTGCTGGACGGTGATGGGTTGGATGAGATTTACCATGTAATCAAGTTAGTTTTGTTAGGGTTTGATCCCTAGTATCCACTATGTTCTGAGATTGATGTTGCTATGACTTTGCTATGCTTAATGCTTGTCACTAGGGCCCGAGTGCCATGATTTTAGATCTGAACATATTATGTTTTCATGAATATATGTGTGTTCTTGATCCTATCTTGCAAGTCTATAGTCACCTATTATGTGTTATGATCCGACAACCCCGAAGTGACAATAATCGGGATACTTCTTGGTGATGACCGTAGTTTGAGGAGTTCATGTATTCACTATGTGTTAATGCTTCGGTCAGGTTCTCTATTAAAAGGAAGCCTTAATATCCCTTAGTTTCCGTAAGGACCCCGCTGCAACGGGAGGGTAGGACAAAAGATGTCATACAAGTTCTTTTCCATAAGCACGTATGACTATTTACGAAATACATGCCTACAATACATTGATGAATTGGAGCTAGTTCTATATCACCCTATGTTATAACTATTGCATGAGGAATCGCATCCGGCATAATTATCCATCACTGATCCGCTGCCTACGACCTTTTCATATATTGTTCTTCGCTTATTTACTTTTCCGTTGCTACTGTTACAACTACTACAAAAACCCAAAAACATTTATCTTTACTTTTGCTACCGTTACTATTATTATCATACCACTTTTGCTACTAAACACTTTGCTGCAGATACTAAGTTATCCAGGTGTGGTTGAATTGACAACTCAACTGCTAATACTCAAGAATATTCTTTGGCTCCCCTTGTGTCGAATCAATAAATTTGGGTTGAATACTCTACCCTCAAAAGCTGTTGCGATCCCCTATACTTGTGGGTTATCAAGACTATTTTCTGGCGCCGTTGCCGGGGAGCATAGCTCTATTCTCTGAGTCACTTGGGGTTTATATCTGTTGATCACTATGAAGAACTTGAAAGACGCTAAAACCAAGATTTTACCCTCAACTACGAGGGGAGGTAAGGAACTGCCATCTAGCTCTGCACTAGATTCTCCTTCCGTTATTAGTAGGCTTGCGACACCTAAACATACTACTGCTATGAATTCTGATATGTCGCATGTTATTGATGATGCCACTTCTGTTATGGATGATGAAACTACTTATGTGCGTGATACGACTATGCCATTAGGTGAATTTCTTGATGAACAACTTGCTAGAGTTAGGAGGAATGAAAATATTGAAGAACCTATTATTGATGATAGTGATGATGAAGGTTCCCCCAATGATTATGTATTACCTGTTGTTCCTAAGGATTATGTTATGAATGAAAAAGCTGCTATGAAAATTCTTTCTTGCAATGATAGAAATGATCTTAGGAAATTATTAGCTAAATGGAAGCAGCAGTCTCTTAATGCTAGAATGAAACCCGATCCTGCTTTTGCTACTTCACCTATCTGTGTTACTGATAAGGATTATGAATTCTCTGTTGATCCTGATATTATTACTTTAGTTGAATCTGATCCTTTTTATGGCCTTGAATCTGAAATTGTTGTGGCACATCTTACCAAGTTGAATGATATAGCCACCCGGTTTACTAATGATGAGAAGTCTCGCTATTTATATATCCTTAAGATATCTCCGTTCTCATTAAAGGGTGATGCTAAGACTTGGTATAATTCTCTTGCTCCTGGTTGTGTGCGTGGTCCCCAGGATATGATTTATTACTTCTCTGCTAAATATTTCCCTGATCATAAGAAACAAGCTGCCTTGCGGGAAATATATAATTTTGTGCACATCAAAGAAGAGAGTCTCCCACAAGCTTGGGTGAGGCTTCTCCGGTTACTTAATGCTTTGCCTGATCATCCTTTTAAGAAAAATGAAATACTTGATATCTTTTATAACGGACTAACCGATGCTTCCAAAGACTACTTAGATAGTTGTGCTGGTTGTGTTTTCAGGGAAAGAACAGTCGACAAAGCTGAAATATTATTGAATAATATGTTGACTAATGAAAATAACTGGACTCTTCCTGAGCCAGTTCCTGAAGTAATTCCTGAACCAATTGAGCCAACTCCTAAGCCTATTCCTAAACCCACTCCGAAGAAGAGAGGTGTTTTATTTCTCAGTCCTGAAATATGCAAGAGGCAAAGAAATCAATGAAAGAAAAAGGTATTAAAGCTGAAGATGTTAAGAATTTACCTCCTATTGAAGAAATACATGGTCTTAATATACCGCCTGAAGAACCACATTGTCTTGATAACCCGACACAGGTAGTAAAGGTAAATTCTCTCTATAGATATGATAAAGTTGAAATACCCTCTACTAAATTTCATAGCCCATGCTTAGATGAATTTGATGACTTTATGGCTAGACAAGAAAGTTTTAATGCCTATGTTGGTAGAGAGTTAAAGAATAATGCTTTCGAGATAGGACGCGTAGGTGACAATCTGGCTAGAGTTAAAGATGAACTTCACCGCGTTAGCAAATATGCTTCTATGGTTTCTACTCAAGCTGAGCAAGTACTCAAAGCTCAAAATGATTTGCTTGATGAATTAAATAATAAAAATGAATTTGCTGTTAGAGTGGCTACTAGAACTGGTAGAATGACTCAGGAACCTTTGTATCCTGAAGGCCACCCTAAGAGAATCGAGCAAGATTCTCAGAGAAATAATTTAGAGGCACCTAGTTCTTCTAAAAAGAAGAAAAAGAAAAACAATAGGACTTTGCATGCTTCTAGTGAACCTACTGTAGACACACCTGAGAATCCCAATGATATTTCTATTTCTGATGGTGAAACACAATCAGGTGATGAACATGAACCTAATGATAATGTTAATGATAATGTTCATCTTGATGCTCAACCTAGCAAAGACAATGATGTAGAAATTGAACCTGTTGTTGACCTTGATAACCCACAATCAAAGAATCAATGTTATGATAAGAGAGATTTTCTTGCTAGGAAGCACGGTAAAGAAAGAGAACCATGGGTTCAGAAACCCATGCCCTTTCATCCTAAACCATCCAAGTCAAAGGATGATGAGGACTTTGAGCGCTTTGCTGAAATGATTAGACCTATTTTCTTACGTATGCGCTTAACTGATATGCTTAAAGTAAATCCTTATGCTAAGTATATGAAGGATATCATCACAAATAAAAGAAAGATACCGGAAGCTGAAATTTCCACCATGCTTGCTAATTACACTTTTAAGGGTGAAATACCAAAGAAACTTGGAGATCCGGGTGTTCCAACTATACCATGCTCTATTAAAAGAAATTATGTTAGAACTGCTTTATGTGATCTTGGAGCTGGTGTTAGTGTTATGCCTCTCTCTTTATATCGTAGACTTGTATTGAATAAGTTGACACCTACTGAAATATCTTTGCAAATGGCTGATAAATCAACTGCTATACCTGTCGGTATTTGTGCGGATGTGCCTGTTGTGGTTGCAAATGTCACTATCTTAACGGACTTTGCTATTCTTGATATTCGCAAGGACGATAGTATGTCTATTATCCTTGGTAGATCTTTTCTTAATACTGCAGGGGCTGTTATAGATTGCAACAAAGGCAATGTCACTTTTCATGTTAATGGTAATGAGCATACGGTACACTTTCCGAGGAAACAATCTCAAGTTCATAGTATCAATTCTATTAAAAAAGTTCCAACTATTATTTTTGGAGGTTTTGAATTTCCTCTCCCTACTGTCAAGAAAAAGTATGATATTCTTATTGTTGGGGATTTTCATATCCCCGTTGAGGTAACTTAGTGTTATTCGAAATTTCTCCGGTTTCATGTTATTCGGAGTGAGTTTGTTAACAAGACTTGATCAACCTTGTTAGTGGATTCATTTTGATGATCACGAGATGGATGAAACTAGAAGGCACAACCTTCTGTACCCTCTTTTTACTTTCTGTTATTTAGAATAAATATAGAAAAATTAGTATTATCCGTTTGTTTTCTGAATTATCCGTGCATTAAAAAATAGTCCAAAAATAAAAGTGCTCCAAATTCCCTGCAAATTTAGTATGATTTTTTCTGGAATATTTGAGGATTTTAGGCATTGAAATCACTGCAGGAGGGGCAAGCACCAGACCACGAGAGTGGAGGGCGCGCCCCCTGTCTCGTGGGCCCCTGGTGGCTCCCCTCCACTTATGCCAACACCCACATACTTCATCTTCTACCCAAAAAAATCCCCATCCAGCTCAAACCTGAGTTCTAGCTCGTTTTGCTGCGATTTTCGATCTCTTAGCTCAAAGCTCCATTCACAAAACTGCTTTGGGAGATTGTTGCTTGGTATGTGACTCCTCCATTGGTCAAATTAGTTTTTGTTCTAGTGCTTTATTCATTGCAAATTTTTTCTGCATAGGTGACCATGTTCTTGAGCTTGCATGTTAAAATTTTGAGGTCCCAAGCAATTCCGATGCATAATATAGGCTCTAGGCACTTGTAGGAGTAGTTGCTATCAATCTTGTTTAGTTTTATCACTTTTATTTTGAAGTTACTAAAAGTTCAGAAATTTTCAGAAAATGTTAAGGAGGCTCTTTAAAGGCTCTTCTATCCAAAGTTCTCAGGAAAAACAAGCCAAAGAGAAGGAAAAAGCCAAGTATAATCTTCCTCGCTTAGCGGAAGTACGGTCGTGCGAATGGCCATGTGAGGATTTCTTGAAGGAAGCCGAAATTCATGAAGACTTCTATTTTTTAATCGAGACTGCAGGCCTCACCGGTTTCATCAACGACCGAATCGATCAGTATCTCTTACTTACCAATACTTTCGTGCAAAAATTTTATTTTTAACCTAAGAAGTCACCGCCTGCAGTATCATTTCATTTATATGATGAATTCAAAGAAATGTCTTTACGTCATTTTTGTGCGGTATGTAGGATACCTTATGAGGGAGAATCAGGGGAACCCCATCGTGAAGATGTGGGTGGCTTCGTTAAAACTATTGTTGTGGAAGAGCCAAAGAAGGGCTCTGAGGCAAAAGTCTCTAGCATACACTTTCCTGTTTTACGCTACTTTGCCATATTTGCTAGTAGATGCTTGATTGGTTGTGGAAATAGTGGAAATTTGAGTGTTCCAGATATTATTATTCTTCAACAGGCTTTGCTGGGAGACAATACTTTTAGTATGGGTGCCGTCGTTGCTAAACGGCTAGCCCTGAATCGTACAAAAGGCCCCATATTTGGAGGTATCTATGTTGCACGTCTTGCCAAATATTTTCAGATACCTATTAGGCACCATGAGGAGGAAGAAACAAAATTACCTCCTCACATTTTAGATTACAAGAGCATGGTAGCACACAAGTTTATTGTTGACAACGAAGAAAAGATGCTCTTGTATAAACTTAGATTTAATAAGAAACACTTTGAGTTCATTATTTTGCCTGCGCCTCTGTTGTTTGATTTGCTTGCAGAAAATCGTCTTGTCACGCCGGAAGCGGTGAACAATCACGGAGCTCAAGCTTTTACTCCAGAACCTGAACCTGAGCCGGAACCTGAGCTGGACCCTTATCGTGCATCATCTGTCCAGTGGGATCCGGAGATGACCAGTCAGTGGTATCCTGATTTCACCTCCCACTACACCGAGGAGAGTAGCGGCGGTCCTTGGTATTAGGCCAACTTAGGCCAAAAGCCTAAGCTTGGGGGAGTACGTATTTCTCACCGACTTTACATTCATGTTCACACACTAGTCGTCGGTGCTCATACTCTTTCATTGTATTATCCATGCTAGTTTAAATTTCTTTTTCTAGTTTTCTTCTTGTGTGTTTGATAAACCTTGAGAAAAACAAAAAAAATTAGTTAGTTTAATTTCCATGCTTGTAGTAGGAATTAAAATGAAAACCCAAAAAGATTTCGCGTTCTTCTTTTACTTGTTGGGAGCTTTCCCGTGTAAATAGTTTTATTTTATTTTCTTTTTTTGGGGGGTCGAGAAGACCATATTGAAAATGTTTAGTGGCTCTTATATGCATGATTGTTTATTTAATTTAGAGCTCATATTACTTGTCTTCTCTCTTGAGTTGAATGCTTGCAGATTCCAGCTTAGTCCAATGCACGTGCACTCTTATTATTATACACATTGTTCGGTCGTGTAAGTGAAAGGCAATAATGACGATATATGATGGACTTATTGGAATGAGAAAAGCTGGTATGAACTCGACCTCTCTTGTTTTTGTAAATATGATGATTCATCATTCCTGAGTCAGCTATTATGAAGTAAACATATTTGCAATGACTTTTAGAGATTATAGTTACTTGTGCCATGCTTGATTAGTTATGAGTTATAATGGTCTACCTTGTGTTCCAACATGCTATTAGAATGATTATGATGTGGTATGATGGGATGGTATCCTCCTTTAAATGAATTGAGTGACTCGACTTGGCACATGTTCACGCATGTAGTTGAATCAAATCAACATAGCCTTCATGATATTTATGTTCATGGCGGATTATATCCTACTCATGCTTGTACTCGGTGTGAATTAATTTTAATGCATGTTTACGACTGTTGTCGCTCTCTCAGTTGGTCGCTTCCCAGTCTTTTGCTAGCCTTCACCTGTACTAAGAGGGAATACTGCTTGTGCATCCAAACTCCATAAACCCCAAAGTTGTTCCATATGAGTCCACCATACCTACCTATATGCGGTATTTACCTGTCGTCCCAAGTAAATTTGTATGTGCCAAACTCCAAACCTTCAAATGAAATTCTGTTTTGTATGCTCGAGAAGCTCATGTTTCAACTAGGGCTGCCTTTATCTTACATGCTAGGTGGGTTATTCTCAAGAGGAGTGGACTCCGCTCCTCATTCACGAGAAAGGGTCGGTAACCAGGATGCCCAGTCCCACGATCCAAAAAGATCGAAACAAATTAAAATAATTAAACAAAACTCCCCCAGGGTTGTTGTATGTTGGAGGCACTCGTTGTTTCGAGCAAGCCATGGATTGATGCTTGTTGGTGGTTGGGGGAGTATAAATCTTTACCATTCTGTTTGGGAACTACCTATAATGCATGTAGTATGGAAGATACAGCCATCTCATAGTTGTTGCGTTGACAGCGAAAGTATGCCGCTCAAAATGTTATTCACTCTCTATTTTAAAATCGAGCTCTGGCACCTCTACAAATCCCTACTTCCCTCTGCGAAGGGCCTATCTATTTATTTTTATGTTGAGTCACCATCCCTTCTTATTAAAAAGCACCCGCTGGAGAGCACACTATCATTTGCATTCATTATTATTGGTTTATATTGGGTATGACTTGACTGGATCTCTTTTACCAAGAATTACAATGTTTAGTCAGTCCTTGATCTTTAAAGGTGCTCTGCATTTATGTTTTGCGGTCTAAGAAAGGGCTAGCGAGATACCATTTTGTTATATCATGTTATGATTATTTTGAGAAAGTGTTGTCATTGGAGTTTTAGTATTATGGCTCGCTAGCTGATTATGCTATTGATATGAGTAATTGTGAGACCTATGTGTCATTGTGAGTATGGTTAGTTCATAATATTTGCTGAAACTTGAATGTTGGCTTTTCATGTTACAACAACAAGAGCAAACAGAATTTGTAAAAGTTTTTCTTTATCAATTTTAGTTGATCAACTGAATTGCTTGAGGACAAGCAAAGGTTTAAGCTTGGGGGAGTTGATACGTCTCCAATGTATCTACTTTTCCAAACACTTTTGCCCTTGTTTTGGACTCTAACTTGCATGATTTGAATGAAACTAACTCGGACTGACGCTGTTTTCAGCAGAACTGCCATGATGTTGTTTTATGTGTAGAAAAGAAAAGTTCTCGGAATGTCCTGGAAATCCACGGAGGCACCTTTTGGATTTAATAAGAATTTTTGGCGAAAGAATTAATGCCAGGGGGCCCACAGCCTGTCCACGAGACAGAGGGGGCGCCCCCCCTAGGGCGCGGCCTCCTATCTCGTGGGCCTCCTGGACCTCCACCGACGTCAACTCCAACTCCATATATTCACGTTCGGGGAGAGAAAAAATCAGAGAGAAAGTTTCATCGCGTTTTACGACACGGAGCTGCCACCAAGCCCTAATCTCTCTCGGGAGGGCTGATCTGGAGTCCGTTCGGGGCTCCGGAGAGGGGAATTCGTCGCCGCCGTCATCATCAACCATCCTCTATCACCAATTTCATGATGCTCACCGCCGTTTGTGAGTAATTCCATCATAGGCTTGCTGGACGGTGATGGGTTGGATGAGATTTACCATGTAATCAAGTTAGTTCTGTTAGGGTTTGATCCCTAGTATCCACTATGTTCTGAGATTGATGTTACTATGACTTTGCTATGCTTAATGCTTGTCACTAGGGCCCGAGTGCCATGATTTCAGATCTGAACCTATTATGTTTTCATGAATATATGTGTGTTCTTGATCCTATCTTGCAAGTCTATAGTCACCTATTATGTGTTATGATCCGACAACACCGAAGTGACAATAATCGGGATACTTCTCGGTGATGACCGTAGTTTGAGGAGTTCATGTATTCACTATGTGTTAATGCTTTGGTCCGGTTCTCTATTAAAAGGAGGCCTTAATATCCCTTAGTTTCCGTAAGGACCCCGCTGCAATGGGAGGGTAGGACAAAAGATGTCATACAAATTCTTTTCCATAAGCACGTATGACTATTTACGGAATACATGCCTACATTACATTGATGAATTGGAGCTAGATCTATATCACCCTATGTTATAACTATTGCATGAGGAATCGCATCCGACATAATTATCCATCACTGATCCACTGCCTATGAGCTTTTCATATATTGTTCTTCGCTTATTTACTTTTCCGTTGCTACTGTTACAACTACTACCAAAACCCAAAAACATTTATCTTTACTTTTGCTACCGTTACTATTATTATCATACCACTTTTGCTACTAAACACTTTGCTGCAGATACTAAGTTGTCCAGGTGTGGTTGAATTGACAACTCAACTGCTAATACTCAAGAATATTCTTTGGCTCCCCTTGTGTTGAATCAATAAATTTGGGTTGAATACTCTACCCTCGAAAGCTGTTGCGATCCCCTATACTTGTGGGTTATCAGTGAGCATCATGAAATTGGTGATGGAGGATGGTTGATGATGACGACGGCGACGAATCCCCCTTTCCGGAGCCCCGAACAGACTCCAGATCAGCCCTCCCGAGATAGATTAGGGCTTGGCGGCAGCTCCGTATCGTAAAACGCGATGAAACTTTCTCTCTGATTTTTCTCTCTGGAAAGCCAATATATGGAGTTGGAGTTGAGGTTGGTGGACGTCCAAGGGGCCCACGAGGCAGGGGGCGCCCCCCCCCCCCCCCACCCTCATGGATAGGGTGTGGGCCCCCTGATGCTAATTCTTTCACCAATATTTTTTATTAATTCTGAAAAGTTGCTCCATGGATTTTCATGTCATTCCGAGAACTTCTATTTCTGCGCAAAAATAACACCATGGCAGTTCTGTTGAAAACAGCGCTAGTCCGGGTTAGTTCCATTCAAATCATGCAAGTTAGAGTCCAAAACAAGGGCAAAAGTGTTTGGAAAAGTAGATACGACAGAGACGTATCAACTCTCCCAAGCTTAAACCTTTGCTTGTCCTCAAGCAATTCAGTTGATAAACTGAAAGTGATAAAGAAAAACTTTTACAAACTGTGTTTGCTCTTGTTGTTGTAAATATGTAAAGCCAACATTCAAGTTTTCAGCAAAGATTATGAACTAACCACATTCACAATAACACTTAGGTCTCATGTTTACTCATATCAATGGTATAATCAACTAGCGAGCAATAATAATAAATCTCGGATGACAACACTTTCTCAAAACAATCATAATATGATAAAACAAGATGGTATCTTGCTAGACCTTTCTGAGACCGCAAAACATAAATGTAGAGCACCTTTAAAGATCAAGGACTGACTAAACATTGTAATTCATGGTGAAAGAGATCCAGTCATAGTCATACCCAATATAAACTAAGAGTACTGCATGCAAATGACAGCGGTGCTCTCCAGCGGGTGCTTTTTAATAAGAGGGCGATGACTCAACATAAAAGTAAATAGATAGGCCCTTCGTAGAGGGAAGCATGGATTTGTAGAGGTGCCAGAGCTCGATTTTGAAATAGAGATGAATAACATTTTGAGCGGTATACTTTCACTGTCAACATAACAACTATGAGATCTCGATATCTTCCATGCTACACACATTATAGGCGGTTCCCAAACAGAATGGTAAAGTTTATACTCCCCCACCACCAACAAGCATCAATCCATGGCTTGCCCGAAACAACGGGTGCCTCCAACTAGCAACAATCCTGGGGGAGTTTTGTTTAATTATTTTGATTTGATTTGAGCATGGGACTGGGCATCCCAGTTACCAGCCATTTTCTCATGAATGAGGAGCGGAGTCCACTCCTCTTGAGAATAACCCACCTAGCATGGAAGATACAGACAACCCTAGTTGATACATGAGGTGCTCGAGCATACAAAACAGAATTTCATTTGAAGGTTTGGAGTTTGGCACATACAAATTTACTTGGAACGGTAGGTAAATACCGCATATAGGAAGGTATGGTGGACTCATATGGAATAACTTTGGGGTTCATGGAGTTTGGATGCACAAGCAGTATTCCCGCTTAGTACAGGTGAAGGCTAGCAAAACACTGGGAAGCGACCAACTAAGAGAGCGACAACAGTCATGAACATGCATTAAAATTAATCAACACTGAGTGCAAGCATGTGTAGGATATAATCCACCATGAACATAAATATCGTGAAGGCTATGTTGATTTTGTTTCAACTACATGCGTGAACATGTGACAAGTCAAGTCACTTGAATCATTCAAAGGAGGATACCACCCTATTATACCACATCACAACCATTTTAATAGCATGTTGGCATGCAAGGTAAACCATTATAAGCTCCTAGCTAATTAAGCATGGCATAAGCAACTATAATCTCTAATTGTCATTGCAAACATGTTTATTCATAATAGGGTGAATTAGGAATGATGAACTAATCATATTTACAAAAATAAGAGAGGTCGAGTTCATACTAGCTTCTCTCATTTCAATCAGTCCATCATATATCGTCATTATTGCCTTTCACTCGCACGACCGAACGGTGTGTATAATAATAATAGTGTACGTGCATTGGACTAAGCTGGAATCTGCAAGCATTCAATTCAAGGGAGAAGACAAGGTAATATGGGCTCTTGGTTAAATCAACAATCATGCATATGAGAGCCACTAAACATTTTCATTATGGTCTTCTCCTCTCGACCCCCAAAGGAAAGAAAAGAAATAAAACTATTTACACGGGAAAGCTCCCAACAAGAAGAAGAAGAACAAAAAATCTTTTTGGGTTTTCTTTTGATTACTACCTACTACAGCATGGAAAGTAAACTAACTAATTTTTTGGCTTTTCTTAAGGTTTATCAAATACACAAGAAGAAAGCTAGAAAAAGAAATTAAACTAGCATGGATGGTACATTGAAAAAGTATGAGCACCGACGACTAGAATGAGTGTGTGAACATGAATGTAATGTCGGTGAGAAATACGTACTCCCCCAAGCTTAGGCTTTTGGCCTAAGTTGGTCTATGGCCATGAGTAGCCTGGCTGATATCCGAAGTTGTAACTGGGGTGGTACTGAGATGTAGCAGCCAATGCCTCCTGAGCTATGGCATGGTGGCTCGCTGCCTCCATCCTCCTCTCGTGCTCGTTTGCCTCCTCCCTCGTTATAACATATCTTCCTTTTGCCTGATAGTCAAAGAGGGCAGGAGCAGGGAGAGTAATATGACAGCGCGACGTCTGTCAAAGATTAGTCGATACTAGAGGAATTGTTCATTCCTCTCAAGAAAAAGATGACTAACCCTGGCATTATAATCTAAATAGGTGGGAGGCAACTCCCTATCATCTTCATGTACAGGTATACCAAGATAATTAGCCACACGGGTCGCATAAATCCCTCCAAACAAATCTCCAACTAAACCATTATTATGCAACCTACATGCAACAATTGCCCCCAAGTTGTATTGTTTATCACCTAATACAACACTCTTGAGAACACAAAGATCAGGAACACACATGTGACATGTTTCATCTTTACTGTTAATGCATCTACCAATGAAAAGAGCGAAATAATGTATAGTAGGAAAGTGAATGCTCCCTATGGTAGCTTGTGTTATCTCTCTAGATTCTCCCACAGTGATACTAGCAAGAAAGTCTTTATATTCAATTTTACGGGGTTCATTAACATTGCCCCACTGCGGGAGTTTACAAGCAGTTGTGAAATCTTCTAGGTCCATGGTATATGATTTATCATAAATATCAAACAGGACACTTGGAGAATTACGCGAAGATGTAAATTTAAACCTTCTCATGAATGAATCAGTCAAATAGTAGTACTGAGGACACTTATCTTGCATGAAATCCTCAAGATCGGCATTACGCACATATGCATCAAATTCATCCTTGATGCCTACTTTGACCATAAACTCCTCTGATGTGCATTCACAAGGCCGCACGTTAGCTTCCCTTGGTGGTTCATCTCCTGCTCACGCATTGCAAGCCTGGGTCCTTTCTTTCTTGAAGAACCACCTTGGTACATTTTCCTAGACATATTTCTTCCTCTGAAAAATTTCTAAAGTTTTTAGTAACTCAAAATAAAAGTGAATCAAACTCAACAAAATTGATAGCAACTACTCCCACAAGTGCCTAGAGCCTATATCATGCATTAGAATTACTTAGGACCTCATAAATTTGACATGAAAGCTCAAGAACAGGGTCATCTAGGCTGCAAAAATTTGCAATGAATAAAGCACTAGAACAAAAACTAATTTGACCATTGGAGGAGTCACATACGAAAGAACAATCTCCCAAAGCAGTTTTGTGAATGGAGCTTTGAGCAAGGAGATCGAAAATGGCAGAAAAGTGAGCTAGAACTCGTGCTTGAGCTGGATGGTGATTTTTTGTGAGGAAGATGAAGTGTGTGGGTGCAGGAATAAGTGGAGGGGGGCCACCGTGGGCCCACGAGGCAGGGGGGGTGTGCCCTGGACCCTCGTGGCTAGGTGCCAGCTCCCCCTCTTGTGTTCTCAGTGCCAGATATTCTCAAATATTCCAGAAAAATCATACTAAATTTGCAGGGCATTTGGAGAACTTTTATTTTCGGGTATTTTTTTATTGCATGGGTAATTCAGAAAATAGACAGAAAATACTATTTTTACTTTATTTAATCTAAATAACAGAAAGTAAAAGGAGGGTACAGAAGGTTGTGCCTTCTAATTTCATCCATCTCATGATCATCAAAAGGAATCCACTAACAAGGTTGATCAAGTCTTGTTAACAAACTCATTCCGAATAACATGGAACCGGAGAAATTTCGAATAACACTAGGTTACCTCAACGGGGATATGAACATCCCCAATAATAAGAATATCATATTTTTTCTTGACAATAGGAAGAGAAAATTCAAAACCTCCAATAATGATAGTTGGAATTTTTTCCAATAGAATTGATACTGTGAACTTGAGGTTGTTTCCTCAGAAAGTGTATCGTATGCTCATTACCATTAACATGAAAAGTGACATTGCCTTTGTTTCAATCAATAACAGCCCCTGCAGTATTCAAAAAGGGTCTACCTAGGATAATCGACATACTATCATCCTCGGGAATATCAAGAATAACAAAGTCTGTTAAGATAGTAACGTTTGCAACCACAACAGGCACATCCTCACAAATACCGACAGGTATAGAAGTTGATTTATCAGCCATTTGCAAAGATATTTTAGTAGGTGTCAACTTATTCAATTCAAGTCTACGATATAAAGAGAGAGGCATAACACTAACACTGGCTCCAAGATCACATAAAGCAGTTTTAACATAATTTCTTTTAATGGAGCATGGTATAGTTGGTACCCCTGGATCTCCTAGTTTCTTAGGTATTCCACCTTTAAAAGTATAATTAGCAAGCATGGTGGAAATTTCAGCTTCCGGTATCTTTCTTTTATTTGTAATAGTATCTTTCATGTATTTATCATAAGGATTTACTTTAAGCATATCAGTTAAGCACATACGTAAGAAGATAGGTCTAATCATTTCAGTAAAGCGCTCAAAATCGTCATCATCGTTTTTCTTGGATGGTTTAGGAGGAAAAGTCATGGGTTTCTGAACCCATGGTTCTCTTTCTTTACCGTGCTTCCTAGCAACAAAGTCTCTCTTATCATAATGTTGATTCTTTGATTGTGGGTTATCAAGATCAACAGCAGGTTCAATTTCTACATCATTATTATTGCTAGGTTGAGCATCAACATGAACATTATCATTAACATTATCACTAGGTTCATATTCATCACCAGATTGTGTTTCAGCATCAGAAATAGAAATATCATTGGGATTCTCAGGTGTGTCTACAACAGGTTCACTAGAAGCATGCAAAGTCCTATCATTTTTCTATTTCTTCTTGTTAGAAGGACTAGGTGCATCTAAATTATTTCTCTGAGAATCTTGCTCAATTCTTTTAGGGTGGCCTTTAGGATACAAAGATTCCTGAGTCATTTTACCAGTTCTAGTTGCCACTCTAACAGCAAAATCATGTTTATTATATAATTCATCGAGCAAATCACTTTGAGCTTTGAGTACTTGTTCTACTTGAGTGGTAACCATAGAAGCATATTTACTAATGAGTTTAAGTTCACCTTTAACTCTAACCATATAATCACTCAAGCATCCAATCATGTTAGCATTACTCTTTAATTCTCTACCAACATAAGCATTGAAATTTTCTTGTCTAGCCATAAAGTCATCAAATTCATCCAAGCATTGGCTAGCAAACTTAGTAGACGGGATTTCAACTTTATCATATCTATAGAGAGAATTTACCTTTACTACCTGTGTCGGGTTATCAAGACCATGTGTTTCTTCAATAGGTGGTAAATTAAGACCATGTATTTCTTCAACAGGAGGTAAATTCTTAACATGTTCAGCTTTATTACCTTTTTCTTTCATAGATTTCTTTGCCTCTTGCATATCTTCAGGACTGAGAAATAGAACACCTCTTTTCTTCGGAGTTGGTTTAGGAGTTGGCTCAGGAAGAGTCCAATTATTTTCATTAGTCAACATATTATTCAACATCAATTCAGCTTGGTTGACTGTTCTTTCCCTGAAAACACAACCAGCACAACTATCCAAGTGGTCCTTGGAAGCATCGGTTAGTCCATTATAAAAGACATCAAGTAATTCATTTTTCTTAAGAGGATGATTAGGCAAATCATTAAGTAATTGGAGAAGCCTCCCCCAAGCTTGTGGGAGACTCTCATCTTCAATTTGCACAAAATTATATATTTCCCTCAAGGCAGCTTGTTTCTTATGAGTAGGGAAATGTTTAGCAGAGAAGTAATAAATCATATCCTGGGGACTACACACACAACCAGGATCAAGAGAATTAAACCAAGTTTTAGCATCACCCTTTAATGAGAACGGAAATATCTTAAGGATATAATAGTAGCAAGATTTCTCATCATTAGTGAATAGGTGGCTATATCATTCAATTTAGTAAGATGTGCCACAACAGTTTCAGATTCATAGCCATAAAAAGGATCAGATTCAACCAAAGTAATTATCTCAGGATCGACAGAGAATTCATAATCCTTATCGGTAACAAAGATAGGTGAAGTAGCAAAAGCAGGGTCATATTTCATTCTAGCATTCATAGTTTTCTGTTTAAGTTTAGCTAATAACTTCTTAAGATCAGATCTATCATTGCAAGCAAGAAAATCTCTGGCAGTTTCTTCATCCATAACATAACCCTTGGGAGCAACAGGCAATTCATATTTAGGGGGAGAACCTTCATCATCACTATCTTCAATAATATCAGTTTCAAGAATTTCATTCTCTCTAACCCTAGCAAGTTGGTCATCAAGAAATTCACCTAACGGCACAATAGTATAAAGCACAGAAGTAGTTTCATCATAAGTATCATGCATAGTAGAAGTGGCATCATCAATAACATGCGACATATCAGAATTAATAGCAGAAGCAGGTTTAGGTGTCACAAGTTTACTCATAACAAAAGGAGAATCTAGTGCAGAGCTAGATGCTAGTTCCTTACCTCCCCTCGTAGTTGAGGGATAAATCTTAGTTGTTTCGTCTTTCAAGTTCATCATAGTGACCAGCAGATATAAATCCCAAGTGACTCAAATAATAGAGCTATGCTCCCCGGCAACGGCGCCAGAAAATAGTCTTGATAACCCACAAGTATAGGGGATCGCAACAGTTTTCGAGGGTAGAGTATTCAACCCAAATTTATTGATTCGACACAAGGGGAGCCAACGAATATTCTCAAGTATTAGCAGTTGAGTTGTCAATTCAACCACACCTGGATAACTTAGTATCTGCAGCAAAGTATTTAGTAGCAAAGTAGTATGGAAGTAACGGTAACAATTGTAACAGTAGCAACGGTAAAGTAAATAAGCAAAGAGCAATATGGGAAAAGCTCGTAGGCATTGGATTAGTGATGGATAACTATGTCAGATGCGGTTCATCATGTAACAGTTATAACATAGGGTGACATAGAACTAGCTCCAGTTCATCAATGCAATGTAGGCATGTATTCCGTATATAGTCATACGTGCTTATGGAAAAGAACTTGCATGACATCTTTTGTCCTACCCTCTCGTGGCAGCGGGGTCCTAGTGGAAACTAAGGGATATTAAGGCCTCCTTTTGATAGAGTACCGGACCAAAGCATTAACACATAGTGAATACATGAACTCCTCAAACTACGGTCATCACCGAGAAGTATCCCGATTATTGTCACTTCGGGGTTGTCGGATCATAACACATAATAGGTGACTATAGACTTGCAAGATAGGATCAAGAACTCACATATATTCATGAAAACATAATAGGTTCAGATCTGAAATCATGGCACTCGGACCCTAGTGCTTTCCTATGCCCAAATAACCATCCTCCACAAAATTTCAGCTCAGTCCATTCATTAGTTTGAGCCCAGCTTCAACATCCATATTTCTGCCCAATGTGGTACTTTGCAAAGCAAGTGCCATCCAAACTCCTCCATTTGAGCTGAAAATTGGCCAAGACAGCCTCCCTAGTAGATGATCATACTCAGCCAAAACTCAGGCCCATTGGCCTTAAATTTCCCGTACCGCTAATCAAACACTTGGTTGTTAATTCATGTTTGAGCATAGTTCGGTCTCCTCGTGAGATTCTTCTATTGTTATTTTCTTTCTAGCATATACCTGGGGAGTGCCCAACCTGCTAGACATGCCTAGGCTGCCCATAACGCAAGGCAACGCCACGGTCATGCGGTGACCACGCAGCGGGCATGCGAATCTACGCGCTTTGGAGTTGGGGCCCTGGGCCACCATCGAAACATTGACATATCACCACCAAACCATGTATTTATGATTAAATAGATACTTATGTAATTAGAAATGATTTTTGAAAAAAATAAAGAGCAAACTATAAGGCAGCTGCAGTTCAAATTTGACCCGATTCCTACTGAATCGGTGGAAATTTGTCTTTTTCACGAGAGGTGGATCAAAACATTTGAAACCCAACCACTTTGTCAATTTTGCATTAAATATGTCCTAGTATTTTATAAAATTGATTTGGTGCAAATTTGCAACAAATATATGGTAGGTCCTTCACAAAAAAACTCATTTTGGGCACTCGAAAATTGGAAAATTGATTTTTCGTCCAAAGAAAAAGAAAACTTCCTTAAGCAACATTTTTTGCCATTCCAATATGCACCCTTATGCACAATATGAGATGATTTGAACAAACTATGCCATGAATGTGGCCATAAGATTGAGCATTTGGGTTGAAAGCCATGAATCTTCACGCATGATAGCTCATTTCTGAGAACACTTTTTTAAAAGAATTGCCGTATTACAAGTTTATTATTTTTCCTGGTAACTTAGTCACATATAATGACACAATGCGATGGTTTTCCAATTTTTTGATTTTTTTTGAATTTTTTATGCCCGTTTCAAAACGCGGTCAAAACGGCGGGAGTGACCGTTCCTAGCTAGTCGTTGAATCTTGGAATTTTTTGGTGTTTTTCTGATTAAATAGATACTTTTGTACCTAGAAATGATTTTTGTAAAAAATAAATAGCAAACTATGAGGCAGCCGCAGTTCAAATTTGACCCGCTTCCTACTGAATCGGCGGAAATTTCTCTTTTTCACCAGAGGTGGATCAAAACTTTTTACACCCAACCATTTGGTCAATTGTGCATTAAATATGGCCTAGTATATTAGAAAATTGATTTGGTGCAAATTTGCAACAAATATTTGGCAGTCCCTTCACAAAAAAACATTTTGAGCACTCGAAAATGGAAAATGAATTTTTCGTCCAAAGAAAATGAAAACTTCCTTAGGCAACAATGTCTGTCATTCCAATATGCACCCTTGTGCACAATATGAGATCATTTGAACAAACTATGCCATGAATGTGGCCATAAGATTAAGCATTTGGGTTGAAAGCCATGAATCTTCACACATGATAGCTCATTTCTGAGAACACTTTTTTAAAAGAATTGCCGTATTACAAGTTTATTGTTTTTCCTGGTAACTTAGTCACATATAATGACACAATGCGAAGGTTTTTCAAAAAAAATTGAATTTTTTATACCCGTTTCAAAATGCGGTCAAACCGGCAGGAATGACCATTCATAGCTAGTGGTTGAATCTTGGAATTTTTTTGTGTTTCTCTGATTAAATAGATACCTAAGTAACTAGAAATGATTTTTGGAAAAAATAAAGAGGAAACTACGAGGCAGCTGCAGTTCAAATTTGACAGAAATTTGTCTTTTTCACGAGAGGTGGATAAAAGCTTTTGACACCCAACCATTTGGTCAATTGTGCATTAAATATGACCTAATATTTTAGAAAAATGATTTGGTCTAATTTTGAAACAAATATTTGGTAGGCCCTTCACAATTAAACCCATTTTGGGCACTCAAAAAATGGAAAATGTTATTTTTTGCAAAAAACTCATTTCCGACGACACCTTTTTAAAGATATTTATCTTATTCCATGTTGTTATTTTTTTTGAAAACTTGTTCACATTTTGGTGACACAATGAGAAGGTTTTCCAATTTTTTTAGAATTTCTCAGATCATAAAGTAGCTTAAATGATTTTAACACATTATTTTGAGTCTAATACGACCAATTTATCACGCGGACATATCACGCGGATCATACTGCATTGTGATTGGTCCGTGGACATATCACGCGGATCGTGCATCCAACACCGTCGGATGCTCGGGGATCCAACGGCTGTCCTCGACCCATCCACACCAACCCCAAAACCCTAGCTATGTCCTCCCGGTCAATTTCCATCCACCACCCCGCCTCCTTTCTTTCCCTCGCTCCCCGATCCCCTCCCTTCCTCACCCGCGCAAACCCTAGCTCCTCTCGATCTCGTCCCCTTCCTCCCCGCCAGCTCCACCGATCCTTCCCTCGATCTCGTTGGAGCGGGCGGAGATCGGGCCGCGGCGATTCCCCACCCCACCCAGCCACAACGCCATGCCCAAATCAAGCCTGCCCTCTCCTCTGCCGCACCCATACCCATCTCCACTCCAATCGCGCCGCCCTCCCCCATCGACCGCTCCTCCGCCCCGCCGAGTCGCTGCACACTGGTGAGTGAGCTTGTTTCTCGTATCACCCAAAGCCGCGGATGGCCCTAATTAACCCCCCCCCCAATTTGGTCCCTCGCAGGCCGCGGCGCTGTCGCCATGGAAGGGATGTGCGGCGGCCGTCCCCCCTAGCGACCAACTCATGTAGATGGAGACGGCCTGCGGCGCCCTCATGCGCGAGCTCCAGGTGCGCCCGTGGTCTGCCAGCGACCAGGACGATGTCGACGGCCTCCACAGTTGCTCCTTCTCTACATTCGCGCGCCACGAGAGGAGCCTCTGACCCCGACGCCATGGAAGGTCCCCTCCCATCTCCTCTCTCTGCTCATTTCCAGAAGGGACATCATTTGTGCTAGCGAGTTGCTGCATGAGAACAAATCATGTCCTGCACTTCCTCCTAGTCTCCAAGGCTTCTTGATATGTACACTACCATTTTTAGAGGCTTCATAGGACTGCTTGCTGCTCAGGCCACTTATGGCCAAGGGGAGAACATCGAGTTCATGCTCCAAGAGCTTAAGAATGAAGTCTTATATTAAGTTACTGACCCTGACTGTAAGACTAAATGCATGTGGGGACGCATGATTAATATTGGGACACCCATTACTTACATGGGACTAGATTATGCATTTCATATGGGCATGTTCGATTAATTAGATGTAAGTATGTAACAGGAATCCTATGTGTGAGCTAGGTTTCTTTGCTTTTCTTTTCCTGTGAGTAGTACGTATATCTTAATTAGTACAGTAGCTTGTGGGCTAAGGGAAAAGTACGGTGGATGTGGCAACCCTGTAGGTGTTTGGCCTTTTGGTGAGCACCTGACATAATAACAGAGTGTTGCCTAAGCTAATTACCTGGGCACACGTCATGGCACTGGCAGAGTGTTGCCAATAAGTAGATGATGTATCTGTCACTTTGACATCTTTCTATACTTTAGAACTACCACTTATCATATTGCTTATTGTTGATGCTTTCTAAGTTATTATATTTCAGTAGTACTTGATTCCCTTTTCAAATTGTTGTTGCCATGTGGTTGTCCTTCCCGTTAGTTCATGTGAAATTTGGATTTTAAGATTATGGCTTAATATGTTGTCTCATGCTTTTGATTTCACTTGTGCAGAATCTATTGAATTGAAAGCGGGTCAAGAAGCACCCCATCAACCAGAACAGCCACGTTGCCACGCGCCTCTCCGATGGCGAGGAGGCACAGCAGCACCTCCTCCTCGGCGGCGGCGTATCCGGCACCCTCTGCTATGAGGAGGAGGGTGACATCGTGTCGCTCAAGAACTACATGAACGGACAGTACTTCAGGGAGATCGGCATCGGCACGCCGCCCCAGAAGTTCACCTTCATCTCGGTGCGTCCTCCTCCTCGGTGGTGCTGACGCCTTTTTTGTTTTTAGGATTAAGATGGTTTGGTTGTCTGTGAGACTGTGACGCAGGGGATTGATGTTGTTTTTGGTGCTTTGTTGTGCAGATTGCGTGCTACCTCCACTCACGCTACAAGGCGGGGGCGTCCAACACCTGCAAGAAGAATGGTTGGCATCTGGAAACTTCTCTCACCACCATGCCAGTGATTGTGCTTTACAGTAGTTGACACGCTCTATTCTTGTCTGTTTTGCTTGCTGTCAAAGATGGTGTGTATTGTACACACCCCTATGTGATTTATGCACTTCACATGATTTTCCCCATCACCCACAAACTGTAACATGCTAGTTGTATGTGCTGCAGCAATTCTTGCATTTGATTTCAAATCATTCTCTGCTTTGTGTGTGCATGTGTGTTAATGATGGATTGGCTGGTCAGATGATGCTACAACAACATATTCCTGATATTCTCTTTGAGGAATATAAAATCGAGGTTTTTAAGACTGATGGCCAGCCTGTCTAATGTTTGTTTTCTTCTATACACTTGCTCCTTCCAGTAGGCATTGCATGTGATGTGTTCAAGTGTAGTCCCCTGGTCACATTTTTTAACCAGTACCATATGATTGTAGCATACTACTAGTTTTAGTCATTTAACATCTTAATTTACCTAGAATGATGAAGTAGTTGCACTTGGTAGATGGGCTGAGCAAATGATGATTCATATGATTATTCTGATACATTTGATGTTTGAAAATCGATCTTTTGAACTATGCATAGATTTGTAACAACGAGCATAGGTGGTTATAGGTTGCTGTGATGATGAATATAAATATTAAGAAGTGCTCATGCATGGCAGTATACCAAATACCATTGTTTTCACTGTTTTATCAACATGCCTTTGCTGAATCTTCGGTTTATATTTGTAAACTATACATTGTCAGCTACTGAGTACTTTTTAGTTATTGAAAGAACTCATATTGGTTAGTGTTGGCCATATGCAAGTAAACTAGATACCCACAAGACTTAACTATTTCCCAAAGCTACAGTGATACATTCTATACTACACCGCTAATGCTTATCCGAGTTCGTTGTTTTATGTTCATGGTAACTAAATGTTGATATATTAGATAATTGTGTACCTAAATATGACCCAGGTACAATGGATACAGCAAGCTCATCCTCCTCAATCCCTAGCTACTGCACGATTGCCGAAGTGCAGTTCCTGGAGCATCTAGACCTCTTATTGTAGTAGCTGCTATGCTTGATGCGTGTATGTCCATCTCTTTACTGTTTTGCTAGAACCATAAATCCTGATGCATGATGATCATGGTCTGGTTTGTTAGATCTATTCTGCTGGTGCTTAAAATTTTGACATGCCTGGATTCTGAAACTCGTTCTTACAGTTTTTGTTTCTATGATCAATTTAGAGAGTTGCACATGTCAGTATATTATATACCAAAAGAATCCTAGCTAGTGAGAACATTTTAGTCACTCCATGAACGCATGCTGGTTAGTGTTAGTCATACTATTTATGTACATGGCATTTGCTGTCAATTCTTGATTATAAGTTATTGGATCCCTCATTGGCTACTGTTTGATGTTCTATACCTATTCTTATTCTTATATGTTCATTCTTATTTTTTGCATAGGTGAAGTGCGAATCCATGTCCGAAGTTGTGAAGCATATCAGCAAAGAGTAGCATATTATGTGTTGTAATTGTATAGGCAGTTGTAGGCATATCTGGGTTGTAATATACTGTAACGTGTAATAGATTAATGGTTTGTTCGAAACAATGATTGTGTATGTGATTTGAATACCCATGAAATGGAAACCTGACAAGTGGGTGCAAGTTATAATTGTTGCTTGACAAATTTCGAAATTTCTTATGTGTGGGACCAATTTTGAGCTAAGCATGACAAGTCAGACCCGCTGCAAAATAAAATGGCTGAAAATAGAAAATCAGTAGATTATAAAAGGCTGCATTCTAGGATATAAAAGGCCAAATTGTTGGGCTAGGCCCATGTAGCTAGCGAAAATTGACAAGAAAAAAATATAAATGGGTTGAATTAATGGGCTCGGCCCATATAGACACCTAATCGGACCGGGCTGATTCTTATCCACGTCAGCTTGCCACACTGGATCCTATGTGGCTTGGGGAGGCTGCTAGTGACCACAATTTTGGTCGAAGAACCAATGACCTTTTACATATCATAGAGAAGGTCGTTAATTTTAGTTTACGACCGCCAGCTTTTGACCTTCTATTTTTGGTCACAAAAAGGTCGCAAATGAAAAACAATGACCTTTCAGTCACCAATAGTGATGGTCGCAAGTTGACATATTTCTTGTAGTGGTTGATGATGACGACGATGAATCCCCCTCTCTGGAGCCTTGAACGGACTCCAGAGCAGCCCTCCCGAGAGAGATTAGGGCTTGGCGGCGGCTCCGTATCGTAAAACGCGATGAAACTTTCTCTCTGATTTTTTTTCTCCGTGAAAGCCAATATATGGAGTTGCAGTTGAGGTCGATGGACATCCAGGGGGCCCACGAGGCAAGGGGTGCGCCCTAGGGGAGGGGGCGCACCCCCACCCTCGTGGACAGGGTGTGGGCTCCCTGATGCTAATTCTTTTGCCAGTATTTTTTATTAATTCTGAAAAGTTGCTCCGTGGATTTTCAGGTTATTCCGAGAACTTTTATTTCGGCACAAAAATAACACCATGGCAGTTCTGCTGAAATCACCGTCGGTCCGGGTTAGTTCCATTCAAATCATGCAAGTTAGAGTCCAAAACAAGGGCAAAAGTGTTTGGAAAAGTAGATCCAATGGAGACATACCACACGACGGCGTGGTGATGGTGATGGTGAAGTGATCTCCGCAGGGCTTCGCCTAAGCACTACGAAAATATGATCGGGGGTGTAAATGGTGGAGGGGCGCCGCACACAGCTAGGCAATTGTCTGTTTTGTGCTAGGCGCCCCCCTCCCACATATATATATAGGTGGGAGGGAGGGAGGAGCAGCCAAGGGGGCACCCAAGTAGGAGGAATCCTACTTGGGGTCTCTCCCAAGCCGTGTCGTCCCCCTGCCTTGTATAAGTGCGGGGAAAAGGCAAGGGAGGGTGGCGCCCCCCCCCATTTCCTTTCCCACTTGAGGAGGGAAAGGAAGGAGGGGTCTCCCCTCCCCTTTCCTTCCCTTAGGGCCTGCTGTCAAAGGAAGGGGCGCACCAGGGGCTGATCCGCCCCCCCTTTGGCCCATTAGGCCCATACACTTACCGAGGGTGTCTGAAACCCCTTCCAGTGACCCGATGACTACCCGGTGCACTCTGAAACTATTCTGGTGTTCGAATACCATCGTCCTATATATCAATCTTTACCTCTCAAACATTTTGAGGCTCCTCATCATGTCTGTTATCTCATATGAGACTCCAAACAACATTCGGTCACCAAATCTATAATTCATATAACACTATATCGTCAACGAACGTTAAGCATGCGGACCCTACGGGTTCAAGAACTATGTAAACATGACCGAGACACCTCTCCGGTCAATAACCGATAGTGGATTCTGGATTCCGATATTAGCTCCTACATATTCTATGAAGATCTTTATCGGTCGAACCGTTGTGACAACATACGTAATTCCCTTTGTCTATCAGTATGTTACTTGTCTGAGATTCGATCTTCGGTATCTTCATACCTAGTTCAATCTCGTTACCGGCAAGTCTCTTTAATCCTTCCATAATACATCATCTTGTAACTAAATCCTTAGTCATTTGCTTGCAAGCTTATGATGTGTATTACCGAGAGGGGCCAGAGATACCTCTCCGATACTCGGAGTGACAAATCCTAATCTCGATCTATGCCAACTCAACAAACACCTTCAGAGATACTTGTAGAGCACCTTTATGATCACCCATTTACGTTGTGACGTTTGATAGCACACAAGGTATTCCTCCGGTATCCGGGAGTTGCATAATCTCATAGTCGAAGGAATATGTATTTGACATGAAGAAAGCAATAACAATAAAACTGAACGATCATTACGTTAAGCTAACGGATGGGTCTGGTCCATCACATCATTATTCTAATGATGTGATCCCGTTATCAAATGACAACTCATGTCCATGGTTAGGAAACCTTAACCATCTTTGATCAACGAGCTAGTCTAGTAGAGGCTTACTAGGGACACGGTCTTTGTTTATGTATTCACACATGTATTTAAGTTTCCGATTAATACAATTCTAGCATGAACAATAAACCTTTATCATGAATAAGGAAATATAAAATAACAACTTTATTATTGCCTCTAGGGCATATTTCCTTTAGTCTCCCACTTGCACTAGAGTCAATAATTTAGTTCACATCGCCATGTGATTAACACCCATAGTTCACATTGTCGTGTGATTAACACCCAAAGAGTTTACTAGAGTCAATAATCTAGTTCATATCTCCATGGTGATTAACACCCAAAGAGTACTAAGGTGTGATCATGTTTTGCTTGTGAAAGAAGTTTAGTCAATGGGTCTGCCACATTCAGATCCGTATGCATTTTGCAAATTTCTATGTCTACAATGCTCTACATGGAACTACTCTAGCTAATTGCTCCCACGTTCAATATGTATCCAGATTGAGACTTAGAGTCATCTAGATCAGTGTCAAAGCTTGCATCGATGTAACTCTATACGACGAACTCTTTATCACCTCCATAACCGAGAAACATTTCCTTAGTCCTCTTAGGTAACTAAGGATAATTTTGACCGCTGTCCAGTGATCTACTCCTGGCTGACTATTGTACCCCCTTGCCAAACTCATGGCAAGGTACGCACTAGGTTTGGCACACGGCATGGCATACTTTACAGAACCTATGGCTGAGGCATAAGAAATGACTTTCATTCTCTCTTTATCTTCTGCTGTGGTCTGGTTTTGAGTCTTTACTCAACTTCACACCTTACAATACAGGCAAGAACTCCTTTGACTGATCCATTTTGAACTCCTTCAAAATCTTGTCAAGGTATGTACTCATTGAAAGTCTTATCAAGCATCTTGATCTATCTCTATAGATCTTAATGCTCAATATGTAAGCAGCTTCACCGAGGACTTCCATTGAAAAATCCTTATTCAAGTATCCTTTTATGCTATCCAGAAATTCTATATCATTTCCAATCAACAATATGTCATCCACATATAATATCAGAAATGCTACAGAGCTCCCAATCACTTTCTTGTAAATACAGGCTTCACTGTAAGTCTGTATAAAACCATATGCTTTAATCACCTCATCAAAGCGTATATTCCAACTCCGAGATGCTTGCACTAGTCCATAGATGGATCGCTGGAGCTTGCACACTTTGTTAGCACCTTTAGGATCGACAAAACCTTCTGGTTGCATCATATACAACTCTTCTTTGAGATATCCATTTAAGGAATGCAGTTTCGACATCCATTTGCCAGATGTCATAATCATAAAATGTGGCAATTTCTAACATGATTCGGACGGACTTAAGCATCGCTACGGGTGAGAAAGTGTCATCGTAGTCAACCCCTTGAACTTGTCGAAAACCTTTTGCGACAAGTCGAGCTTTGTAGACAGTAACATTACCATCAAAGCCAGTCTTCTTCTTGAAGAGCCATTTATTCTCTATGGCTTGCCGATCATCAGGCAAGTCCACCAAAGTCCACACTTTGTTCTCACATATGGATCCTATCTCAAATTTCATGGCCTGAAGCCATCTGTCGTAATATGGGCTCGTCATAACTTCTTCATACTTCATAGGTTCGCCTTGGTCTAGTAACATGACTTCCAGGACAGGATTACCGTACCACTCTGGTGCGGATCGTGCTCTGGTCGACCTACGAAATTCAGTAGTAACTTGATCTGAAGTTTCATGATCATCATCATTAGCTTCCTCTCTAGTTGGTGTAGGCATCACGGGAACAATTTTCTCTGATGTACTACTTTCCAATTCGAGAGAAGGTACATTTACCTCATCAAGTTCTACTTTCCTCCCACTCACTTCTTTCGAGAGAAACTCCTTCTCTAGAGAGGACCCATTCTCAGCAACAAAGATCTCGCCTTCGGATCTGTGATGGAAGGTGTACCCAATTGTTTCCTTAGGATATCCTATGAAGACGCACTTCTCTGATTTGGGTTCGAGCTTATCAGGCTGAAGCCTTTTGACATAAGTGTCGCAACCCCAAAATTTAAGAAACACCATCTTAGGTTTCTCGCCAAACTACAGTTCATACGGTGTCGTCTCAACGGATTTAGATGGTGCCCTATTTAACGTGAATGCAGCTGTCTCTAATGCATAACCCCAAAAGTGGTAAATCAGTAAGAGACATCATAGATCGCACCATATCTAATAAAGTACGGTTATGATGTTCGAACACACCATTACGCTGTGGTGTTCCAGGTGGCGTGAGTTGTGAAACAATTCCACATTGTTTTAAATGAAGGCCTAACTCGTAACTCAAATATTCGCCTCCGCGATCAGATCGTAGAAACTTTATTTTCTTGTTACGATGATTCTCCACTTCACTCTCAAATTCTTTGAACTTTTCAAATGTTTCAGACTTGTATTTCATTGAGTAGATACACCCATATCTCCTTAATCATCTGTGAAGGTTAGAAAATAAATATACCCGCTGCGTGCCTCAATATTGTTTGGTTCTACGGTAGGGTGCGTCGACTGCAAATTAAAATTTTCCTATGTGCAGAACAACCAAGAACATGCTACGGGAGATGGATCATAGTTCGTTACCACTAGACGCGCAGTGCCGTGCAGTGGAAGAAGAGTTGGGGCAGTGCGTCTGCATGGATCGTATCCTCCTCGTTCGATCTCCCTCGAACAGCCGGTCGTCGGTTCCCACGTACAGGTTCGCCAGAGAGGCACAGGTGCATCGCCTCTAATGGTATCTGCGCATGCAAGAGGAACACCATGCGACTGACTGCTAGGTCCGATCACACAGTCGGCAGCGAGTGGAGGTGGCTATTCGCAACACATGCAAACCCTAGTGACAGCGTCGAAGCGATCAACCAAATGAGTGTGTCGCACCTCCACTTTATGTAGGCATCCGTCGCGGTCTCAACACTTGGGCCTCGCACGGACCCTAAAGCCTACAAGTCTACTCGGCCACAATCCAAGTCCGACTCGGATCACATCCGATCAGTGTCCTCGGATCTTACCTTGTAGGTTGCTTCCCTTAAGCGTGCCACCCCTTAGGTTCAAGTCGGCTTGGTCGCAGTTCGGATCACCTCCGACCTACACGGTTGGTAGCGGCCTCTAGCCAGGTGTGCCGACCACCAAGTAGACTATGAAGCTGGTTAGGTGAACCTGTACAACATGTCACACTTCTGCCCTTTGCCAAACGATACATGTTGTCGGGCTCAAGGCGATGCTGTCATCCTTGTGCTATCCCAACCTCTTTCTCGTTCCAGTGATGCCGACCACAAACCGGATTATCACATAATCCTTGTCACATGGCCATGCTTATCTTGGTTGGATCACACAAGGGGCCCAGAGTATATATCTCCTGATAGGAGGGGCAAATCCATCTTGCTTGACCATGTCTCGCAGCATGGGTCTGGACAAGCCCGAAACCTACCTTTGTAACTACCCAATCATGGACTAGCGTTTGGTCGGCCTAAAGCAGGTCTGTCACCATCCCGAGTACATGCGCCAGCTCAGCTCTTAGGACATAGAACGTATGTTATACTAGAGACTCACAGATGACATATCGCTGCGTCTCATAGTTGGGTTTGTCTGACTCGGACCTTATCTCGACTCGGATCCAACTATGTCGAATCCAACCAGATCCTTCCAAGTCCATATTATCTGGTTAGCATCGAATGCTCCATGGCTAGTGAGACCAAGCCATCGACCGTGTCATATGCTAGTCTAGTTCGTTGCGCGTCCACACAACCCTTTCGACTAGGGACCTTTTAGGACAGTAATCATACAATGCATAGTCCCACAAACAAGTCATGTACTTGCTGATATACATCATTGATAATGTCCAAGGACTATCTTTATTAATAAACACATGGGAAATATCATCATACATGATTGCCTCTAGGGCATATCTCCAACAAATACTCATCGGACCGCATACATCGGTATGCATTATTTCCAATAAGTCATTAGCTCGCTCCATTGTTCTGGAGAACAGAGTTTTAGTCATCTTGCCCATGAGTCATGGTTCACAAGTATCAAATGATTCATAATCAAGTGATTCCAATAGTCCATCTGTATGGAGTTTCCTCATGAGCTTTACACCAATATGACCAAAACGGCAGTGCCACAAGTATGTTGCACTATCATTATCAACTTTGCATCTTTTGGCATCAATGTTATGAATATGTGTATCACTATGATCGAGATTCAGTTAACCACTTACATTGGGTGTATGACCATAGAAGATTTTATTCATGTAAACAGAACAACAATTATTCTCTGACTTAAATGAATAACCGTATTGCAATAAACATGATCAATCATATTCATGTTCAACGCAAACACCAAATAACATTTATTTAGGTTCAACACAAATCCTGAAGGTAGAGGGAGTATGTGATGGTGATCTTACCCACCTTGGAATCACTTCCAATACACATCGCCACCTCGCCTTTAACTAGTCTCTGTTCATTTTGCAACTCCTGTTTCGAGTTACCAATCATAGCAACTGAACCGGTATCAAATACCCAGGGGCTACTATGAACACTAGTAAAGTACACATCAATAACATGTATATCAAATATACCTTTGTTCAATTTGTCATCCTTCTTATCCACCAAGTATTCGGGGTAGTTCCGCTCCGGTGACCATTTCCTTTGCAGCAGAAGCACTCAGTTTCAGGCTTGGGTCTAGCTTTGGGCTTCTTCATGGGAGCGGCAACTTATTTCTTGTTCTTCTTTAAGTTCCCTTTCTGTCCCTTGTCCTTTTTCTTGAAACTAGTGGTTTTGTTAACCATCAACACTTGATGCTCTTTCTTCATTTCTACCTTCGGCGATTTCAGCATCGCGAAGAGCTTGGGAATTGTTTTCGTCATCCCTTGCACATTGTAGTTCATCATGAAGTTCTAGTAGCTTAGTGATAGTGACTAGAGAACTCTTGTCAATCACTATCTCATCTAGAAGATTAACTCCACTTGATTCAAGCGATTGTAGTACCCAAACATTCTGAGTACATGCTCACTGGCTGAGCTATTCTCCTCCATCTTGTAGGCAAAGTATTTGTCAGAGGTCTCGACATGGGCATGAGTCTGAAATACCAATTTCAGCTCTTGGAACATCTCATATGCTTCCCGTCATTCAAAACGTTTTTGAAGTCCCGGTTCTAAGCCATAAAGCATGGCGCACAAAGCTATCAAGTAGTCATCATACCAAGCTTGTCAAACGTTCATAACGTCTGCATTTGCTCCTACAATAGGTCTGTCACCTAGCGGTGCATCAAGGACATAATTCTTCTGTGCAGCAATGAGGATAATCCTTAGATCATGGACCCAGTCCGCATCATTGCTACTATCATCTTTCAACTTATTTTTCTGTAGGAACATATCAAAAATAGGGGAGCTATATCGCGAGCTACTGATCTACAACATAGATCTGCAAATACAATCAGGACTAAGTTCATGATAAATTAAGTTCAATTAATCAAATTACTTAAGAACTCCCACTTAAATAGACATCCCTCATGTCATATAAGTGATACGTGATCCAAATCAACTAACCCATGTCCGATCATCACGTGAGATGGGGTAGTCAACAATGAAGAACATCTCTATGTTGATCATATCTACTATATGATTAACGTTTGACCTTTCGGTCTCCAGTGTTTCGAGGCCATATTTGTACATGCTAGGCTTGTCAAGTTTAACCCAAGTATTCTGCATGTGTAAAACTATCTTACACTCGTTGTATGTGAACATAGAGTCTATCACACCCGATCATCACATGGTTTCTCGAAACGACGAACTGTAGCAACGGTGCATACTCAGGGATAACACTTTTACCTTGAAATTTAGTGAAGGGGTCATATTATATTACTACCGTCGTTCTAAGCAAAATAAGATAAACATCACATGCAATCAAAATATATGACATGATATGGCCATCATCATCTTGTGCTTTTGATTTCCATCTCCAAAGCATCGTCATGATCTCCATCGTCACCGGCTCGACACCTTAATCTCCATCATTGTGTCGTGGTCATCTCGCCAACTATTGCTTCTACAACTATTGCTAACTCATAGAGATAAAGTAAAGCAATTACATGGCGTTTGCATTCCATACAATAAAGAGACAACCATAAGGCTCCTGTCGGTTGCCTGATATCTTACAAAACATGATCATCTCATACAATAACATATATAACATCATGTATTAACCATATCACATCACAACACACCCTGCAAAAACAAGTTAGACATCCTCTACTTTGTTGTTGCAAGTTTTATGTGGCTGCTACGGGTTTCTAGCAAGAACCGTTCTTAGCTACAGCAAAAACCACAATGGTGATTCATCAAGTTTGTTGTTTTAACCTTCTTCGAGGACCGGCCATAGTCAAATTCGATTCAACTAAAGTAGGAGAAACAGACACCCGCCAGCCACCTTTATGCAAAACTAGTTGCATGTCAGTCGGCGGAACCGATCTCAAGTGCGTGGACATGTAAGGTTGGTCTAGGCCGCTTCATCCCACAATACGGCTGAATTAAAATAAGATGTTGGTGGTAAGTAGTATGACTATCACTGCCCACAACCATTTGTGTTTTACTCGTGCATATCATCTACGCATAGACCTGGCTCATGATGTCACTATCAAGAAAAGTTGCATGGAAACAAAAAAAATCTACGCACACGCAAGATCTGGATATGCATAGCAACGAAGGGGGAGAGTGTGTCTACGTACCCTCATAGACCGTAAGCGGAAGCGTCTAACAACGCGGTTGATGAAGTCGAACTTCTTCACTCTCCAATCGATCAAGTACTGAACGTACAACACCTCCGCGTTCTGCACACATTCAGCTCGGTGACATCCTCCGCCTTTTTGATCCAACAAGACGGCGAGGTAGTAGATGAGTTTCGGCAGCACGACGGCATGGTGACAGTGATCTCCGCAGGGCTTCACCTAAGCACAATGAAAATATGACCAGGGGTGTAAACGGTGGAGGGGGCGCCGCACACGGCTAGGCAATTGTTTGTTATGTGCTAGGCGCCCCCCTCCTCCCCCACACACATATATATATATGTATATATATATAGGTGGGAGGGAGGAGCAGCCAAAGGGGGCGCCCAAGTAGGAGGAATCTTACTTGGGGTCTCTCCCAAGCCATGCCCTCTGAGGGAGTCCTAGATGAGGGGGTCCTCGGGTGTCTGGACTATTTGATATGGGTCGGACTAATGGGCCGTGAAGACAAAGCAGAAGACTATCCCCCGTGTCCGGGTAGGACCCCCATATGCATGGACAACAAGATTGGTGTCCGGATGTACTATTTCCTTCCCTTGTAAACCGACTCTGTACAACACTAGGCCCCTCCGGTGTATATATAAACCGGAGGGTTTAGTCCGTAGAGGCTATCAGAATAATCATAGGCTAGCCAGCTAGGGTTTAGCCATTATGATCTCCAGGTAGATCGACTCTTGTAACCCCTATACTCATCAAATACAATCAAGCAGGATATAGGGTTTTACCTCCTCTAACAGGGCCCGAACCTGGGTAAACATCGTGTCCCCATAGTCCCTTGTTACCATTGATACTAAGACCCATAGCTTGGCCCCCCCTACCCCAGATCTGCCGGTTTTTACACCAACATTGGTGCTTTCATTGAGAGCTCATTGTGTTGTCAATAGAAGAATCGATGGCTCGCCTCGTCATCAACGACAACGCTGTTTCCAAGGAGACTTTTCTGCTTGGTCAACTCTTTGTGTTTGGCAGCTTCGTGCTACATGCCAATTCAACCGGTCACCTTGAACAGCTCGACAACTACGCCCCTGGTCACCAGATCAGATTTGGAAGTTTGAACTACATCGCCGATATCTGAGGAGACCTGATATTCGAAGGGTTCACGACCTCGGCTGCCGCTCCCCACCCATGTGAAGGAGGCCCTTCGGATCCACTATCAGATCCCGTCCAGGGGTCGATGCTCGTATTTGCCTCGGCCTTAGATCCGGGGCGGACCACATCGTCCGAAGACGGGAGGATGAACCCCGCCGGACTCTCTCCTTCCGCAGAGCTTCCAGCTGGAAACCAAGATGCGACCACGCCGTCTGCAAATCGAAGTCAAAGGGGACTCTCCCTGCACCGGGAAGCCGGACTCCCCTCTGGATGTCAACTCTGAACTATCGAGGTCTACGACCATTAGGCTCGATCAAGTGGTTATCACATGCCTGCTCTGCAGATCCGCAGACTCCTATCCAGTTTTCGCTCTTAAACAAAACGCTGGACTTAATACAATCTCTTACCATCACGGAAGTATCACCTCCAAACTATGCCCAACTTGGATTAGGGGCTGAGAGCAGGGAATTTTATGTCCCACCCACCACCCACTTAATAGCCAGTGTTGAGGATTTAGCCGACATACTAGACTACGCCTCCGAAGACATCGATGGCATGGACGATGATGTCGACATCAAACCAGGTCAAAACCCGCCTATCACTGGGCGGTGGCCACTTCTACCTACGACATATAGATGGTGGATACACCTGAGAAGAAGGACGACGATGGCACTCAAGATTCAGACAAGGAGAAGCTCATCGATGAATCACCAAAGTGCCGGCGTCAGCGGCGCCGCTCACGATCGTGTAGGACAAGGGAAAGCAATACCGGCACCAGAGATAATGACACTCCGAACAAAGCCGAAGACCCCGACCACCCTGTCTAACCTATGTTCAAGCAGGATGAAAGGGAAGAGGGTCAATACAACCCCGAACACGCCGATCACGAGGATTCGGACGCTAGTAACTACTTACCTGTCTCCAAAGAGGATGTTAGCCTTGGTGACGATGATTTTATCATCCCAGAGGAACCCCTCGAACAAGAACGCTTCAAGCGACAGCTCATCGCCACCGTGCGGAGCCTGAAAAAGAAACAGCAGCTGCTGCAAGCCGAATAAGATATGCTCAACGACAGATGGACAAAGGTCCTAGCCATCAAAGAATATGGCTTCGAGCGACCAACAAAGAGTTACCCCAAATGCAGGCTGCTGCCACAATTTGACGACGAGGTCTTTGATCCAATACCGTCAAAATACACTATGATGATCAATCATACCGACCACCACGTGGACGGGACAAAATGGCTCATTATGCCAAACATCAGCCTGCGCACCCTCGCCAGAGAGGCAAGGAGACAGTGGCTCTGGGCTAATCGTACGACTTACGTCAGGACCTGACCAATAGAGTCGCCCAGACTAGATCAATCTATGGATCAAAGACGACGTGCCCCAGCATGAGATAATGGCCATCAGGCCTGGCACGATGAATATAATCAAGTTCAGGGTCAGCACCGAACACAAATGTCACCTGAACTCCGTCGCGATGTTGCCCGGCATAGAGGTGCCGCACACCCTATGTGCTTTATCGATGAAGTAATGCAGCACCAATTTCCGGAAGGGTTTAAACCCGTGAACATCGAGCAGTACGATGGAACGACGGATCCTGCCGTATGGATTGAAGATTTTCTTCTCCACATTCACATGGCTCATGGAGATGACATCCACGCCATTAAATACCTCCCTCTAAAGCTGAAAGGACCAGCACGGCACTGGTTGAATAGCCTCCTAGAGAACTCCATTGGAAGCTGGACAGATTTAGAAGATGCTTTTCGGGCCAACTTTCAGGGCAATTATGTCCAGCCATCGGATGCTGATGACCTAGGTCACATAGTCCAGCAACCCGGAGAGTCAGCTCGCAAACTTTGGAATCGGTTCTTAATTAAAAAGAATCAAATCATGGACTGTCCAGACGCCAAAGACTTAGCAGCATTCAAACACAACGTCCGTGACAAATGGCTTGCCCGACACCTCGGGCAGGTAAAACAGAAGACCATGGCAGCTCTTACTGCACTTATGACCCGCTTCTGTGCGGGCGAAGATAGCTAGTTGGCTCGTAGAAGCAACAGTTCCAGCGGCCCCGACACTTCTGAGGCTAGGGATGGCAATGGTAGACCATGACACAACAAAAACAAGCGTCGAAACAATAATGAAGAAACAGATGATATGATAGTAAATGTCGGATTTGATGGCTCCAAACCAGGTCAGCAGAAGAAGTCGTTCCAGGGTAATAGAGATGGTCCATCCAACTTGGATAAAATACTAGAGAGGCCTTGCCAGATTCATGGCACCCCTGACAAGCCTGCCAACCACACCAATAGAAATTGTTGGATTTTCAAGTAGACCGATAAATTAAATACCGAACATAATGGGAAAGGACCTCCAAGCGAGGACGATGATGAGCCCCGTTAGCCAAACACTAGGGGCCAGAAGCAATTCCCCCCCCCCCAAGGTGAAAACGGTAAACATAATCTATGTTACACACATCCCCAAGAGGGAGCGCAAACGTGCATTAAGGGACGTCTACGCCGTAGAGCCTATCGCCCCAAAATTCAACCCATGGTCAGCTTGTCCGATCACCTTTGATCGTAGGGACCACCCAACCAGTATCCGTCATGGAGGTTCGGCGGCCCTGGTACTCGATCCTATCATCGACGGATACCATCTCACTAGGGTCCTTATGGACGGCGGCAACAATCTCAACTTGATCTATCAAGATATTGTCCGTAAAATGGGTATCGACCCATCAAGAATTAAGCCTAGTAACACTACCTTTAAAGGAGTGATACCCAGTGTGGAGGCCCGCTGCACGGGCTCCTTAACACTGGAAGTAGTATTCGGCTCTCCAGACAACTCCCGAAGTGAAGAATTGATCTTCGACATCATCCCTTTTCGTAGTGGTCATCATGCACTGCTTGGACGAATGGCTTTCGCCCGCTTTAATGCAGTCCTGCACTATGCTTATTTGAAGCTGAAAATGCCTGGATGGCGGGGTGTCATCACAGTAAATGGAAATATGGAGCGCTCCCTCCGAACTGAGGAGCACACCGTGGCCCTAGCAGCCGAGGTACAGGGCAGCCTCATCAAGCCGAAGAGTTTATCGGTCATCAAGACCTGTGACATTGCTAAGCAAGTCCAATCTGCATCACAGTGCGATAGCTCGGTGGATCCGGAGCTTGAATAGTAGTTTAGCCTCCGCCGACCGCCCCATAAGGTTGCAACATACGTATCGGGCGTACATAACTACGCACTTAAAGTACCATGGGCAACGCCGGAGGCACACTACGGAAAAGGTCCATAGTATGGCTTGACCCTATCCGGACCTTAATTTTTTCCACTGCAGGTTCGTTAAAAAACCTACCCACTCTATGATTGTACGGGGGCTCCTCTCTAGGTCCCTCTTCTTAAATATGACCATCAATTCCTCCTCTCAAAGGATTCCCTACCAAGGAGAAATGGCCCGGACGCGTGACAGGGAACCATTGGGATCTTCAAACCACTACTTTTAGGCCATGTGTAAACCTTTCCCTTGTGTAAACTTTGGGCATGTAACATGGCCTCGATATTCATGGCATTATCTGTAACAACACGTCTCGACGTATTAATCAAGGTATAAAGGAAACAGTTGACCATCACTTTTTGTTTGGCACTCATTCATTTTATATTATCATCTGTATTCCCTCCCTACTTTAGACTACCACACGTGCTTTAGTCCACCTTAACATCGAGGGTTCTATTCGGCCCTGCACATTTTAAGTCGGAACACCTATAGGGAACTCTTCGGCGTCCCAAATATTGCATATATGCATCGGCTCCGAATCATAACTTTGGTCCATAGTTGGGTTGCCCGGCTCCTGTGCTTACCACCTTACGTTTTGCTCGTTCGGCTAAGGTAGTAAAGAGAGAACTACTGCGATTGTATTTCTGGTTCTTCCGGTCAAGTACCTCAGTAGAGAAAGCCAAAAACTGACTGTCATGATAAGCGAGAGCTAGTCGGCGATCTGCCGACTTAGTATTATACTACAAATCATTAGCAATTCACCCCGTGTTATACGAGGGGCTGGTCTTCGTCCAGCCACGTTGAAAAGGCACCGCAGTCCGGATAGCCGCACACGCACCAGGGGCTAGTACTTAGCTCCACATTGAAAACACCTATGGCTAAGTGAAGGTAATAAAGCTGCATAGTCGGATTGCCTAGTTCACCTCGCGGACACCTCCTTTATGGACCAAGACATTGGATAAAGTGTCATCACAGGTTATGTAGAACACCTCTGTAGCATCTACATGGGGGCTGAAGCTGATGACTGGCAACTTTTAGAAGTATAACAATAAATGGCCGCATAGGAGGAGAAATCACTCGAAATAAAAGGTGCAGGCATAGATATCTCACAGCACGGGTTCATAACGTAGTTTGTAGAAACTGAACACATTCAATCAAATATCATATCCTTAGAACATTGGCCCTCTACTACTCGGGCTCCTTCTAGGACGTCGTCGAAGTACCTCTCCAGCTTCCGATGATCTTTGCCTTCGGGCGGAGCTGCGGTCGCCACTTCGGTGGCCTTCATCTTCGCCCATTGCATCTTGACGCGGGTGAAGGCCATCCGGGCACCCTCTATGCAGACCGAGCGCTTCACAACATCAATCCATGGTCGCGCATCAACCAGCCGCTTCACCAAACCAAAGTAGCTGCTAGGAATCAGCTCAGCCAGCCAGAGTTGGACTATTAAGTCCTTCATGGCTAGGCCTGCCATCCTATGCAGCTCCGTCAGCTGCTTCAGTTGGTCGTTCAGAAGCGTCGGGTGTTCCGACACGAGATATTGTGACCAGAATAGCTTGTCGGTTGAGTTCCCCTCCTGAGCTAGGAATAACTGTGCAGCATCGACGACACTCCTCGGCAGATCTTCAAACATGCCTGGAGAACTCCACACTCGGGTAAGCAAGGTATACATCTTACCTCCAAAGATACTCTGCAAAAGAAAGGCCTTACCAGCCGCTATCTGCTTCGCCTAATTGATCTCCTCGCGAGCACTCTGAGACTCGATCCACACCTCCTTGGCATCATGTAGAGCCTTGGCAAGCTCAGACGACTGGTCCAAAGTCTTCTGCTCCAATGTTTCGCATTTGCTAATGGCATCCTTCAGCTCCTGCTCAACTTTGGCCACTCGAGCTTCATGTTGGCGGCGGGCAATTTGTTCGGCCTCTAGTTCAGCAGCCGCTTTATTAGCGGTTGCCTTATTTGCTCTGCCTCCTTCTTGGCTTGGGCAAGGGCACCTTTGAGGGTCGTGACCTCGGCTGCACCACCTATGCTCATAATCAAAGAATTCTATGAGTTAACCCCTCCATATACATATCGCTTCTGATATGAAAATAAAACATTGTACGCATACCTTGCGTTTCCTCAAACCACTTGTTGATGTGGTCGAGCTCCTCATCGGCCACTTGAAGCTTTCGGTTGAGTTCAGAAATTTCTGCAGCATGGGCGATAGCCGCCAACATGGAGGCATGTTACAATGGTAGCACAGTATGTTACTATCCCGGTTACTATGTGGATCCTCTGTCTGGTTTTTCTAAACCGGATAGAGCCTCAGGGGCTACTGTCTATATATATGTTTATTCTTTTATATGAAAAGTTTTTAGAACATTACGTCGCATACCTCAAAGCCTGTTAGTAGGCTGTAGAAGGCTTCATTCAGTCCGTTTTTAGCAGACTAAACCTTCTCCATAACCACACCCATCAGGGTGTGGTGCTCCTCCATGAGGGAAGCACTTTGCAGTGCTTCCTCCAGAGCACGAGGTGCCTCCATATTAATGGAGGCTGTTGTTGGAGCTGCTGCTCCTCCCCTCTCTTTCGAAGGGGCTGCCTATCCGATCCCGGAGCCATGTTGGTGTCCGGAATGGTGTTCGGCGGGGGCCCGTTGTTGGGGCTCCCCAGCATCGGTTTTCATGGGGGTCGCCTCCCCCAGGTTTTCGGCGACCGAGGCGTTAACCTCAGGCGCTTTCTCAACTGCTTCGTTTGTCCCCCCTCGGCTAGGAGAGGTCCTTCGGGACGACACTTCGGTGTCCTCCATGGCGATGGGCGAGGGGGCTCGCGGTGGCGTGCCACTCTCTTCCTGCTCGGGCGGTAGGGAGTTCCCCTCCTATAATGGAGTTTTCGGGAGCTCGTGGGGAGGGCTAAAAGGCAAATAATAAAACTTATATAACGGAAGCAGGAATATAGAAGATGAAAAGTAAGTTTCTGAGTACTTACGATTCAGCCAGGGGCTTCACCCTGGGGGTCTCTTGGGGGCTAGTTTGGACTCTAAGTCTGAACTGTCCAGGAGGGCCAGCTTCCCTCTTTTTGGTGCCTCCCCCTCCGGATCTTTGGAGGTTGTCCTCTTCTTCCTCCTCCCCTTAAGGGGGGAGTCGCTTTCCAGCACCTCCTCCTCTTCTTCTTCCTCATCTCCCTCGTGGTAAGAGAGGGCTTCAGTCTCTCCGGACACTGTGTCCAAAGGACCTTTGTGGTGGGGGCCGCCCTTGGCCTTCTTGCCTTTCTTTTTCTTGGTCTTCTTCTCCAGCGCCTGATAGGGCGCCGGGACTACCATCTCCGTTAGCTGGGGTGTGGCCGGGTTCTCAGGAAGTGGTGCTGGACAGTTGATCCGCTCCACCTTTGCCGTCAGCCCTATACGGCAGGCAGGTGATTTAATCTTTATTATATTTGAAGTATTGACCGGATAGGTCTTCGGAAAGATTATGCTTGCCGCCGAGGCCGGATTCTCGATGTCGAGTCCGATGTCCTCGGTCTTCATCAGCCAACTTTTCTGGCCTTGAAGAGCAACTTCCATATATCTTCGTGCGTGGTGCCAAAGAAGCCCTTCAAGGTCTGTGGCTTCTCCGAATTGAACTCCACATGGGGGAGGCCCGGAGTTGGCAGGGAAGGATACGGCAGAAGAGCATCACTTGAATCACGTTTGTGAGACCAGTGTTCGCACCCAACACATTGGAGATGTGTTTCTGTAGCATCTTCACCTCCGATTGGGACCCCCAATCAAGGCCCTTGGCGGTCCATGAGGTGAGTCTCGTGGGGGGTCCAGATCTGAAATCAGGTGTGGCCGCCCATTTGGCGTCGCGGGGTTCGGTGATGTAGAACCAATCCTGCTGCCACACCTTGACAGTCTCAACGAATGCCTTTTTGGGCCAGATGGCATTGGGGAGCTTGCTTACCATGGCCCCGCCATAGTCAGCGTGATGTCCGTCGACCACCTTCGGCTTCAGATTGAAAACCTTAAGCCATAGGCCGAAGTGTGTCGGGATGCGGAGTAGAGCCTCACACACGATGATGAACGCCGATATGTGGAGGAAGGAATTTGGGGCTAGATCGTGGAAATCTAACCCATAATAGAACATGGGGCTTCGTACGAAGGGTTGGAGGGAAAAACCTAGCCCTCGCAGGAAATGGGGGATGAACACAACCCTCTCACCGGGCCCCGGAGTAGGAATAATGTGATCTTTGTCAGGGAGCCTATGCGCGATATCCGCGGACATATAGCCCACACTCCGGAGATCCTTGACGTCCTTTTCGGTGACGGAGGAGGCCTCCCATTCGCCCTTGGCACCGGACCCGGCCATGGCTGGGGAGGATGGTGATGGGGGGAAGACCGGAGTTTTGGGGCGCTGGAGCTTGGAGGTTGGAAGGCAGAAGGTAGAGGAAGGCATGAGGAAAAAAGGAGGGATCTTTGTCCTCTTATAGACGGTGAAAATACCAACCGTCCCCCTCCCAAGCCATAAACCTTGCTTGTTCCCCACAAGATCGTGCGTAAGGCACGGTTGGGTTACCCAAACCACATTGATGAGAATCCCATAATGGGAGGGCATGATCTCAGTTTTGACAAGACATGCCAATGGAGGCTCAGCCCGAAACGCGAAATGGGGGACCTGAAATGGTTCAAAATGTTAAAGAGTAAAGTATGACGCTTCACCGAAAAAAAGTTATCAGTAAAAGACACCATTTCTCTTTTGACATCTTGCCTTCATGGCTAAGGGTTGTATCGATTATGCAAAGCCGGACGCAGTTCCTTTATATAGGAAGCTAACTTAAAATATTCAGGAGAAGGAACCCACCTTGCAATGCCAAAGATAATCCGCGTACCGAAGACGTCGTCATTGAAGACTGGTTCAGGGGCTACTGAGGGAGTCCTGGATGAGGGGGTCCTCGGGTGTCCGGAGTATTGGATATGGGCCGGACTGATGGGCCATGAAGACAAAGCAGAAGACTATCCCCCGTGTCCGGGTAGGACTCCTATATGCCTGGACGGCAAGGTTGATGTCCAGATGTACTATTTCCTTCCCTTGTAAACCGACTCTGTACAACCCTAGGCCCCTCCAGTGTATATATAAACCGGAGGATTTAGTCGGTAGAGGCTATCAGAATAATCATAGGCTAGCCAGCTAGGGTTTAGCCATTATGATCTCGAGTAGATCAACTCTTGTAACCCCTATACTCATCAGATACAATCAAGCAGGACGTAGGGTTTTACCTCCTTTAAGAGGGTCCGAACCTAGGTAAACATTGTGTCCCCATAGTCCCTTGTTACCATTGATCCTTAGACTCACAGCTTGGGCCCCCTACCCGAGATTTGCCGGTTTTTACACCGACACTATCCCCTTGCCTTGTATAAGTGCGGGGGAAAGGCAGAGGAGGGTGGCGCCCCCCTTTCTTTTCCACTTGAGGAGGGAAAGGAAGGAGGGGCCTCCCCTCCCCTTTCCTTACCCTAGGGCCTTCTGTCCAAGGAAGGGGCGCACCAGGGGCTGATCTGTTGAACCGTTATGACAACATACGTAATTCCCTTTGTCCATCGGTATGTTACTTGCCCGAGATTCGATCATCGGTATCTTCATACATAGTTCAATCTCGTTACGGCAAGTCTCTTTACTCGTTCCGTAATACATCATCTCGTAACTAACTCCTTAGTCATTTGCTTGCAAGCTTATGATGTGTATTACCAAGAGGGCCCACAGATATCTCTCTGATACTCGAAGTGACAAATCCTTATCTCGATCTAGGCCAACTCAACAAACACCTTTGGAGATACCTGTAGAGCATCTTTATGATCACCCAGTTACATTGTGATGTTTGATAGCACACAAGGTATTCCTCCGGTATCCGGGAGTTGCATAATCTCATAGTCAAAGGAATATGTATTTGACATGAAGAAAACAATAGCAATAAAACTGAATGATCGTTATGCTAAGCTAATGGATGGGTCTTGTCCATCACATCATTCTCCTAATGATGTGATCCCATTATCAAATGACACTCATGTCCATGGTTAGAAAACCTTAACCATCTTTGATCAACGAGCTAGTCTAGTAGAGGCTTACTAGGGACATGGTATTTGTTTATGTATTCACATATGTATTTATGTTTCTGATCAATACAATTCTAGCATGAATAATAAACCTTTGTCACGAATAAGGAAATATAAAATAACAACTTTATTATTGCCTCTAGGGCATATTTCCTTCACAGTTTATAAACCGTTATTTGGATGATCTTGAGATTGTTTCACCAAGACACAACCCCAGCATATTATCACATGCACCGACGGTACACAGGAATTGGATTCCACCTCCGGCCGGGCATCACAAACTTAATGTAGATGCGGCAGTGGACAAGCAGATGTAGACAGGTGCCATATCTGCAGTGTGCCGCAACGATGCAGGTCTATACGTGGGTTTTTCAGCTCTTGTAGTACATGGCTTGATGGATCCTATGATTCTAGAAGCGCTTGCTGATGACCCACAAGTATAGGGGATCAATCGTAGTCCTTTCGATAAGTAAGAGTGTCGAACCCAACAAGGAGCAGAAGGAAATGACAAGCGGTTTTCAGCAAGGTAATGTCTGCAAGCATTGAAATTATAAGTAACGAGTAGTTTGATAGCAAAACAATTTGTAACGAGCTAGTAACGGTAATTGTAACAAAAGTGCAGCAAGGTAGCCCGATCCTTTTGAGGCAAAGGATAGACCAAAACGGTCTCTTATGATAAGCAAAGTGTTCTTGAGGGTACATGGGAATTTCATCTAGTCACTTTCATCATGTTGGTTTGATTTGTGTTTGCTACTTTGATAATTTGATATGTGGGTGGACCGGTGCTTAGGTGTTGTTCTTACTTGAACAAACCTCCTACTTATGATTAACCCCCTCGCAAGCATCCGCAACTATGAGAAAAGTATTAAGAATAAATTCTAACCATAGCATTAAACTTTTGGATCCAAATCAGTCCCTTACGAAATAGCGCATAAACTAGGGTTTAAGCTTCTGTCACTCTCGCAACCCATCATCTAATAACTACTCCACAATGCAAATGGTGAAGTGTCAAAGTCGACGTTCACATGACACCACTAAGGGAATCACAACATACATACCATCAAAATATCGAACACATATAAAGTTCACATGATTACTTGCAACAAGATTTCTCCTGTGACCTCAAGAACAAAAGTAACTACTCACAAATGATAATCATGCTCAAGATCAGAGGGGTATTAAATAGCATAATGGATCTGAACATATAATTTTCCACCAAATAAACCATATAGTAATCAACTACAAGATGTAATCAACACTACTAGTCACCCACAGGCACCGATCTATAGTTTCGGTACAAAGATTGAACACAAGAGATGAACTAGCGTTTGAGAGGAGATGGTGTTGTTTAAGATGTTAATGGAGATTGCCCTCCCCAAGATGGGAGAGTTGTTGGTGATGATGATGACGATGATTTCCTCCTCCCGGAGGGAAGTTCCCCGGTGGAATCGCTCCGACGAAGGGCAAAAGTGCTCCTGCCCAAGTTCCTCCTCGAGACGGCGGCGCTTCATCCCTAAAGTCCTCTCCTCATTTTTTCTAGGTCAAATGACTTAAATAACAAAAGAGGGGCACCAGAGGTGGGCTGGGTGAGCATAACCCACCAGGGCGTGCATGGGGGCCCTGGCGCACCCCGGTGTCTTGTGCTCACCAGGTGGCCCCCTCCGGTAGTAATTTGCTCCATTATTTTTATTTATTCCATAAAAATTCATCGTGAAGTTTCAGCTCATTTGGAGTTGTGCAGAATAGGTGGCCTGACGTAGCTTTTTCAGGTTCAGATTTCCAGCTGCCGGAATTCTCCCTCTTTGTGTGAACCTTGCATATTATGAGAGAAAAGGCTTTAGAATTACTCCAAAAAGCATCATTATGCATAAAAACAATATAAATAACAGTAGGTAAACATGATGCAAAATGTACGTATCACTTGCTTGTCGGGAGGCTCTAGCCCTGGCAAAGGATCTCATGCTACATCAATTGAGGATTGCTTCAGATTGCAAAATGGTGGTGACTGATATTCGTAGCGGCACAATGGGGCCAATTGCACCAATAGTTCATGAAATTGTATCTATTTTGAGCGATTTTGTTTTTTGTATTTTTGTTTTTGAAGGTAGAAGGTCTCACATGGCAGCACATATGCTTGCTAAACATGCTTTATATATAGGTGAGGGGCGCCACTTGTGGCTACTCAATCCCCATGATACTTCTATTCCGGTACTACGTATAAAACATTTTTCCCCTAAAAACAAATTAAAATCCTACTCCTGCTCGTGTTGTGTATTGCGATTGGGTTCAACAAAGTACACGCAATAACCGAGAGGTTCTAACTTGAGTTGTTCTATCGACTAGCCCGACCCCGCTTTATATAAAATATTGGGGCCCCAAGAGTTACAATAGTCCTGGTCGCCTAGATCGGTGTAGAGGAGTCCTCTACGTATCGAGCTTCCATGTCTTGTATGACAAGGCTTTCGGAATCCTCCTTGTATAGAGCCCATGCGTCCTTATGATGGCCCAGGACAGAATCCCACCTTGGGGTCCTCGGGCTGGCCTAGGTTGAGCCGATTACCACCAAGGTGAGGCACCCCTATGCCATAACAATGTCATCTTATTGTTGTTGATTTTGTTTTCTTAACCATGAGCACTGTTAAGGTAACAATTGTGTTGGATATACCCAACTTATGAAATATTGTGAGATCACGTCGTTAATATGTTGTCGGAATTTTTTTTGTTAAGTGTTAATATTTCCTTATGTCCTTACACCATCAAAATATCGTATATCTGGTGTTGCCAAACGTCACTCCATAACTAGGTGATTATAAAGGTAGTTTTCGGGTCTACCAAAAAAGTATGTCGTGGTGTTCGGTATGTGAAGACAGTGATTTGCTCCGTCAACAATGGAGAAATATACTCTCCTCCCCCTCGGTATTACGATGTTCATCATCGTCTGGATAGACATAGTGACTAAGATATTAGTCACAAGATCATCGAATACGAGACGGTAAACATGATAATTAGGTATAGTTATCAAAGTGTTGATCACGGGGATACCAGAAAAGCCTTGTCTTGGGTTTTGTAAAGTACCGTGAAGTAAAGGGAATGTTACACGATAGCAGAAGGTTCACTCGATAAAGTCAATGTTGATGTGTAGGGATCATTATGGGTGTCAGAACCCTCTAATTATTATTGACCAAAACGCGTTCCAAATATGTTCGCATATAATCAAACTTGTAGGGTCACGCGCTTAATGACTAGCAGTATTTAGGAGAACTAGGAAATTAAGGATAATGAGATAATGGGTGACATAAGAGTTTAAGATGATCCCAGAAGTATACCGGGAGGTCCTAAAAGTGTCTTGATGATGTCGGGAGTGTCCCATAAAGGTCCCGAAAGGGCCTGGAAGCTTTTGGATAAATCTAGAAGGTACCCAATTGGTTGCCACCTTGGTTGGCCAAGGGGAAAGGCCCACAAGGGCCCAAGTCAGCCAAACCAAGGGAAGCCTTTGAGGGGAGTCCTAGGAGTACTCCTCCAGGTTGGCACATCATGGGGATTGGGATTGGGTTCAACAAAGTACACGCAATAACCGAGAGATTCTAACTTGAGTTGTTCAATCGACTAGCCCGACCCCGCTTTATATAAAATATCAGGGCCCCTAGAGTTACAATAGTCCTGGTCGCCTAGATCGGTGTAGAGGAGTCCTCTACGTATCGAGCTTCCTTGTCTTGTATGACAAGGCTTTCAGAATCCTCCTTGTACAGAGCCCATGCGTCGTTATGATGGCCCAGGACAGAATCCCACCTTGGGGTCCTCAGGCTGGCCTAGGTTGAGCCGATTACCACCAAGGTGAGGCACCTCTATGTCATAACAATGTCATCTTATTGTTGTTGATTTTGTTTTCTTAACCACGAGCATTGTTAAGGTAACAATTGTGTTGGATATACCCAACTTATGAAATATTGTGAGATCACGTCATTAATATGTTGTCGGAATTTTTTTGTTAAGTGTTAATATTTCCTTATGTCCTTACACCATCAAAATATCGTATATCTGGCGTTGCCAAACGTCACTCCATAACTAGGTGATTATAAAGGTAGTTTTTGGGTATACCAAAAAAGTATGCCGTGGTGTTCAGTATGTGAAGACAGTGATTTGCTCCGTCAACGATGGAGAAATATACTCTCCTCCCCCTCGGTATTACGATGTTCATCATCGTCTCGATAGACATAGTGACTAAGATATTAGTCACAAGATCATCGAATATGAGACGGTAATCATGATAATTAGGTATAGTTATCAAAGTGTTGATCACGGGGATACCAGAAAAACCTTGCCTCGGGTTTTGTAAAGTACCGTGAAGTAAAGGGAATGTTACACGATAACAGAAGGTTCACTCGATAAAGTCAATGTTGATGTGTAGGGATCATTATGGGTGTTAGAACCCTCTAATTATTATTCACCAAAACGCGTTCCAAATATGTTCTCATATAATCAAACTTGTAGGGTCACGCGCTTAATGACTAGCAGTATTTAGGAGAACTAGGACATTAAGGATAATGAGATAATGGGCGACATAAGAGTTTCAGATGATCCCAGAAGTATACCGGGAGGTCCTAAAAGTGTCTTGATGATGTCGGGAGTGTCCCGGAAAGGTCCCGAAAGGGCCTGGAAGCTTCTGGATAAATCCAAAAGGTACCCAATTGGTTGCCACCTTGGTTGGCCAAGGGGAAAGGCCCACAAGGGCCCAAGTCAGCCAAACCAAGGGAAGCCTTGGAGGGGAGTCCTAGGAGTACTCCTCCACGTTGGCACATCATGGGGATTGGGATTGGGTTCAACAAAGTACACGCAATATCCGAGAGATTCTAACTTGAGTTGTTCTATCGACTAGCCCGACCCCGCTTTATATAAAATATCGGGGCCCCTAGAGTTACAATAGTCCTGGTCGCCAAGATCGTTGTAGAGGAGTCCTCTACGTATCGAGCTTCCTTGTCTTGTATGGCAAGGCTTTCAGAATCCTCCGTGTACAGAGCCCATGCGTCGTTATGATGGCCCAGGACAGAATCCCACCTTGGGGTCCTCGAGCTGGACGAGACTTGCCCGCTCCCCGCGCGTGCGCCCGTTCGTGCTCCCGCGTACGTGGCTTGACTTGATTGGAACAAAATAAGGCCCGGCCCCACCCCCTTAAAATCAGGGGGGAGATGATTAGATTAGAAAGGAAAAAAGAAAAAAGACAGTCGTAGGATGAAGTGGGAGCACGGATGGGAGCATGGAGAGGGAGCAGGCAAGCCGGATCCCCTCGGGCTGGCCTAGGTTGAGCCGATTACCACCAAGGTGAGGCACCCCTATGCCATAACAATGTCATCTTATTGTTGTTGATTTTGTTTTCTTAACCACGAGCATTGTTAAGGTAACAATTGTGTTGGATATACCCAACTTATGAAATACTGTGAGATCACGTCGTTAATATGTTGTCAGAATTTTTTTGTTAAGTGCTAAAATTTCCTTATGTCCTTACACCATCAAAATATCGTATATCTGGCGTTGCCAAATGTCACTCCATAACTAGGTGATTATAAAGGTAGTTTTCGGGTATACCAAAAAGGTATGCCGTGGTGTTCGGTATGTGAAGACAGTGATTTGCTCCGTCAACAATGGAGAAATATACTCTCCTCCCCCTCGGTATTACGATGTTCATCATCGTCTGGATAGACATAGTGACTACGATATTAGTCACAAGATCATCGAATACAAGACGGTAAACATGATAATTAGGTATAGTTATCAAAGTGTTGATCATGGGGATACCAAAAAAGCCTTGCCTCGGGTTTTGTAAAGTACCGTGAAGTAAAGGAAATGTTACACAATAACAGAAGGTTCACTCGATAAAGTCAATGCTGATGTGTAGGGATCATTATGGGTGTCAGAACCCTCTAATTATTATTGACCAAAACGCGTTCCATATATGTTCGCATATAATCAAACTTGTAGGGTCACGCGCTTAATGACTAGCAGTATTTAGGGGAACTAGGACACTAAGGATAATGAGATAATTGGCGACATAAGAGTTTCAGATGATCCCAGAAGTATACCGGGAGGTCCTAAAAGTGTCTTGATGATGTCGGGAGTGTCCCGGAAATGTCCTGAAAGGGCCTGAAAGCTTCTGGATAAATCCAGAAGCTACCCAATTGGTTGCCACCTTGGTTGGCCAAGGGGAAATGCCCACAAGGGCCCAAGTCAGCCAAACCAAGGGAAGCCTTGGAGGGGAGTCGTACGGGTGTGTTTGGTTCCTGTCACGAAGTGGAACGGCATGGATCGGACCTGCACCGGAGCCTCGTTCCTGCGTTTGGTTTGTAGGTGGAACGAGAACCAAGTCGTTCCCACCAGGCGAATATTCGCCCAATATCCGAAACGCGTTGAGACCTCCAAATCGGAGGAATCACTCGGAACCGGTCGTCGCTCTTCGTCTTTCCTCTCCCTGCCCCGAAAGCCCATCGCGTCTCTCACTCCCCTGATCTGGGCCACCGCTAATCCTCTCCCTTGATCCGCGCCGCCGGCTGCTCCTCTCCCTCGATCCGCGCCGCCGGCTGCTCCCGTCCCTCGTCTCCTCCTCTCTGGACTGCGGTGACGGACGAGCGCGGCGGAGCGGCTGTCTTGAAGCTGGGCGGCTGGCGAGATGCTACTCCGGCGATGGCAGGGACTAGGCATCCGGGGGCCGCGGTGGCGATCTGATCTAGGGGCCGGCGGCGGTCTAACCTCCTGGTGAGAGGGCGATGATTATGTGGAGTGCGGCTGCGGCTGAAACTGCTCGGGGCGGTGATAGACAGAGATAAATGTGAAGGAGCAGGAAAGAGCAGAGGCGATCGAGGAGCAGGGAAGAACACTGATCGATTTTTGTAGCTCAGCGGCAATTGGTGTGTGTTGGTCGGCGTGGACCAGCCAGATCGCCAATGACATTGTGGAGCTTCACCGTAGCATTATCATGTGCATATCTTTTTCCTTGTATATTTCCTGTATTTTTATTCTTGTTCGGACTGTCAATGTATGATCTTGTACATATTTTTTTGGTGCAAGAGGAGATAGTTGTTGGTATCTTTGATGTCATATGTTCAAATATTAATTTACAAAGGGTGAGAAAAACCAAATCCATTCCATTGCATTTCTCCAACCAAACATCAAGATGTTACCATTCCATTCCACACATTGTCCTCAACCAAACACGCGAACGGAACCAACCCATTCTAATGAAATGGAACCATGACATTCCATTCCACTACATTCCTCGACCAAACACACCCTAAGAGTACTCCTCCAGGTTGGCACATCATTCGCCACCAGCCCCGATCAAAGTTGGGCAGGACTTTCGTCTGGAGAACAGAGCACCTATGTCAGGGACGAGGTCCCCGACACACCACCACTGACCAAAGCCAGCACAAGCTGCCCCGCAAAGCACTGACATGAGAACCACTCGCCAGAGCACCACCAGCGATGCAAGCCCAGGAACCATGCCCTGACTAGCACCGCCTCGGACCACCATCCCGTCGGAAGCCACCACGCATCCAGCAAGCAGACCAACATGTTGGCCGAGCCTCCCGCCGCTGCCAACCAAGGGAGCAAGCGTCGTGCCGGGGCGTCGAGATTTGGCCGCAAGACCACCGAGTGCCCAGATCGAGACCTACACCAACGAACCTTGCACCCTTCTACGCCCAGGAGGCCAGGACGCCTCTCATCGGTGCACACACACCCCACGCCACCCTGGTCGACCGCGACCTGCCTCCTCGCGGCTTGCGAGCAATCCCGGCCGTAGGCTTGCCCGAGCCTAGATCTGGCTCAGCCGCCGCGCCCCCATCTCCTACGCTGCCAGTGGCCTCCTCGCGTCGGCGGTGCGCGCGCTAGCCACCTGGCGTGTCGAGCAGCGGCAGCCAGCGTTCAGCCACACGCCGGAATGCCTCGCGCCTCCGCTTGGCGCAGCTGCCCCGCGCTGCCCACCTCGCGTGCGGGAGAGGAAGAGCCCGCCGCCGTTGACACCACACGGGCTTTGCCCGTGGTGCTCGCCGGCAGCGGTGGGGGAGAAGGGGTGGATGTGTGGCGGCGGTGCCCAGCGGCTAGGGTTAGCGCCCGGGTCGCTCGCGGGGCGATACGGGGCTCCTCTTCTGATAGAATTTGTATTTAGTTCTAAATGAATACACTTTTGAATTTTATGTTGGATGCCATATGGAAATGGGTAATTGTTCATTATATGAATTACTGAAGTTTAGAATGGAACCTTAAATGAACACATATAAATTTGATCGGAATCAACTGAAAATTGAAAAATATTATCCACGCATCAAGAAGCTACTCCGAGCTTATCAATAGACCAAAGCATGCAAATATGCCGTGTGTAGGGTTTTGCAAAATTTTGGTATTTAAATTTACAACCTCATGTTTACACTGTAAATTGTTACAAATATAAACGAATTGCATGTGTGTTCTCCACGTGTTCTTTTGGAGAAACTCAATTTTTTTTTCGAGAAACTGTTATCCACGTGTTAAGGAGCAACTTTGAGATTATTGGCGGATCACCTCATGCAAGTGGATCCCACGTACTTGTACAAATGGCTCCCATAAAACTTTAACTTTTATTTTTTTCAACTTGACGTTCGCACTATGAATTTCATGAAATTCTTTGACATTCTATAAACATTGCCAACTTACTGAGGAGCAACTTTTGTGCATGTTGGCAGGCCCATATATGTGCATGGAGGTCCCACGAATGTGCAGGACAATCGAATTCCATTTGATTAGTTGTTGGTAATAAAGAACTAATTCCAATTCTTAAATTCAACAGCAACCAACCTATGATTGGGTGGTTAGAAAGACAGTGGTATCATCGAGTGTTTTTGGTTTTAGAACCAAGTGGAATGTCATGAAACCGTTCCATTCGAAAGGAACGGAATGATTCCATCTTGGTGTTTAGCCGGAAGAGAATGAGATGGGATGGAATGGTTCCTAGGGACAGAACGCCAAAGTTTCCAGTGAATCTGGAACATCTGAAGTCTGAAGAAGCAACGGCGCGGTTTATCGCAGTTTATCTGAACTTGCTAGTTACAACGCCAACACTATCCTTGAGCAAGCACCAACCACCAAAGCACGGTGACCATGCTACCTGAAGAGGAGGACGTCGGGAGACTGGAGCTCGCCTCGGGCTTCCACCCCTACCCGATCCATCATGAACCTCATGCCGACGCTGGGCGGATCTCGCGTCCTTGCACACCTCCACGCCGGTCGGCTGGAAGCGACGCCCCCCCGCAGCGAGCGGTTCCTGACATCGCACGACCGCGGTTCCCAGCGGTGCGTGCTCAAGCGCAGCGCCCGGCTGGATGCGACGCTCAAGCGTGACGGCTGGCTGGAATGCGATGCCCCCGGCAGCGCGTGCTAGATGCCACGTGGTGGCAGTGGCTTCTTGCTGCAGTGGCTGCTCCGCGACTCCATTGCTCTTTGTAGCGGGTAAGTAAGGAGGTGGAGGTCGTGGGAGCGTGTTGAGTATATTGATAAGATTGGAAACATAGGTTAGACTAGGAAATATTCTTTTTTCGTGAATACGCAAATCTTGCGTATCTTTCCATTGATAGGATTAGAACGAGTACATCAAGAGATACAACACATGACACGAACGCAGGCAAGCGTGAACATGGTGCCCGGAGCAGAGAGAAGGGATGCTCATCCCGAGTGGAGGATACAACACAACTAAGCCAAGCAAACCCAAAAAAACCAAGAGTGGCCAAGCCGAACCAGGCAGAACTCTGACATCACCCGAGCCAATACGACGGACACCGCGAGCTAACAAGATAGCGCCTTCAAGAAGGAAAACGATGCCGAGACGCCGTCGCCATCCGGTCCAGAGGAACCAGACCTAGGGTTTCCCCTGAGCTCGAAGAAGGGCGCAATTTAAGGCCTTGACAACGCCTCCAAGAAGGTAACGACACTCGCAAGTGCCGCCGTTGCCAGCACCGGCAAGCCGAGCAGGGATTTCTCCTTGGCCTGAAGCTGAGCAATCCCATAGCCGCCAAATTGGGAATCGAAGATGAGGAAGCCAATGTTGGTCGAAACCACCTTGACGGAAGTTGGGTTGGTGGGGTTGCACTTGCCGTCGGAGGGTGGCACCGCCTCCGAACCCTGGAGCATTGGATCTGCCAAAAGGAGGAGGCTTTGAGGAATATAGAGAAGGGCAGGCAACGAAGCAAACCACACGGGGGGTCTGGACGACGACGTCAGCAACGCCGACAAGCAAGGACTGGAGGGACGCAAATCCAAAACTGTCGTGGCCTTGCCATCGGAACATGGGCGAACCAGGTGAGCCGGAAGGCACGTAGCCACCTGGTTGCCAAGGCCGGAGTCGCCTGGCAGAGCACCAACGGCGGGGGACACCGGAGAGACGCGGGCCCGAGACCGCCGGGGCCGGAACAACGCCAGGAAGGACCCACCATGAGGGCCCGTGTCTGCCACATCCCTAGAAGGATCGCCGTCTCGATCTAGAAGCCGTCACCTAGGCCCGGCGTGGAGGAGGTGCCGCTGGAAACGAGAGGGGCCGCGGGTCGCGAGCAGCCCCACAACCAGCCGCAAGTCCGGCACCCCACCCATGGCCGGCAGTAGCGCCAATAGTGGCTGGGCCGCGCCGCCGCAGGTGGTGAGGAGGACCCTAGGGGAAGGCGCCCAAGGCCAGGACACCGAAACCACCGTCGGACCGGCAAGCATACACAGCAGCTGAAGAAGACGCCGACGAAGCACCGGGAAGGAGGCCCGGGGTCGCACGAGAAGGGAGAGGCGGAGGTGGCGCCCTCGACGGCCAGGGGAGCCAAGGCGAGCCCAATACGGTGGGGAAGGACTGGATCCGGTAGCCCAACACATCATGGGCGCACCACAGCCGTGCCAGACCGACTAGGGGTCGCCGCCGGGGAGGGAGGAGGAAGGAGAGATGGAGCCGCGAGGCTGGGCAGGGGTGGGGGTGGGGAGCGTGAGAGGTCAGATCCGCCCCGCCGCCACCTTCCTAGGGTCCGGCACGACTTCGCCGGCTGGCCCTCCAGCGGCGGCGATGCGAGGGTGTGCGCTGGAGGTGGCCGCTAGTTGCGGCTGTCAGATTTCGGGTTCCGGCAGACCCTTGAGGTTCGAACACTGGGGTGCGCATGGAGATTTCGCCCTCTACCTACCTGCTCCTCGCCGCCTCGCTATGATCTAAACTACGAAAGGAACAGCACAAGAGACACAGAGTTTATACTGGTTCAGGCCACCATTGCGGTGTAATTTTCTACTCTAGTGTGTGGTGTGGTGGATTGCCTCTTGGGCTGATGATGAACAATACAAGGAAGAACAACCTCACGAGGGTCTGTTCTTGGCTGGTGCGATGAACTGCTAGGAGGAGTTCAGTCGCTCTCTCTACTGGTTTTCTGGTGAGGATTCTGTTCTTTCCCCGATGCTCGATGCTAGCTCTCGGGTTCTGGATGGCTCTACCCTGGGGGTGGCTAGTCCTATTTATAGGCAAAGGCCCTGGGCCTCTTTCCAAATATTGAGCGGGAAGGGCACCAACAATTGGCCATTTTGAAGGGTAACATCTGGTACACTTATCCTAACTAAAGTTGGTCTTTGCCTGTCAAAGGTTCTGGTGGTGACGCCTGCTTGGGTTCCACAATGACTTCCTTCCTGCTGTTGGGCTGGTCTTGGTCTTGTTGCACCGAAATGGATGCCTTTGCTTGATGCTCTCGCCTGCGCTTGCTCCCTTCGCACCAAAGAGGAAAGGAGGACACTGCGCGGGCTGGCACCCGCCTGGCGCCCTTGTTCGTCATGGCTTGCGTCATGGGCACCTCGCGAGGTACCCCGCCTTGATCTCTCCGCCTCCTCGTGAGCCAGCCTGATGAGGCCGTGCCTGAGGAAGCTTCTTGTCGTCCGCCCTGCGAGGCTTGCCCCCCCCCTCTCGAGGATGTTGAGCTTGTGTTGATGAAGATGGGCCGTGATGGGTCCCCCCTTTGAGCCATGCCGCAGGCCGCAGGCAGGCAAGTCTGGGGACACCCGTTCCCAGAACGCCGACAGTAGCCCCCGGGCCCAAGGCGCGCCCAGACTTGGCCGAGCAGAGAGGCGAAAGGGCAAGTGTGAAGCGCCGCGGGCCCTAACAGCCTGCGGCCTTGGGCGCCACGTGGCGGTTGATTGGATGTGGGCGCCTCAGCAACCGCGCGAGTTGATAAAGGAGCGGCATCTGTCTGGGCTTAGCCTCTTTTGCTTTCTCCGGTTGCTGCTCAGATCCCCTTTCTTGCGCCTCTCCTTCCTGCCTCCGAAATCTTCAGATCTACTCCGTCTGCGCGCCCTAGCAAGACATGGCGCCTCGCCAGGCCCCGGCCGGAGCTTGGTATTTGTTCGCCTTGGACTCGCCGAACGTGTCGGAGGCGAGCCTTGCCCGGGTGCGCCAGATGGCGGCGGCGCAGGGCATCGACGGGGCGAAGGTGTTCAAGGCCGGCTCTGCCCTTCCTGAGGGCCAAGGGAGCACCTTCTATCCGCTCTTTGTGAGCGCCATTGTTGTCGGTCTGGTGCCTCCCTTTTCTGAGTTCTTTTTCTCTGTCCTCCGCCATTACAAGCTTCAAGCTCTGCATCTCCACCCCAACTCTGTCCTTCTTCTGGCAATCTTCGCCTACTATTGCGAGGCTCACGTAGGGGTGAAGCCCTCAGTGGCCTTGCTGCGCCACTACTTCTCCCTCCGGACCTCTCGTGGTCCCGTCTCTGCGTGCGCGAGCTTCGTCGCGTACGGTAGCTCCATCGCCATTTCGAACCCCGGGAAGAGGATTGAGGGCTTCAGGAGCAAGTGGGTCTTGGTAGATGCTGGACGCATCCACCCTCGGCTGATCTTGCCCACGGGGCACCCCACGAGCTCCGACGACTGGCCTCGAGTGGAGCTTGCCGATCCCCGCGCGAGGCTGGTGTTGGAGAAGATGGACAAGGATCTGAGGCCGGCCAGCATGGCGGCGGCGAAGCTGACTGGCGCATCGCTGCTGAGGGAATTCGTGGAGCATCAACTGGCTCCGCTTCGTCAGTACTCACTTCCGATGTGGAGGCCCCACCCGAGCCCCGCGGTCTTGGCCGACGAGGATCTGGCTGTGGTCCTCCAGTCTTTGGTCGGGGGCAACGTGGCGAGGTTGGAGGGCGCTCCTACGCCCCTATTCCTCCGCGAGGACTGGGAGCAGGTAGTGGAGTCCATGCATGTCTTCATCAGGGACGGGCCCGTGCCCGCGGAGGCTCCCGAGGACCCGGTGGACGTGTCGTCCGACGACTCCAGCGAAGAGAAGGAAGAAGGGGAGCGGGAAAAAGGGCCTGACTCCGAGGCGACTGACGGAGAGTCAAGGGCTCCCCCACCTCGGCGTAGGTCCCGCGCTCTCCGCCTTTCTCTGAGTGATGATGACGAGGATGACGACGAGCAGGGCAGCGGGAGCCTGCCCCCGATCCCGAAGAAGGACAGGACCGGGCTGATCCCCCGCGGGTCTGCCCCGGCCCCGAGGCGATCCGCAGACGCGCCTCCTGCTCCCGAGCTCCTTGAGGCTGATCCTTGCAGCCGGCTCTCGGGCTTCAAGTACGGCCGGAGGCTGCTCGAGCTCGCGAGCGACGACTTGTAAGTGCTTGATTCCTGTCTTATTTCTTGTTCTGTTGCTGAGGCTTGACGTTCGTATCTCCCGGCTAGGCTGGTGCCCGCGGCAAAGAAGTCAAAGGGAGCTCCTGAGGTTCCATCCGGGGCAGCACCTCTGCCCGCGAAAGAAGGTGACCGTGACGCACGGGCCTCTCCTGCCCGGGCATCCTCGCGAGGCCTGGCTGAGCCAGTTGGGGCGAGCTCAGCCCCCACGGCCCAAGCGACTCCCGAGGTGACCTTGCCTGATGCCGCCACCATAGCCGTTGGGGCGCAGCAGGCTCCACCTCAGGATACTATGGTCACGCTGCCGTCTTCTCCTCCTACTCCACCGACAGTTGTTTCCCCGACTCCTCCTACTGTTCTGGATCGTGTTGCTGCCGAACTGGACTGTCTGTGGCAGGATCTTCTGGGCGCCGACCCTCGTTTAGTGGCCGGGCGCTTGGAGCTGGCTTCCGGCTGGATTCGCTCCGACGCTTCGATTTGGGCGGTGCTGGTCCAGGCCTCGACGGCTTGCGACGAGGAGAAGCAGGTCATCCTTGGAGCGAAGGCTGCTCACGACGCCGCCTTGGGGGAGGTGGCTAATGTCCGAGGTCGCTGCAAGGCGCTGGAGAGCGAGCTGCAGGGCCTGCAGGACCAACTCGCCGAGGAGACCCGCCTTCGCCAAGAGCAGGAGGAAGGCATGAAGGCTCGCGAGGCGGCCGTCAAGGACCGGGACGCCAAGCTCAAGAAGCGCCGTGACCGCCTAGGCACGCTGGAGCAAGAGTTGGAGGCGAGGAAGGTCGAGTTGGATGGCAAGGCACGGGTTCTTGTTGAGGATCGCGTGGCCTTCGCGGAGATGGAGGCGAAGGCTCGCACCTCGCTGAAGACGCTTTATGACAGCGGCCTGGAGAGCCTGCTGGCCTGCGCCGAGGATGGCCCCGCCAAGCTGCTTCCCTTCCTGGTTCGTGCTCTTGAAGATGTCACCCTTGGCCTTGGCCCTACGGCTGAGGCCGAGGCGCGTGCCTTCTCTTCTGCAGTGCTGACGCGGGTCCTTACCCACATCTATCTTCACGACCCCAACGTCGACCTCGACAGCCTGTTGGAGCCAGCGAGCGGCGAGCTTGCCACTGCTGCTGCTGAGGCCGTGAAGGGTCGTGCGGAGGCTCTGCTGGGGAAGTTCCGGGCCTTCAGCGCCAAGCCAAAGCGGGGCGCTGCCGACCCTGCAGCTCCACGAGGCGAACCCGCTCCGCGCAGCTCCACCGTCGGCAAGTGACTCCGTTGTGGCTCCCGTCCTGCTTTTAATTCCTGCACATGTACCATGCCTCGGGGAGGCGTTAAAACTTGCATTTGGTGCTGTGATAACAGTATGGACTGTAATATTTGCTTTTGAATTCCTTGAAATTTGCTCTATTTCCTTCCTACTTGCTTATGTTCTACGCCGGCAGAGCCCGGCCCCGCGCATACCTCAGCCGCCGTTAGCCCCGACCGGAAACCAGGACGGGACCAAGGAGTGAGGGGCTACATGACAAGTTAGGCTCCTGAGTCGCGACGCTCAGGAGTCCCCCTTGGCGCTCGAACAGCAAGTAGGGAGGTGAGATGTGGGGGTGACTCCTTAGGGAGGTGAGATGCGGGTGGATCTACCGTTCTACGTCTGCAGAGCCCGGCCCCGCGCATACCTCAACCGCCGTTAGCCTTTCGGAACTAAGGAGTGAGGGGCTACGTGACCAGTTAGGCTCCTGAGTCGCGATGCTCAGGAGTCCCCCTTGACGCTCAAACGGCCTTCGTACCTTGGCTCCACTCGGGGAGGGACGTGCGACGAACCAGGCCCGGGGGCCTGGCTGGGTGGCGTGCGTCTGGGCGTGACCCAGGCGCAGCCCCCGTGCCCAGCCCCCTCGCGCGGCACTCCCGAGGGGAGGCGTTGTGATGAGGCTAGACACTGAGCTCTGGGCTCCCTGAGGTTGATGCGGCCCGGGGGCCACCCTCAGTTGTTTATCACCAGCGCGGAGCATAGCGCTTCCGTATGTGTACGGGCATAGCCGCTCCTCGGCAGTGTCGTCAGCCAGCGCGGAGCATGGTGCTTCCACTGGTGCGTGGGAGGGGGCTCCCCTCCGGGAGGAGCCCCCGGGGCGTGTACAGCCCCGCCCTGACACGTGGCTGGCACAGTAGGGCCTGACGAGGTGTATCTAGGCACCCGTGAGCCAGCACGGGACTCACGGGGCCCTACCTCAAGGCGGGTTGCGCCTGGCAGTGGGCCTTATCTTGGGATGAGTTCCTGCAAATTTGGTTAGATGCCGGCGCTCTACGTCCTCGGGTCCCGGCCCTCAAGCTGGTCTCAGCCGTCGCTGGTATGCCAGGTCGCGATGCCGTGGACAAGGATAGAGGGTGAGGGCTGGAGAGCCGGTAGGAGCCCTGAGTCACGATGCTCAGGTACCCCCCCCTTTAACATGCAAGCTTGGTTAGATGTCAGAGCTCTACGTCCTCTGGTCCCGGCCCTCGAGTTGATCTTAGTCGTCGCTGGTATGCCAGGTCGCGATGCCGTGGACAAGGCCAGAGGGTGAGGGCTGGAGAGCCGGTAGGAGCCCTGAGTCGCGATGCTCAGGTACCCCCCCCCCTTTAACATGCAAGCTGGCGACATCAAGGAAGAAAAGGTGCCACGGACAGGCACCAAATAACAAGCACGATGGGTCGAATGCATGCCCCGAAGATAAATGCAAAAAAAGGGGTACACGCCGCTGGGTCTGACCCGAGCGACTTGGGGATGATGCAGCCCGAGGGGCGCCCCCAACAAAGTAGGCTAAGAACATGAAATAAAAGGGATACACGCCGCAGGGACGGACCCACGCGGCCTGGGAATAATGCAGCCCTGAGGGGCGCTCCCAGCTGGAAATGGAACTTGAAAGATGTCACCTGATAATGTTGACGATGAAGGGGTGTTGAAGTAGCAGGCGCGGTGGACTGCGGGAGCCGATCCTCACGAGCACCCAGGCCCAGGAGCCTCGGGAGGCTCCGGGGGCGCTGGTGGCTCCTCGCGAACCATCTCCATCTCCGCCAGGACTGCAGAATGTCTGGCCTCCTGAGCCTCCAGGATGCCCCTCATGAGGCGCTGGTACGTGGCAGCCGCGTTCGACAAGCCATAAGGCATGCGAACGTAGCTGTGGGGTGGACCTTCGCAGCGCCCCACTTGCGAGGGCCAGAGGCGCTCCTGAGAGGCGGCTCAGTTGAGCCCTGGTATGTCGATGCAGACGCGCAGCCCACCATCCTCGCCTGGATGGGGGGCCACAGCGGGTAAGCGGCGGCTGCCTCTCATGACTCTTGACTCCTGTAGCTCCCGAATGGCCTTGCTGACGAACTCCTGAGGGTTTGGCCCTCCTTGCCTTGCTCCTTCTTGAGGGAAACATGCTTCGAAACACGCCTCCAAGTGGTGCCCAAGCGCCTCCCTCATTACCCTGGCGAGGTCGGCGGACCTCCAGGGGAGAGCCCCCGAGCCCTGCCTGAGGAGGGCGCCAGGCGCGCTTCCCTATGCGATGGAAGGAGGTTCCCCCTAAGCAGGTGCGGGCCCTGAGGGGCCTGCCTCCTGAGGGGTCGGGCCGGACGATGTCTTCTTCTTCTTGGGGGCGGTCTCGGGAAGCCTCCTGCTTCCGCGATCCGGGTCTTCCAGTGACGCGGCCTGAAAGGCTCGTTCCAGGGAGCACACCGTGTCTTTCTCTTCGCAGGGCACCGTGATGACTCCACCACTTCCTGGCATCTTGAGGACGTTGTAGCCATGGTGGGTTACGGCCATGAACTTGGCCAGCGCTGGGTACCCGAGGATGGTGTTGTACGGCAGGCGAATGTGGGCGACGTCAAAGTCGATGAGCTCGGTGCGGTAGTTGTCGCGCGCCCCGAAGGTGACAGGGAGGCGAACCAGCCTAATCGGGACCGTGGAACCGTCGGTGACTCCGGAGAAAGGCTTGGTTAGCTGAAGCTGGTTGTAGGGCACTTGGAGATTGTTGAATGTTTCCACGGACAGGACGTTGAGCCCTGCCCCGCCATCGATGAGGGTCCTAGTGACTAGCACGTTGATGATGATTGGGGAACAAAGCATTGGGAGGACTCCGGATGTGGCCGCGCACTTGAGCTGATCCGCTGAGCTGAACGTGATGGCGCACACCGACCACCTAAGGGGCGCGTGGCTTCAAGCTTAGGGAGGACTGCATTCACTTCGCGGGCGAACTGCTTGAAGATGCGTTGAGAGGCTGGGGCTTGAGCTCCGCCTAGGATGCAGGCGATCGCACGTGGCTCCTGGAAGCCCCCAGCCCCCTCGTCCTGATGATGCTCCTCATTTCTCCTTGGCTGCGGCGGTAGTGGAGGGAGGCCTGCGTTGCCCTGTGGGCGATCCTCGCGAGGCTGATCCCTCCAGTCTCCCTCGCGAGGCGGGTCCTGCCAGCGATCCCCGCGAGATTGGTCGCGCCACCCTTGGCGAGGGCCGCGGTCTTCCCAGCGTCCTGCGTTCCTTCCTCCTCTGCGGTCGGGACGTCGGCTGACCCTTCCTTCACGCACGGCTCGGAGCTCTTGGCATTCATTGGTGTTGTGGGTGTGGAGGTCATGGTACACGCAGTACCAACTGCCCTTGGAAGATTCAGGCTGATCCCTGCCCCGCTTGGCGTCTAGTTCTGCCGCGAGCATGGCAGCCCCCTTGCGCTTCACATCCTTGGCCTTGGGTTTCTTCTCTTCTGGGTCCGCGGCAGGCAGCTCGAGGAGGGAGAGACGCCCTTCCTCAGCCCTGGCGCACTTGGTCGCCAAGTTGAACAGCTCCAAGGAAGTGCACATGTCTTCATGCATCGCCAGCTCCTCCTTCATCTTGACATCGCGCACGCCATCGGAGAAGGCTGAGATGATGGCCTCCTCGGTCACCTTGGGAATCTTGAGGCGTGCGTTGTTGAAGCGCTGGATGTACTTCTGCAAGGTTTCTCCTGCTTGCTGCTTGATACGGCGCATGTCGCTCACGGCGGGTGGCCGGTCGCAGTACCCTGGAAGTTGGCGATGAAGCGGGTGCGCATCTCGTCCCAGGAGGAGATCGTGCCTGGAGCCAGGTTCAGGAGCCAGGTGCGGGCCCCGTCCTTGAGCGCCATGGGAAACCAGTTCGCCATGACCTTCTCGTCTCCGTTGGAAGCTTCGATGCCCAGCTCGTAGAGCTGGAGGAACTCTGCGGGATCAGCCGTACCGTCGTAGCGAGGAGGCAGGTCTGGCTTTTACTTGCCGGGCCACGCGACGCTGCGTAGCTCGGTGGTGAAGGCGCGGCAGCCCGCCGTGGCCACGGGAGGCCTTGGGTGACGAAGAACTTGGTCCTGCGGGTCCTCATGCGCCGCAGCTGGGAGCAGCGCGGGGTCTTGACGTGCTGGAGCAGGAGCATGGTCGCGACGAGCCGGAGCAGGGAGCGCTCGGGCAGCTTCTCCCGGGCGAGGGACTTCTTGGCAGCTCTGCTCTTGCCGCGCTGGCGCCTGACGAAGCGGGTTCCGCCCAGGGGCCGCGCGCCTTGGGGCCAGGGCGCCTTCTTGAGGGGGAGGCGGCTGAGGTGCCCCCAGAGCTTCGTCGCCCGCGCAGGGTGGGGTGCGGTGCAGTGGGACGGACGGCGCAGGAGAGCCCCCTGCGGCATGGACGAGCTCGGCGACGCGGTCGAGCCATTCTTCGTAGACGTCATCGACGGGACGATAGCGCAGAAGCTCGTTTGCCGCGATGAGCACAGCTCGAGCCTCCATGGGCGCGCGAAATGCGCGAGACAAAGAACCAGCTGGGGTGAGCGAGGGGTAGCAGTGCGGCCGTCTTGCTTCACGGAGGGATGCTGGGACGATGCTTGCTGCTCGTTCCCCGCTGGGCCGGTGGCGGCGTTGACGGCAGGTGACGGGGAACGACGAGGGCGCCCGCCGACGGGAGCCGTCTGGGCGACACGGGAAGCGAGGGCGGCTCGGCGCTCGGCGCGGGCCCGACGAGCGTCAGACATGGATGCGATGGTCGGAGAAGAGCAGGGCGACCGAAGATGAATTCCGGCGCACCCCTACCTGGCGCGCCAAATGTCGGATTTCGGGTTCCGGCAGAACCTTGACGTTCGAACACTAGGGTGCGCGCGGATATTTCGCCCTCTACCTACCCGCTCCTCGCCGCCTCGCTAGGATCTAAACTACGAAAGGAACAACACAAGAGACACAGAGTTTATACTGGTTCAGGCCACCATTGCGGTGTAATACCCTACTCCAGTGTGTGGTGTGGTGGATTGCCTCTTGGGGTGATGATGAACAATACAAGGAAGAACAGCCTCGCGAGGGTCTATTCTTGGCTGGTGCGATGAACTGCTAGGAGGAGTTCAGTCGCTCTCTCTACTGGTTTTCTGGTGAGGATTCTGTTCTTTCCCCGATCACTACAAGGAAACCCCCGATAAAGCAACGAAAATTCTACAACGTCTTGAGTATATGTTGTAAAATTCATAATAGATACACATATATGAGTTGTAGCATATGCGTTGTAGATTTTAAGCTCATAACCATACGAGGAAAGGAGAGGGAGACGCGCGAGAAACAGAGCCCACGACTCCCTCGTCTCTCCCGAATCGCCACCACCATTGCCTCGTCTCCCTTGCGCCGACCCTCCCCACCTCCCACCACAAAGCTCTGGAGGCTGTCAGATCCGCCAAATCCCGACCCAACCGTCCCTCTCGCGTCCCATCCTGATCTCTTCACGCGGCTCCTCGCCGCTCTACGTGCGGTGGCTCCATCAGGTAATGTCCGGCGAATCCCGCCACCACGAAGCACAGGCCGAGGTCCCTTCGATCCGTGGAGCCCTCCCATCCAGCTAGATCCAGCGCTTGAGTCCACGACAGCCCACCCGCGACCCATCCCCCATGGCTAGGGTTCCTGGCGTCGGATCTGGTGCCAGTGGCCATGTCGTTGTCGTCCTCGTCTCATCCGTTGAGTGCATCCCCTCCCCTGGCTTCATCATCTCTCTCTCTCCCTTGTCTAACCTCTGCTCTTCACTTCTCATGTAGACGTGCGGGGAGGAACGTCCAGTGGACAACCTTGCTGCGGCTCGGGATGAAGCAGCCACGAGCTTCCTCCTCCTCCGGCTTCAGGTGAGTTGGTCCATTCCTCCCTCTGCTCTGGTTTGTGGCAGATCAGGAGAAATTTTTGTTCTGATGGTGTTAGGATTTTCTACTGCTTGGGATCAACCGCCTGCTGGTTGAGGTCAATTTGATTTTGTTTTGCTGCTAAAGTGTCAAAGCAGAGGACGACCACATGCTGGACTGAGTCCCAATGTGTTGAGGCTGGGAAGGTCGGCATGGCCTCCAACCATGGCAATACACCTACTATGTTGCTGCCTTGCAAGCAGTAGTGGCTAGAAATCAACCACTGGCTGCATATTCTTTCTAGGGTAACATTATTGTAGTGAGGGATTCTGTAGCCCATCTACGCAGTAACCAGTGTGTTTGAGGCAATTAGTATGGAAAACACCTAGGTATAGTTAAAAAACCAGGTTAGGGTCTAATTAATACAGTATATATCTCCAAGGCCCTGATTATTTTCTTTTCCAATCTTTAGTACTCTCCTGTTTCAGGTTTTGACCATGGCCAACATATATTCTTTTAGGCTAATTACTAAATCAATCTTACGATGGTTCATGTGGCTGCGGAGTTGTAGCAACGGCAGTTTGAAGCAGATTAGGCGCCCCGGGCGTCTTTGCCAGCGAGGCTGTCGAGTGAAGGAAATGGCAGTGTGGTGATTTGTTTTCTATTCTCCATCCTTAAAGCTCATAACAGAAGAAAGAACTATACAATTGACTTTATCACTGTAGTTTTATTAAGAAAAAAACCTGTCTTTTACGCATGTATTGATTCTCCTCTTGAATCGATTGTGTTGTAGGGAGTGAAAGCATCCAGTTGGGGTGGTCTGCAGCTCTGGTCGCCTCCAGCAGCACTACATAATCAAAGTTCCAAACAATAGTACTGCACTGCTGCCTCCAGCCAACCACAACATAATCATTGGTGTGCTTCTTATCTAGAAAATTTGAGTGATGTACGTGTTTATTTCAGAAAACATTTCTTAATGAAGGTTTATATAAGACAGATATTCCTGTACATTAGCTTTAGTTTGTTTCTAACTAGAAAGTGTGGTTTCCTTTTTTTTACATGAACTCACTAAAGCATGGGATCCATTCGGGGTTCCTATAGATAGCTAATATTAGGAGCACACAAGATTTAGAATCCTGCTATGTAATTAAAGGAAATCACAATATTGACTAATATCCTCTGTATTACTAACCCCGGATCCCAGACTTTTAAATATAAATTATAATTTGGAAAGTTTATTTATAGGAATGATAAATAGTTTGTATAAATGCCTTTATGAAAATAAATTTATTTCAGAAACATGGAAGCCAACACAGCATCACATGTAATATTTTTCAATTAGTTAAAAGTATGCTTCTTTTAAAATTTATGGTTTTATTTTTTTCTTACATAAGAATATTCTAGTTATACATGGCCAACTAAAATTGTCGTGCATACACACTGGTTGATGACTAGTCTAACTAACTCAGGGATAAATTCATTGAGTAAGATGTAAAGTTGCCAAGATAGTAACTAGGACACATAGAACGGGACAAATATGATTATCTCCTTTTATTAAGTAGGAATGGAACTTGATGAAGCTTTACTTGTGTTGCGCTGTTCTAGAGATGCATGAGACACCTGTAACCTTTTCCCCTTGGCTTTGCAGCTGCACGCACCAACTTGTTGTAGGGGGACACCATGGAAGGTATACACTCTCCCTCTCCCTACTGTACTACTGCTCGTTGTGTCCATGACCATTGAGCCACGCTAGGTTCTATGCTGTTGTCGATGCAAATTTATAAGACTTGGGGCTGTAGGCTTCAATAGATATATTGAGCAATAAATAAATATGTCGGTTGACACAAAACTGTTTGACTGTAGGTGTACAAAATTAGCAATGGATCTCTAGGCTGGTGATGACCATGTAAATTCGTTTCAGTGGATTTGGGGCTGTACGTTCGTTCCAAAGCATGGTGAGCACATGTAGGTTTGTCTATTTCCTGTTGGATGACTGAAACCAACTAGAGCTAAATGTTTTGGTTCAGTTTCCGATGACAAACTTGTTTGGTTCAGTTTGCTAATTAAATGGAGAAGAGAAGAGAAGTAGTACTGTCACTCACATTGCCTTTGAATGCACAATAGCGCTTAGGCTACTGTTCATATAATGTTATTGAGCCATGTTGTTCTGCAGGCTATGTCATATATTGTGGCGTCTGGATTAGTAAACACTCATGCCGGCATATTTTCAGAATCATAACAAGGACGTAGTTTGCTACAGTTCTAAGTTATGATCCTAAATTTAAACTTGATGGTGCTCAAATGAAAGTACATTTTGGGCAGTGTAATACAACACTTGCGAAAACTGAAGATTTGGTACAGAGTCGCAAAAACTGCAAAACTATTGGTAATGCAGAAAAAATATATTGCATGGCCTTCAACCTTTGTACGTGTCTAATATCCTGCCTTTATCACTACTTGCATCATGTCAATGCATTATGTGTTAACAATTCATTTTGTTATTTTCTTTGTAGATTGAAAAGATATATGGATGATTATATGGGTGCGTAACAAGTATGCTGCAACGATGATGATGATATTCTGGTTCATGATGATGGATGCTTTCAATTTTAGTTAAGTTGTGGGACGTTCCTGTTGGACGATGTTCCTTAGTTAGTTTTACTTAAGTTGTAGGGATGTTGATGGATGATTTTAGTTTAGATTTTGCTGTCAAGAAAATATTAGATTATGCGTCACATTTGGATGATGTTCCTCCTATAATATCCATTATTGTAATCCAACAGTTTTATCTAATATATGATTTCTTCCTCTTGTGAGTATATTCTCTTATTTTTTCCCACTTGATACACATAATTATCATTATTATGTGGAGCATTAATTTAATTGCTGGCATTATACAATATTGTTTATATTATATATGCACAAACACCTAAAGCCTTGGAAATTCTCTATTGCCTAGCAATCAGAACTAACACCAACGTATAAAAGTGTTGTAAAAACCGGTTTTATGTGTTGTACTCTTGCAACGATCCGTTTTACCAACGATAGTATAAGCGTTGCATTATGCGCTAGCAACGCCGGATAAGGTTACGCATCCCAATCCGTTGGTAAAGACCCTAGCAACGCATATATGGACTTTTAGATACGGAAAAAAGCGTTGCTATAGGTATGGTCATGTTGTAGTGGATGCTCGATGCTAGCTCTCAGGTTCTGGATGCCTCTACCCTGGGGGTGGCTAGTCCTATTTATAGGCAAAGGCCCTGGGCCTCTTCCCAAATATTGAGCGGGAAGGGCGCCAACAATTGGTCATTTTGAAGGGGAACATCTGGTACACTTATCCTGACTAAAGTTGGTCTTCGCCTGTCAAAGGTTCTGGTGGTGACGCCTACTTGGGCTCCACAATGACTTCCTTCCTGCCGTTGGGCTGGTCTTGGTCTTGTTGCACCGAAATTGATGCCTTTGCTTGATGCTCTCGCCTACGCTTGCTCCCTTTGCACCAAAGAGGAAACGAGGACACTGCGCGGGCTGGCACCCGCCTGGCGCCCTTGGTCGTCATGGCTTGCGTCATGGGCACCTCGCGAGGTACCCCGCCTTGATCTCTCCGCCTCCTCGTGAGCCAGCCTGATGAGGCCGTGCCTGAGGAAGCTCCTTGTCGTCCGCCCCGCGAGGCTTGGCCCCTCGCGAGGATCTTGAGCTTGTGTTGATGAAGATGGGCCGTGCTGGGCCCCCCTTTGAGCCACACCGCAGGCCGCAGGCAGCCAAGTCTGGGGACCCCCGTTCCCAGAACGCCGACAGCGGGGGCTAGGGTTCCCCCCGTGCCGCTAGGGGAGGGCGATGCGGGGGGCGGGATTGCGAGTTCTGTGAAGATACCGGCCCACACCGGTGCGACGTCTCTCAACCTGGATTCCCTTGTTCTGCAGCGACTAGGGAATATTCTGGTTTGCCTTGTATTCCAAGTAGAAGATGTACTCTTATATATATGCCCACGATGCTCAAGCAATACAACGAACTATTCCACCAATCCCTGTCACCCTTCTAACATGGTATCAGACTAATCTATCCAACCCTAGCCACCACCCATCGCTTCCGCTCCGCGCCGCCCCCGGGGCGGTCGATCTCCATGATCGCTGTCGGGGGCCGCGTAACCCGTACCTAAGGTTCGTCCACCGATCTCGTTGATCGGCTGCCCTAGAGAGTTTTTTTATCTGTTGATTCAGAATTTCTCTCTTGCTGATCGCTTGATCGATGTTCTTCTTTGGTCATTTGTGTCGCCCGCACCGTTCGTCGTCTTGGTGCGCCTCTACTCCAACCTAACGGCGGCTAAGTACTACAACTGCACGACATGTGGTGCCCCGGGAACACCCATCTTCCGCGCGGCGGAGCGCATCAGGCCGTTTGCGCGGTCCCGGGTTGGCCCGTCGTCCCGCACCGTGTGGTCACTCGTGCTTCCCGCACCGGCGCGGCACTATTCGATCTGGCGTCCATGATGCACATTGGGTGTCCTAGGGTCAGTTTCACGTTTTGTGCAAGTCTTGGCTGCTTGCACATTGCATGCATTTACTGGTCCGGGTCAGCTCGATGTGTCCGCCTCTGGTCAAACTCCTGCCACGTCTGGTTGCACGCAACACACTTGCAGATACCTCATCGTCCGTCCCTGAGTATGTGCTTCCCTGCACCGATCGAGCAACAGGTTGTAGCTACGTCGTCCCTTTGGACCGCAGCATCGCCGTCCCATGGTTTTCCCGACGACTGCATCAACTCACGCGCTACCGCTGCGTCGCCCTTTCGGGTTGTAGTGCCGCAGCCCACGGTCCACCGCCGTCTCGAGGTCGTCCATTTCAGGTCGTCCCCGTGGCTGCATCGACCCTCGCACCGCAGCTTCGTCGCCCCGTCGGGCCGTAGCGAGCATGTCACGTAGCTCCTGCCGCCATCCAGTGGTTCTTTCGCGGCTACACCGACCCGCGCGCTGCCGCTGCGTCACCATTTGGTCCGTAGTGCCGCAGCCGGCGGTCGACCGCTACCCCGAGGCCGTCCACTCCAGGCCGTCATCCTGGCTGCACCGACCCTCGCGCTGCTACTGCGTCGCCCCATCGGGTCGTAGCGAGCGTGGCACGCGGTCCCTGTCGCCACCCTGAGGTCTTCCTCGCCGTCGCCCCGACCCCTGCGCTGTCACTGCGTCACCCCTTCGGGTCGTAGTGTCGCGGCGCACGGTCCACTCCGTTGTCCCGCGCATCGACTTCTACATGGTATGTGTCGCGCCACCTCCCTAGGCGCGGGAACGCCACCGTCCGCGTCGGTCCTCGTCACGCTGCCTGGTTCTTCCTCGCCTACTTAGAGCACCATCGCCGCGCTTCTGATCTAGCCGCCGCCACCGCCTCCTTAGGCCGCCGCCGCCGCTCTTCTTCCCAATCCACGGCGACTACCTCGACACCGGCCACCCCGACTCGACATCGACCATGGCGTTCCTCGCACGGCTACCTCAACAAACGGCACAAAGGGCTACCGCCTTGCTTGAGCAACCTCGTCGGTTTCCACTCCAGCCACGACTTTGCGATGCATCGACCATTGTGACCGTGGGGGGGGGGGGTGCCTGTCGGCGTGCCTTCGGATTCTTCTCCCATCTCACCGTCTGCGTTGCTACTGTTGTGACCGCGAGGGGATGTTGAGTATATTGATTAGATTGGAAACATAGGTTAGACTAGGAACTATTCTGGTTTGCCTTGTACTCCAAATAGATCATGTACTCCTATATATATGCCCACAAGGATCAAGCAATACAACGAAATATTCCACCAGTCCCTCTCACCCTTCTAACAGAGCGGGCGGTTCCGCGTGGTCCGCTCGATTTGGAGAGACCGCTCAGAACATCATAAACAGGGAATATGCCATTCCCTTGAATCGAGTGGTTCATGTTCCTTTGACGATCCAAATGCAGGAAGGGGTTTTGGGGACTGAACCGACCCGTGCCACTCCACTTGGTGACAGAAACTAAACACACCCAGGGTTCAAGTTCTAGACTTGGCATTGCTGCTCGCATTTTTCTGGATTTCAGACTTTCCGGCAATGTTTGTTTAGTGGGAGAAGATGTTTTCATCAACTACTATGTGTATATAGACTTCATCCATCTCAAAATGTTGTCCAAGTATCTTGGACGTGCTTTCATCATTGTAACCCCTTCATGTGTATATATATAATTATTACACATACACACACGTAGTTTGGCAAGTTGCACATCTAGACATGCTGTAGGACCTTGAGAAGAGGTGTCTAGAGGGGGGTGATTAGACACTAAGTACCAAAGTTGCAGTTTTTAACTTCTTTAAGTTTAAGTGGAGTTTAGGCACAAGTTTAACATTCACAATACATAACAAGCAAGCATGCAAAGAGTGTATGAGCAGCGGAAAGTAAAGCATGCAACTTGCAAGAATGTAAAGGGAAGGGTTTTGGAGGATTCAAACGCAATTGGAGACACGGATGTTTTTGGCGTGGTTCCGATAGGTGGTGCTATCGTACATCCAAGTTGATGGAGACTTCAACCCACGAAGGGTAACAGTTGCGCGAGTCCATGGAGGGCTCCACCCACGAAGGGTCCACGAAGAAGCAACCTTGTCTATCCCACCATGGCCCTCGCCCACGAAGGACTTGCCTCACTAGCGGTAGATCTTCACGAAGTAGGCGATCTCCTTGCCCTTACAAACTCCTTGGTTCAACTCCACAATCTTGTCGGAGGCTCCCAAGTGACACCTAGCCAATCCAGGAGACACCACTCTCCAAGAAGAAACAAATGGTGCGTTGATGATGAACTCCTTGCTCTTGTGCTTCAAATGATAGTCTCCCCAACACTCAACTCTCTCTCATGGGATTTGGATCTGGTGGAAAGAAGATTTGAGTGGAAAGCAACATGGGGAAGGCTAGAGATCAAGATTCATTGTCACATCCCTAGCTTCTGGCATTGCACTAGGCTAACTTCATGTGTGCATCATGTTTAAACTTTGAAGAAACTTGAAATGGGGATGTCCAAACCCTAGTACCAAATGGAATTCAAATAAGTTCAACCTAAAAATATTTTCAGTAAATCCAAATGGCTTTCAAAAATGTTCATCATTTCTGGAAAATGCTAGAAACCATAACCAGAGGTGTTGCACATTTTTCCATGATATATTTGGTCACTGAATTAAATCATATGTACTTTGCATTTGGGCATTTAAATGCTATTAAATATTTTAAATGCTCAAATAATTCTGGAAATAAGTGTGGGCTGTTGGAATTAGTCTAAACAGATCCTATGATTATTTTCAGGATTTTTGAAGGTGTCTAACTATTTTTAATAAAGCCACAAAGTTACAGAATAATAGAAAAAACAAAAACAATTAGAAGAGAGGGAGAGAAGGACTTACCTGGCGCCAGCAACCGGCCCAGCTCCTGTGCTGGCAGCCCACCTGTGCGGCCCAGCCCACCTGGCCCCTCTCCTGTCGTCTTCCTACCTGCCAGGAGGACGGGCGCGTGCCCGACGCGCGCGCACCGCCGCCCGTGCCACCTCCTGCTTCCTGCCGCTTTCCCCTCGTTGCCCTGGGCCTCCCTTGCGACGCCACACAGCCCCGACCGCTCTCTCACTCTCTCCCGTGCTCCCCCCTCCTCTGTTTCTCTCGCCCACAGCCACCCGAACGCGCCGTCGCCGCCGTTCGCCATAGCTGCAGCCACCAGCCCTCCCTCGCCCTGCCGCCAGGTCCAGAAGCTCCGTCGCTGACCTCTACACCGTCCCCGCCAAGCCACACGAGCGGACGCGCCCTGCAGCGGCTTCCCTGACCTCTTCTTCAAGCTTCAGCCGCCGAGATCGCCGGCGACCGTGTGCCCTCCCTGACGCCTCCCCGAGCTCGCTGACCCCCTCTCCGACCCCGCTGTGAGCTCCTCTTCCTCTCGCCCTAGCTCCCGTGCTCGTTTGGCCTCCGTAGCCACCACCAGCTCCTCCTCCCGTGCACCGTAGCGTTGAACCCAACCCCGTCCGAACTCTGGCCGCCGCATTCGTGCTTGCCGTCGTCGACTCAGACCACCCCAGCTCCTCCCGCTTGGCCTACCAGATGCGCGCGAGCCCCAGCTACGCGTAGGACCAAACCGCGGTCGATTTGGTCGACCGTGGGCAAATTCCGACCCCCTCCACCGTCTCAGGTTTCACCGGCGACGAGCCGTGGACCAAGTCCGGCGAGGTTGACTCGTTTGACCTGGGGTTTGAGCCCCCCCCCAGGGTCACTGACGTGTGGGCCATGCCCCTATTTAGTTTAGGTGTGAGTTTAATTAGCACTAATTAACTTAGTTAATTAGTTGACTCACTGACAAGTGGGCCCACGCTCTAATTAACCTAGGTTAGTGCTAACATAACGCTAACTAACTCTATTAGTTAGTTGTTACACTGACTTGTGGGTCCTAGCCGTCAAGTTTGACCTGGGCTGGTGCCTTTGACCTGCTGACGTCACCCTGACGCAATGCTGATGCATTAATTCAATTACTGGATTTATTCTTATACAGGAAATTCCAAAAAATAGTACAAACTTCTAAAAATCATAGAAAATCAACCGTAACTCCAAATGAAACAAATTATATATGAAAAATGATCAGAAAAATCCAATCTATCCATCTGCACTAGTTTCATGCATGTTAGAACACATTAACCTTGCTGTTTAGGTGAAACAAGTTAATGCACTAATATAACCTCTTAAAATGGGTTTGCATTTGAATCTTTGGTTCAAATGGACTCATCCCAGTCTGTTCTAGCTTGCATTAGCCCAAAACACATTCATATTGCCATGTCATAGCATGCATCATATTGTGCATTGCATTGATCGTGTTTCTTCTCTGTTTGCCGGTGTTGTTCCCCCTCGGTAGAGGTTGCACCGATGTTGTGATCGTTGACACTGATGAAGACTCAATGCTATCTTCAGAAGTGCCAGGCAAGCAAAACCCCCTTCTTCATTCCGATACAATCCTACTCTCTCGCTCCTACTCTCTTTTACTGCATTAGGACAACAACGATTCATCTGTTACTTGCTGCGGTAGCTGAACCCCTTTATCCTCTGCATGACCTGTCATTGCCACAGTAAATAGATGAAACCCACTAGCATGAGTAGGAGTTGTTTGAGCCCTGTTGTGCCTACTCATTCATGCTTCTTTGTCATGCCTGCCACTGCTTACAGTTGAGTCAGGTCCAATTCATCGGGGATGAATCGGAGGTGTGTAAACATGTCCAACTATGTGTGAGCTAAGTGTGTGAACACGATTTGGTAAAGGTAGCGGTGAGAGGCCATGTAGGAGTACATGGTGGGTTGTCTCATTGAAACCGTCCTCAGGAACGGAGTTTTGTGTTTGTGATCCATGAACAGTTACTACCACACATTGGGCTCCGGGCACTCCAAGCTCTCTTGACTTATTAATCAACATAATCTCTGTCCAGGAGTTGCAACTAGTTTCTGGTGTTTGTAGGTAGTGTTAGTAGTCTACCAAGTGGCACCCGGTACAGGTGGGCTTGGGACAGACTAGGCACCGTGGCACGGTGTACCAAGCGTAGATCCACCCGTTGAGGTGGGCTTGGGAACCCTGCACACATCGTTTGGAGCCGTGAGCGACACCCCGACCGGATCTCCTTGCGGATGGAACCTGAATAGGCGATAAACCTGGATGAGAGACTTGTGTGGTTAGTTAGGTCGTGGCCGACACCCTCGCTGGGCTTCCGCTTAAAGGTTGTCGAGTACATGTTGTGTAAACGGCGATAAGTGGTGAGAGCGTGTGTGAAGAAGTACACCCCTGCAGGGTTAACATCATCTATTCGAATATCCATGTCCGCGGAAAAGGACTTCTGGGTTGCCTGTACAGTTCATAGACAAGTGAAAGTGGATACTCTAAAATACGCAAGATAAGCGTGAGTGCTATGGATGGCGTCCTCGTAGGGAGACGGGGGCGGATCCATAGTGGTGTATTGATATGGTGAATATGTGGACTCGTGTGCGCCACCTCAAAGAGTTATTTGCAGTTGTAGTCCAGGATAGCCACTGAGTCAAAGCTGGCTTGCTGCAGTTAAACCCCACCACCCCCTTTCTTGATAATGATGCATATGTAGTTAGTTCTGATGTAAGTCTTGCTGGGTACATTTGTACTCACATTTGCCTATTTTATGTTTTTGCAGAGAGACTTCGGTCTCGCTAGTAGTTCCGCGTGGACTTCGATGTTTAGCTTGTTACCTCAGCTACGATCTTGTGCCCTCGGCAGGATCTGGTATATAGTCAGGCTTCTCAGCCTTTTCTTTTGTAGATGTTTGTACTCAGACATGTTAAGCTTCCGCTTGTGCTTTGACTTGTATGCTCTGAATGTTGGGTCGTGAGACCCATGTTTGTAATATCTCGCTCCTCGGAGCCTATTGAATAAAATACTTGAGTTGTAGAGTCATGTTGTGATGCCATGTTGTATTTGCACATATCGAGCATATTGTGTGTATGTTATTGAAATGCTTGGTATGTGTGGGATCTGACTATCTAGTTGTTTATCCTTAGTAGCCTCTCTTACCGAGAAATGTCTCCTAGTGCTTCCACTGAGCCATGGTAGCTTGCTACTGCTCCGGAACACTTAGGCTGGCCGGCGTGTGTCCTTCTTCGTTCCTATGTCTGTCCCTTCGGGGAAATGTCACGCGATGAATACCGGAGTCCTGTTAGCCCGCTACAGGCCGGTTCACCGGAGTCCTGCTAGCCCAGTGCTACAGCCTGGATTCACTCGCTGATGACCGACATGTTCGATGTTGGGTCATGGATGCCTGTCCCTGTAAGTTTGTGCCACTTTGGGTTTACGACTAGCCATGTCAGCCCGGGCTCCTTATCATATGGATGCTAGCAACACTATCATGTACGTGTGCCAAAAGGCGCAAACGGTCCCGGGCAAAGGTAAGGCAACACCCGTGGGGATACCGTGCGTGAGGCCGCAAAGTGATATGTGGTGTTACATGCTAGATCGATGTGGCATTGAGTCGGTGTCCTGACATTCATATGGTAGGAATGGAATATCTTGGCCCCAACATATGAGTAGGTAGTTCTCTCTCAGAAAATGTATGCTGGAAGTGTAGGTTCGTTCTGATGGCTCTCTCCACGAATGAAGAGGAGGCGGAGGGGTATATATAGCCTCCACACAAAATCTAACCATTACACACAATTTACCAAACTCGGTGGGACCGAATCAACAAACTCGGTCGGACCGATTTAGCAAATCTAGTGACCGTTAGGATTTTCGGTGGGACCGATATGGAACTTGGTAGGACCGATATGGTTAGGGTTAGGGCATAACGTAATCTTGGTGAGACCGATTACACAAACTCGATAGGGCCGATTTTGGTAATAAGTTTTCCAGAGAGTTGGTCAGGCAAACTCGGTTGGACCGATTATACAAACTCGGTAGGACCGATTTTGGTAATGAGTCAACCAGGAAGTTTGCATTGTAATCTCGGTAGTATCGATTGCTCAAACTCGGTTAGACCGATTTTGGTAATGGACATACATAGAGAGATTACAATCCCATCTCGGTGAGACCGAGATCCCTATCGGTGAGACCGATTTGCCTAGGGTTTGTGGCAGTGGCTAAGACATTTGAACTCGGTGGCACCGGATAGAAAAAATCTGTGGGGCCGAGTTTGACTTTAGGTTTAGGACAAATGTGTGGAAGTGGGAAAGTAGTTGAGGGCTTTGGAGCATATCACTAAGCACTGTGGAGCAAGAAACTCATTAAGCAATACCTCATCCCTTCTTGATAGTATTGGCTTTTCCTATAGACTCAATGTGATCTTGGATCACTAAAATGTAAAATGAAGAGTCTTGAGCTTTAAGCTTGAGCCAATCCTTTGTCCTTAGCATCTTGAAGGAGTTCCCACATCCTTTAGTCCATGCCACTCCAGTGTTGAACTTATCTGAAACATGCTAGATAAAAGTGTTAGTCCAACAAGAGATATGTTGACATTAATTACTAAAACCACCTAGGAAGCACTTGTGCTTTCAATCTCCCCCTTTTTGGTAATTGATGACAACATACATCAAAGCTTTAGATAAAGATATAAAGAATAGCAAGTAAAGCTTCAGAAAGACATGTAACAAGCATAGGCTCCCCCTACATGTATGCAATCATATGAATATGGAATATAGAAGCATGTGAGAGCATAACCATGATTGAGCAGGCAATGTGTTACATGTATCTTGACCATATGCATCAGAGCAAAGAATATTAAAGAAAATACCTTCATGCCCATGAGTCCTTCTTGCAAACAGTATGTATATCAGCAAGAATTCCTCATACACATGATTGTGATGCATATACTTACCTTGTAGTCTTGAGTTGGCTTAGGATGGAATGAACCTGCGTAAACAAGGTTAGATAACACAGGTACATCTACCAGCCAGAGCAAACAGAAGAAACCACAAGAATACCAAGACTGGGATGACATGTAGAGAGTGAGTACTAAGTACCACATTGGATTAGACATGTCCCCAAGAGTAAAGATATGCAATGAATTTAAATGATTTCTTTCCCTTAGATGTCTTGCTCCCCCTAAATCTAGCATGGGATACTGGGAGAAGATAGGGAACAGAAAGTCAGAGCTGAGAGATATAAATGAACAGAGCTAATGCAAGTAAGCACATATGAACATGTCTTTCCCCTCAATTAGACATGTGGCATCTCTCCTCTTGAACACCAAGCATCTGGGATCTTTGAGAAAGACTTTCTACTTGAGCATTCTCTCCCCCTAGAGATCTCTTTCTCCCCTTGAGGAGGTGATCTCTCTAAGTGATAAGCTTTGATGTGATCTCTCTCTCCCCTTTGACATCAATTTCCAAGAAAGGTCTTCTGGAATTTGTCATGAATGGGTTTGGTCCTTGAGGAACAGCACAAAGCAATGTTAAAAATGTGATGCTTGTAGAGGACAGGATTCATTGAGTGGAGCTGGATCAGAAGAAACACAGAATAAGTGGCAAACTATTTTTCCTGTTATGAAATCGGTGGCACCGAGCGGTATGCTTCGGTTGTACCGGAAGGATTCGGTTGGACCAAAAACATCAAATCGGTGAAACCGAGTTCAGCGCAGAGAAAACACTTGTCATCTCAGCTCACTAGACTAGTAAGATCTCACAAGGATTTGCAAGGAATTTACTGAATGATATGCAATAAATTTGATGCAGAAAAATGCAGAGCAAACAGAAAGAAATCTAGATGAAGTTTTTTTGAAAGGGGAAATAAATATGCATGAGACAAATGCAAAAGCACAGAAAAGAACACAAGAGAACTTCATCTAGAAATGGTCGGCGACAAAGTCACTTATGTTAGAGTATATTGACTTAGGAGTCAAGTGAGATCACTTGATCATTGGTCATACTAATCGTTTAAGCTCAAAATGGGGTTGCCATTTTTCGTTTAAGCATCTTGATGTATTCACATCTTGTCGAGTTGCTTTTGCTCATGACTTGGAGTAAAGCTTCTCTAAGATGGAATAACATACCTTGGTTAGTGTTGTTGTCCATGTAGTTGAGCATGTGTGGGTTGCTCAAGGTTGATGTAGTTCATCAAGAGTTGGGAGCACCACTTGGAATTTGAGTCCATCTACCTACATGGGTTAGTTCTTGCAAGGAAGAGCACTTGTGTATCCAAAAATGACAATCATGAAGCTCAACATAGAATTTTTCAAAGGATATGTTTGAATGGTTTCATGCTTCCTTGTCTTCAACCACCATGGTGTAGAGACTTGGTGATGTAGAGATTGCTCAAGATTTGAGTTTATTACAATCTCATGGAATTTGATTCAATCAAGTTCCTACATGGGTTAGATAACATGCAAGATGCAAATATATCCAAGACATAAGATTTTCATCATAAGAGAAATACCAAGGATTAGTCATAAGCTCATGTCTTGCATGTATCCAATGGAGTTTCTACTCCAAGTTTGAAGCATCAATGATGTTCAATTCTCCTCTTAACCTGCAAAACACTTTCTCATCAAGAGGTTTAGTGAATATATCCGCTAATTGCTTTTTGGTGCGAACATGCTTAAGAACAATGTCTCCCTTAGCAACATAATCTCGAATGAAATGATGACGAACTTCAATATGCTTCCTTCGAGAATGTTGTACGGGATTATGACCAATTTTGATAGCACTTTCATTGTCACAAAGCAATGGAACATGTTTCACATATATCCCATAATCTTTAAGAGTTTGGTTCATCCAAAGTAATTGAGCACAACATGAACCAGCGGCAATGTATTCCGCTTCGGCGGTGGATAAGGATACCGAGTTTTGTTTCTTGGAGGACCAAGACACAAGAGATCTACCAAGAAATTGACAAGTACCCGAAGTGGACTTTCTATCAACCTTGTCTCCGGCATAGTCCGAGTCGGAGTAGCCAACAAGATCGAAAGAGGCCCTCTTAGGATACCAAATGCCAAAATTTGGTGTATGGATTAAGTATCTCACTATCCTTTTCACGGCCTTAAGATGACATCCTTTAGGAGCAGCTTGATATCGTGCACACATGCACACACTTAGCATGATATCGGGACGTGAAGCACATAGATATAACAATGAACCAATCATAGAGCAATAAACCTTTTGATCAACCGGTTCACCATCTTTGGTCAAGTCAAGATGTCCACTAGTAGGCATGGGTGTAGACATACCTTTGCATTCTTGCATATTGAACTTCTTGAATAAGTCCTTGGTGTACTTCGTTTGAGAAACAAAGGTACCTTCCTTAGTTTTCTTGATTTGTAATCCAAGAAAGAATTTGAGTTCACTCATCATAGACATCTCAAACTTCTCCGACATTAGCTTCCCAAACTTTTCACTAAAATGAGGGTTAGTTGAACCAAATATAATATCATCAACATAGATTTGGCACACAAATAGTTCTCCAATAACCCTTTTAGTAAAAAGTGTGGAATCAATTTTCCCAATTTCAAAGCATTTTTCAATAAGGAACTTGGTCAAGCATTTATACCACGCTCTAGGAGCTTCTTTAAGACCATAAAGGGCTTTGTGAAGTTTGTAAACATGATTGTGTTTCTTAGGATTGACAAAGCCGGGAGGTTGCTTAACATAAACTTCCTCCTCTATTTCACCATTTAGAAAAGCACTTTTAATGTCCATTTGGTACATGGTGATATCATGATGATTAGCATAGGCAAGTAAGATGCGAATGGACTCAAGTCTAGCAACGGGAGCATAAGTCTCACCATAGTCCATACCTTCGACTTGTGTGTAGCCTTGGGTGACGAGACGTGCTTTGTTGCGAACTACTTTTCCATCTTCATCTTGCTTGTTGCGAAACACCCATTTGGTACCGATTATGTTGTGGTTGTTGTCGGGCTTCTCAACCAATGTCCAAACTTGATTCCTCTCAAAGTTGTGTAGCTCTTCATGCATAGCATTTATCCAATCCGGATCTTCCAATGCTTCTTCGACCTTCATAGGTTCAATGCTAGAGATGAAAGAATAGTTTTCACAAAAGTTAGCTAAACGAGTTTTAGAGCGAGTGATTCTCCCGGTTTGAATATCATTGTAGATTTTCTCAATGGGATGATCTTTAGCAATTCTTGCTCGAACTCGTGAAAGCTTTTGCTTGGTCCTTGGTTGAACTTATTCTTCATCTTGTTCTTCTTCTTGGCCTTCTTCATTGTTGGCGTTGTCGTTCTCTTGTCGTGGTGGAGAAGGAGGTTGTTGATGTTCATCTTGATGCACTTCCTGGTTTTCTTCATCTTGGTGTGTCCCACTTGTGGATGCTTCCATATCAACTCTTGGTTCACCTTGTCGTGAGGTAGAAGCTTCCACTTGGACGGATGAGGTACTCTCCTTCACTTCCGTTGGACGGACCTTGCCAATAGAGAAGTCTTGGATTGCTTCCGAAGGATCTTTGTCTCCTACATCAATTGGCAATTGCTCTACTTGCGAGCCGTTAGATTCATCAAACTTCAAATCTACCGTCTCTTCAACCTTTCGGGTGAAATTGTTGTAGACATGTTAAGTGTGAGAGTTTGAGCCATAACCTAGTAGGAAACCTTCATGATACTTAGGAGCAAATTTAGAACAACGATGCTTATCAAGAATGTAGCACTTTGAGCCGAATACTCGAAAGTATCCAACTTGGGGTTTGTTACTGGTAAGGAGCTCGTATGCCGTCTTGCCGAGTAGCTTGTGAAGATACAAGCGATTTGTTGCATGGCAAGCTGTCTCAACCGCTTCTGCCCAAAAGTGCTTCGGTGTCTTGTATTCATCAAGCATCATTCTCGCCATTTCGATGAGCGTCTGGTTCTTCCTCTCAACAACTCCATTTTGTTGAGGTGTGTACGTAGCCGCGAACTCGTGTGAAATCCCTTCTTCGTCAAGAAAGGTGTCCACGTTTGCGTTCTTGAACTCCGTTTCGTTGTCGCTGCGAACCTTCTTGATCTTCACTTCAAATTGATTTTGGACCTTCCTAGCGAAGTTTTTGAAGATCTTTTGGACCTGCGATTTATCATCGAGAAAGAACACCCACGTAAATCTTGAAAAATCATCAACTATAACTAGACCAAAAGAATTTCCACCGAGACTCTTGTAAGAGTTGGGACCAAAGAGATCCATGTGAAGTAGCTCGAGTGGCCTCCTTGTGGTCATGATGTTCTTCACGGGATGCCTTCCTCCAACTTGTTTACCTGCCTGACAAGCGCTGCAAAGTCTATCCTTATCAAATATGACATTGTTAACACCAAGAATATGATTTCCTTTAATAAGCTTGTCAAGGTTTCGCATACCAACATGACCTAATCGTCTATGCCATAACCAACCTTTTGAGGATTTAGCAATGAAGCAAGTTTTAGGTTGAGCCTTTTTAGTGAAATCAACAATGTATAGATCACCTCTACGCACACCGGTAAAGACCATTTTATGATTATCTTGACGAAACACTTGGCAATCTACTTCAGTAAATAGGACATTGAAACCAAAATCTGCAAGTCTAGATACTGAAAGTAAGTTGTATCCAAGAGATTCAACGAGCATGACATTTTGTATGGAGCTATCATGTGATATGGCCACCTTACCGAGGCCAACCACCTTACCCTTTGAGTTGTCACCAAAAATGACATACTTTCGAGGACTATCATTTTCAGCAAGCTCACGAAACATGTCTTTATCTCCGGTCATGTGATCGATACATCCACTATCAAGAACCCATGCCTTTCCTCCTGGCATATATCCCCGAAGATTTGCCATAAGACCAAAGTGTCTCATTGCATCATCAAGATCAAAGTCACTATCATCATCCTCATCCTAGTATCCATGTTCAACATCCTCATGTGGTGGATCAAATCCTAGAGAGGGTGATTCGTTAGAGTGAGTTTGACAATGATCTTGCTTATGAATTTTTATAGCTTCGGAAATAATATCACTAATAATTCCAACATCTCCTTTGGCACGCATAAGGTTTGTAAGCTCAAATAGACGATCACCAAACATAGGATCACTAGTATTCATCTTACTCAAAGCAATAGACTTATGGAGAATTTAATCAAGATTTTTCAAGGTATAATTCAGAAAGCATTACTCAAGAAATTTCCACATAGTGTAGGCACACCAAAGAGTAGGCAAACATCCAATCAAGTTTCTAGGAAATCCTCTAATGATAAGTTCGGCAGTTCTAAGATTCCTAATCATGTCAATTGACTCATCAAGAGTAGGATGCATAGGGTCAACATGAGGTGCACAGGGGCTAGCAATGTACTTGTTCAAATGATATTGATTGAAAATTACAAGCATCTCATTTTTCCACTCATGAAAATAATCTCCATCAAGTATAGGCACTCTATATCTAAGACTCCCCAAAGTAGACTCATCCATCTTCCTCCAATGGTGATTAAACCAAGGCAATGGAGACCAATGCTCTGATACCACTTGTAGGACCTTGAGAAGAGGTGTCTAAAGGGGGGGTGATTAGACACTAAGTACCAAAGTTGCAGTTTTTAACTTCTTTAAGTTTAAGTGGAGTTTAGGCACAAGTTTAACATTCACAATACATAACAAGCAAGCATGCAAAGAGTGTATGAGTAGCGGAAAGTAAAGCATGCAACTTGCAAGAATGTAAAGGGAAGGGTTTTGGAGGATTCAAACGCAATTGGAGACACGGATGTTTTTTGCGTGGTTCCGATAGGTGGTGCTATCGTACATCCACTTTGATGGAGACTTCAACCCACGAAGGGTAACGGTTGCGCGAGTCCACGGAGGGCTCCACCCACGAAGGGTCCACGAAGAAGCAACCTTGTCTATCCCACCATGGTCGTCGCCCACGAAGGACTTGCCTCACTAGCGGTAGATCTTCATGAAGTAGGCGATCTCCTTGCCCTTACAAACTCCTTGGTTCAACTCCACAATCTTGTCGGAGGCTCCCAAGTGACACCTAGCCAATCTAGGAGACACCACTCTCCAAGAAGTAACAAATGGTGCATTGATGATGAACTCCTTGCTCTTGTGCTTCAAATGATAGTCTCCCCAACACTCAACTCTCTCTCATGGGATTTGGATCTGGTGGAAAGAAGATTTGAGTGGAAAGCAACTTGAGGAAGGCTAGAGATCAAGATTCATATGGTAGGAATGGAATATCTTGGCCTCAACACATCAGTAGGTAGTTCTCTCTCAGAAAATGTATGCTGGAAGTGTAGGTTCGTTCTGATGGCTCTCTCCACGAATAAAGAGGAGGTGGAGGGGTATATATAGCCTCCACACAAAATCTAACCGTTACACACAATCTACCAAACTCGGTGGGACCGAATCAACAAACTCGGTCGGACCGATTTAGCAAATCTAGTGACCGTTAGGATTTTCAGTGGGACCAATATGGAACTCGGTAGGACTGATATGGTTAGGGTTAGGGCATAACGTAATCTCGGTGAGACCGATTACACAAACTCGGTAGGACCGATTTAGGTAATAAGTTTTCCAGAGAGTTGGTCAGGCAAACTCGGTTGGACCGATTATACAAACTCGGTAGGACCGATTTTGGTAATGAGTCAACCAGGAAGTTTGCATTGTAATCTCGGTAGTACCAATTGCTCAAACTCGGTTGGACCGATTTTGGTAATGGACATACACAGAGAGATTACAATTCCATCTCGGTGAGACCGAGACCCCTATCGGTGAGACCGATTTGCCTAGTGGTTTGTGGCAGTGGCTAAGACATTTGAACTCGGTGGCGCCGGATAGAAAGAATCGGTGGGGCCGAGTTTGACTTTAGGTTTAGGACAAATGTGTGGAAGTGGGAAAGTAGTTGAGGGCTTTGGAGCATATCACTAAGCACTGTGGAGCAAGAAACTCATTAAGCAACACCTCATCCCTTCTTGATAGTATTGGCCTTTCCTATAGACTCAATGTGATCTTGGATCACTAAAATGTAAAATGAAGAGTCTTGAGCTTTAAGCTTGAGCCAATCCTTTGTCCTTAGCATCTTGAAGGAGTTCCCACATCCTTTAGTCCATGCCACTCCATTGTTGAACTTATCTGAAACATGCTAGATAAAAGTGTCAGTCCAACAAGAGATACGTTGACATTAATTACCAAAAACACCTAGGGAGCACTTGTGCTTTCACATGCATGTAAAGGGCACAACGATAGGACGAGCATAGATACACCTCTCACCTCTGTGGATCATGGCAGCCCCGCATATAGTCCTTCTGATGAGCCCCGGGGCTAGGCACGTCCACACAGTGGCCGACCTCGCGAGGCGCCTCGCCACGGACCACGGCTTCACTGCCATGATAGTCACCTATACCAACGACTCCTTGCCCACCCAACACTCCTCCATTCTCACCTCCCTAGCCTCGTCCGTCACCACCTCCGCGCTCCCTGAGGTGCCCACTGACGACCTCCCGGGCGACACCCGCATCGGGATCCGCCTCATCACCGCCGTCCGCTACGCCTTGCCTCACTTGCGCGACCTCCTGCTCCACCTCCGCGACTCCCCCGCGGGTCTCGCCGCTGTCGTGGGAGAACACGGACACCTATGGGGCCGGTGGACCGGGCCCATTTCGGTTCGGTGGGGAGCGGAGATCGCATGAAGAGCAGATCGAGGCGAAGCACACGAGCGATTTACCCAGCTTCGGAGCTCTCCGGAGAGATAATACTCCTACTGCTGCTTGTCTGATTGTATTGCGTTCTTGCTCGGGAGCGCGGAGTGCTACAGTACACCTCAGCTGCTAACAAGACCAAGCGTGAGTGCTTTCTGGTTTCGAACCCGCCCCCCCCTACGTTGCGCATGGGCCTCCTTTTATATGCTCAAGGGGTCACCGACAGGTGGCAACGCATGCAAGGGTAAAAATGGAAAAGAGGTGCGGTTGGTACACCTACTTGTACAGTGTATCATACCTAACCCTGACGGCAGGGGACAAAGGCATTAAATGCCCGTCTGCGTCGCCCAAACAGTGCAGAAAAGTGACCGTTAGGGGCGCCACCGCTTGCCATGATGGTAATCTTGTCAGCGCCGCTTGCCACCTCGCACCGCTGGCTGCACAGCCTTTTGCCACGTGCGCCTGGAACGGCCCCAGGGCGACACATTGGTGGATGCGCTGGAGCGTGGGTACAGAGTGGTAGCTTGCCACGGCAAGCGCCTTGACGCGATCGTTGTCTTGTCGCGCCCGGAAGCTTGTCACTCACCGGGCCTTGCCGGGGCGCGAGGCGCGTCATGGCAAGTTCCTTGAAATGCCTTGGTTGGCCTTCCCGGCAAGCTCCTCTTGCCGGGGTCTTGTCTCCTTGGCTTAAACACTTTGTTCTTGAATGGCTCCAAAGGAACCACGGAGGTCCTTGGCGGTCACCCGGCAAGCCTTGCCGCGGGGTGCTGCGACTGCCCGTGCACAAGTTCGGGATACTAGGGTACCCCTACTCTAGTACACCGACAGGAGCCCCCGGGCCTGGGCCACACACGGTGCCGAGCGCTGTTGGACCAGGCCCAAAACAGGGCACGGGCACGCGCGGCCTGGGCCACGCCGTATCTTACTCCGTATCCACCGCGCCCTCCCTTAACGGCACGCGTCGAATGCGGCGTCGTGGGAGAGATCGTGGGTGGTTCTTTATTCAGAAAAAGCGTAAGGTTCGCCTCCTCCCTCTTTATAAGCAGGGGAAACAGGGGTAGTTCCCCCATCTAGCCAGTTGCTGTTCCAACCTCAGAAATCTCCGCCGCTCCCCCCTTCCTTCCCAGAGCAGAAAGAGAGAAGCACTCCGCCCCCCATCGCCGCCGTCGCCACCAACGCCTTCGATCTCCCCCACCACCTCCGCCATGGCTCCGAAAGCCGGGAAGGCTGTGAAGTCGGCCGAGGCGCTGCGGCTCGAGGCGCTGCGAAAGGAGCGGGCAACTTTCCCCCCTTAGCTCGCCGCGAAGGAGCTGAGGGAGTGGTACTACCTCTTCTGGTCGACGGAGACGCGAGCGCATCCGCGCACGAAGGTACTCTCCGCCGCCGCTTTTAAACGGGCTCCGAACGGATATCCCTTCTTCATGTTGTTCTTCTACTGCGGGCTCTGCCCGCCCTTCTCTGAATTCTTCTGCGATATCATGAACACCTACGGGTTCCACCTCCTTGACTTCACCCCCAATGCTGTTCTGACCATGGCAGTTTTTGCACATCTCTGCGAAAACTTTGTCGAAGTCCACCCAAACGTAGCTCTTTTCCGCCACTTCTTTATGCCCCGGGTCGAGAGAGGAGAGCCTCTATCCGGCGGGATTGCCTGGATCTCGAGGGCCGGCAAGAAGGAAGCTTATCTGGAGGGGGAGTTCCGCAGCAAATGGGAGGAGTGGAGAGCAGACTGGTGCTGGATCATCGAGGAGAACCCGCAGCCATTCACCGCCCAGCGCCAAGCCCGAGTAGTGCGCGGCGGCGATTGGAGCAGTATGGCCCCGGAAGACGATAGGCTGAAGATCGCCGTCACCCGGATTCTGCGCCTAAGGCTTGCCGGGCTCACTGTAGGCGCCGTTGGTGCAGATTTTCTTTGCCGCCGCATCACCCCCTGCAAGAGAGGAGGAGGCCCGCCTGGGAGTTCGGGGGTCCGGCGGATATCATGAGGCTGCGCCCGGGCCTCAACTTCAATTTCACTGTCCTGGAACTGGACGTGATGCTCAAGGAGCTGTTCAAGCACGACCCTCAGCATCCTGAATGGTTCAGGTTGCCGGCGGGTGTCGTTCCGCTGTGCAACAATTCCTCGCTCGACCGCATCCGTGCAATGATGCGGTTGTGCGACTCGCATGGAATTGTTCCCACTAGGCAGGAGCCTGCAGACGACGTCGTGTAGGCGTTCTTTGACGGCTTGGTGGAGGTGGCGGTCCACTCCGACGAACAGAAGAGCCTCACCCGCGACACCACTGACGCGGAGATGCAGTGCATCGCCACCAGGGCGAAAGAGGCGGCGGCAACCGCTGCCGCGGGCGAGTTTGGGTTCACCATGGAGGAGGCAGAGGCAGCAAAGGCGGCAAGCCTTGCCGAGCGAGAGTGGCTTGACGGCGAGGAAGAGCTTGCCGGGCCTGACGCCGAGTCGAGCGAACCCGCCGAGGGTGCGAGCGGCCCGCCATCTCCAGGCAGCTTGCCGCAAGCGGAGCCCCTAGCGCAGCCCCCAGCTCCACCAAGAAGGCGTCTCCGCAGGGCCGGGGATGTAGCAGGGCGGCAGACGAGTCAGCAGCCGTCGCGCCGCGCGACACGCTCCACCGCGACAAGCACTGTTGCCGCGGGAGCGCCTCACGCCGCTGCGGCAACTGGAGCGGGGTCGTCCCGGACCACCGCCGCTGCCCCCGCCAAGCGGCCAAGGGAACCTACTCCTCCGTCTCGTCGCGCCGAAGGTGGGCCGGACTTCGACCTCTCCGCACTCAGCTCCGACGAGGAAGAAGAAGAGTAAGATTCTCTGCTCGTACTTGTAGTTCTTCAATTCTTGCTGTTTTTGTCTTGTATCTGATTTGCTTTACTCTGAACTCATTCCTTTTCAGGACCCTGGCCCAGAGAGCGGCGAAGAGGGCCAAGGCTCCGGTGATTGTCGTCGAGGGTGAGCCCACCGCGACAGCAGGGGGCGCGCCCGAGACCACCTTGCCGGACCCGGCAATCATTCTCCAAAGCAGCCCCCAGCGCAGCCCCCAGCGTAAGTATACAGTTTACCTCTCGCTGTTAGGCGCGCATGGGTGTTCTTTCTTTGCTGATATCTGATTCTTGGTTTGTGTAGGAGCAGAGCAGCCTCACCAGGAGCATCCGGAAGCCGCCCCCGAGATGCTATCTGCTTTGACTACACCGCCAAGGGAGGATTCCCCGGCAAGGGAGCGTTCTCCGGCAAGGGAGAAGTCTCCGGCAAGGGACAGTTCTCCGGCAAGGGGCGGTTCTCCGGCAAGGGACAGCACCAGCGACCCTCAGGTGGTGGAGCCCATGACTATGGAGCCCAGTACATGTAACCTTTCTTGCTTGAAAACTTCCCTTGTGTTCTTCTTCTTCCGATCTTCTTTTTGGATATTTGCTTGACTTTTTCTCTCTTTTCCCGGCCGTCAGATCCATCTTCCACGGAGCCGATGGAGACCGAGGCCACCATCGAGGAGAACGCGCGCGGTAACACCAACGACGCCGCCGCCACTGAGGAGGAAGCTGGCGCCGATGATCCTGCCGGCGAAGAGGCCGCCAAGGCTGCTGCCGCAGGAGCTGGCGAGGGGTCCGGCGATTGCACTGACGATCCTGAGGCCGCAGGAGCGCAAGGTGCTACACCGACCGCCGATCCCTCCGCCGTCGGCGCAGCGCCAGGCTCCGAGGAGCCCCAGCCCGGCGCCTACTTGAAGGCCGGCGATGGCGTCTTCATCAAGCTCCCCTGGGCATCAAGCTCCATGGCGCCGGTCAAAGGAGAAGCTTTTGATGGAGAGGTGCTTGCCTCCGCCGGGCTGACGCTGGTTGACGCGCCGAGAAGCAGCAGTGGTGAGTCTGAGGAGGAGCAGCTGCTGCGGAAGCTGGTGTCGCTCTACCGCGCCCGACAAGCCAAGGTGGAATCCCGGGAAGCGCTTGTCGCACAGGCGGGAGTAGACATCGAGAAGCGTGCGGAGGAGCTCTAGAGTCGCAACCAGGAAGCTCTCCGGCCTTTGGCAGAGGAGCGGGAGCAACTCGCCGAGGAGCGGAAAGCTTTCCTCCTCGAGAAGGCCGAAGCCGTAGAGCAACAGCGGCTTGCCGCAGAGGAGTTGTTTGCGCAGGAAGGCGAGTTGGCGCAGCGGAAGGTTAATCTTGACAGCCACGAGGAGGAGCTCGCCGCGCGCGAGCAAACATTTGGCGGGGCTCTCAAGGAAGCAAAGGACACGGCCGCAGCTGCCGAGGTCGCCAAGAAGGAGCTGGAGACGAAGGTGGCGCAGTTGGAGGCTGATCTCAAGGCGAGCGGTGAAGAGCTTGCCGCACTCAAGCGTGAGCGCGAGAAGGACGCCGACGCTCACGGCGAGCTGCAGGGTCGTCTCGTCGAGAAGGGCAAGGAGCTGAGCGCCACCAAGGACTCCAACGCTGATCTTGAGTTGAAGCTGGCTACTTTGACCCAGACGCTGGATGGCGCCAAGGAGCGGGAGGTGGCCTTAAAAGAGGAGATCAAGGCCAACGAAGTGCTGCTGACGAGGGCCGCCGAAACCCAGAACATTTTTAGGGAGACGGTGGAGCTCTGGACGGAAGGCCTCGTGAACATCGCCGCAGTCATCGACAGTGAGCTGGCGCAGCTGGGGATGGAGGATTTCGGGTACTCCTCCGATGAGAACCTCCAACCTAGTGCCAAGCTCACTCTGTTCTTCAAAGGCGTGGCGACGGCCCTCCAGCGACTCTGGGAAAGGATCCCAAAGCAGCTGGCCGACGAGTCGCGCACGATCTGCGCAAGAGTTCTGCAAAAGGTGTTGGTGAAGGTGGCCTTCCGCAACACAGGCCTCAACCTCACCAACATCCTCAAGAAGCTGCCGGCGGATGCTGATCTGGAAGCGCTCAAGGCCCTTGTCGCACCCATTGTGGACAAGGTGAATGAGGTCAAGAGGGTTGATGGTGATCGCGTAGATTAGGCCGCCCGTTCCCTCCTTTTCTTGTCGCTGTTGGTCATGTTACGGGAACAATCTATTAGAGCTGCGACAAGTTATCTTGTAATATAACTTTATTTTGGGTATCGACTGCTATGTTATTTCCTTTACTTGATTCTTTCCTTTGTATGTTTTTGCCCTACGCTTTTAGGGAACTTGCCGGCGCAGGCACCTTAGCCGCGAGCGCTGAGTGCGGAATGTCAGCAGCCTGCTGGCGGTGCCGCTACCGACAAGAAACCTTGTCGCAACTAGTCGCAGCACACTTAAATTGTTGAGCGGACTCGAAACAAAGTAAGGGCGCAACTAGCTACGAGTTGGTTCCTCCGCGCACAGGTTTTCCATACAAAGCACGGTCGTTCAAGGAAGATAACTCAAAATTTTAAAACTGATTGCTCAAACTTTGGCAACTTAGCTTTTCTGTCGTTTGCTTCCCGGTAAGGCGAAACTTTCTTGAACGATGCCTGGTCCACACCATTATCTTCTCCTTTCCCCCCGGCAAACTTGTGGGCGAGGGAACCTTCCCTTTCTTTGAGAAAAAGAAAGAAGAGAAAATAACATTATGGAGCATTACGGCTCGTTATTGCTTACCGGGGGTAGGTGCTGCACAAAGTGTCAGATAACACATGCAAAAAATAAAAAGCATGAAATTGACAAGATGTGCGGAGCATATGAGCTTTATTTATGCACGGGGTCTTCGCCCGGCTTTGTACAAAGGATTACATGCAACAGCGACAAGACTTGTACAAAAGGTGGTTGCCGGAACAGGTTCCGGCAACCGCGCCTTACGGGTAAAACTTACGAAGATGCTCAATGTTCCAGGAGTTGCTCACCGAAAAGCCATCTTCGGTCTCAAGGCGGACAGCGCCGGGCCTAGTGACTCGTTTCACCCGGTAAGGGCCTTCCCACTTCGGCGTCAACTTGTTGGAATTCTTGGCGGACTGAACGCGCCGAAGAACAAGGTCGCCTTCCTCGAGACTTCTGGCATTAACTTTGCGGCTATGGTAGCGGCGCAAAGCTTGCTGGTATCGAGCAGCTCGTACAGCAGCCTGAAGACGGTCTTCCTCAAGGAGCAGCGCGTCATCTTGTCGCAGCTGTTCCTGCTCGAGCTCATCATAAGCGAGCACTCGAGGCGACCCGTATACGAGTTCCGTGGGGAGAACTGCCTCTGCTCCATAGACGAGAGCGAAAGGTGTCTGGCCAGTGGCTCGATTTGGCGTCGTCCTGATCGACCAAAGAACCACCGGCAGCTCCTCAATCCAGTTCTTTCCGCACTTGTGCAGCCTGTCGAAAGTCCTGGTCTTGAGCCCGCGCAGCACTTCAGCATTTGCCCTCTCCGCTTGACCGTTGCTTCTCGGATGAGCAACAGAAGCGAAGCAGACCTTGGCGCCAAGATCTTGGACGTACTGCATGAAGGTGCGGCTCGTGAATTGCGTGCCGTTGTCGGTGATGATCCTGTTAGGGATCCCGAAACGGCAAACAATCGACCTGAAGAACTTGACTGCTGACTGTGCTGTCACCTTCCTCACTGCTTCCACTTCCGGCCACTTTGTGAACTTGTCGATTGCAACGTACAAGTACTCAAAGCCCCCGACAGCTCGGGGAAAGGGGCCGAGGATGTCGAGCCCCCAGACCGAAAATGGCCAGGATAAAGGGATCGTCTTGAGAGCTTGAGCTGGCTGGTGTATCTGCTTGGAATGGAACTGGCACGCTTCACACTTGGTTACTTGTGCAGTTGCATCCTGGAGGGCTGTCGGCCAAAAGAAACCTTGCCGGAATGCTTTGCCGGCAAGTGCTCTTGCGCCAATGTGGTGACCACATATGCCTCCATGTATCTCCGCCAACAAATTTTGTCCGTCTTCCCGGGGAATACACTTCAATTTCACACCGTTGAATCTCCTTCTGTACAGTATGCTGTCGACAAACTGGTATATACTTGACTGCCGGGCTACTCTTTCCGCTTCTTCTTGCTCTTCGGGAAGTTCTCCTGTCTGAAGGAAACAGACAATCTGCTGTGCCCATGCTGGAGCTTGCGGCTCGACAATAAGGACTAAAGGCACATATGCTGCTGCGGGAACATCCGCTTCTATGGCGAGATCCTGTGGTTCAGCCGGAGCTTGATGTTCCCCGGCAAGCTTGCCGGAGCAAAACTTGTCGGGAGCGTCTGCTTCAACGGAACAAACCCTAGGGCTTGCTGGAGCAGACTGCTCCTCAGCACCTTTGGTGTTGATCTTGGGGACCTTCTTGGCGGCGGCTTCGGGGAGCTCTGCCGGAAAATAGTCACCAAAAATCAACTTCCTCTTCTTGCTCTGTCCAGTTGATGGCGTCACAGACGGTTGAGTCAGTTTGAGCACAAAGATCCCTGGTTCCACAGGTAACTTAAGTGCGGCGCACTTTGACAGGCCATCGGCAATGTCGTTCTGAGCTCTTGGGACATGTTCCATCTGTAGGCCGTCAAAGTGCTCTTCTAACTTTCTCACTTCATCAACGTAAGCTTCCATCAACGGACTCTGATAATTCTTGTTCACTTGGCGGACGACAAGCTGCGAGTCACCCCTGACAATGAGCTTCTTGATCCCAAGGTCTGCCGCGATCCTGAGACCGGCAAGCAAACCTTCATACTCTGCAGTATTGTTCGTTGCTTGCTCCTTGGGAAAGTGCATCTGGACTACGTACTTGAGGTGCTCTCCGGTGGGCGCGACAAGCAGCACGCCCGCACCGGCGCCTTGCAGCGAAAAGGCACCATCAAAGTACATGAGCCACTCTTTGCTTGCTTCCTTGACGGGGATGCTCGTTTCTGGAATTTCTTCATCTGGTGTTGGCGTCCACTCTGCTATGAATTCTGCCAATGCTCTGCTTTGGATAGTTGAAGTGCTCTCAAACTTGAGGCCAAAGCTTGACAGTTCCAGTGCCCACTCGACAATCCTGCCTGTTGCTTCTGGATTCTGCAGTATCCTCTTCAGCGGAAAACGAGTGACAACTGTGATCTCATGTGCTTGGAAGTAATGGCGCAGCTTTCTCGAGGCCATGAGAAGGCCGAAAAGCAATTTCTGCACACCAGAGTACCTCGACCTAGCCCCCTGCAGAAGGGAACTGACAAAGTAAACTGGGCGCTGCACCATTTTCTTCTGCATCTCCTCATGCGCCTGCGCAGATCCATCCTTGTCGGGACCAGAGCTTGTCGGCGAAGCCCCCTGCTTGTCGCTGGATGCATCTGCCGTGGTTGCTGGCTCATCATCCGCCTCCCTCTCCGCCACTAACGCAGCACTAACCACTTGATTGGTTGCCGCTATATACAGCAGCAACTTCTCTTGTGGCTTAGGTGCGACAAGTGTTGGAGTGGAGGACAGGTATCTCTTCAAGTCCTGCAGCGCAGCCTCCGCTTCCGGAGTCCATTTCATTGGACCTGCCTTTTTCAATATTTTGAAAAATGGCAGGGCGCGCTCAGCAGACTTAGATATAAACCTGCTGAGAGCAGCCACGCAACCGGCAAGTCTTCGTACATCCTTGACGCGCTTTGGTGCTTCAATCTGCTCAATGGCCTTGATCTTGTCGGGATTGGCTTCAATTCCCCGCTGAGACACAAAGAACCCGAGAAGCTTGCCGGAGGGGACTCCAAACACACACTTCTCGGGGTTAAGCTTGAGGTTGATCTTGCGCAGATTTGCAAAAGTTTCATCTAAATCTTGAATTAGAGTTGCTTTGTCCTTGCTCTTGACCACTATGTCATCCATGTAGGCTTCCACATTTCTGTGTATTTGTGGCTCAAAAGCGTCATGGACTACCCTTGCAAATGTTGAACCAGCATTCTTCAAACCGAAAGGCATTCGTACGAAACAGTATGTGCCACATGGAGTGATGAATGCGGTCTTCTCCTCATCCTCTTCTGCCATGAAGATCTGATGGTATCCTGAGTATGCGTCAAGAAATGAAAGCAGGTCACATCCGGCCGTGGAGTCAACAATCTGGTCAATGCGCGGCAAGGGAAATGGGTCTTTGGGACAAGCTTTATTAACATCGGTAAAGTCGATACAAAGCCTCCATTTCCCGTTTGCCTTGCGCACGACTACAGGATTGGCCAACCACGTAGGATGGAGCACTCCTCTGACAAGGCCTGCTGCTTCCAACTTCTTGATTTCTTCTGCAATGAATTCTTGGCGCTCCACTGCTTATTTCCTGACTTTCTGCTTGACGGGCCGCGCATGAGGACAGACGACAAGATGGTGCTCGATTACTTTCCTGGGAACACCGGGGATGTCAGACGGTTTCCATGCAAACACATCGACATTTGCCCGCAGGAAAGCAACGAGCGCGCTTTCCTATTTAGGGTCGAGCGTGGCACTGATGGTGAAGGTACCACCAGTGCCGTCCTCCTTGGCGGACACCTTCTTGGTCTCTGGTGGAGCTGCCTTTGTCTTCTTGCACTTGCCGGTGGAGCTCGATGGTGCGTCCTCGACGGTAGCGCAGCACTCCGAAGAGGTGCGCTTGCCGGAGTGGGCATCAGAACTCTTGCCGGACTTGGCCTTCTTCTTCCCCCCGGGAGCTTCAGCGGCAAGTGACTTGCGTTCTGTTGCGGCTGCTGCTTCCCGGTAGATCTTGTCGGCGCAGATAAGGGCATCCTTCTTGTCGCCAGGGACAGAGATGACACTTATCGGGCCGGGCATCTTCAGCACGTTGTATGCATAGTGAGAGGCCGCCATGAATTTGGCGAGTGCTGGACGGCTGAGTATCCCATTGTAAGGCAATGGAAAGTCAGCAACGTCAAAAGTGACCCTCTCAGTCCTGAAGTTCAGTTCGCTGCCAAATGTCACCGGCAACGTGATCTTTCCCTTCGGCTTGCTCCTTCCCGGATTGATTCCTTGGAATGTGCCGGTCTCTTCGAGCTTGCTGTTAGGGATCTGGAGTTTCTAAAGTACCGCGGAGGAGATCAGGTTCAAGCCGGCCCCGCCGTCAACTAGCATCTTAGTGACCTTGAGGTTGTGGATAGTTGGTGAAACCAACATCGGCAAGCACCCGACCGCAGTTATGCGATCAGGGTGGTCCTCAATATCAAAGATGATAGGCGTGCCGGACCATTTCAGAGGCTTGCGTGACTCGACGGGTGGTTCTGCCGCATTGACTTCTCGCACCCACTGCTTGAGCTGGCGGTGTGAAGTACGTAGAGAAGCACCGCCGTCAACGCACAGGACCTCTTTGGCTTTCTGAAACTCCTGCTCATCGGCCTCGTCATCATCCATATCTTCATCTTCGTCGTCATCTTCATCCTTGTCGCGGCCGTGGGGAGGCCTGTCTCCTTGCCGCTGCTTGGCCTTGCCGCGGCGTCCTCCTCGGTCGGGACGTTTCTTGCCGGATCCTCCAGCACCTTCTTGGGCTTTCTCCTTGTCGCGTCGCTCGTACTCAGCCTTCTGCTGCTCGACAAGCTGCTCGACCTTCTTGCAGCTATGGAGGTCATGGCCCTTGGTGCGGTGGATCTTGCAATACTGCTTGTCGGTGCTGCCCTGCTTGTCGGCGACCGCCACAGCCTCGCCGAGGGTACCAGCTTTGGCTTTCTCGGCGCCACCTCCGTTGCCGGACTGCTCAACAACTAGCACGTCTTTGCCTTTCCTCTTCCTGTTGTTCTGCTGTCGGTTTCTCTTTGCCGGGGCGGCATCCTCGCTGTCAGATCCTCCTGCTCCTGCATTCTCTCCGGGGAGTCTCCTCCCTTCCTCAGCACGTGCACACTTGTCGGCCAGGGCATATAGCTCACTGACGTCTCTGATCTTGCACATCGCCATCTCCTCCCGCATCCTGCGGTTACGCACGTTCTAATGGAACGCGCTGATGACCGCGGCAGGGTGGACATCTGGGATGTTGTGCTGTACACGGCTGAATCTCTGAGTGTACTTGTGCAGGGACTCTCCTTCCTTCTGGATGAGTATATGAAGGTCGCTCTCTTGGCCATGAGGTTTGTGGCCGCCTGTAAAGGCGCCGACAAACTGATGACATAGATCTGCCCATGAGGATATGGAGTTGTCCGGCAAGTGCATGAGCCAGGATCTAACGTTGGGCTTGAGCACCAGCGGGAAGTAATTGGCAAGGATCTTGTCGTCCCGTCCCCCGGCAGCTTGCACCGCGATGGTGTAGATGCTGAGGAACTCCGACGGATGCGTCTTGCCGTCGTACTTCTCTGGTACGTCTGGCTTGAAATTCTTCGTGCTGGGCCACTGGACTTGCCGCAGCTCACAAGTGAACGCAGGGCAACCTACCGCGTACGGCAAGTCGCCTGGTTCCCCTAGCGCATGCATGTCGACAGCTGGCCCAGCGCGCTGGTCGGATTGACACCGCGCTTCTCTTCGGCGCTCGATGCGAGTACGAGCGTCTTCTTGCTGCCGTTCCTGAAGAACTTGGCGCTGATCGCGACGAGCTCGAGGGTCAGATGACGCGGTGGAATCAGTGTCGAGGTTGACCCGGCGAGTCGGTGATCTTGGCCTTCGGGGTGGAGAGTGCACGGTGGTTGCACCCCCATCGGTCTTGTCGCCATCGGCTCGCGCCTGGCAATCTTGCCGCGGCTTCGATGTACTCGGTTGCCATGGGGTGTCGCCGTTGGCGAAGCCGATGAGACTCTGAATGGTGGCCCTCCAATCGTCGATCTTGTCCGCCGTTGGAGGGTAATCCAGGAGCAGTTGAGCTCGGGCCAACGCTTCTTCTGGAGTCTTCAGTGGCGGCGGCGAACGGTGCGAGGAGCGGGATATGCTCGGACTTACAACTGGATTGGAAGGAGCAGCATCCCGTCCTGGCGACCGTGTCTTGCTCGTGCCAGCATGTTGGCGTGCATGCTGGTCTTGAGCGCCCCGAGATCCACCAGCTCGATCTTGATCCAACGAACGTATGGTACCGCGAGTACCATGACGCTGTCGGTCCCGCGCCTCCTGGGATGGGCGCGGTGCATGCACGGACGCCGAGGTCTGCGCAGCCTTGTCCTTGGACCTGGCCGCACCGTGGGCTCCCTCGTCGACGCCCGCTCTTCCGCCGGCGTCTACCCCACCACCCGTTTGCTCCGGTGGTGGTGGGATCGATGTGGACGGAGCAGCCACCTCCGAAGCCATCTTCTTCGGTGGCATGTCGATGAAGATGATGAAGAGCTAGCTTGCGTGAACGCCGGATCAGGTTCACACAACCTCGACGCCCCCTACCTGGCGCGCCATAGATGTCGTGGGAGAACACGGACACCTATGGGGCCGGCGGACCGGGCCCCTTTCAGTTTGGCGGGGAGCAGAGATCGCACGAAGAGCAGATCGAGGCGAAGCACACGAGCGATTTACCCAGCTTCGAAGCTCTCCAGAGAGATAATACTCCTACTGCTGCTTGTCTGATTGTATTGCGTTCTTGCTCGGGAGCGCGGAGTGCTACAGTACACCTCAGCTGCTAACGAGACCGAGCGTGAGTGCTTTCTGGTTTCGAACCCCCCCTACGTTGCGCATGGGCCTCCTTTTATATGCTCAAGGGGTCACCGACAGGTGGCAACGCATGCAAGGGTAAAAATGGAAAAGAGGTGCGGTTGGTACACCTACTTGTACAGTGTATCATACCTAACCCTGACGGTAGGGGACAAAGGCATTAAATGCCCGTCTGCGTCGCCCAAACAGTGCAGAAAAGTGACCGTTAGGGGCGCCACCGCTTGCCACGATGGTAATCTTCTCAGCGCCGCTTGCCACCTCGCACAGCTGGCTGCACAGCCTTTTGCCACGTGCGCCTGGAACGGCCCCAGGGCGACACGTTGGTGGATGTGCTGGAGCGTGGGTACAGAGTGGTAGCCTGCTGCGGCAAGCGCCTTGCCGCGATCTTTGCCTTGTCGCGCCCGGAAGCTTGTTGCTCACCGGGCCTTGCCGGGGCGCGAGGCGCGTCGCGGCAAGTTCCTTGAAATGCCTTGGTTGGCCTTCCCGGCAAGCTCCTCTTGCCGGGGTCTTGTCTCCTTGGCTTAAACACTTTGTTCTTGAATGGCTCCAAAGGAACCACGGAGGTCCTTGGTGGTCACCCGGCAAGCCTTGCCGCGGGGTGCTGCGACTGCCCGTGCACAAGTTCGGGATACTAGGGTACCCCTACTCTAGTACACCGACAGCCGCCTTCTTGGTAGACGTGCTCTTCCCATGGGGGCTCGAGGTCATAGCCAAGCTCGGTATCCCGTGCTATGTCATCTTCAGTACCAACCGCATGTTTGTCGCTCGCTGCTCCACCTCCTCGAGCAGGACAGGACCACCACCTGCGAGTACCACGACCTCCTCCCGGGGTGCGTGCCACTGCGCGGCGCCAATCTGTCGATCCCATCCAGGACCGCGCCAATCCGGTGTACCCCCTCATCGTGGATCTGGGGTGCCAATACCTCTCCTTGCCGACAGCTTCATCGTCAACATGTTCGACGGCATGGAGATGGAGACCATACGCGCGTTCCACGAGTTATCCGACAAAGGTGTGTATCCTCCAGTTTACCCAGTGGGTCCCTTTTCCCAGTAGTGCTTCGACAAGTTTGCCGACCACGCTTGCTTACGCTGGCTAGAGGGCCACCCCGCCGGGTTGGTAATGTATGTTTGCTTCGGCAGCGGCGGCTCGCTGTCTATGGAGCAGACCGCCGAGCTGGCAGCCGGGCTGGAGGCGAGCGGGCACAGGTTCCTGTGGGTGGTGCGTTTACCCAGCGACAAGGATAATAGTGCGGGGTACCTCGGCGGGTCGTCGGAGAATGACGGCGAGGACCCTTTGAGCTACCTACCAAAAGGGTTCGTGGAGAGTACGAGCGGAACTAGCATAGGGCTCGCCGTGCCGCTCCGGGCCCCGCAGGTGGAGATCCTGAACCACCACGCCATGGGAGGTCTCGTGTCACACTGCGGGTGGAACTCGACGCCGGAGAGCGTGGCGTTCGGCGTGCCGATGGTAGCGTGGCCGCTATTCGCGGAGCGGAGGATGAACACGGTGATGATGGAGGAGAGGAGCGGGATGGCGTTGCGGCCGAAGGCAAGGGAGCAGGACGGCCTGGTGCCATGGGAGGAGGTGGCCAAGGTGGTGAAGGAGCTGATGGGCGGGGAGAAGGGGGAGTGTTAGGCACTCAATCTCATTTTCAGTTTCAGATACAAATCACAAATAGCAGTAGGTTTTTTTATATACAACGTGGAGAGGAGGAAAAGAAGAAAGTGAAAAAGCAAAAGAAAGGTCGTCGGTGCCGTTTGCCTGATCCTACTTGGATGTCTTTCTCTCTGGGTCGCGTGGCTTAAGTAGAGCTCACCCATTCACGGCCCACGAATCTTCGGTTGGGATGCCTGATCATGGCTGGCTTGGCGATGACGCGCCCCTCTCCTTGATTGGTCCACTTGGCATTCCCTTCTGCTGGCGTGGCCTAGTCAGCTGTTGCGGCAGCGTTATTGCCACTTCCCTCTCCATTCTTACTTAGTGTGCTGACATCCCCTCCTCATTGACTTGCGGCTTGCCCCTAAGCCGGTAGATGAGGAAAGCGGTGGTGGAGGGAAAGGGCGTCCTCCCAAGTGGCATCGAGAATGTCAGGATCAGACCAACGGACTAGTATTAGCTCACGACGGCCGGAGGGTGTGTGGCGCCATCGGCTGTTCAAGATTTCCACTCGAACAAGAGAACTGTCAGAAGGAACTGGCAAGTTTGAAGAGACAGCCGTACCTGGAGCCAAAGCTTTCTTCAGTTGTGAAACATGAAAAACAGGGTGAATCTTGGAGTCATTTGGCAAGTTCAGCTCGTAAGCCACTGGATTGATAGCTCGTTTGACTGAAAATGGTCCAAAATATCTAAATGCCAATTTATGGTTAGCCTTTTTTGCCACTAACATTTGGACATATGGTTGCAACTTGACAAAGACTGAATCCCCTGGTTTGAACAAGCGATCAGTGTGCTTCTTGTCAGCTTGGACCTTCATAATGTGCCTTGCTCGGTGCAAATGTTGCTTCAAGATGATCTAGATCATCTGGCGCTCTTCGAGCCATTCTTTCAGATCTGGTATTTTGCAAGTAGACGCCGCTTCAATGCCTCAGTGTCTCGGTTCATGGCCATACACTGCTTGGAAAGGAGACGTATCCAATGCTGAATGATAACTGGAATTGTATCAGAATTCCGCGAGTGACAAGTATTGACTATGGCGGCCCGAACAAGCATGTATGAAACATCACAGAGAAATTTCCAAACACTGATTGACCCATTCTATCTGCCCGTCAGTCTATGGTGGTAAGGTGTGCTCATATTCAGTTCAGACCCAATCACATGGAACAATTCCTGCCAAAGCTTTCTTGTGAAGACCGGGTCCCTATCTGAAATAATAGCCTTGGGCAATCCGTGCAGTTTGTACACATTATCCAGATACACCTTGGCCGGCCGTTGTGAAGGGATGATTAAGTGGTAGGAAATGGGCGTGTGAATTTATCCACGACCACCAATATGCAATTTGCTTTGCCCGACTGGGGAAGACCATCTATAAAATCCATCGTGATCAGTTGCCAGGCTCCTTCTGGCAGGGGAATTGGTTTGAGTAGACCTGGGTACTTGACTCGTTCTGGTTTTGATTGTTGGTAGATGGAGCAGGTTCTCACATAGTCTCTAATGCACTACTTCATCTTAGGCCAGGCAAACAATCGTCGTAAGCGACGATAAGTTATAGGAAAGCCAGAGTGGCCCCGACTGTACTGTCATGGATGCTTTCAGTACCTTCTGTTGCAAAGCAGTGGATCCTCCCAACCACAATCTGTTGCGAAAGTAGAGCAGCTCATTCGGCCAAATGAATCTGCCCTTGGGGTCCGGACGGAGACGTAGTTGTTCACGGATTTTCTGGACTTGTTCATTGTTGTCATAACTGGCTGGAATGTCATTGATCCAAGCAGGTTGGGAGATAGAAATAGCTGCTAGTTGCTCGTCAGAGTGGAGGCGACTTGAGAGAGCATCAGCAGCACTATTGGTAGTTCCCTGCCTGTAACAGATTGTAGTGTAAGCCGAGCAATTTCGTAAAGGCTTTCTGCTGCCAAACTGTCAATAGACGCTAATCGTCAAGATGGACCAGGCTAAGTTGATCTGTTCGAATCAGGAACTCCTTCGTGTGCATGTATGGACGTCATTGCTCAACAACCATCAGAATAGCGAGGCATTCCTTTTCATATGTGGAGGGCCCTCTGTTTTTGGGTCCCAACGGCTTTCTCATGTATGCAATCGGGTGGCCCCCATCTCGCACTACCAGATATAATGTTCATGCTCAACGCTGGCACCAAATAACAATTATTCAGGTCTAAAACTAATCCCGAAGGTAGATGTAGAGGTAGCGTGCCAACGGCGATCACATCGACCTTGGAACCATTCCCGACGTGCATCGTCACCTTGTCCTTAGCCAATCTTCGTTTAATCGGTAGCTCCTGTTTCGAGTTACAAATATGAGCAACCGAACTAGTATCAAATGCCCAAGCGCTACTACGAGCATTAGTAAGGTACACATCAATAACATGTATATCAAGTATACCTTTGTTCACTTTACCATCCTTCTTATCCGCCAAATACTTGGGGCAGTTCCACTTCCAGTGACTAGTCCCTTTGCAGTAGAAGCATTCAGTTTCAGGCTTGGGTACAGCTTTGGGCTTCTTCCCGGGAGTGGCAACTTGCTTGCCATTCTTCTTGAAGTTCCCTTTCTTTCCCTTGCCTTTTTTCTTGAAACAAGTGGTCTTGTTAACCATCAACACTTGATGCTCCTTCTTGATTTCTACCTCCGCAGCTTTGAGCATTGTAAAGAGCCTGGGAATTGTTTTGTCCATCCATTGCATATTATAGTTCATCATGAAGCCTTTGTAGCTTGGTGGCAGTGATTGGAGAACTCTTTCAATAACACTATCATCTGGAAGATTAATTCCCAGCTGAGTCAAGTGATTATGATATCCAGACATTCTGAGTATGTGTTCACTGACAGAACTGTTCTCCTCCATCTTGCAGCTATAGAACTTGTTGGAGACTTCATATCTCTCAACTCGGGCATTTGCTTGAAATATTAACTTCAACTATTGGGACATCTCATATGCTCCATGACGTTCAAAATGTCTTTGAAGTCCCGATTCTAAGCCGTAAAGCATGGCACACTGAACTATTGAGTAGTCATTAGATCAAGCTTTCTAGACATTCAAAACATCAGCATCTGCTCCTGCAGTAGGCCTTTCACCTAGCGGTGCATCAAGGACATAATTCTTTTGTGCAGCAATGAGGATAATCCTCAAGTTAAGGACCCAGTCCGTGTAGTTGCTACCATCATCTTTCAACTTAGCTTTATCTAGGAACGCACTAAAATTCAGGGGAACGGTAGCACGGGCCATTGATCTACAACATAGATATGCAAATACTATCAAGACTAAGTTCATGATAAATTAAGTTCAATTAATCAAATTACTTAAGAACTCCCACTTAGATAGACATTCCACAAGTCATCTAAATGATACGTGATCCAAATCAACTAAACCATGTCCGATCATCACGTGAGATGGAGTAGTCATCAATGGTGAACATATCTATGTTGATCATATCTACTATATGATTCACATTCGACCTTTCGGTCTCCAGTGTCCCAAGGCCATGTCTGTACATGCTAGGCTCTTCAAATTTAACTCGAGTATTCTGCATTTGCAAACCTATCTTGCACCCGTTGTATGTGAGAACGTAGAGCCTATCACAACCGATCATCACGTGGTGTCTCAGCACGACGAACTGTCACTATGCATACTCAGGGAGAACACTTATACCTTGAAATTTTAGTTAAGGGATCATCTTATAATGCTACCGCCGTACTAAGCAAAATAAGATGCATAAAGATAAACATCACATGCAATCAAAATATGTGCCATGATATGGCCATCATCATCTTGTGCTTTTGATCTCCATCTCCAAAGCATCATCATGATCTCCATTGTCACCGGCTCGACTCCTTGATCTCCATCGTTGCGTCGTGGTCGTCCCGCAACCAATTTCTTCTACAACTATCGCTAACGCATAGTGATAAAGTAAGCAATTACATGGCATTTGCATTTCATACAATAAAGAGACAACCATAAGGCTCCTGCCGGTTGCCGATAACTTTTATAAAACATGATCATTTCATACAATAATGTATATCACATCATGTCTTGACCAAATCACATCACAACATGCCCTGTAAACACAAGTAGACATCCTCTACTTTGTTGTTGCAAGTTTTACGTGGCTGCTACGGGCTTCTAGCAAGAACCGTTCTTACCTATGGCACAAAACCACAACGGTGATTTATCAAGTTTGTTGTTTTAACTTTCAACAAGGACCGGCCGCAGTCAAATTCAATTCAACTAAAGTAGGAGAAACAGACACCCGCCACTTCATCCAACAATATCTGTCGGTGGAACCGGTCTCATGAACGTGGTCATGTAAGGTTGGTCCGGGCCACTTCATCCAACAATATCACCAAATCAAAATAAGACATTGGTGGTAAGCAGTATGACGATCACCGCCCACAACTCTTTGTGTTCTACTCATGCATATCATCTATGCATAGACCTGGCTCGGATGCCACTGTTGGGGAACATAGCATGCAATTTCAAAAAAATTCCTACACTCATGCAAGATCTATCTAGGAGATGCATAGCAACGAGAGGGGGAGAGTGTGTCTATGTACCCTCGTAGACCATAAGCGGAAGAGTTTGACAACGCGGTTGATGTAGTCGAACTTCTTCTAGCTCCGACCGATCAAGTACCGAACGTACGACACCTCTGAGTTCTGCACATGTTCAGCTCGATGACGTCCCTCGCCCTCTTGATCCAGCAAGGTGTCGAGAAAGTAGATGAGTTTCGTCAGCATGACGGCATGGTGACGGTGATGGTTAAGTGATCCGTGCAGGGCTTCGCCTAAGCACCGCGAGAATATGACCGGGGTTTAAACTGTGGAAGGGGGTGCTGCACACGGCTAACAATTGATGTTTTTTGTGTTCTAGGGGCGCCCCCACATATATATAGGTTGGGGGAGAGGGGAGGCATCCAGGGGCGCCCAAGTAGGCCGAATCCTACTTGGGGTTCCTCCCCAATTCGGCTCCCCCTTCCCCTATTTATTGGAGAGGAAGGAAAGAGGAGGGAGGAGGGAAGGAAGGGGGAGGCCGAAGCACCCCCCCCCCTTTCCTTTTACCTTCTCCTCTTTGTTTCTCCTCCAGGTTCGGCCCATATGGGGGCACACCAGCCCTGGTGGCTGCTGTGTTTCCCTTGGCCCAATAGGCCCATATCTTTTGCCGGGGGTACCCGGAACCCCTTCCGCTGACCGGATATGTACCCGGTACCCTCCGAAGCACTTCCGTTGTCCGAATACTATCGTCCTATATATCAATCTTTACCTCTCGACCATTTTGAGACTCCACGTCATGTCCGTGATCTCATCCAGTACTCCAAACAGCATTTCGTCACCAAATCACATAACTCATATAATACAATATCGTCATTGAACGTTAAGCGTGCGGACCCTACGGGTTCGAGAACTATGTTGACATGACCGAGACACCTCTCCGGTCAATAACCAATAGCGGAACCTGGATGCTCATATCGGCTCCCACATATTCTACGAAGATCTTTATCGGTCGAACCGTTATGACAACATACGTTATTCCCTTTGTCATCGGTATGTTACTTGCCCGAGATTCGATCGTCGATATCTTCATACCTAGTTCAATCTCATTATAGGCAAGTCTCTTTACTCATTCCGTAATACATCATCCTGCAACTAACTCATTAGTCACTTTGCTTGCAAGGCTTCTTATGATGTGTATTACCGAGAGGGCCCAGAGATACCTCTCTGATACTCGGAGTGAAAAATCCTAATATCAATCTATGCCAACCCAACAAACACCTATGGAGATACCTGTAGAGCATATTTATAATCAACCAGTTATGTTGTGACGTTTGATAGCACACAAGGCATACCTCCGGTATCCGGGAGTTGCATAATCTCATAGTCGAAGGAATATGTATTTGACATGAAGAAAGCAATAGCAATAAAACTGAATGATCATAATGCTAAGCTAACAAATGGGTCTTGTCCATCACATCATTCTCCTAATGATGTGATCCTGTTTATCAAATGACAACACATGTCTATGGTTAGGAAACTTAACCATCTTTGATCAACGAGCTAGTCTAATAGAGGCTTACTAGGGACACGGTATTTTGCCTATGTATCCACACATGTATCAAGTTTCCGGCTAATAAAATTCTAGCATGAATAATAAACATTTATCATGAAATAAGGAAATATAAAATAGAAACTTTATTATTGCCTCTAGGGCATATTTCCTTCAGATCAAGCATCAACGGTGGCGGCGCGCTCATTGGCGTTGGATTCGATTCTATTGAGGTAGGCGGGCTTCCCGTGCTTGGAGTCGACGAAGGGTCTCCAACATGGTGGCAGCGCTGCAGAGTAGAGAGGGCGGCGGTGGAGAAAGCGACGGCGGCAGAAGGGAAGTGTGTGGCTAGTCTGATACCATGTTGTTAGGCACTCAATCTCATTTTCAGTTTCAGATACACATCGCAGGTAGTGGAAGATTTCTTGAAATACAACTTGGAGAGGAGGAAAGAAGAAAGTGAAAAAGCAAAAGACGAAAAGGTGTTTCCCCCCGCTTTATATTATAAAGCACAACCGCTAAGCATCCAACAACAAGAAGTACAAGTTTAGGGCATGAATAGCAAATAAACAAGGTCTGGCTGGGGGCACAGCCAAACAAGCCCCAAACACAAGGAAAAAGCGACTCCAATCAGGCTCTAGGGGTAGGGGTGGTGATGGCGGGGCCATTGCGGCTTCAGAGGAGCGAAGACCTGCTACGATGGAGTCGATGAAGCCACGATCACGCCGCTTGCTAAGCGGTCTCCAGAGATGTAGAAAACCGCACATTTTAAAGATGGCATCAGTCACACGACAAGGAATCACGTGCTCGATCACCAGTTTATTGCGACAATTCTAGAGGGTCGGGGTACCCACTGCCACCCAAAGGGAGGTCCTACTAATAGGGGGAATCTAGGATCTCCCGGAATAAGTCTGGGAGATTATCATGGCACCACGTCCCGCCCATGACATCTCGGAAGCAACTCCATAGGAATCACGCAGCCAGGCACCGGAAGAACATATGGTTGGAGTCTTCCGGAACTCCACATAAGGGGCAAAGGCCATGACCCGGGCCATTACGCTTCCGGACCTCTGTGCCCGAGGGCAAGCGGCCACGAACCAATTGCCACAAGAAGATACGTATCATCAGTGGTAACTTAATTTCCCATAGTACCATAAGCTCATTGGGACCCGGAGTCGGTAAGATCGTGTGGTATAGGGATTTAGTGGAGAATGCCCCATTCGGCTCGAGGTGCCACACAACAGAACCCGGTTCGAGCCAGGGGGTGTGTAGTGCCACGCACTCCAAAAGCTCGTCCCATTGTTCGCGCTCAAGCTCCCTAAAGGTGAGACGAAAGGTGATTGCGCCTATGTCATGAAGGGCGGCTCCCACCATAAGACGTGGGTGGGAGCAAATCGAGAATAAGGCATACAACCTTTCCGTGAACGATCTGGTTCCCGACCATCTGTCCAGCCAGAATAGTGTATTGGAGCCCGAGCCCACTGTCGGTGTCAAAACCGGCAGATCTCGGGTAGGGGGTCTGGAACTGTGTGTCTAAGGCTAATGGTAACAAGAGGCAGGGGACACAATGTTTTAACACAGGTTCGGGCCCTCTCGATGGAGGTAATACCCTACTTCCTGCTTGATTGATCTTGATGATATGAGTATTACAAGAGTTGATCTACCACGAGATCGTAGAGGCTAAACCCTAGGAGCTAGCCTATGATTATGATTGTCCTTGTCCCACAGACTAAACCCTCCGGTTTATATAGACACCGGAGGGGGCTAGGTTTACACAGAGTCAGTTACAAAGAAGGAGATCTAACATCCGAATCTCCAAGCTTGTCTTCCACGCGAAGGAGAGTCCCATCCGGACACGGGACGAAGTCTTGAGTCTTGTATCTTCACGGTCCAACAGTCCAGCCAAAGTATATAGTCCGGCTGTCCGGATACCCCCTTATCCAGGACTCCCTCAGTAGCCCCCAAACCAGGCTTCAATGACGATGAGCCCGGCATTCAGATCGTCTTCGGCATTGCAAGGCGGGTTCTTCTCCAAATACAGAGTACCTGTTGTAGCGAACAGTGTCCGGCTTCCCATCAATGTTGTATTCCTCGGTTTATGTGCTTCAATAATGGCCATCTCCATGTGTCGAGCGAATACGAGGAGCCGGAGCATTTTTACATTTGCCACCCCGACCCTGCAAGCAAACCGTCTATTTGAAGAGATGGGGATCCTCAGATCCAAATCTCACCTTCTTCCCTCAAGCAAGCATTCAACAGAGTGCATCCGGAAAAAACCATTCCATCATGGCCGGTCGCCGTAGCTCCTCTTCTCGCTCCCTTAGCTCTAAGCCAGGTGATTGGGAAAAATGTTCTGTCCCCCACAGCCATTTAGTAGAGTTGCAGACCCAAGGGTTTCTTCCACCAGCGTACATGGTCCCCGTCCGAGCCGGACTAGCCACCTACAATGGCGGGGCGCAAGCGGAGAGATCTCCTAACCCATCTTAGGGGGAGCGGGTATGCCTCGTCCCATATTTGCTAAGAGGCATCAGGTTTCCAATCCACCCATTCCTCCGCGGGCTCCTGGAGTTCTACGGCCTCCAGTTGCATAACTTTACCCCCGCCACCATGTTGCACGTCGCAAGATACGTTGCCCTTTGTGAATTATTCCTGGGCTGCGAGGCTCACTTCGAGTTATGGAAGAAGTTATTCTGCCTCGTCCCTCGTAATCAGGGGGGTCTATATATCAAGTGGGCGGAGCCGAAATATGGCGTGTCGCCCAGACCGGATACCTGTCCGGCAATCCAAAGAAGGCATCTCAAGACTGGCCCTCAGAGTGGTTTTATGTAGATGACATTCCCCTTCCGAACCCAATTCGGACGGGCCTTCCTGAGTTTAATAATGCTCCACTGAAGAAACACCAAAGTTGGCACCCTCGGAGCACCCAGGAGGAAGATGCCAGAGAAGTCCACTTCCTGATGGGCAGGCTAAAGACACTAGCCCAATCAGGACTGACAATAGTCCAGGTTATCTCAATATGCATAATGCGGGGGGTGCAGCCACTTCAATATCGGGGGAAGCCCATGTGGCACTTCAACGGGGAAGACGATGCCAACCGCTGCGGTCGTAAAGGTCCAGACTCCGCCACTGCTCTGGCGAGAATACTGTTCGATTTATATAAAGGAGAAGAAGAGGAGTTCCTCCGTATCAAACCACGGGATGGATTTTCCATGTACAACTCCCCAAGCTGGGTAAGCCGTTACTCTTTACTCAAATCTATCCATTCTTTTGCCCTTCATCACGATCATTTACCTTGATATTTCTAAGCAGGAACTGAGGAAGGCCGTGAAAGAGTTCAACAGCTCCTCTCCGCAGCCTGAGGATCCTGACCGGGCCCTCGACCCCGGACTTGAAGAAGATCCGGATATATCTGTGGAGCTTGTCAACGGGACATTTTATCAGGCAAGCTGCGATGGCACCTTGGTGGCCATTATCGCCGATTATCCCAGACTGTTCCCTACGTCGCGTGTAAGCAAAGCTGAAGCCTTAACCTCTGAAGAGGATTCCTTCCTTATACCATGCCTTATGCACAAATATCGCATTTTTACAGAGACGACCATCAGAATGCGGCGCCGAGCCCCTGGAAGCTTGTCAGCAAAGGGCATCTGGGCCAGGCAGGCTCAAGAGGAAGGCGGTTAGGGTTGAAATGCCGTCGCAGAGGTATAGTTAAAATCTGCTCTGTGATTATCATGTTTGAAATGTAACAGCGTCCATCGTGTCCTGGCAGAAAGAGTAGTCATCGGACTATATTCGAAGATCCTGCCGGTCACGCCTCCACCAGCCGGATTCCAGAACCGGCTTCAAGAGAGGAGGCCAATGCAGGGCGATGCCGAATTGTCCTCCGACAGAGGATGCGGATAGGCTCTCCGACACAAATTCCAAAGTAGAGAGCGCCATGAATCACCGGCGCCGACGAACCGTACTTCGCAATGGTATCTTTTCCGAAGAGGCATTCAATGCCTTCAATTCAGGAGACGCATACATCCGAGCTGCCCAAGATGGACTCGCCCAAGCAACGGACCAGTATGCAAAAGATATACGGGTAAGAAAATTTGATAAGCATGTATATCAGTAGCCCCTGAGACTTGAAACAGTTGGAACAACTGATTTAAGGATCATTGTATGCACATGTTCTTGTAGAGAAGAATACCCATTTGTCTTGAGAGCTAGAGGAGTGCAAGACCCAGCTGAGGGTCGTTGAGGGAGTCCTGGATTAGGGGGTGTCTGGATGGCCGGACTATAGCCTTTGGCCGGACTCCTGGACTATGAAGATACAAGATTGAAGACTTTGTCCCGTGTCCGGATGGGACTTTCCTTGGCGTGGAAGGCAAGCTTGGCGATACGGATATGTAGATCTCCTACCATTGTAACCGACTCTGTGTAACCCTAACCCTCTTCGGTGCCTATATAAACCTGAGGGTTTTAGTCCGTAGGACGAAGAACAATGATACCATAGGCTAGCTTCTAAGGTTTAGCCTCTCTGATCTCGTGGTAGATCTACTCTTGCACTACCCATATCATCAATATTAATCAAGTAGGAGTAGGGTTTTACCTCCATCGAGATGGCCTGAACCTGGGTAAAAACATCATGTCCCTTGTCTCTTGTTACCATCCGCCTAGACGCACAGTTCGGGACCCCCTACCCGAGATCCGCCGGTTTTTTCACCGACATTGGTGCTTTCATTGAGAGTTCCTCTGTGTCGTCATCTTTAGGCCCGATGGCTCCTCCGATCATCACCAACGATGCGGTCCAGGGTGAGACTTTTCTCCCCGGACAGATCTTCGTATTCGGCGGCTTTGCACTGCGGGCCAATTCGCTTGGCCATCTGGACCAGATTGAAAGCTACGCCCCTGGCAATCAGGTCAGATTTGGAAGTTTAAACTATACGGCTGACGTCCGCGGAGACTTGATATTTGACGGGTTCGAGCCACAGCCGAGCACGCCGCACTGTCACGACGGGCATGATCTAGCTCTGCCGCCGGACAGTGCCCTGGAGGCCGCACCAATGTCCGCTCCGACCCTTAGCTCGGAGCCGACTGCACCGATCGAGGACGGGTGGCTGGACACCGCCTCGGGGGCTGCTATCTCTACGGCGATTGAGCCGAACACCAACCATGTCCTTTGCGAAGCTCGTGACTCCAAGGTGCCGGACTCCTCTCCGGACTCCGAACCTTCCGCGCCCCTGCCAATCAAATCCGATTGGGTGTCGATCATGGAGTTCACTGCCACGGACATCTTTCAGCACTCGCCCTTTGGTGACATCCTGAATTCACTAAAGTTTCTCTCTTTATCAGGAGAGCCCTGGCCGGACTATGGTCAGGAAGGTTGGGATGCGGACGACGAAGAAATTCAAAGCCCACCCACCACCCACTTCGTAGCCACTGTCGATGATTTAACCGACATGCTCGACTTCGACTCCGAAGACATCGACGGCATGGACGACGATGCAGGAGACGACCAAGAACCAGCGCCTACAGGGCACTGGAAGGCCACCTCCTCATGCGACATATACATGGTGGACATCCCAAAAGATGGGAATGGCGATGGAACAACGGAGGATGACCCCTCCAAGAAACAGCCTAAGCGCCGGCGTCAATGGCGCCACTCTAAATCCCGCCACAGCAAAAACGGCGATTCCGGCACGGGAGACAATAACACCCCGGACAGTGCCGAAGACAACCCCCTCCATCAGGATTCAGTGCAGGAGGATGGAGAAGCCAGCCCTCATGAGAGAGCGGTAGACAGAGAGGTAGAGGACGATAATTACATGCCTCCCTCCGAAGACGAGGCAAGCCTCGACGACGACGAATTTGTCGTGCCTGAGGATCCCGTCAAACAAGAGCGTTTCAAACACAGGCTTATGGCCACGGCAAGCAGCCTCAAGAAAAAGCAGCAATAGCATAGATCTGACCAAGACTTGCTAGCTGACAGATGGACTGAAGTCCTTGCGGCCGAAGAGTATGAACTCGAAAGCCCCTCCAAGAGCTACCCAAAACGCAGGCTGCTACCCCGATTAGAGGAGGAAGCACCTAAACCTACATCACCAACGCATGATACGGCCGACCGGCCACCTCGTGGCCGCGACAGAGAGGCCTCTCGGCCCTCCACTCAAGCCGCACCCCGGCACTGCTCAAAAAGTACCAAGGCACGGGGAAATGCGCCAAACCTGCGAGATATATTGGAGGAGAAGGCAAGGCAAACAAGATCGATCTACGGATTGCGTGGGCGCCTCACTACATGTGACGATAACCGTCATGCTGGATACAGCAAATCCGGCCAAGCCGAACACAGCAGACAAAGCTCATTTGAGCTACGTCGTGATATAGCCCAGTACAGGGGCGCCGCACACCCACTATGCTTCACAGATGAAGTAATGGATCATCAAATCCCCGAGGGTTTCAAACCTGTAAACACCGAATCGTACGATGGCACAACAGATCCTGCGGTATGGATCGAGTACTACCTCCTTCATATCCACATGACCCGCGGTGATGATCTACACGCCATCAAATACCTCCCACTCAATCTTAAAGGACCAGCTTGGCATTGGCTTAACAGCTTGCCAGCGGAGTCAATTGGTTGTTGGGAAGACCTGGAAGCCGCATTCCTCGACAACTTCCAGGGCACCTATGTGCGACCACCAGACACCGATGACCTAAGCCACATAATTCAGCAGCCAGAGGAATCGGCCAGACAATTCTAGACACGGTTCCTAACCAAGAAAAATCAAATCGTCGACTGTCCGGATGCAGAGGCCCTTGCAGCTTTCAGACATAACATCCGCGACGAGTGGCTTGCCCGGCACCTAGGACGGGAAAACCCGAAATCCATGGCAGCCCTCACAACACTCATGACCCGCTTTTGCGCAGGAGAGGACAGCTGGCTAGCTTGTAGTAACAACATGACCAAGAGCCCTGGTAATTCGGATACCAAGGACAGCAACGGCAGGTCACGTCGCAACAAGCACAAGCGCCGCATTAATGGCAATAATTCTGAGGATACGGCAGTCAATGCCGGATTCAGAGGCTATAAACTCGGTCAGCGGAAAAAGCCATTCAAAAGGAATAATCCGGAACCGTCCAATTTGGACCGAATACTCGATCGCTTGTGCCAGATACACGGCACCCCCGAAAAACCAGCCAACCACACCAACAGGGATTGTTGGGTGTTCAAGCAGGCAGGCAAGTTAAATGCCGAAAACAATGACAAGGGGCTGCATAGCGATGACGAGGAGCAGCCCCGCCCGCCGAACAATAGAGGACAGAAGGGCTTCCCCCCACAAGTGCGGACGGTGAACATGATATACGCAACCCACATACCCAAAAGGGAGCGGAAGCGTGCACTAAGGGACATATATGCGATGGAGCCAGTCGCCCCAAAGTTCAATCCGTGGTCCTCCTACCCGATCACTTTTGATCGAAGGGACCACCCCACTAGCATCCACCATGGCAGATTCGCTGCATTGGTTCTAGACCCAATCATTGACGGATTTCACCTCATCAGAGTCCTGATGGACGGTGGCAGCAGCCTAAACCTGCTTTATCAGGATACAGTGCGCAAAATGGGCATAGACCCCTCAAGGATTGAACCCACAAAAACGACCTTTAAAGGCGTCATACTAGGTGTAGAGGCCAACTGTACAGGCTCAGTTACACTTGAAGTGGTCTTCGGATCCCCGGATAACTTCTGAAGCGAGGAATTAATCTTCGACATAGTCCCGTTCCGCAGCGGCTTTCACGCACTGCTCGGACGAACCGCATTTGCAAAGTTCAATGCGGTGCCGCACTATGCATACCTAAATCTCAAGATGCCAGGCCCACGAGGAGTCATTATGGTCAACGGAAACACCGAACGCTCTCTCCGAACGGAGGAGCATACGGCGGCCCTCGCGGCAGAAGTAAAAAGCAGCCTCTCAAGGCAATTCTCGAGTCCGGCTATTCAATGTCCGGACACCGTCAAGCGCGCCCGGAGTAACCTACAATAAGACCACCTGGCACGTTCCGAGCACGCGTAACAATGCGGCCCCAACCCCAGCCCTCGCGAAATTGCGAAACCAGTACTACGCGTACATAATTACGCTCTGGAAATACCATGGGCATAGGGGGAGGGGCACGACCACGGCAGGCCCAGAATGCGGCTCAACCGCACCAGGGGCTCCCGATTGTGTCATTCTTTTTCTTACTTTCAGGACTCCATTCTCAAGAAGCCATGTCCGGCAGTAGAATTACCGAACACATGATGCAACAGCCAGGGAAGCAGAAAGCTACGTCAAGTGTCCAGGTGGTCTCTATAACGAGCAGTATACTTATTTCACATATCATCCCGCAGCTCGCCCCTGGAGGGGGACATGTCAAATAGTCCCATCCATTGCTTATCGCACTATTTGTATCGTTCTGCTTTTACCGCAGCCCTTTTGAATAAACAATACATAGCTTCTGCCTATTATTGCATTCCTTTTTTTTAATCTATATATGTTCACTTATGACATGTTGCATCCGTACACTTTGGTACAGCCAAATACACCAGGGGCTAAAGTACCCCAAAATATGGTGTGATAAGTCCGAACACTTTCACAAGTGTGGCACCCCGAACTTATAGCATTATATGCATCGGCTCCGAATCATGTCTTGGGTCAATAGTTGGGTTTGCCCGGCTCCCATGTTTTGGTACCTTACGTTCCGTTATATCAGCTAAGGTAGCGCTAGGAGAACCACTGCGATTGTGCCCCGGTTGAGCTGGGTTAAGCACCTCAGTGGAGAAAGCTAAAATTGACAGTCATGATAGGGCGAGAGCCGGTCGCTGTTCGAGAGGTTTTCGAGTCCCTAAAGACTTATGCCGCTTAGAGCGAGGAGTCGGCTTTGTCCGGCCCAGGCGTGGATAGCGCCCCGAACTCGGTCTTCCGAATACTAGGGGCTTCGCCGAAATTTAAAATTATAGAATTCTATGGCTAAGTGAGAGTGTTCAAGCATTATAGTCTGGTTGCCTCGTTCGTTTCATGGAGCGCCTCCCTCGAAGGACCCAAGAATGGGAAAAAGAGCGCTCAAGTTTATCCCGAACACCCCAGCACTCGTGGCATGGGGGCAGAAGCCGATGACTCGCCATCTCTCAAATTTAATAAACGACCGCACAGAAGGTAATATTTTAAATTCACAAGCGTTGCTTAGCGCATATGAACAAGTTTTCAACGTACAGGATAAAAAATGAGAGTTTACGCAAAAATTACATCTTTGGAGCATTCACCCGCTATAAGGCGGGCACCCTTTAGGACGCCCTCATAATACATCTCGGGCTTGCGATACTCCCTGCCTGGCGGTGGTCTGTCCATCACAAGCTTCTCAGCGTCCATCTTGCCCCATTGCACTTTAGCACGGGCAAGGGACCTACGGGCACCTTCGATGCAGACGGAGCGCTTGACGACTTCAATCCATGGACAGGCGTCCACCAGCCGCCTCACCAGCCCGAAGTAGCTCCCATGCATGGCTTCCTTAGGCCACAGCTGAACTATGAGGCCCTTCATGGCCTGTTCGGCCACCTTATGGAGCTCGACCAGCTGCTTCAGCTGGTCGCTCAAGGGCACCGGGTGTCCGGCCTCAGCATACTGAGACCAGGACACCTTCTCCATCGATCTCCCCTCCTCGGCTCGGTAGAACGCGGCAGCATCGGACACACTGCGGGGCAGATCTGCGAATGCTCCTGGAGAGCTCCGGATTCGGGTAAGTAACAAGTAATTCACTTTCACGTTCCTGCTTTGCATAAAAAATGCCTTACCCGCCGCTATCTTCTTCATCGCTTCAATTTCCTGGAGGGCTTTTTGGGCTTCGGCCTTAGCGGCTTTGGCGCTCTCAAGGGCCAAGGCGAGCTCGGACTCTCGAGTCTTTGAGTCATGCTCCAAACTCTCGTGTTTTTCCACGAGAGTCTGGAGCTCTTGCCGCACCTCCGCCACCCGTGCCTCCTACTTCTCTCGCTCCATGAGCTCCGCGACCGCATTGCTTTCGGCCTTGGACACCGCTTCCTTCAGGGTCGCCACCTCGTTCGTGGCCCCTGCAATACTCACGTTATTCCTGTCATTTTTTGCAACCACATCTTTTATATACTTCCATAAGGTATTACTTACCTTCCTTGTCCTCGAGCTGCTTTTTGGCAAGGCCGAGCTCGTTCTCGGACCGCTCAAGACTCTGCTTCAATGCATTGACCTCCGCAGTCAGTGCGGCAGAGGTCAGCAGCGCAGCCTGCATTCCCCATATTGACATACTTATGTTAGACTCCTACGTACATCTTTTTAGATCCTCAGTTTGGCTTTTCTTTCCGAACACCAAACTGAGCATCAGGGGCTACTGTCTATTTGGTAACATTTTTACATATCTTAAATACATACCTCAAAGCCTGCTAGAAGGCTGGCACAGGCTTCAGTCAGCCCGCTCTTGGCGGACTGAACTTTCTGGATCACCACACTCATAACAGTGCGGTGCTCCTCGTCGATGGAGGCACCGTTAAGCGCCTCCAGCAAATTATTCGGTGCCTCCGGTTGGACGGAGGTCACCGGTGTCGCAGTCTTATCCTTCTCACGAAGGGGTCGCCTGCCGGACTCTGGAACCACTGAAGGTTTCGGTGCGGAGTCTGGCCCAGGGCCGGACTTAGAGCCCTTTGGGGTTTTATCCCCCTTGCGCCTGGGGTCCGGGAGGTTGCCTTGCGGCGCCTCCTGGACCACCTCCTCCTGGCTGGGCCCCTTTTGGGACCCCACCTCGGCGTCATCCGCAGTTCAAGGAGAGGAGGAAGCCTGAAGTGAGGTGCTATTCACGTCCGGCAAATCCAGGGAGCCGCTCGTTGAAGCGTCGAGCCCGTCCTTGGGCGGGCTGCAGGGTTATATTCGGCGTTAGGAGATTCTGTGCGACAAACGAAACGCCATGAGTTATTCTGGTATCCCGACACTTACGATGTCGCCAGGGGCTTATCCCTCGGTGGCCACTCCTCTTCGCCATCGTCGGCGTTGGTGGAGTAGTCCGGAGGAAGGGTCCTTCCCTTCTTGGACCCTCTGGCCTCCCCAGTTGGGGCGGCCTTCCTTTTCTTCTCTCCCCCCGCTGGGGGAGAGGCCTCTTTTTCCTCCTCCTCGTCTTCACAGGAGGAGTCCGCCTTAGAGTCATCGGACGATGAGTCTGACAACACCTGGCGCCGGGAACTCCTTCGAGTTCCCGTGGCCTTCTTCTTGGCCTACTTCTCCGGCACCACGTGAGGTGCCAGAACCAGCAGCCCCGTTAATCGGGCGTCCACTGGGTCTTCTGGCAAGGGAGCCGGACAGTTAACCTGCCCGGACGTCTTTTGCCAGTCCTGTCAAAGGTAAGGGAGTTTAGATCCCGCATAGAGTCAAACTATGAAAAACAAGTGTCCTGTAAAGGGTAAAATAGCTTACCTCACTGGCTTGGCGCTGCGAGCTGAATCCGCGATCTTCGGTAGCGGATGCAGGAGCCTCGACGCCCTTGAACAGCACCTTCCAGGCATCTTCGTATGTAGTGTCGAAGAGCCTGCTCAAGGTTTGGTGCTGTGCCGGATCAAACTCCCACAAGTTGAAGGCCCATTGTTGGCACAGGAGGATCCGGCGGATGAGCATGACCTGGACTACATTGACAAGCTTAAGCTTCTTGTTCACCAGGTTTTTGACGCAGGTTTGGAGTCCGGTCAGCTCTTCCGAATTACCCCATGTCAGGCCCGTCTCTTTCCAAGAGGTGAGCCATGTAGGGAAGCCAGATCGGAATTCGGGGGCCGCTGCCCATTTAGGGTCACGCGGCTTGGTGATGTAGAACCACCCCGATTGCCACCCCTTTATGGTCTCCACGAAGGAGCCCTCAAGCCATAGGACGTTGGCCATCTTGCCCACCATGGCGCCTCCGCACTCCGCTTGGTGGCCGCCCACTACCTTCAGCTTGACATTGAAGGTCTTCAGCCATAAGCCGAAGTGGGGCTGGATGCGGAGGAAGGCCTCGCACACGACGATGAATGCCGAGATGTTGAGGATGAAATTCGGGGCCAGATCGTGGAAATCCAGGCCGTAGTTGAACATGATCCCCCGGACAAATGGGTGAAGTGGAAAACCTAGTCCGCGGAGGAAGTGGGTGAGGAATACCACCCTCTCATGGGGCCTGGGGGTGGGGATAAGCTGCCCCTTGTCGGGGAGCCGATGCGCAATGTCGCTGGACAAGTATCCGGCCTTCCGCAGCTTTTTGATGTGCCCCTCCGTGACGGAGGAGACCATCCACATTCCTCTTGCTCCGGACATGGCTGGGGAAGGTTGAGGCGAGATGTGCAGACTTGGGCGCTGGAGCTCGAGTGCGCGGAAATGGATGAGCAAAGGAGGAAGAAGGCGTAGGTAAAAAGCTGGATCCTTATCCCCTTATATGAACGGACGAAGCTATGCGTCCCCACTAGCCTGGTAAAACTCTCTTATCTCCCAAGCGCCATAATCAATGGCGTGGTTGGGTTACCCACGCCCGTTGTCGGTGTCAAAACCGGCCGATCTCGGGTAGGGGGTCCCGAACTATGCGTCTAGGCGGATGGTAATAGGAGACAAGGGACACAATGTTTTTACCCAGGTTCGGGCCCTCTCGATGGAGGTAAAACCCTTCTCCTGCTTGATTGATATTGATGATATGGGTAGTACAAGAGTGGATCTACCACGAGATCAAGGAGGCTAAACCCTAGAAGCTAGCCTATGGTATGATTGTTGTTGTGATTGTTGTGTCCTACGGACTAAAACCCTCTGGTTTATATAGACACCGGAGAGGGCTAGGGTTACACAGAGTCGGTTCCAATGGTAGGAGATCTACATATCCGTATTGCCAAGCTTGCCTTCCACGCCAAGGAAAGTCCCATCCGGACACGGGACGAAGTCTTCAATCTTGTATCTTCATAGTCTTGGAGTCCGGCCGATGATGATAGTTCGGTTATCCGGACACCCCCTAGTCCAGGACTCCCTCAGTAGCCCCTGAACCAGGCTTCAATGATGACGAGTCCGGCGCGCATATTGTCTTCGGCATTGCAAGGTGGGTTCCTCCTCCGAATACTTCATAGAAGATTGTGAACCCCAGGATAGTGTCCGGCTCTGCAAAACAAATTCCACGTACCACCGTAGAGAGAATAATATTCACACAAGTTCAATCTGCTGACGTATTTTGTGGCATGACGTCACACCACTACCAAGCCTTTACTTGAATCGTTTTTATTATACCACCTCAGCGTGTTTAGCGAAGCGGTTTCCTTGGCACGTCTTGTCAAAGCAGAGATCGTGTTCCCCTTATTCCGGGATTCCTATCAATACGGACGTGGGTAACCCAACCGCGCCATTGATTGTGGCGCTTGGGAGATAAGCGAGTTTTACCAGGCTAGTAGGGACACATAGTTTCATCCGCCCATATATAAGGGGATAAGGATCCACCTCCTTTACCTACGCCTTCTTCCTCCTTTGCTCATCCATCTCCGCGCACTCGAGCTCCAGCGCCCAAGTCCGCACATCTCACCTCGACCCTTTCCAGCCATGTCCGGAGCGGGAGGCAAGTGGATGGCCTCCTCCGTTACGGAGGGGCACACCGAGAAGCTGCGCAGCGCCGAATACCTATCCAGCGACATCGCACACCGGCTGCCCGATGAGGGGCAGCTCATCCCCACCCCCAGGCCCCATGAGAGGGTCGTATTTCTTCCCCACTTCCTCCGCGGACTGGGCTTCCCACTTCACCCCTTTGTCCGGGGGATCATTTACTACTACGGCCTGGACTTCCACGATCTGGCGCCAAACTTCATCCTCAACATCTCGGTGTTTATCGTCGTGTGCGAGGCCTTCCTCTGCATCCAGCCCCACTTCGGCTTGTGGCTAAAGACCTTCAATGTCAAGCCGAAGGTTGTGAAGGGCAGCCAAGAGGAGTGCGGAGGCGCCATGGTGGGCAAAATGCCCAACGTTACTTGGCTTGAGGGTGCCTTCGTGGAATCCATCAAAGGGTGGCAATCGGGGTGGTTCTACATCACCGAGCCGTGTGACCCTAAATGGGCAGCGGCCCCCGAGTTCAGATCTGGCATCCCCATGCAGCTCACCTCCTGGAAAGAGAAGGGCTTGCTATGGGGTAGTTCGGAGGAGCTGACCGGACTCCAGCCCTGTCTCCAGACCCTGGTGAACAAGAAGCTTAAGCTTGTTAATGTGATCCAGGTCATGCTCGTCCGCCGGATTCTCCCCTGCCAGCAACGGGCCTTCAATTTGTGGGAGTTTGATCCGGCGCAGCACCGGACCTTGAGCAGGCTCTTTGACACGACGTACGAAGCTGCCTGGAGGGTGCTCTTCAAGGGCGCCGAAGCTCCCGCATCCGCAACCGAAGATCGCGGATTCAGCACGCAGCGCCCAGCCGCCGAGGTAAGCTATGTTATCCTTTATGGGACACTCATTTTTTTCCATAGTTTGACTCTATGTGGGATCTAAACTCCCAATACCTTTAACAGGACTGGCAGAAGACGTCCGGACAGGTTAACTCTCCGGCTCCCCTTCCGGAAGACCCAGCGGACGCTCGTTTGACAGGGCTGCTGGTCCCGGCACTTTACGTGGTGCCGGAGAAGAAGGCCAAGAAGAAGGCCACGGGAACCCGGAGGAGTTCCCGGCGCCAGGTGATATCAGACTCATCGTCCGATGACTCCGAGGCGGACTCCTCCCACGAAGACGAGGAGGAGAAGAAAGAGGCCTCTCCCCCAGCGGGGGGAGAGAAGAAGAGGAAGGCCTCCCCAACGAGGGAGGCCGAAGGGTCCAAGAAGGGAAGGACCCTTCCCCCGGACTGCTCCGCCAACGCTGGTGATGGCAACGAGGAGTGGCCCTCAAGGGCCAAGCCCCTGGCGAGATAGTAAGTATCCGGACTCCTAGATAATTTATAATTTTTCTTTTTGCCACACGGTGTCTTTCTAATGCCGCATACAACCTGTAGTCCGGCCAAGGACGATCTTCCCGCTTCGTCGAGCGGGTCCTTGGACACGTCGGATATGGATTCTCTTCCGACCGCCTCCACCCCCCGTGACGCTGACGACGCCGAGGTGGGATCCCGGGAAGGGACCCGCCAGGAGGAGGAGGCCCCGGAGATGCCGCAAGGCAACCTCCTGGACTCTGCACCGGACTCCGCACCGGAACCTGTAGTGGTTCCGGAGTCCAGCAAACGGCCCCTTCGTAAGAAGGGCAAGACTGTGACACCGGCGGCCTCTGTCCAACCGGAGGCGCCGGATAACTTGCTGGAGGCGCTCAACGGCGCTTCCATCGAAGAAGAACACCGCACTGTTATGAGTGCGGTGATTCAGAAGGTTCAGCTCGCCAAGAGCGGGCTGACCGAAGCCTGCAGCAGCCTTCTAACAAGCTTTGAGATAAGATTTTTAAGATATGTAATATAATACCGCATAGACAGTAGCCCCTGATGCTCGGTTCGGTGTTCAGAAAGAAAAGCCGGACTGAGGATCTAAAAAGATATACGCAGGATTGCTAAAAAATGTGTCAATATGGGATTGCAGGCCGCGCTGCTGACCTCTGCCGCACTGACTGCGGAGGTCAATGCTTTGAAGCAGAGCCTCGAGCGGTCCGAGAGCAAGCTCGGCCATGCCAGGAAGCAGCTCGAGGACAAGGAAGGTGAGTAACACCGTATTAAAGTTATACCTTACAGAAAAGGATTTGGTTGCAAGAGAAATAACAAGGATAACGTGGGTACTACAGGGGCCACAAATGAGGTGGCGACCCTGAAGGAGGCGGTGTCCGCGGCCGAACGCAATGCGGCCGTGGAACGAGCCGAGTGAGAGAAGGAGGAGGCGCGGGTGGCGGCGGTACAGCAAGAGCTCCAGGCTCTCGTGGAAAAGCACGAGAGTTTGGAGCGTGACTCGAAGACTCGAGAGTCCGAGCTTGCGTCGGCTTTTGAGAGTGCCAAAGCCGCTAAGGCCGAAGCCCACAAGGCCCTCCGGGAAGTCGAGGATTTGAAGAAAATAGCGGCGGGTAAGGCATTTTTCATGCAAAGCAAGCATGTGAATGTGAATTACCTATTACTTACCCGAATTCGGAGCTCTCCAGGAGCGTTCGCAGATCTGCCCCACAGCGTGTCCGATGCTGCCGCTTTCTACCGGGCCGAGGAGGGGAGCTCGACGGAGAAGGTCTTCTGGTCTTAGTATGCTGAGGTCGGACATCCGGTGCCCCTTAGCGACCAGCTGAAGCAGCTGGTCGAGCTCCACAAGGTAGCCGAACAGGCCATGAAGGGCCTCATAGTTTGGCTGTGGCCCAAGGAGGCCATGCCTAGGAGCTACTTCGGCCTGGTGCGGCGGCTGGTGGACGCGTGTCCCTGGGTTGAGGTCGTCAAGCACTCCGCCTGCATTGAAGGTGCCCGTCGGGCCCTTGCCCGTGCAAAAGTGCACTGGGGTAGGATGGACGCTGAGAAGCTTCTGACGGACGCGCCGCCGGCTGGCAACGAGTATCGTACGCCTGAAATGTATTATAAGAGTGTCCTGAAGGGTGCCCGCATGATTGCGGGTGAGTGCTCTAAAGATGTAATATTTGAGTAGACTCGCATTTTGTTATCCTATGCGCTGAAGACTTTGTTCATATGCGCTAAGCAACGCTTGTTAATTTAAAATATTACCTTCTGTGCGGCCGTTTATCAAATCTGAGAGATGGCAAGTCGTCGGCTTCAGCCCCCATGCCACGAGTGCTGGGGTGTTCGGGATAAACTTGAGCGCTCTTGTTCCCATGTTTGGGTCCATCTAGGGAGGCGCTCAACACGACGAACGAGGCAACCGGACTTATAATGCTTGAACACTCTCACTTAGCCATAGAATTCTATAATTTTAAATTTCGGCGAAGCCCCTAGTGTTCGGAAGACCGAGTTCGGGGCGCTATCCACTCCTGGGCCGGACAAGGTCGGTTCCTCGCTCTAAGCGGCATAAGTCTTTAGGGACTCGAAAAAACCTCTCGAACAGCGACCAGCTCTCGCCTTATCATGACGGTCAGTTTTAGCTTTCTCCACTGAGGCGCTCGCCCAGCTCAACCGGGGCGCAATCGCAGTGGTTCTCCCAGTGCTACCTTAGCCGATACAACGGAACGTAAGGTACCAAAACATGGGAGCCGGGCAAACCCAACTATTGACCCAAGACATGATTCGGAGCCGATGCATATAATGCTATAAGTTTGGGGTGCCGCACTTGTGAAAGTGTTCGGACTTATCACACCATAATGTGGGGAACCTAAGCCCATGGTGTACTTAGCCGTACCAGAGTGTATGGATGCAACATGTCATAAATGAACATATGTATAAGAAAGAAATGCAATTATAAGCAAAAAGCGATGCATTGTTTATTCCAGAAATACTGCCATGAATGCAGAATGATACAAATAGTGCGGTAAGCAAGGGATGGGACTATTAAACATGTCCCCCTCCAGGGGTAGGCTGCGGAGTGGTGTATAAAACAGATTTAATGCTCGTAATGGAGACCACCTGAGTGTTCGTCGTAGCCTTTCTCCTTCCCTGGCTGTTGCATCGTGAGTTCGGCAAGTCTACTGCCGGACAGGGCCTCTAGTAAATGGAGTCCTATGGATAAGAAAAAAAAGAAAAAGGAAAAAGAGTGACACACTTGGGAGCCCCTGGTGCGGTTAAGCCGCATTCTGGGCCTGTGGTGGTCGTGCCCCTCCCCCTATGCCTATGGTATCTCCAAAGCGTAATGATGTACGCGAAGGACCAGTCTTGCAATTTTGCAAGGGCTGGGGTTGGGGCCGCATTGCTACGCGTGCTCGTAACATGCCAGGTGGTCTTGTTGTAGGTTACTCCTGGCGCGTTTGGCCGTGTCCGGTCACTTAGCGGCCGGACTCGAAAATTGCCTTAAGAGGTTGCTCTATACTTCTGCCACGAGCGCCGCTGTGTGTTCCTCTGTTCGGAGGGAGCGTTCAATGTTTCCGTTGACCGTAATGACTCCTCGAGGGCCTGGCATCTTTAGCTTGAGGTATGCATAGTGCGGCACCGCGTTGAACTTTGCAAACGCGGTCCGTCTGAGCAGAGCGTGATAGCCGCTGCGGAACGGAACTATATCGAAGATTAACTCCTCGCTTCGGAAGTTATCCGGGGATCCGAAGACCACTTCAAGTGTGACTGAGCCTGTGCAATTGGCCTCTACACCTGGAATGACGCCTTTGAACGTCGTCTTTGTGGGTTTAATCCTTGAGGGGTCTATGCCCATCTTGCACACTGTATCCTGATAAAGCAGGTTCAGGCTGCTGCCGCCGTCCATCAGGACTCTAGTGAGGTGAAATCCATCTATGATTGGGTCTAAAACCAATGCGGTGAATCCCCCGTGGCGGATACTGGTGGGGTGGTCCCTTCGATCAAAAGTGATCGGGCAGGAGGACCATGGGTTGAACTTCGGGGCGACTGGCTCCATCGCGTATACGTCCCTGAGTGCATGCTTCCGCTCCCTCTTGGGTATGTGGGTTGCGTATATCATGTTTACCGTCCGTACTTGTGGGGGGAAACCCTTCTGTCCTCTATTGTTCGGCGGCCGGGTCTCTTCCTCGTCATCGCTATGCAGCCCCTTGTCATTGTTTTCGGCAATTAACTTGCCTGCCTGCTTGAATACCCAACAATCCCTGTTGGTGTGATTAGCTGGTTTTTCGGGGTTGCCATGTATCTGGCAGGAGCGGTCGAGTATTCGGTCCAAATTGGACGGACCCGGAGTAGTTCTTTTGAATGGCTTTTTCCGCTGACCGGGTTTAGAGCCTCTGAATCCGGCGTTGACTGCCGTATCCTCAGTGTTATCACCGTTAACGCGGCGTTTGTTTTTGTTGCGATGCGACCTGCCATTGCGATCCTTGGTATTCGGACTGCCAGAATTTTTGCTGAGGTTGTTACTGCGGGCTAGCCAGCCGTCCTCTCCCCCACAGAAGCGGGTCATAAGTGATGTGAGGGCTGCCATGGATTTCGGCTTTTCCTGTCCTAGGTGCCGGGCAAGCCACTCATCGCGGATGTTATGTTTGAAGGCTGCGAGGGCCTCTGCATCCGGACAGTCGAGGATTTGATTTTTCTTTGTTAAGAACCGTGTCCAGAACTGTCTGGCCGATTCGTCTGGCTGCTGAATTATGTGGCTTAGGTCATCGGCTTTTGGTGGTCGCACATATGTGCCCTGGAAGTTGTCAAGGAATGCGGCTTCCAGGTCTTCCCAACACCCAATTGATTCTGCTGGCAAGCTATTAAGCCAATGCCGAGCTGGTCCTTTAAGCTTGAGTGGGAGATATTTGATGGTGTGAAGATCATCACCGCGGGCCATGTGGATATGAAGGAGATAGTCTTCGATCCAAACCGCGGGGTCTGTTGTGCCATCGTAGGATTCAATGTTCACGGGTTTAAACCCTTCGGGGATTTGATGATCCATTACTTCATCTATGAAGCATAGTGGGTGTGCGGCGCCTGTATATTGGGCTATATCACGACGTAGCTCCAACGAGCTTTGTCTACTGTGTTCGGCCCGGCCGGAGTTGCCGTATCCGGCGCGACGGTCGTCGTCGCACATCGTGGGGCGCCCGCGCGATCCGTAGATCGATCTTGATTGTCTTGCCTTATCCTCCAATATGTCTCGCAAGTCCGGCGCATTCCCCCATGGCTTTGTACTTTTTTAGCAGTGCTGGGGTACGGTTCTAGTGGAGGGCCTAGAGGCCTCTCTGTCGCGGCCATGAGGTGGTCGGTCAGCCGTATTGTGCGCTGGTGATGCAGGTTTATATGCCTCCTCCTCTAATCGGGGGAGCAACTTGTGTTTAGGGTAGCTTTTGGAGGGGCGTTCGAGTTCATACTCTTCAGCCGCAAGGACTTTAGTCCATGTGTCGGCTAGCAGGTCTTGATCAGCTCTAAGCTGTTACTGCTTTTTCTTTAAGCTGATCGCCGTGGCCATTAGCCTGCGTTTGAAACGCTCTTGTTCGACAGGATCCTCGGGCACGACGAATTCGTCGTCGTTGAGGCTTGCCTCGTCTCCGAAGGGAGGCATGTAATTATCAACCTCTACCTCTTCGTCTGCCGCTCTCTCATGAGGGCTGGCTTCTCCGTCCTCCTGTGCTGAATCTTGCTGGAGGGGGTTCTCTTCGGCCCTCTCTAGGGTGTTATTATCTCCGGTGCCGGAATCTCCATTCTTGCTGTGGCGGGATTTAGAGCGGCGCCGCTGACGCTGGTGCTTGGGCTGTTTCTTGGAGGAGTCTGCCTCCGCTTTTTCCTCGCCATTCCCATCCTTTGGGATGTCCACCATATATATGTCGTATGACGAGGTGCTCTTCCAGTGCCCTGTAGGCGCTGGTTCTTGGTCGTCTCCGGCATCGTCGTTCATACCGTCGATGTCTTCGGAGTCGTAGTCTAGCATGTCGGTTAGATCGTCGATAGTAGCAACAAAGTGGGTGGTGGGTGGGCTTTGAATTTTTTCGTCGTCCGCATCCCAACCGTCCTGACCGCAATTCGGCCATACTTTAGCAAATTCAGGATATCGCCAAAAGGTGAGTGTTGAAAGATGTCGGCGGCGGTGAACTCCATGATTGGCGCCCAATCGGATTCGATTGGAGGGGGCACAGGAGGTTCAGAGTCCGGCGAGGAGTCCGGAACCTCGGAGTCACCAGCGTCACAAGGGACAATGTCAGTATTCGGCTCCATCGCCATAGAGGTTGCAGCCCCCGAGACGGTGTCTAGCCACCCGTCCTCGATCTGCGTGGTCGGATCCGAATTAAGGGTTGGAGCGGACTCATGTGCGGCCTCCAGGGCACTGTCCAGTAGCAGAGCTAAATCATGCCCATCGTGACAGTGCGGCGCGCTCGGCTGTGGCTCGAATCCGTCGAAGATCAAATCTCCGCAGATGTCAGCCGTGAAGTTCAGACTTCCAAATCTGACCTGATGGCCAGGGGCGTAGCTTTCGATCTGCTCCAGATGGCCAAGTGAATTGGCCCGCAGTGCAAAGCCGCCGAATACAAAGATCTGTCCGGGGAGAAAAGTCTCACCCTGGACTGCGTCGTTGTTGATGATCGAAGGAGCCATCAAGCCTATCGGTGATGACACAGAGGAACTCTCAATGAAAGCACCAATGTCGGTGTCAAAACCGGCGGATCTCGGGTAGGGGGTCCCGAACTGTGCGTCTAGGTGGATGGTAACGGGAGACAAGGGACACGATGTTTTTACCTAGGTTCGGGCCCTCTCGATGGAGGTAAAACCCTACTCCTGCTTGATTGATATTGATGATATGGGTAGTACAAGAGTGGATCTACCACGAGATCAAGGAGGCTAAACCCTAGAAGCTAGCCTATGGTATGATTGTTGTTGTGATTGTTGTGTCCTACGGACTAAAAACCTCCGGTTTATATAGACACCGGAGAGGGCTAGGGTTACATAGAGTCGGTTACAATGGTAGGAGATCTACATATCCGTATTGCCAAGCTTGCCTTCCACGCCAAGGAAAGTCCCATCCGGACACGGGACGAAGTCTTCAATCTTGTATCTTCATAGTCTTGGAGTCCGGCCGACGATGATAGTTCGGCTATCCGGACACCCCCTAGTCCAGGACTCCCTCACCCGTATTGATGAGAATCCCGGAATAAGGGGACACGATCTCTGCTTTGACAAGACGTGCCAAGGAAACCGCCTCGCTAAACGCGCTGAGGTGGGACAGTAAAAACGATTCGAATAAAGGCTTGGCCGTGGTGTGATGTCACGCCACGAAATACGTCAGCAAATTGAATTTGTGTAAATATTATTCTCTCTATGGTGGTATGTGGAACTTATTTTGCAGAGTCGGACACTATCCTTGTGTTCAAAATCTTCTATGAAATATTCGGAGGAGGAACCCGCCTTGCAATGCCGAAGACAATCTACGCGCCGGACTCGTCGTCATTGAAGCCTAGTTCAGGGGCTACTGAGGGAGTCCTGGATTAGGGGGTGTCCGGATGGCCGGACTATAGCCTTTGGCCGGACACCTAGACTATGAAGATACAAGATTGAAGACTTCGTCTCGTGTCCGGATGGGACTTTCCTTGGTGTGGAAGGCAAGCTTGGCGAGACGGATATGAAGATCTCCTACCATTGTAACCGACTCTGTGTAACCATAACCCTCTTCGGTGCCTATATAAACCGGAGGGTTTTAGTCCGTAGGACGAAGAACAATCATACCATAGGCTAGCTTCTAGGGTTTAGCCTCTCTGATCTCGTGGTAGATTTACTCTTGTACTACCCATATCATCAATATTAATCAAGCAGGAGTAGGGTTTTACCTCCATCGAGAGGGCCCAAACCTGGGTAAAAACATCGTGTCCCTTGTCTCCTGTTACCATCTGCCTAGACGCATAGTTCGGGACCCCCTACCCGAGATCCGCCGGTTTTGACACCGACAGCAGCGGTTGCCATACTAGAGGAATCCCAGACGGCCTCATCTGGTAACAATTGTCTCAATAGAGAAACTTTGAGGGCATATACCAGTTAGTATTTGGCCTGTATTATAAGCCTAATAGAAAATTCTGCAGACAATCCCGGGGAGAATCCGGAGATCGGAAAAGATAGTGAGTCACATCTCCAAAGAGAGCTAAAGGCTGGCGAGCGTGTGCTTACGCAGGTTAGGCAAGAGAAAAATAATCTCCAAGATGCCAACATCCGGCTGGGCGTCGAATTAGCAGATGTTCGAGCTCAGCTTGCGGGCTCCGTGTAGGAGAACAGGAGGCTTCGTCGCGGCATTTACGGTAAGTGCTTAAACGAACTGCATTACAGTTCGGTGAGGAAGCATATCAAAAGAGTTTATGTCTGTAGGTATGCTGACGGGCCGTCCTGAAGAGGAGATGCCCAGGTCCGCAGGCGATTTGCTGCAAGATCTCTCACAACTGCACGGACGAGCTCGGCGGGTGATGCAGGGTATTGCCCAGGCCTTGTGGCCATCCGCTTCCCTACCAGGAGGCATGGGGGAGCTCGTGGATATGCTCAAAGGAGCACGGCGGCGCTTCCGGTTATGGAAGGTATCCGCCTGCCGACAAGGTGCAAGGGAAGCCTGGGCCATGGTGAAGACGCGATACGCCAAGGCTGACCCGAACCATATGGCCGAAGTCGGATCGGTGGGGCCAGATGGGCAAGAGATTCTCGTAAGTCTAGTGTATGACCAAGTAGTGTTAGCCTCAAAGTATTCCCAACAGGATTGTAGGCTAGATAGCCTGTTGGATGGTATAGAGGAAGAATATAGCCAGTCCAAGTGACTATGTAATTCAATGGACATATGTAGTCCCTAGCCGAATTAAAAATCATTTGTCATGGCGGACCTTTTCGCTTCAGCCCCCGGACCTGACAGTCCGGGGTGTATCCGAATACCCGCTCAGTTATATAAAACCAGGGTATGCGTGGAAGCCAGGCGTAGGGGTCATAAGTGCTTAAACAGACAAGTACCCAACTAGTTATGTTATATTACATGGGTAGTAAGAAACATCTTCCAAAGAGAATAGTTCCGTTAGGGGTTCCTTTCCCTGGGTACGCATGCATCGATGTGCATGTCCGAACTGCGAACAGAAGCGCAGAATACAAAACATCTGGGGATTCATGTTTTAATAAACAAAAAAACACCTTTTGTTCACCGACCGAATATTCCCTTAAGAATGCTAGCTTTCGGCTTCACCCAGTCTGAGGTACACATCCGGCTGAACCGGCAGTAACAATCACAGAGGTGCTCCCCTTATGCCCTAGCCGAATTAACAGGAACGTAGGGCATAAACACAAGAGCCAGGCAACCCAGCATGGCCAAATCTTAAGTCATATCGATGCATATAATGGTGAAGAAAAGGCACATATGGAAAAGGGATGCATATGTGGTAGGCAGGAAGCCATAAAAGTAACTATATTTAGCTTCCGTATAGGAAGCCCCCAGGTATGGTGAGCACACATAGTGCGGCCGGAGCGATCCGAGCATCCGCACTGTATTTAATACTTTGTGTGAAGAAGGTAAAAAGGGCGAGAAAGGAAAAAGGGAGAACATAATTGAAAGGGCGGGCGGTAGGGAGACGAACACTGAGTTCGACACTAGGCGTAGAATCTCCGGAGTCTGGCCGCATTCCATGGGTTCGGCTCAAGTCTGTTATGGATGCATTGCACAGACGGTACGCTCCTTTGATGAGAACTTTATCAATGATGAAGGGACCCTCCCACTTGGGTTTGATCTTGTCCTTCTTCTTATCCCGTAGGCGTAGAACGAGTTCGCCAACGTTATAAGTTTTGGCCCGCACTTCTCTTCTTTGATACCTTCGAGCCTGCTGCTGATAGAATGCAGAACGGGCTTCTGCAACGTCACGCTCCTCCTCCAGGGCATCTAAGTTGTCCTACCGATCTAGCTTGGCTTCCTTCTCTTCGTACATGCGCACGCAAGGTGAGTCATGGATTATGTTGCAGGGTAGTACTACTTCTACGCCGTACACCATAAAAAATGGTGTATATCCGGTGGTACGATTCGGCGTGGTCCACAGCCCCTAGAGTACGGAGTCGAGCTCCTCGACCCAGTGCGTGTCCAATTCTTTCAAGGATCGCACTAGTCTAGGTTTGATGCCCCTCATGATGAGACCATTTGCACGTTCGACCTGGCCGTTTGTTTGGGGATGACAGACGGTGGCATAATCAAGCTTAATGGCCTTGTTGCCGCACCAAGTTTTCACTTCATCGGCTGTGAAGTTTGAGCCATTGTCAGTGATGATGCTGTGGGGGACACCATAATGGTGTACAACCCCTGATATGAAGTCTATCACTAGTCCGGATTCGGCCGTTTTAACTGGTTTGGCTTCTATCCATTTGGTGATCTTGTCCACCAGGACCAATAAGTATTTTTTCTTATGGCTTCCCCCTTTAAGAGGTCCGACCATATCCAGCCCCCAGACCGCGAAGGGCCAAGTCATGGGGATTGTTTGGAGAGCAGTAGGGGGCATATGGCTCTGACTGGCGAAGAGCTGGCAACTGACGCAATGTTGGACAAGGTCTTGTGCATCTGCCCGGGCTGTCGGCCAATAAAAACCTGTACGGAAGGCTTTGCCGACAAGTGCCCGAGCCGCAGCGTGGTGCCCGCCGAGTCCGGCATGGATTTCAGCCAAGAGCTGCCGTCCTTCCTCTTCGGAGATGCATCTTTGGAGCACTCCGTTGGCATTTTTCTTATAGAGCTCTCCCTCATAGACTTTGTAGGCCTTGGAATGCCGCACAATACTACGTGCTTCATTTGGTCCTCGGGGAGCTCTTGCCTATTTAGGTAGGCCAAGAAGGGCTCGGTCCACGGGGCGATGACAGCCATGATTTCATGGGCCAAAGGTGTTATTTCGGTGGCGGAGGCCCCGTTACGTCAGATGGTTCGGAAACTGGGGTTGTATTCCGAGCCGGATTGGTGTTGCCGGACTCCCCTTCCCATACCACGGATGGCTTGAACAGCCTTTCCAAGAATATACTAGGTGGGATGGGGTCGCGTTTAGCGCCGATGCGGGCGAGGATATCCGTCACTTGATTGTTTTCTCGGGCCACATGGTGGAATTTGAGCCCCTCGAACTGAGCTGACATTTTGAGGACGGCATTTCGGTAGGCCTCCATTTTCGGATCCTTGGCATCGAAATCTCCATTTATTTATGATATTGCAAGGTTCGAGTCCCCGCGTACTTCTAGGCGTTGAAAGCCCATAGAGACTGCCATCCAAAGACCATGCAACAGAGCCTCGTATTCGGCTGCGTTGTTGGAGTCTATGTATAATATTTGGAGTACGCATTGGACCGTGTCTCCAGTGGGGGATGTCAGGACTACACCCGCTCCCAATCCGGCCAGCATTTTAGAGCCGTCGAAGTGCATGATCCAACTGGAGTGCGCATCGTACTCTTTAGGGAGTTCGGCTTCTGTCCATTCGGCGACAAAGTCAGCCAGTACTTGCGACTTAATGGCCCACCGTGGTTTCTATGTTATGTCGAACGGAAGGAGCTCGATAGCCCATTTAGCAATCTGTCCTGTGGCGTCGCGGTTGTTTATTATGTCGTTGAGTGGTACTTCGGAGGCCACCGTAATCGAACACTCTTGAAAGTAGTCTCGTAGCTTCTGGGATGCCATGAAGACCGCGTATGCTATCTTTTGATAGTGTGGGTATCAGGATTTGCATGGAGTGAGGACAGTGGACACGTAATATACTGGCTTTTGGAGCGGGAACTTGTATCCGTCTGCTTCTCGTTCGATGTCGAGCACTGTCCTTACAACCTGATGTGTTGAAGCTATGTATAATAGCATAGGTTTGCCAGTATTTGGCGCGGTCAGGACTGGATTGCTGGCCAATAGGGTCTTTATTTCATCCAGTCCAGCCGTGGCCGCATCCGTCCACTCGAAGTGTTCGGTGCGTCGAAGAAGGCGGTAAAGAGGTAGTGCCTTTTCTCCTAATCGGGAGATAAAGCGGCTTAAGGCAGCCATGCATCCAGTTAGTTTCTGGATATGCTTGAGGTCTGTTGGGATAGACAACTGCGACAGAGCTCGGATTTTTTCTGGATTTGCTTCGATTCCTCTATTGGAGACGATGAAGCCGAGCAACTTCCCGGAGGGTACGCCAAAAACACATTTTCCGGGTTGAGCTTGATGTCGTATGTTCGGAGGTTGTCGAACGTGAGTCTCAAGTCATCTATTAAAGTTTTGACGTGTCTTGTTTTTATGACCACGTCGTCCATGTATGCCTCCACTGTTTTGCCGATTTGCTTCTCTAGGCATGTCTGAATCATATGTTGATAGGTTGCGCCGACATTTTTGAGCCCGGAAGGCATAGTGTTGAAACAGAAGGGGCTATTTTGCGTTATGAAGGCCGTTGCGGCTTGGTCGGATTCCGCCATCTTTATTTGATGGTATCCGGAGTATGCGTCAAGGAAACATAGTGAGTCGTGTCCTGCGGTGGCGTCGATGATTTGGTCAATGCGAGGGAGGGGGAAGGGATCCTTGGGGCAGGCCTTGTTGAGGTCTTTGAAATCGACACATAGGCGCCAGGATTTGTCCTTCTTTGGTACCATTATCAGATTTGCCAGCCAATCCGGATGTTTTATATCTCTGATGAATCCGGCCTCAAGTAGCTTGGCTAGCTCTTCTCCCATGGCTTGCTGTTTAGGCTCTGAGAAGCGCCTAAGAGTCTGTTTGACTGGCTTGTATCCTTTCAGTATATTGAGGCTGTGTTCGGCCAGCCTGCGTGGGATGCCCGGCATGTCTGAAGGATGCCAGGCAAAAATGTCCCAATTCTCGCGTAGGAAGTCCCACAGTGCAGCGTCCATTATGGGGCTCAACTGTGTCCCAATGGCAGTTGTCTTTGTGGGGTCCGTTGGATGGACCTGGAATTTGACTATCTCGTCCGCGGGCTTGAATGAGGTGGACTTGGGTCGTTTGTCGAGTATCACGTCATCTCTATCCACTGTGGCGCGTAGCGTTGTTAGTTCTTCGGCCGCTAGGGCTTCGGATAATGCTTCCAGGGCTAGTGCAGCAGTTTTATTTTCGGCACGGAGTGCGACGTCCGGATCACTGGCTAGAGTGATGATTCCATTGGGTCCGGGCATTTTGAGCTCCATGTACCCGTAATGGGGTATAGCTTGAAAGCTCGTGAATGCGTCCCACCCTAAAAGGGTGTGGTATCCGCTGCTGAACAGGGCCACTTGGAACGTGATTTCTTCGGACCTATAATTCTCTGGCGTGCCGAATACCACATCCAGTGTGATTTTTCCCGCACACCGTGCCTCCTGACTAGGGATGATTCCCCTGAAGATCGTGCTGCTTTGCTCAATGCAGCTTTTATCAATTTCCATCTTGTTGAGGGTTTCTTCATAAATCAGGTTTAATCTACTTCCGCCGTCCATGAGTACTTTAGTGAGCCGGAAGCCGTCCATGATTGGGCTAAGGACCAAAGTGGCTGGTGCCCGGACTGTTTGGAATTGAGGTTCGTCACTGGCACTGAAGGTTATAGTAGTGTCACTCCACGGATTTATTTTTGCCACATGGCAGACTTCAGCAAAACTTCGATGAGCTCGCTTGCGCCTATTATTTGAGGCGAAAGTCTCGAAGACTGTCAGTACCGCATTGTTGTCTTCGGCGAGATGTTGCTCTGCTTTATGGTTTACAAGAAGATCCTCGCCGCTTTTTGCTACCTGCCGGAGTATCCAACATGCTCTAAGGCTATGTGTTGGCATGGTATCCGGCGTGCTGTGAATTTTGCATGGCCCATTGAGCCATTCTTCCAATACGGTTCCACGCCCTGGAGTGGGCTTTGGTTTTTTGGGAATTGGATCGGATAACTTACGAGAGTTTGCCCTTTTAGTTTGGACGAAGGGTTTAGTGAGAGCTGGATTATCCCAGAAGTCTGTTTGGGTTTTCCAGGCGCTTTCCATCGCACAGTACTTCTGTACTATGGCTGCTAAGTCAGCAAATTGTACTATGTCACGACGACTTATAGTGTCACATCCCTAGCTTCTGGCATTGCTCTAGCCTAGCTTCATGTGTGCATCATGTCTATATTTTTGAAACTTAAATTGAGGAATATTGGAAGCCTCAAAACCCTAAATAAAAGAGGGGCAAAAACCCTAGAAATCTTATTCATTGCTCCAAATGGCTCTTCTTAAATGTTTGATAATTTTTGGTAAGGGTTCTGGTCCCAACCAAAATATTGAACATTTTTAAGGATTTATTTTTGGGACTTTGAATTTAAATCATAGCTATTTGAATTGGACTTATATCTACTGTTAAATAAATATAGGTCCAATAATTCTGAAATATTTTTGTGGAGCATTGTTTTAATTCTTTTAGCTCCTAAAAATATTGTCAGAAGCAAAATAAATTGAATTGGTTTCAAAACCAAATTCAAAACAAACCTGCAAAATAGAAAACAGAGTTAAAACAGAACAGAGAGAAAAAAATAAAAGGAGTGAAGCCTACCTGGCCTCACCCGTGCAGCCCACCAGCCGGCCCAGCTCCCCCCCCCTGGCCGGCCCAGCCCACTCGCGCCTTCCCTGTCGTCTTCCTCCTCGGACAGAAGGACGAGGGCATGTGCCCGACGCTCGCCGGCACGCGCGCGCTCCACCTCCCCCCCTGCTGGCCACCTCCTGCTTCCCCGGACTCCCTCGATGCCCCGGACG